>NC_092336.1:25932500-27187500 GCF_046630445.1 Rutidosis leptorrhynchoides
CTGTACTAAGCTAGTAAGTATGAACATTAACGGGTAGGTACTACCCTAGATATAATTATAAAACGCTAATAAGAAGAAAAGGCTTTTATAATAATACCTGGTTCATATTATTAACAAGCTATAATGTACTATAAATACACACTACATCTATAATATTCCATGTGAATAATTATTTTCTTTCATTAGGAAATGGCGCGATTGAATCGAATGACGGAACAAGAAGTCGAAGAATTCATCAACCAGCGAGTGAACGATAGAATGTTATGGGTCGAAGCTGCAAGAGCTGCTGCAGTTAACCCAAATCCTCGTGTAGGATGCACCTACAAGACTTTTCAAGCTTGCAAGCCCTCATCATTCAGTGGAACGGAAGGACCGATCGGTTTAACCCGATGGATAGAAAAGATGGAGACTGTGTTTAAAATCAGTGGTTGTGTTGAAAAGGACATGACCAAGTATGCATCATGCACTTTACAAGATAGTGCACTCACGTGGTGGAAAAATTATATGAAGGCTGTAGGAGGAGATGTAGCTTATGATACTCCATGGGAAGAATTCAAAATAATGTTAATCAACGAGTATTGTCCAAGGAACGAGGTTAGGAAGTTGGAAGATGAGTTACGAAGCCTGAAGGTTGTTGGTACTGAAATCACCAACTACAATCAGCGATTCATGGAATTAGTTTTGCTATGTCCTGAATTGGTTCCAACCGAAGAACGGAAGATTGAAATGTACAAAGATGGTTTGCCCAAAAAGGTCAAGGCAAATGTTACAGCATCGAAACCTAAGACAATTCATGAAGCTATAACCATGGCAAACGAGCTAATGGATCAGGTCATCATGGATAAGAAAGTATCCAATACTGATGTGAAGGTATCAGGTAACAAAAGAAAGTGGAATGGAAATTATGATAGAGGTAACCAACAACAATCTTTTAAAAAAACAAGAAATCACGCAAGGTGCGGGTAGTGGTTTAAGCTTTGGTTACAAAGGACAAAATCCTTTATGTAACCGATGCCACAAACATCACTCTGGCTACTGTAATGTAGTATGCAACAAATGTAATCGAAAGGGTCATCTTGCTGAAGATTGTAGGGCTCTCGTTACAAATACAAATGGTACCAAGACTCCTGCCACCAATGCAAATAGAACTGCTTTGGCTACCATTACTTGTTATGGGTGTGGAAAACAGGGTCATTATAAGAGCCAGTGTCCGAATCCAGAGAAGAATAATGGATCTGCACGTGGAAGAGCATTTGTTATTAATGCTAGAGAGGCGTGTGAAGACCCGGAGCTTGTTACGGGTACGTTTACCATTAATAACTTATCCGCATCTATTATATTTGATACTGGTGCCGATAGAAGTTACGTGAGTAGAGGCTTTTACGCTAAATTGAATTGTTCATCATTACCTCTAGATTCTAAGTACATGATTGAGTTAGCTAATGGTAAACTAATTAAAGCCGATAAAATTTGTCGTGATTGTAAAATAAATTTAGCCGGAGAAACGTTTAAAATTGACTTGATACCCGTAGAATTAGGAAGTTTTGATGTAATAGTCGGCATGGACTTGATGTCCAAAGTAGGAGCTGAAGTTGTGTGTGCCAAGAAGGCAATTCGCATTCCTTGTAAGGATAAAATGCCGGTGATGATTTATGGAGAGAAGGGTAACTCAAAGCTAAAACTCATTAGCTGTTTGAAAGCCAAGAAGTGTTTAGAAAAGGGATGTTATGCTATTCTAGCACATGTTAATAAAGTCGAAAAGAAAGAAAAAGAGAAGTGCATCAACGACGTGCCTGTGGCAAGAGATTTTCCTGAAGTTTTTCCGGAAGAGTTGTCGGGATTACCTCCATTTAGATCTGTAGAATTTCAAATAGATTTAGTACCAGGAGCTGCACCAGTTGCCCGTGCTCCATATAGACTTGCACCGTCCGAGTTAAAAGAACTTCAGAGTCAGTTAAAAGAATTACTGGATCGTGGATTCATACGACCAAGTACTTCACCATGGGGAGCTCCGATTCTATTTGTTAAAAAGAAAGATGGATCTTTTAGGATGTGTATAGATTATCGTGAATTAAATAAGTTAACTATCAAGAATCGGTATCCACTACCGAGAATTGATGACTTATTTGATCAACTGCAAGGATCATGTGTTAGAATGCACCTACAAGACTTTTCAAGCTTGCAAGCCCTCATCATTTAGTGGAACGGAAGGACCGATCGGTTTAACCCGATGGATAGAAAAGATGGAGACTGTGTTTAAAATCAGTGGTTGTGTTGAAAAGGACATGACCAAGTATGCATCATGCACTTTACAAGATAGTGCACTCACGTGGTGGAAAAATTATGTGAAGGCTGTAGGAGGAGATGTAGCTTATGATACTCCATGGGAAGAATTCAAAATAATGTTAATCAACGAGTATTGTCCAAGGAACGAGGTTAGGAAGTTGGAAGATGAGTTACGAAGCCTGAAGGTTGTTGGTACTGAAATCACCAACTACAATCAGCGATTCATGGAATTAGTTTTGCTATGTCCTGAATTGGTTCCAACCGAAGAACGGAAGATTGAAATGTACAAAGATGGTTTGCCCAAAAAGGTCAAGGCAAATGTTACAGCATCGAAACCTAAGACAATTCATGAAGCTATAACCATGGCAAACGAGCTAATGGATCAGGTCATCATGGATAAGAAAGTATCCAATACTGATGTGAAGGTATCAGGTAACAAAAGAAAGTGGAATGGAAATTATGATAGAGGTAACCAACAACAATCTTTTAAAAAAACAAGAAATCACGCAAGGTGCGGGTAGTGGTTTAAGCTTTGGTTACAAAGGACAAAATCCTTTATGTAACCGATGCCACAAACATCACTCTGGCTACTGTAATGTAGTATGCAACAAATGTAATCAAAAGGGTCATCTTGCTGAAGATTGTAGGGCTCTCGTTACAAATACAAATGGTACCAAGACTCCTGCCACCAATGCAAATAGAACTGCTTTGGCTACCATTACTTGTTATGGGTGTGGAAAACAGGGTCATTATAAGAGCCAGTGTCCGAATCCAGAGAAGAATAATGGATCTGCACGTGGAAGAGCATTTGTTATTAATGCTAGAGAGGCGTGTGAAGACCCGGAGCTTGTTACGGGTACGTTTACCATTAATAACTTATCAGCATCTATTATATTTGATACTGGTGCCGATAGAAGTTACGTGAGTAGAGGCTTTTACGCTAAATTGAATTGTTCATCATTACCTCTAGATTCTAAGTACATGATTGAGTTAGCTAATGGTAAACTAATTAAAGCCGATAAAATTTGTCGTGATTGTAAAATAAATTTAGCCGGAGAAACGTTTAAAATTGACTTGATACCCGTAGAATTAGGAAGTTTTGATGTAATAGTCGGCATGGACTGGATGTCCAAAGTAGGAGCTGAAGTTGTGTGTGCCAAGAAGGCAATTCGCATTCCTTGTAAGGATAAAATGCCGGTGATGATTTATGGAGAGAAGGGTAACTCAAAGCTAAAACTCATTAGCTGTTTGAAAGCCAAGAAGTGTTTAGAAAAGGGATGTTATGCTATTCTAGCACATGTTAATAAAGTCGAAAAGAAAGAAAAAGAGAAGTGCATCAACGACGTGCCTGTGGCAAGAGATTTTCCTGAAGTTTTTCCGGAAGAGTTGCCGGGATTACCTCCATTTAGATCTGTAGAATTTCAAATAGATTTAGTACCAGGAGCTGCACCAGTTGCCCGTGCTCCATATAGACTTGCACCGTCCGAGTTAAAAGAACTTCAGAGTCAGTTAAAAGAATTACTGGATCGTGGATTCATACGACCAAGTACTTCACCATGGGGAGCTCCGATTCTATTTGTTAAAAAGAAAGATGGATCTTTTAGGATGTGTATAGATTATCGTGAATTAAATAAGTTAACTATCAAGAATCGGTATCCACTACCGAGAATTGATGACTTATTTGATAAACTGCAAGGATCATGTGTTTATTCGAAAATCGACCTAAGATCGAGCTATCATCAACTACGCGTCAAAGAAGAAGATATACCGAAAACTGCTTTTCGGACACGCTACGGTCATTACGAATTTTTGGTCATGCCGTTTGGATTGACGAATGCGCCAGCTGTATTCATGGACCTCATGAATCGAGTTTGTAGTCCATATTTAGATAAGTTTGTTATCGTTTTCATTGATGATATTCTTATCTATTCTAAGAGTGAACAAGAGCATGAGCAGCATTTAAGGTTGATATTAGAGTTGTTGAGAAAAGAACAGCTTTATGCTAAATTTTCTAAATGTGCTTTTTGGTTGAAAGAAGTGCAATTTCTTGGCCACGTTGTTAGTAGCAAAGGAATTCAGGTTGATCCAGCAAAAACTGAAGCCATTGAAAAATGGGAGACTCCTAAGACACCAACGCAGATACGCCAATTTTTGGGTTTAGCCGGTTATTATAGAAGGTTTATTCAAGATTTTTCCCGAATAGCTAAGCCGTTGACAGCGTTAACGCAAAAAGGGAAGAAATATGAATGGACCTCTGAGCAGGAGAGTGCATTTCAATTACTAAAGAAGAAGTTAACTACGGCGCCTATTTTATCGTTACCAGAAGGGAACGATGATTTTGAAATATATTGTGACGCTTCGCGACAAGGTTTTGGTTGTGTTCTTATGCAACGAAAGAAATTATTGCATACGCATCCCGACAATTGAAGATTCACGAGCGGAATTATACGACGCATGATCTAGAACTGGGAGCAGTCGTGTTTGCATTGAAGATATGGAGACACTACTTATATGGGGTTAAATGCACTGTGTTTACTGATCATAAAAGCCTTCAACACATTTTTGATCAGAAACAATTGAACATGAGGCAACGTAGGTGGGTCGAACTGATAAACGACTATGATTGTGAAATTCGCTATCATCCCGGAAAAGCGAACGTGGTGGCCGATGCTCTAAGCAGAAAAGAACGAGAACCAATTCGAGTACGAGCGATGAACATAAAAATTCGCATGAATCTCAACTCACAAATCAAAGAGGTTCAACGAGAAGCACTTACTAAAGAAAACATAGGAAATGAAACAATGAAGAAGTATGAGAAGCAACTCATTATACGGGAAGACGGAATTCGATATTTTGCAAATCGTATTTGGGTACCAAAGTTGGGTGGATTAAGGAAGTTGATATTGAATGAGGCACATAAGACAAGATACTCGATACATCCTGGAGTTGGAAAGATGTACCAAGATCTTAAGACACATTATTGGTGGCCTAATTTAAAGACATATGTTGGGGAATGTTTAACTTGTTCCAAAGTCAAAGCTGAACACCAAAAGCCGTCAGGGTTACTTCAACAACCAGAAATCCCAGAATGGAAATGGGATGGTATTACCATGGATTTCATCACGAAGTTACCAAAGACTGCCTGGGGATACGACACCATTTGGGTGATTGTTGATCGTCTCACCAAGTCTGCACATTTCTTGCCTATAAAGGAAACGGATAGAATGGAGAAACTATTACGATTGTATATAAAGGAAATTGTTTCAAGGCATGGAATACCTATTTCCATTATATCCGATCGTGATAGTAGATTTACCTCAAAGTTCTGGCAATCACTACAGGAGGCCCTAGGAACTCGTTTGGATATGAGCACCGCATATCATCCGCAAACTGACGGGCAGAGTGAAAGAACAATTCAGACTCTTGAAGACATGCTCAGGGCATGTGTGATCGATTTTGGAAACGGATGGGATAAGTATTTACCGTTAGCAGAATTCTCGTATAATAATAGTTATCATGCGAGCATTAAAGCTGCTCCATTTGAAGCACTGTATGGGAGGAAGTGTAGATCTCCTATCTGTTGGAATGAAGTAGGAGATCGACAATTAACTGGTCCCGAGATCATACACGAAACGACTGAGAAGATAGTACAAATCAAGGAGAGATTGAAAACAGCCCGTAGTCACCAAAAGAGCTACGCCGATGTCCGAAGGAAACCATTAGAGTTTCAGATTGGGGACATGGTTATGTTAAAAGTGTCACCATGGAAAGGTGTAATACGTTTAGGCAAAAGGGGTAAACTGAACCCAAGGTACGTAGGCCCGTTCAAGATCATCGAACGCATTGGACCGGTAGCTTATCGACTCGAGTTACCGCAACAACTCGCCGGAGTACATAATACCTTTCACGTCTCAAACCTTAAAAAGTGTCTTGCAAAGGAAGACCTCACCATTCCTCTTGAAGAAATCCATGTCGACGAGAAACTACAATTCATCGAAGAACCAATCGAAATCATGGATCGTGAAATTAAACGGCTCAAGCAGAGCAATATACCGATCGTTAAGGTTCGTTGGAATGCTCGAAGAGGTCCTGAGTTTACTTGGGAATGAGAGGATCAGATGAAACAAAAGTATCCACACTTGTTTCTCGATGACGCAAAATAGGTACAATTTTAAAATTTCGGGACGAAATTTATTTAACGGGTAGGTACTGTAATGACCCGCACTTTTTCGATCAATTTATACTTATAAGATTAATATTTACATAAATTAAACCTTACCAACATGATAAGCAATCCAAATTGTTGAGACTTATGTTTTCAAAGAGAGTTTTACACAACGATTGACCGTCTAGTTTGACCGATGATATCACGAACTATACAATATATGATAATTATACGTTTGTGTATATATATGTATATATACATATTTAACATGATCTAAGGATGTTTTAATACCTCATTTTGTATTAATAACAATAAGTTATAAGTATATTTTGAAACTACTAACTTAAGTTTTCAAAACAATAACCATACGTAACGTTATTTGATATAAATACTTATAACCTATAATGTTTATACATATATCGTATATATAATGTATTTAATCACTTTTTAAAGACTTAAATACATAAAACAATATAAGTATATTCACAAAAGATAGCTATATTTGAATTCTCATTCCATTTTTCACAAAATTTCTATACGTATATCTAGAGTACATGTACTCGTATCATACCTAGCTTCTATACGTATTTACTATTGGTATATACACATCAAATCACCACCAACCAGCCCTTGTTCATGCCTTATGTATAAGGTAACTCTCTTGCTCATGCCTTATGTATAAGGTAACTACTTTTGATGTTTAGTATGACTAATTACATAAAAATACAACATGAAATTTTGTCCATGTTTTTCCATTAATCATGTTTTTATGGCCTTAAATACATCTTCCATTTTCAAATTTTACTACCTCATTTCTTTAACCAAAAACACACTCTTAAGAAACTCCATAACCATTCAGCTAAAATCCATGAAGATCTAGCCATAAAAACATCACTTAATCACCATAAGAAAACTCTTACAAAAACACTTCAAGAATCCTTCCAAGAACACAAGTTTACTTCCAATCTTTCATCCAACTCCACCACTCTTTTGGTTCTAGGTTTTTACTCCTCTTTTACAGAAATCTTGTCCAAGTAACTTGAGGTAGTAACTTTGTTCATAACCTTATTCGATTCATATATATATATATAGCTATCTTATTTTATGGTATACAATTTTAACAACAAGAACATAGTTTGAATGATTTCAAACTTGTTTTCAAACTAAATAGATCCTTCTAACTTAACTTTTAAAATACTTCAAGACCTGTAATATATCATAAATATATTCTAATTTAACAAGGTATAACTTGGTTTTTCAAAGAACACCTTAAAAACTGTTTTTACGACGTCGGAGTGCAACCGGGGGCTGTTTTGGGTTGGATAATTAAAAACTATCTTGAACCTTGAATTGGAGGTTTATATTCTGGAAAAATGATATTTCTTATGAATATGTTAACACATAAAAATTTCATGATTTAATTCAAAGTATAAGTGTTTTTAGAAAAATGGTCATTAAATGATATTTTTGTAACAAAAATGATTAACTTCATAAGTTTCACCAAAGTTTGACCTATGACCTGTGATTTCGAATACAAACTAAGGTATTTACAGTTCATATTCTTAAAGAAGGACTCGATCCAAGGAAGTGGCAAGTTGAACCAACGAAAACGGAGTTGTAACGAAGAAACTATGACCAAAACAAAATCGGATATCCAAGACTTGTTTAGTCACGAAAATAATTGGAGAAAAATTAAATAAATCACATCTTTTTAAAATAACATGATATTTTATATATATGTACTCATAATTTAATTTTATATGGTTCAGGATCACCCGTAAACAATACGAGAAGATTAATCATAAGATCCCATGATTGTACGCAACACGTCATTTGACAACACTGGTACTTTATGTACGCAACACGTCATTTGACAACACCGGTACCGTGGGTCAAGATTAATCTCGACCAATACATATTCGATGGGGGTTTTATTTATTTCATTGGGGGTTTATTAAACACCTAAAAATGAACCATTAAAATTGAATTACTAACATCGAGCTGCTAACTACGGACTAAGGAATTATTAAAAGTATTAAAAGTATAACAAGTATATATATGTGACGATTTTTTAAAAAAAAAAGGTATTGATATATTATATATGGATAGGTTCGTGATATCAATCGGAGACCAAGTTGAAATTACATATCTTCAAGACAAAAGTGAGTATATAGTCCCACTTTTAAACTCTAAGTATTTCGGGATGAGAATACATGTATTTTATGTTTTACGTTATGGACACAAGTAACTGAAAAATATATTCTACGTTGAGTTGTACCACTGGCATACTTCCCTGTAGCTTGGTAACTATTATTTACAGCGGTATTGTAAACGCGAATCCTGTTGATAGATCTATCGGGCCTGACAACCCCAACCGGACTGGACGACCAGTATTCAATGGTTGCACAGTACTTCGTTTCGTGACTACACTTGGTACGGGGTAGTAAGATTTCATAATAAAGGGAATATGCGACGTGATTAAATGTTAAGTATGGTTATCAAGTGCTCAACCACTTAGAATATTTTTATTAAAATGTTTATATATGAAATCTTGTGGTCTATATATTTATATCGCTGCCGGCATTAAACCTATATCTCACCAACTTTATGTTGACGTTTTAAACATGTCTATTCTCAGGTGATAACTAAAAGCTTCCGCTGCAACATGTTGAATTTAAACAAGATCTTGAGTATGCATATTTGTGTCAAAAATAAAACTGCATATCGGAGGATTTGTAATGTAAAATATGCTAGAAATCGTATTGTTATCATCACATGTAAAGTTTGTAAGTCTAAGATTATCGCTAAACGATAATCATCTTTTTATTGTCTAAAGCTTGTATTAAAATAAGAGTTATGGTTTGTAATGTAAAATAAATGCAGTTGTTCTTTTAAAAATGTCGCATATAGAGGTCAATACCTCGCAATGAAATCATACGTTATCTAACTCGTTCTTATGGTTAAGGACGGGTTATGACACAGGGTGCTCAATCTTGTAGAATAATTTGATAAACGTTTCTGGATGAAACAACTGAAATCTTGTGATCAACCTTTATATACAAATTATGTGCAACATTAAAACTATGAACTCACCAACCTTTGTGTTGACACTTTTAAGCATGTTTATTCTCAGGTTCCTAGAAGTCTTCCGCTGTTTGTTTATATGTTATACAAGCTATGTCATACATGCTTTATTCAAGAAAACGTTGCATTCACAAAATCATCACCATGTATCTTATTTTGACTGCATTATCAACGGATGTAGTATTGTAAACAATTATTTACGGTGATTGTCTATATGTAGAAATCATCAAATGTCAAAAACCTTGGAATTAGATATTCATTTATGGTGTGCCTTTTCAAAAGAATGCAATGTTTACAAAACGTATCATGTAGAGGTTAGTACCTCACTGTGAAATCGATGAATGATGTATTCGTCCAAAGGGATTTGGAGGGATCGTCACACTTCCCGTTGAGCCCGTTTATGGCAGCTGTACTAGACCATTATCACATTAGCATATCGCAGTTATATCCTCATGCATGGTAGCGTGTTACTATTTTCGAGATGTTCTTTAGGGCACGGAATAGACCGGAGATTCTGAACATTTTCTGAGCAACGTTCAAGCTTACCGCTTCCGGGAAGGGGTGGTACACTTTCGAGAAAAAGTGTAACTTCACCACCAAGAAGTCTCCATCCCTCCACGATTGGAGGGGAATGTTCTTCTTTGCTGGGACCGACCTGTTGGGCGAAGAGCGTGCCCACCTCGCACAATGGCATTCTACACGTACACCTGACGTCTCCAAGACTCTGGACCTTAACCAATGGGAGCAGGAGCTATTTAACTTGTGTAAGGACGCCACGCTTGAGATCCGTCCTTACGGCGAGGTGATGTTGAAACTTTGCAATGTTCAGCATTATTGGCCTTGGAACAACAGAGTGCCATTGATCCTATGCAACGGAAGGGGTATGCTCTTCATACCGTAACGTCTTTAAAATTGTAAGTATTCTATTCGTGTAATTTTTCTAACTCAAATATATTCTTTTGCAGAGATGGATTTCAACAGAGTTCTCTGCCCTCCTACTCTTGATGGCGTTTCCTTTAAGAGATTCTCAAAGGCCAATCTTCCCGAAGGCCATCCACTGAAGGATGCAGAGGTTGCTGCTGGTTCGTCTACCAATGCTGCCAGCGTCGTGGCAACAACTCAGCCTACAACCGGCTCGACTCCCGTTATGAATCCGGACCCAATATCCGTTGATGTCCCCATAATTCAACCAGAACAGCAACAACAACAACAAAAACAATAACAGAAACGCCACCGTTCTCCCCCAAAAGTGACCGTCCTGACTGGCGATCACAAAAAGAAGAAAACACCGTGAGAAGAGAAAGCAACTTAAATCCCAGCAAAGGTGGGTATTGTGAAAACCCTGATAATAATCCCGCTACGTCACTAGAATCTCAATGGGAGAAACTAATTAAGTTTGTTATTTCTCCAGGGTTACGCATGGAAGTCCCTATTGTTCATCTTCAAGATTTATCCGACACCCAAGGAAAGGCGTCGGAAAAAGACAAACTGACGATCTCTGGTTCCGGCGGCGCGTCCGGTCAGCTTTCCGCTTCCTTGGAGGAACCCTATTCTCCCCGCTTCGGTAAACAGCCAACTTCCAGCCACTTGGAGACCATGTGGAACGTGTCTCACAGCGACGCTCTGTCGCAATTTCAGTATCTGCAACGAATTTGCCCTCCGGTGCTTATGATGCCGTCAGGCAAATGCCCGATAGCGCCGCTCACCGCGCCAAGGTGCAGCACATTTATGAAGGGTTGGTGCTAACCCGTGACGAGCTTTAGCGGACCATTGACCTGGACCAACACGCCCGTCGCGCGGAAGCTGACAGTAAAGAGCTGAATGTTGAAATTGTCCAAGTTAGGGAGGAGCTGAAGCAGGCTAAGCAATCCGTTACCGAAGCAGAGGGGGAAAAGCAGCAGGCCCTAAAGGAGGCCCAAAGGGCTATCAAAGAGATGACCTTACGTGCTGAAAAAGAACAAACTGCACTAAAGGACCTGGAGGCGGCGCATAAAGAGCTGGCGGAGGAGAAAGCCAGTAAGGATCTCCTCGCCACCGAGAACCAAGAGCTGTTCGCTGCCAATCGAAAGGCAGCGGACGATTTTCAAGAGCTTTGCATCCTCATCCCCTCTATTTTTTCTAAGGCTCTCAAGGCGCCAGAGGTAAATGAGCCATTCCAGAATTTGGTTGACGCTACGAAGAAGGTGGAGCATTTCGACGCGTACACCACGTTGATGGAACATGTTGAAATAGCCGAACCAATTTCGGAGGCGATCTGAGACATGGCGGATGAGGAAGCCTACGACCTTTATGAAGCGGCGGTCAATACCTGCGCAGCGATTAAGGTTCCGTTCATCGAAAAAATTGGGTCGACGCCGGACCTTGATTTGCAGAAAGTGAAGAAGTTGATCCCGTAATTTTAGGGATTCTTGTAATGTAATTTTATTTTTAATGTAATGGTTGTATCGAATTAATGACATTTCAATTTCTTGTGATGCTTGTTTTACCTTTATAAGTGTTCAACTGTTAGGTAGTAAAACACATTTATATGTACGTCTCGTCTTTACAGTAATGTAACGTTTATCAAGGTTATACTTGACGATTTGTCGACATTGCATTCATCTACTTAATGCTGGGATTAATGCGACGGATACGAAATCTAGAGGCGTCCCGTTCCGAGGGCTAGGCTTACCTCCAATACGCCTAACGTCGCCAATGCCGTCCAAAGATTAGATGATGTGCTTGTTCATGGCATAAGTAACTTGTGAATGGACTTACATTTATAACGCCGAAGCGCAGCCATAATAGTTACACAATATATGAAAAATGAAAAATGCATTGGATTAAAACAACTTAAAATGAAGTTTAATGCGCGACGCGCTTACATTTGTGGTGATCAATCACAAACTTAGGTAAAATGAAAAAGAAAAGTTTCCAACAATGAAAAATTTTGAAATACTTAAACATAGAACTTCTTTAAGTTAGTTGTGTACCAGGTACGAAGCACAAATTTGTCATCATGCGTCTTTAGGTTATACGCTCCGTTGCCAATTGCTTCTGCAATCACATACGGGCCTTCCCAATTGTAGTGACCCGAACTTTTCTATGTTTATATATATTAATTGAGATTGATATTTACATGACTAAATGTTTCCAACGTGTTAAGAAATCAAACTTGTTAAGACTTGATTAAATGAAATAAGTTTCATATAGACAATTGATCACCCATGTTGACCGGCGATTCACGAACGTTACAAAATTGTAAAAACTACATGTTGTGGTATATATAGACATATATATGGTTGACATAAGATTATGATGAGTAAGTATCTCACTAAGTATATTAACAATGTGTGATATACATAAGAAATGAGATTACTAAGTTAAGAAACTCGAAATGATATATATAACGATTATCGTTATGATAACGTCTACTAAATACATATGTATCATATTAAGATATTGATACACTATATTTAACATGATAAAATTATATTTAAATATATCATTAAGTGTGTTAACAATGAACTACATATGTAAAAACAAGACTACTAACTCAAGAATTACGAAACGAGACTTATATATAACGATTATCGTTGTAACGATATTTTAATGTATATATCATATTAAGAGATATTCATACATCATAATATCATGATAATATAATAATTTAACATCTCATTTGATATAATAAACATTGGGTTAACAACATTAATTGAGATCGTTAACTTAAAGGTTTCAAAACAACACTTACATGTAACGACTAACGAAGACTTAACGACTCCATTAGAATGTATATACATGTTGTGTTTTGATATGTATTCTTACACTTTTGAAAGACTTCAAGACACATATCAAAGTACTTATACTTAACAAAAATGCTTACAATTACATCCTCGTTCAGTTTCATCAATAATTCTACTCGTATGCACCCGTATTCGTACTCGTACAATACACAGCTTTTAGATGTATGTACTATTGGTATATACACTCCAATGATCAGCTCTTAGCAGCCCATGTGAGTCACCTAACACATGTAGGAACCATCATTTGGCAACTAGCATGAAATATCTCATAAAATTACAAAAATATTAGTAATCATTCATGACTTATTTACATGAAAACAAAATTACATATCCTTTATACCTACTCCATATACCAACGACCAAAAACACCTATAAACACTTTCATTCTTCAATTTTCTTCATCTAATTGATCTCTCTCAAGTTCCATCTTCAAGTTCTAAGTGTTCTTCATAAATTCCATAAGTATAGTTTCATAAAAATCAAGAATACTTCCAAGCTTGCAAGTCTACTTTCAAGCTTTCTAATCCATTCCAAGTAATCATCTAAGATCAAGGAACCTTTGTTATTTACAGTAGGTTATCTTTATAATTCAAGGTAATTTTCATATTCAAACTTTGATTCAATTTCTACAATTATAACAATCTTATTTCGAGTGAAAATCTTACCTGAACTGTTTTCGTGTCATGATTCTGTTTCAAGAACTTTCAAGCCATCCAAGGATCCTTTGAAGCTAGATCCATTTTTCTAATTTCCAGTAGTTTTATCTAGAAAACTTGAGGTAGTAATAATGTTCATAACATCATTCGATTCATACATATAAAGCTGTCTTATTCGAAGGTTTAAACTTGTAATCACTAGAACATAGTTTAGTTAATTATAAACTTGTTCGCAAACAAAAGTTAATCCTTCTAACTTGACTTTTAAAATCAACTAAACACATGTTCTATATCTATATGATATGATAACTTAATGATTTAAAACCTGGAAACACGATGAACACCATAAAATTGGATATATGCCGTCGTAGTGAAACCGGGGGCTGTTTTGGTTTGGATAATTAAAAACTATGATAAACTTTGATTTAAAAGTTGTTCTTCTGAGAAAATGATTTTTCATATGAACATGAAACTATATCCAAAAATCTTGGTTAAACTCAAAGTGAAAGTATGTTTTTCAAAATGGTCATCAAGATGTCGTTCTTTCGACGGAAATGACTACCTCTTTAGTAATTGACATGTAACTTAAATTTCCGACTATAAACCTATACTTTTTATGTTTGGATTCTTAAATTAGAGTTCAATAAGAAACCATAGCAATTTGATTCACTCAAAACGGATTTAAAATAAAGAAGTTATGGGTAAAACAAGATTGGATATTTTTTTATCTTTTTAGCTACGGAAAATGTTTAACAAATCTATACAAATCATATCCTAGCTAACTTATATTGTATTATATATATATTCTAATATATTATGTAATCTTGGGATACCATAGACACGTATGCAAATGTTTTGACATATCATATCGATCCATGTATATATATTATTTGGAACAACCATAGACACTCTATATGCAGTAATGTTGGAGTTAGCTATACAGGGTTGAGGTTGATTCCAAAAATATATATACTTTGAGTTGTGATCTAGCCTGAGACGTGTATACACTGGGTCGTGGATTGATTCAAGATAATATATATCGATTTATTTCTGTACATCTAACTGTGGACAACTAGTTGTAGGTTACTAAAGAGGACAGCTGACTTAATACACTCAAATCTTTAAAACATAATAAAAATAGTTGTAATTATATTTTGATCATACTTTGATATATATGTACATATTTGTATTGGTTCGTGAATCGATCCGTGGCCAAGTCTTATTTTCGAGGAAGGAAATATTTGTGAAAGTGAGTTATAGTCCCACTTTTAAAATCTAATATTTTTGGGATGAGAATACATGCAGGTTTTATAAATGATTTACAAAATAGACACAAGTACGTGAAACTACATTCTATGGTTGAATTATCGAAATCGAATATGCCCCTTTTTATTAAGTCTGGTAATCTAAGAATTAGGGAACAGACACCCTAATTAATGCGAATCCTAAAGATAGATCTATTGGGCCTAACAAACCCCATCCAAAGTACCGGATGCTTTAGTACTTCGAAATTTATATCATATCCGAAGGGTGTCCCGAAATGATGGGGATATTCTTATATATGCATCTTGTTAATGTCGGTTACCAGGTGTTCACCATATGAATGATTTTTATCTCTATGTATGGGATGTGTATTGAAATATGAAATCTTGTGGTCTATTGTTACGATTTGATATATATAGGTTAAATCTATAACTCACCAACATTTTTATTGACGTTTAAAGCATGTTTATTCTCAGGTGAATACTAAGATCTTCCGCTGTTGCATACTAAAATAAGGACAAGATTTGGAGTCCATGTTTGTATGATATTGTGTAAAAACTGCATTCAAGAAACATATGTCGATGTAATATATTTCTATTGTAAACCATTATGTAATGGTCGTGTGTAAACAGTATATTTTAGATTATCATTATTTGATAATCTACGTAATGTTTTTAAAACCTTAATTGATAAAATAAAGGTTATGGTTGTTTTAAAAATGAATGCAGTCTTTGAAAAATGTCTCATATAGAGGTCAAAACCTCGCAACGAAATCAATTAATATGGAACGTTTATAATCAATATGAACGGGACATTTCAGTTGGTATCCGAGCGTTGGTCTTAGAGAACCAGAAAATTTGCATTAGTGTGTCTTATCGAGTTTGTTATGATGCATTAGTGAGTCTGGACTTCGACCGTGTTTTCTTTAAAAATGATTGTTTAACATTTTTGTTGGAAACTATATATTATTAACATGTAAATATTATGTGATATATTAATCTCTTAACATGTTTGATATTGTGTGATAGATGTCTACCTCTAGCACAAATCCCATTGACTCACCTAATAATAACGAAGAGTCGAATATATATTGGCAAGATTCACAAGTTCCCGAAGAACCGGAAGAAGAGGAAACGGAACCGGAAGAAGAGGAACCGGAAGAAGAAGAGGTTCCGGAGGGGGGAATAGTAGGAACCACATAAAATCGGTCAAATAAAAGAAAATCCTCAACCAATGGACCAAAGTTAATAATGGTCAATGGTGTTTCCTGATAATGCTAAAAACGAACATATATTTCATAGCATTATTCCTCAAGAATGACAAGCTTTTAGTTGCAATTGTCCTATTTACAGGTGATATTCAGTTAAATAATAAAAGGTGAAGACAAAAGATAGATTCGACGAATTGAAGACGCAAACGACCAAAAAGCTCAAAAGTACAAAATACAATCAAAGAGGTTCCAATTATTGATAAGAAACGTCTCAAAATTACAAGAGTACAAGATTCAAAACGCAAAGTACAAGATATTAAATTGTACGCAAGGACGTTCGAAAATCCGGAACCGAGACCAGAGTCAACTCTCAACGCTCAACGCAACAGACTAAAAATTACAAGTTAACTATATATATAAATATAATATAATATATAATTAATTATATAAATTATATATATATTATATTTATATATTAAAACCGTCGGCGGACTAGGATCCAAACTTGTGTGAGCTGGAAACCACTGCTCCGCACTCGCGGAGCCTATAAAGGCAAAAACCTCCGCACTCGCGGAGGTCTGAACAGTAAACGTGGGCCTATAAAAGGCCGAGCATTCGGCTGAATTTTACACGTCTTTTTCTTTCCATCCTACGTAAACTTATATATATATATTTATATTTTAATTTTAATTTTAAATCCTAATAATAAGGGTATGTTAGCGAATGTTGTAAGGGTGTAAGTCGAAATTCTGTCCGTGTAACGCTACGCTATTTTTAATCATTGTAAGTTATGTTCAACCTTTTTAATTTAATGTCTCGTAGCTAAGTTATTATTATGCTTATTTAAAACGAAGTAATCATGATGTTGGGCTAAAAATATTAAAATTGGGTAATTGAGTTTTGTACCATAATTGGAGTTTGGACAAAAGAACGACACTTGTAATGTAATTTTATTTTTAATGTAATGGTTGTATCGAATTAATGAAATTTCAATTTCTTGTGATGCTTGTTTTACCTTTATAAGTGTTCAACTGTTAGGTAGTAAAACGCATTTATATGTACGTCCCGTCATTACAGTAATGTAACGTTTATCAAGGTTACACTTGATGATTTGTCGACATTGCATTCATCTACTTAATGCTGGGATTAATGCGACGGATACAAAATCCAGAGGCGTCCCGTTCCGAGGGCTAGGCGTACCTCCAATACGCCTAACGTCGCCAATGCCGTCCAAAGATTAGATGATGTGCTTGTTCATGGCATAAGTAACTTGTGAATGGACTTACATTTATAACGCCGAAGCGCAGCCATAATAGTTACACAATATATGAAAAATGAAAAATGCATTGGATTAAAACAACTTAAAATGAAGTTTAATGCGCGACGCGCTTACATTTGTGGTGATCAATCACAAACTTAGGTAAAATGAAAAAGAAAAGTTTCCAACAATGAAAAATTTTGAAATACTTAAACATAGAACTTCTTTAAGTTGGTTGTGTACCAGGTACGAAGCACAAATTTGTCATCATGCGTCTTTAGGTTATACGCTCCGTTGCCAATTGCTTCTGCAATCACATACGGGCCTTCCCAATTGTAGTGACCCAAACTTTTCTATGTTTATATATATTAATTGAGATTGATATTTACATGACTAAATGTTTCCAACGTGTTAAGAAATCAAACTTGTTAAGACTTGATTAAATGAAATAAGTTTCATATAGACAATTGATCACCCATGTTGACCGGCGATTCACGAACGTTACAAAATTGTAAAAACTACATGTTGTGGTATATATAGACATATATATATGGTTGACATAAGATTATGATGAGTAAGTATCTCACTAAGTATATTAACAATGTGTGATATACATAAGAAATGAGATTACTAAGTTAAGAAACTCGAAATGATATATATAACGATTATCGTTATGATAACGTCTACTAAATACATATGTATCATATTAAGATATTGATACACTATATTTAACATGATAAAATTATATTTAAATATATCATTAAGTGTGTTAACAATGAACTACATATGTAAAAACAAGACTACTAACTCAAGAATTACGAAACGAGACTTATATATAACGATATTTTAATGTATATATCATATTAAGAGATATTCATACATCATAATATCATGATAATATAATAATTTAACATCTCATTTGATATAATAAACATTGGGTTAACAACATTAATTGAGATCGTTAACTTAAAGGTTTCAAAACAACACTTACATGTAACGACTAACGAAGACTTAACGACTCCATTAGAATGTATATACATGTTGTGTTTTGATATGTATTCTTACACTTTTGAAAGACTTCAAGACACATATCAAAGTACTTATACTTAACAAAAATGCTTACAATTACATCCTCGTTCAGTTTCATCAATAATTCTACTCGTATGCACCCGTATTCGTACTCGTACAATACACAGCTTTTAGATGTATGTACTATTGGTATATACACTCCAATGATCAGCTCTTAGCAGCCCATGTGAGTCACCTAACACATGTAGGAACCATCATTTAGCAACTAGCATGAAATATCTCATAAAATTACAAAAATATTAGTAATCATTCATGACTTATTTACATGAAAACAAAATTACATATCCTTTATATCAAATCCGTATACCAACGACCAAAAACACCTACAAACACTTTCATTCTTCAATTTTCTTCATCTAATTGATCTCTCTCAAGTTCCATCTTCAAGTTCTAAGTGTTCTTCATAAATTCCATAAGTATAGTTTCATAAAAATCAAGAATACTTCCAAGCTTGCAAGTCTACTTTCAAGCTTTCTAATCCATTCCAAGTAATCATCTAAGATCAAGGAACCTTTGTTATTTATAGTAGGTTATCTTTATAATTCAAGGTAATTTTCATATTCAAACTTTGATTCAATTTCTACAACTATAACAATCTTATTTCGAGTGAAAATCTTACCTGAACTATTTTCGTGTCATGATTCTGTTTCAAGAACTTTCAAGCCATCCAAGGATCCTTTGAAGCTAGATCCATTTTTCTAATTTCCAGTAGTTTTATCTAGAAAACTTGAGGTAGTAATAATGTTCATAACATCATTCGATTCATACATATAAAGCTATCTTATTCGAAGGTTTAAACTTGTAATCACTAGAACATAGTTTAGTTAATTATAAACTTGTTCGCAAACAAAAGTTAATCCTTCTAACTTGACTTTTAAAATCAACAAAACACATGTTCTATATCTATATGATATGCTAACTTAATGATTTAAAACCTGGAAACACGATGAACACCATAAAATCGGATATACGCCGTCGTAGTGAAACCGGGGGCTGTTTTGGTTTGGATAATTAAAAACTATGATAAAATTTGATTTAAAAGTTGTTCTTCTGGGAAAATGATTTTTCATATGAACATGAAACTATATCCAAAAATCTTGGTTAAACTCAAAGTGAAAGTATGTTTTTCAAAATGGTCATCAAGATGTCATTCTTTCGACGGAAATGACTACCTCTTTAGTAATTGACATGTAACTTAAATTTCCGACTATAAACCTATACTTTTTCTGTTTAGATTTTTAAATTAGAGTTCAATATGAAACCATAGCAATTTGATTCACTCAAAACGGATTTAAAATGAAGAAGTTATGGGTAAAACAAGATTGGATATTTTTTTATCTTTTTAGCTACGGAAAATGTTTAACAAATCTATACAAATCATATCCTAGCTAACTTATATTGTATTATACATATATTCTAATATATTTTGTAATCTTGGGATACCATAGACACGTATGCAAATGTTTTGACATATCATATCGACCCATGTATATATATTATTTGGAACAACCATAGACACTCTATATGCAGTCATGTTGGAGTTAGCTATACAGGGTTGAGGTTGATTCCAAAAATATATAAATTTTGAGTTGTGATCTAGCCTGAGACGTGTATACACTGGGTCGTGGATTGATTCAAGATAATATATATCGATTTATTTTTGTACATCTAA
Source organism: Rutidosis leptorrhynchoides (assembly GCF_046630445.1). Lineage (NCBI taxonomy): Eukaryota > Viridiplantae > Streptophyta > Magnoliopsida > Asterales > Asteraceae > Rutidosis > Rutidosis leptorrhynchoides. The sequence goes on from NC_092336.1 coordinate 25,952,969, forward strand.
CTGTGGACAACTAGTTGTAGGTTACTAACGAGGACAGCTGACTTAATACACTCAAATCTTTAAAACATAATAAAAATAGTTGTAATTATATTTTGATCATACTTTGATATATATGTACATATTTGTATAGGTTCGTGAATCAATCCGTGGCCAAGTCTTATTTCCGAGGAAGGAAATATTTGTGAATGTGAGTTATAGTCCCACTTTTAAAATCTAATATTTTTGGGATGAGAATACATGCAGGTTTTATAAATGATTTACAAAATAGACACAAGTACGTGAAACTACATTCTATGGTTGAATTATCGAAATCGAATATGCCCCTTTTTATTAAGTCTGGTAATCTAAGAATTAGGGAACAGACACCCTAATTAATGCGAATCCTAAAGATAGATCTATTGGGCCTAACAAACCCCATCCAAAGTACCGGATGCTTTAGTACTTCGAAATTTATATCATATCCGAAGGGTGTCCCGGAATGATGGAGATATTCTTATATATGCATCTTGTCAATGTCGGTTACCAGGTGTTCACCATATGAATGATTTTTATCTCTATGTATGGGATGTGTATTGAAATATGAAATCTTGTGGTCTATTGTTACGATTTGATATATATAGGTTAAACCTATAACTCACCAACATTTTTGTTGACGTTTAAAGCATGTTTATTCTCAGGTGAATACTAAGATCTTCCACTGTTGCATACTAAAATAAGGACAAGATTTGGAGTCCATGTTTGTATGATATTGTGTAAAAACTGCATTCAAGAAACATATGTCGATGTAATATATTTCTATTGTAAACCATTATGTAATGGTCGTGTGTAAACAGTATATTTTAGATTATCATTATTTGATAATCTACGTAATGTTTTTAAAACCTTTATTGATAAAATAAAGGTTATGGTTGTTTTAAAAATGAATGCAGTCTTTGAAAAACGTCTCATATAGAGGTTAAAACCTCGCAATGAAATCAATTAATATGGAACGTTTATAATCAATATGAACGGGACATTTCAGTTGGTATCCGAGCGTTGGTCTTAGAGAACCAAAAAATTTGCATTAGTGTGTCTTATCGAGTTTGTTAGGATGCATTAGTGAGTCTGGACTTCGACCGTGTTTTCTTTAAAAATGATTGTTTAACATTTTTGTTGGAAACTATATATTATTAACATGTAAATATTATATGATATATTAATCTCTTAACATGTTTGATATTGTGTGATAGATGTCTACCTCTAGCACAAATCCCATTGACTCACCTAATAATAACGAAGAGTCGAATATATATTGGCAAGATTCACAAGTTCCCGAAGAACCGGAAGAAGAGGAAACGGAACCGGAAGAAGAAGAGGTTCCGGAGGGGGGAATAGTAGGAACCACAGAAAACCGGTCAAATAAAAGAAAATCCTCAACCAATGGACCAAAGTTAATAATGGTCAATGGTGTTTTCTGATAATGCTAAAAACGAACATATATTTCATAGCATTATTCCTCAAGAAAGACAAGCTTTTAGTTGCAATTGTCCTATTTACAAGTGATATTCGGTTAAATAATAAAAGGTGAAGACAAAAGATAGATTCGACGAATTGAAGACGCAAACGACCAAAAAGCTCAAAAGTACAAAATACAATCAAAGAGGTTCCAATTATTGATAAGAAACGTCTCAGAATTACAAGAGTACAAGATTCAAAACGCAAAGTACAAGATATTAAATTGTACGCAAGGACGTTCGAAAATCCGAAACTGAGACCAGAGTCAACTCTCAACGCTCGACGAAACGGACTAAAAATTACAAGTTAACTATGTATATAAATATAATATAATATATAATTAATTATATAAATTATATATATATTATATTTATATATTAAAACCGTCGGCAGACTAGGATCCAAACTTGTGTGAGCTGGAAACCACTGCTCCGCACTCGCGGAGCCTATAAAGGCAAAAACCTCCGCACTCGCGGAGGTCTGAATAGTAAACGTGGGCCTATAAAAGGCCGAGCATTCGGCCGAATTTTACACATCTTTTTCTTTCCATCCTACGTAAACTTATAAATATATATATATATATATATATATATATATATATATATATATATATATATATATATATATATATATATATATATATATATATATATATATATATATTTATTTATTTTAATTTTAATTTTAAATCCTAATAATAAGGGTATGTTAGCGAATGTTGTAAGGGTGTAAGTCAAAATTCTGTCCGTGTAACGCTACGCTATTTTTAATCATTTTAAGTTATGTTCAACCTTTTTAATTTAATGTCTCGTATAAAAGAACGACACTTGTGGAAATTAGACTATGGGCTATTAATGGGCTTTATATTTGTTTAACTAAATGATAGTTTGTTAATTTTAATATAAAGATTTACAATTGGACGTCCCTATAAATAACCATATATACTCGATCGGACACGATGGACGGGGTATTTATATGTACGAATAATCGTTCATTTAACCGGACACGGGAATGGATTAATAGTCACTAGAATTATTAAAACAGGGGTGAAATTATGTACAAGGACACTTGGCATAATTGATAACAAAGTATTAAAACCTTGGGTTACACGCAGTCGATAACCTGGTGTAATTATTAAACAAAGTATTAAAATCTTGTTACAGTTTAAGTCCCCAATTAATTGGAATATTTGACTTCGGGAATAAGGATAATTTGACGAGGATACTCGCACTTTATATTTATGACTGATGGACTGTTATGGACAAAAACCGGACGGACATATTAAATAATCCAGGACAAAGGACAATTAACCCATGGGCATAAAACTAAAATCAACACGTCAAACATCATGATTACGGAAGTTTAAATAAGCATAATTCTTTTATTTCATATTTAATTTCCTTTATTTTATATTTAATTGCACTTTTAATTATCGTACTTTTATTTATTGTCATTGTATTTAATTGTACTTTTAATTATTGTACACTTTTTAATTATCGCAATTTTATTTCATCGCACTTTTATTTATCGCAATTTCATTATCGTTATTTACTTTACGCTTTAAATTAAGTTATATTTATTTTTAATATTTTACATTAGGTTTTAACTGCGACTAAAGTTTTAAAAATCGACAAACCGGTCATTAAACGGTAAAAACCCCCATTTATAATAATAATATTACTTATATATATATTTGTATTTTTATAAATTAAAACTAATATAGCGTTAAGCTTTGTTTAAAAGATTCCCTGTGGACGAACCGGACTTACTAAAAACTACACTACTGTACGATTAGGTACACTGCCTATAAGTGTTGTAGCAAGGTTTAAGTATATCCACTCGATAAATAAATAAATAACTTGTGTAAAATTGTAGCATATTTAATAGTATTTAGTTGTAAAAATAAAGTTATTTCATATACACCTCGCATAACATCAAGTATTTTTGGCGCCGCTGCCGGGGAACTTAAACGCCGAAAGCGCAATGCTAATGATATAAAAAATAATAATATAATTTTATAAAAGTTTTTATTAAGTCCTTCGTATAAAAATATAAGTTTTAAAAATATAAAAATATAAAAATACAAAAAGAGTTTGTTAAAAAAACATATAAATTTAAAAAGTATTTTTATTTTTGAGTTTAAATATAAGTATTTTATTGTTTTATAGAAATATTTATTTATATATATATATATATATATATATTATATTTTAGAAAAACAGAAAAAAAAAAAACTGAACCTGTGCAAAATCGACCCCTTTCTCAGCTGAAATTTAACCCTCCGCGACTCGCGGAGGTTTTGAACCGGGACCAACTGCACTCGCGGAGGTCCACTGACAGGCTAGGGTTTGACTCTGCAAACTGTAATAATTACGGAGTATTATTAATTATTACTATTAAACCTAATTAGGTTATTAATTATTTATTATTTAGTTTAGTTTTAATTATTTAATTTGTATTTTTAAGTTTTAATTAATTTTATAAATATATAAAAATTAATACTTTTATAAAATAAATAATATAAAAATAATATTTTTATAAAAATTGTACTTTTTACAACTTTTAGTATATTTTTATATTTTGTCTCTTTTCAATTGTTTTTAGCGTAATTTTTGTATTTTTCGCTCATTTTTACTTTTAAGATATAGTTTTTATCATAGTTATTTTTATTTCTAGATTTTTAGGCTTTGCCGTAAAATCCCTTAAGTGCTTTCTCTTTAGACTAAGATCTAGGTGCTTTAGAATTTTGCGACGCCTTTTTAAGTTTTAGTACCTTTTTAAGTTATTGCCATTTGGGATATAGTTTTTCTTTTAAGCTTTAATATTTTTAGACGCAACTTTTAATTTTTTTAGTTTTTAGTTCCTTTTTAAGTTTTAACGCGCTACTTTCTTATTTTTATTTTTCGACGACTTTTACCTATGTATCAATTATCACTCCAATTAGTAATCTCAATTTGCAAATTTAATTTTAAGTTAGTGATAATAATAAGGTTGGGTTAGTCGAGTGTTTTAACGTTTTATAAGTCACTCTTTTTCTTTCTTATTTCTCGACATTCTAGTTTTAGGACTTAGAATTTTTCTACTTCTTCTCTAAATTTCTTAAAATTACGAAAATTTATTTTAAGTGGTTAAATTGATAGACATCAAAATTTTCTGGTCCGTAGTAATAGTTGGATTTGTACGTGGACCGGGTTATTGGAGCCAAACAGTACTCAATTATATTGAGACCAAACGAATCCTGCCCCTCTGCTGCATCTTTTGGCTATTCGAAACGTGGGCAAAATCAGAAAAGTCTATTAATTGGATAACTTATATAATTTTTTTTTTCCTTTTAAAAACTAATAGGATATTCAGTGAATGCACCGAGCAAGACGTTCACCACCTTTTATACGTTCACCACCTGTAACTCGATCAAGACATCTAGCAAATATTGTCGCCGTTGATTTTTCTTTAGAATCGTCATCCAGTCGACCAAGTACTCCAATTCAAATTTCCGATAATCCATTTTTTGAACCCGACCTCACAATTGAGAATCCGGAGAATATTCAGGGACAATTCATAGATCCTGAACCATTAATTTTTCCTCCGGAATCACCAATCATTCAAACAGAGATTGTTGAGGAACGAACCATTAAATCAGAATCCTCTAGTGATTCAGATTCAACAAATTTAATCATGGAAAATCTGGAACCTCTAAGTATGGAAGACCGAATGAGAGCTAAACGCACTGGCCAAGGTCACGCAATTACTCATCCAGACATTAATGCGCCAGATTATGAAATCAAAGGACAAATTCTACACATGGTGACTAATCAATGCCAATTTAGTGGTGCGCCGAAGGAAGATCCAAATGAACATCTTCGTACCTTTAATAGGATCTGCACACTATTTAAAATCCGAGAAGTTGAGGATGAACAGATATATCTCATGTTATTTCCCTGGACTTTAAAGGGAGAAGCCAAAGATTGGTTGGAATCGTTACCTGAAGGGGCGATTGATACATGGGACGTTTTAGTTGAAAAATTTCTTAAACAATTCTTTCCGGTATCTAAAGCCGTAAGACTTTAAGGAGAAATTGTTACGTTCACACAGAAACTAAATGAAACTCTATATGAGGCATGGACCAGATTTGGAAAGTTATTGAGAGGATGTCCGCAACATGGTTTAGACACCTGTCAAATAGTACAAATATTCTACCAAGGATGCGACATCACTACAAGGAAAGACATCAATATAGCAGCTGGTGGTTCTATTATGAAGAAAACCGAAATTGATGCTTATAAAATTATTGATAACACTGCTTCCCACTCACATGAGTGGCACCAAGAAAAAGATATCGTTAGATCATCTAAAGCAGCTAGAGCCGATTCTAGCCATGACTTAGATTCCATTTCCGCAAAGATAGATGTTGTCGAGAGACGAATGGAAAAGATGACTAAAGATATACACTCAATACGAATTAGTTGTGAGCAGTGTGGAGGACCACATTTGACAAAAGATTGTCTCAGTATTGAACTAACAATGGAACAAAGAGAGAATGTTTCATACATAAACCAAAGGCCAGGAAATAATTATCAGAATAATTATCAACCGCCAAGACCAATTTACAATCAAAACCAGAATTATAACCGAAATGTTCCATACAACAATCAACAAGGTCCTAGCAATCAACAAGTATCCAATAATACTTACAATCAGCAAAGACCTAATTTTCAAAACAAACCACCACAAACCGATGATAAAAAGCCAAATTTAGAAGATATGATGACGAAGCTAGTTGAAACTCAAACGCAGTTTTTCACATCTCAGAAACAAACTAATGAACAAAATGCTCAAGCATTTAGAAATCAACAAGCTTCTATTCAAAATTTGGAACAAGAAGTAAGTAACCTAGCAAGGTTAATAGGTGAAAGAAAACCGGAAAGTTTACCTAGTGATACAAATGCTAACCCCCGGAATGAAACAGCTAAAGCCATTACCACAAGAAGTGGTACAACACTTAAACCACCTGAAATACCTGTAATTTCTGATGAAGCTATTCCTACTCCACAAGAACCACAACCTGAACAAGATAAGGAAAAAGAACCGGTAGTTGAAAAGGTTAATGAAGATAACACAGTTAAGGCTAAACCTTATGTTAAACCATACCAACCACCACTTCCTTACCTGAGTAAAATGAAAAAAGAGAAACTTGAAGCCGAGCAATACAAATTCTTGGATATGTTTAAACAAATAAATGTCAATCTTCCTTTCATTGATGTGATTTCAGGAATGCCTAGATATGCTAAATTTCTGAAAGATCTAATCTCGAATAGAAAGAAAATGGAAGAACTCTCAGTTGTTACTATGAATGCTAATTGTTCAGTAGTGCTGTTGAATAAGATACCAGAAAAACTATCCGATCCAGGAAGTTTCACAATTCCATGTTTTCTGGGTAGTCTTAGTTCAATAGAAGCATTGGCAGATTTAGGTGCTAGTATAAATTTAATGTCGTATTCACTATACGCTAAACTAGACCTTGGAGAATTGAAACCAAAAAGAATAAGCATACAACTAGCCGATAGATCAATAAAATATCCTAGAGGGATAATGGAGAACATGCTAGTTAAAGTTGGTACTTTAGTATTTCCAGTAGATTTTGTTATTCTGGACATGGAAGAAGATTCACAAGTTCCTGTCATATTAGGAAGACCATTCTTAAACACGGCTAAAGCAATGATAGACGTGTTCGGTAAGAAACTAACCCTAAGTATAGAGGACGAGAGTGTTACCTTTTCAGTTGATAGAGCTATGCAACAACCGCAATCTGCAGATGATACATGTTATTATATTCAAACTATAGAATCACATGCAGAATTGTTAGAAGAATTTCCAGAATTACAAGGAACAGGAGAATGTTCTTTAGGAGAAGGTAATGAACCAATTGATGAAACTGAAATGTTAGCTACACTAATGGCTAATGGATATGAACCAACAACAGAAGAAATTCAAATGCTAAAAGAAGAAGACAGATATCGATACAAATCATCGATAGAAGAACCTCCGACATTAGAGTTAAAGCCACTTCCAAACCATTTGGAATACGCTTATTTACATGGTGAATCTGAATTACCTGTAATAATATCGTCTTCTCTTACTGAAAATGAGAAATCACAACTCATTTCTGTGTTAAAAGCTCATAAACCAGCTATTGCGTGGAAGATTCATGATATTAAAGGAATAAGTCCTTCGTATTGCACACATAAAATCCTTATGGAAGAAGGTCATAAAACGTATGTGCAACACCAACGAAGACTAAATCCTAATATGCAAGATGTTGTTAAAAAAGAAATTATTAAACTGCTAGATGCAGGTTTAATTTATCCAATCTCTGATAGTCCATGGGTAAGCCCAGTTCAATGCGTACCTAAGAAGGGTGACATGACTGTCATTACAAATGAAAAAAATGAGCTTATTCCTACTAGGACTGTAACAGGATGGCGTGTTTGTATTGATTATAGAAAATTAAATGACGCCACCAGAAAAGATCACTTTCCCTTACCTTTCATTGATCAAATGTTAGAAAGATTAGCCGGAAATAGTTACTATTGTTTTCTTGATGGATTTTCCGGATATTTTCAAATTCCAATAGCACCCGAAGACCAAGAGAAAACCACATTCACATGCCCTTATGGTACTTTTACTTACAAATGTATGCCATTTGGACTTTGCAACGCCTCTGCAACCTTTCAAAGGTGCATGATAGCGATTTTTCACGACATGATAGAAGAATGCATGGAAGTTTTCATGGATGACTTTTCATTCTTCGGTGATACATTTGAATCATGTCTAGTTAATCTGGAACGAATGCTTATTAGATGCGAACAATCAAATCTAGTTCTTAATTGGGAGAAATGCCATTTCATGGTTAAAGAAGGCATCGTTCTTGGTCATAAAATCTCAAAGGAAGGAATTGAAGTGGATAGAGCTAAAGTAGATGTAATTGCTAAACTTCCACATCCCACCAATGTTAGAGGAGTTAGGAGTTTTCTAGGGCATGCCGGTTTTTACTGACGTTTCATTAAAGATTTTTTTAAAATTGCCACTCCTATGAATAAACTCCTAGAAAAGGATGCTCCATTCATCTTTTCAGAGGAATGTATCAAATCTTTTAATATTCTTAAAGAGAAACTCACTAATGCACCGATCATGATAACACCAAATTGGAATCTACCATTTGAACTAATGTGCGATGCAAGTGATTTTGCAATGGGAGCCGTTTTAGGACAAAGGATTGAAAAACGATTTCAACCTATTTATTACGCTAATAAGACGTTACAAGGAGCACAAACAAATTATACAACTACTGAAAAAGAACTCCTTGCTATTGTCTTTGCTTTTGACAAATTTCGTTCATATCTCGTTCTAGCTAAAACGGTGGTCTATACCGACCATTCTGCTCTTAGATACCTATTTTCGAAACAAAATGCCAAACCACGATTAATCCGTTGGATCTTACTATTACAAGAGTTTGATATTGAAATCCGAGATAAAAAGGGAGCAGAAAATCTCACAGCCGATCATCTTTCTCGTCTTGAAAATCCTGAATTAGAAGTTCTAAATGAATCGGCCATACAAGACAACTTTCCTGATGAATATCTATTGAAGATAGATTATAATGAAATTCCATGGTTTGCAGACTATGCAAACTATTTAGTATGTGGATTCCTTGAAAAAGGGTTGTCGTACCAAAAACGAAAAAAATTCTTCAGTGATATAAAACACTATTTCTGGGAAGATCCACATTTGTTTAAAAGTTGTCCTGATGAAATAATATGCCCCTTTTTATTAAGTCTGGTAATCTAAGAATTAGGGAACAGACACCCTAATTAACGCGAATCCTAAAGATAGATCTATTGGGCCTAACAAACCCCATCCAAAGTACCGGATGCTTTAGTACTTCGAAATTTATATCATATCCGAAGTCTAATGACCCGTCCTAATCCATCCGGACGAAGTCCATATTGATTATAAACGATTCACAACAGTTGATTACATCGCGAGGTACTTGACCTCTATATGATACATTTTACAAACATTGCATTCGTTTTTGAAAAGACAATCTTTCATTACATCGAAAGTTGACGGCATGCATACCATTTCATAATATGTCTAACTATAATTGACTTAATGATAATCTTCATGAACTCAATGACTCGAATGCAACGTCTTTTGAAATATGTCATGAATGACTCCAAGTAATATTCCTAAAATGAGCAAATGCACAGCGGAAGATTTCTTTCATACTTGAGAATAAACATGCTTTAAAGTGTCAACCAAAAGGTTGGTGAGTTCATTAGTTTAACATAAATAATTATTTCCAACATTTTAATAGACCACAAGATTTTCATATTTCCATTTCTCATAAACATACGTCCCATGCATAGAGACAAAAATATCATTCATATGGATTGAACACCTGGTAACCGACATTCACAATATGCATATAAGAATATCCCCATCATTTCGGGATCCTCCTTCAGACATGATATAAATTTCGAAGTACTAAAGCATTCGGTACTTTGGATGGGGCTCGTTGGGCCCGATAGATCTATCTTTAGGATTCGCGTCAATTAGGTTGTCTGTTCCCTAATTCTTATATTAACAGACTAAAAAAGGGGCATATTCAGTTTCGATCATTCAACCATAGAACGTAATTTCGATTACTTGTGTCTATTTCATAAAACAGTTATAAAAGTTGCGCATGTATTCTCAGCCCAAAAATATAAAGGGTAAAAAAGGCAAATGAAACTCACCTAATGTATTTTGTAGTAAAAATACATATGACTATATTGAACAATGCAGGGTTGGCCTCGGATTCACGAACCTATATCATTTGTATATACATTAATACATATAATGGAATCACATGATTTCCTTTATTAGAATGTATCAACTTTTATATTTTTAGTTATATAGGATTTATGCTAAACTCCACTAAAACAAATACTTATATAATATTTTAAATTATAGGTTATATGCTTTTATGTTGTATATATATAATTAAAATGATTAATATCTATATATTTAGTTATATTAATATATCTATACATATATGCTTAGTATTATATTTAAAAATCATTAGTTTGTTATATATAAGTTCTTATATACATATGTTAATAATAATAATAATAATGATATTAATGATAATAACTTATAAAAATATTGATTTTATTGTTAATGATAGTTATGAGAATGATTTTTCGTAATTGCATAATAATAATACTCATGATAATATAAATGATATTACTTTTAATCGTATTTGTGGTAATAATAATCTTAAAATTAATATTAATGATGATATTAATATTTATAGTCATGTTAATAATACTCATTTTAATGATAATAATATGAAATGGTATTCTTATAGTATTATTAATGATGATAATAATAATAATAATTGTATTGCTAATACTAACGCTTATAATAATAATAATAATAATGATTGTAATGATAATAAAAATTGTAAATATGATGATAACGCTAATTTTAATGCTAGTAATAATAATTTTAATCATATTAATAATAATAATAATAATACTTATAAGAATAATAATTATGATAATGGTTATAACACTTTTAGTTATGATAATGATAATAATAATAGTTACAATACTTGTAATAATTATAATACATAGCAATAATAGTAACAATTAATAATAACAATAATAATAATAACAATAATAATGATAATATAAATTTAAAAAAAAAGGCTACCTTTTAAAAAGCCATTAAAACAAAAACAGCCCAAAGCCGGGCTCGAACCCCCGACCTCTCGAATACTCGCAAACACATAAACCATTCAGCTGCTACACCTTTCTCTGTTTATTTATGTAATTTAATTTTATTTAAACCGTATGGCCATTACCATCTTCTTCTCATTAAACTGTAATCGACCAAAACTTTTATCAATCTATACCAGCTATATATCGATTTTAATTTAGAATAAAGAATATGAATTTTAACAAATTGAATATAGTTGAATTGATAAAAAATAAAAATAAAAGACTGTAGTAGCAGTCTGTTCTAAAAAAAATTAAACTTATAATCAAATCAATTGGAGACAAATCGAATATATAACAACTAAATAAAGTTTTCTTTAGAATGTAAAAATAAAACAGAAACGATCCATAATCAGTATTTGAATTAATTCATTCGGGAAAAAAATGTAACAGGTTCATAAATACATTCATGAACTTGAAATCAAACTTGGAATTTTAGAACGTTTTAGTCTTCGATTAAAACATGAAAGATGTTCTGAATCTATCATAGAAACTTTATGGACTGTCAATTTAATTTAAAACATTACACAGATTACGAATTTCTTCAAGAACATATTCTTTGACTTTTGTTTTTGAATGTTTGACTCTTAAATTCGTGGTGATATAAAGAATTGAAAGGTGAGATTTTAGATAACGCTTACATGAACGATTCCTAACACTTATGCATTATTGGATTTTGCTAATTGGTTTGATTTTAATTGTTGGCCAAAAAGTAGATTACAGGGGAAACCGTCAGGGTTTTTTTTTTAAAAAAAATGTTTCTGTTCTTGCATTGTGATTTTCAGAATGGTGAGAGTAAGTAGGTGATTAGTTGATTTTAGTGCAGTAACAAGAATTGATTGTCTCTTGGTTGTATCCTGAATTGGCTCGACATAAATCCACGAGGAAACAGAAGCAGAAAAAATAAAATAAATAAATAGATTGATAAATAATAACTGATAAAGGTGAAAAAGTCTGTTGTTATCTGAATCTATCTGACTTATCTGTATTTATATTTATATACGCCAGCAATTATATATTTAAATTTCTGTATTTATACTTTATAGTTAATCTATTAATTAATACATATAATAATAATAATAATACTCTTAATATTGTAAATAATAAATATAAAAGTTTATAATAATTTATTAGTAATAATAATAATATTACTATTATTGATAATGGTAATAATAACTATAAAACTTATATCAATAATATTATTAATGATAATAATAATAATACTAATTATAATGATACTAATATTATTAATGATAATAATAATATTAGTAATAATAATAATACTATATCAACTTATATATATATATATATATATATATATATATATATATATATATATATATATATATATATATATATATATATATATATATATATAAATCGTACCTAATATTAATAACACTAGTATTGATATTAATATTGAAGGTAATAACTATATTATTATAACAACTATATTTATACTTGTAATATTTAATAATCATATGATTTTATATCATAACTTTTATTGATTTATTATTACTTATAAACTATAATATACATGAACTGATTATGAAATCATATATATTTATATATAAATTTACTTTAAACTACACTTAATTAATTGTATCTTAATTCACATATTTGTTCTTATTATATCTTATTTCTTTCAATTATTATTTATACATTTACATTTATTTTCATATATATAAATATTTTATTTACAAACAATGGTTCGTGAATCGTCGGGAATAGTCAAGGTCAAATGTATTTATGATAAATAGTTCTAACATTTTGAGACTCGGTTTAATAGACATTGCTTTTTGTGTCGAAACTATATAAGATTTAAGTTTAAATTTGGTCAAAAATTCCCGGGTCATCACAGTACCTACCCGTTAAAGAAATTTCGTCCCGAAATTTGAGTGAGGTGGTCATGGCTAATAATAAAAATGTTTTCATGACGAATGTGAGTTGATAAGTAGAGTTTTATCATCATTGAGTAATATGGGTAAATTCGATTATTCGAAGAGCACGAATGAAGCTATCACAAAAGAGTGAAATGAATAGATAAAGTTTCATCTTAAGTTTTGACGTTGTCTTGGTTGAATTCCGAAATTCAAGGGATTTAAAGAAAATCTTCTAAATCTAACAGATTTGATTCTTCAGCGAATTAGGAAATTAAGATCTCTATAATTAAATACGGTGATCTGCCTCAATTACTTTGTCTGTTATTTCCATTATAAATTGAACTTTTTTCGTTCCATTAATCTCACCATTCCTATACTTTCTTTCTTAGCGCATACATCCAAAAGATTGTGAAAATGCTTAATCCCGTTCTAATCCTTGACAATTTTCTAACTATCATTTCTATCATCCTTCTTTTCAATTTTCCACCAGAAATCTGTTTACTTCTATTATGCTCTAGGGATTATTGTATTTATAATCCTCCCGTGTCTTTATATTGCTATACGTACCGATATCCACGGTTTGTAATTTCGGTGTTGTCATTGGGCTTTATATTTTCTCTTATATTTTGGATCTCTTTGCCTTTTTATTATCCTCTCGACCTCTAGTAAAGTGAGCAACGGTCCAGAATTCATAGATATGAATTTCGAAATGCATATAGTTAATGTTCTAAGAAAGAGATGGTAATAGCACGATCTTAATTCGTCAAATTACCAGAATATCCGGGAAAGATAGAACTATCAAGAAAATATGTTCTTGATATATTTATATATCAGATAAAATGTAAGAGTCGTGTAACATGGCACATGATGGCGTTATAATCTGTGTATCATCATGTCCCATTTAGAAACTCAGCATGACTTACTGTAATATAATCACGTTGATCAAGTGTCATTATATTATACTAACTCATGCATCAGTTCCGAACATTACTTCAATAACATTCATATTTGAGGCTCGAAGATTTACAGAATATAGAAACTAACAGTTTCTATATGATGTAACACTGATATCACGAAGAGATTAATGATTTCAGATAAGAATAGTTATGAAAATATCTTCAGAAATATGGAGGATATTTATAATGAAAGATACGATGATATCTTGGAATTTCTAATATCGGAGGATGGTGAAGAAAATTTTTCCTCAAGAGTTTGGAGTCAGAAGCAAGGTATTCGCTAAAGATTTCATCAGAAACAGAATCATCAGGATTCTTAATGTACAAGTTTAGTCCTTGTGATTTGTTCAGAGACTCCTTCGTAGTTGCTCAATCAGTTTTTCAGTTTCAAACTTTTTCTGAGCTTTGCCAACCTACAATTCTTTATCATCAACTTTTGGCTGTTGAGGTCGTTTATAGTTTTTGTTGCTTCATTTAACATTTTCAAAATTCAGAGCATTAATTTGCAGACTGGATGTTTTTCAGAATTTCAGAATTGGAATTTGTAAATCCAGGAGATAGAAGTTATATATATATATATATATATATATATATATATATATATATATATATATATATATATATATATATATATATATATATATATATATATATAAATTGTTGTCGTAGAATCACTGAGAATTTCGAGATTATCGATTGATGCCTTCTGGTACTTGGTATGGTAATTATCGTTGCAAGATACTGATGAGTTCATGATAAGACTTTAATAGATAAATATATTGATTTGTCGTAGAGATTTGAGTCAAGGAGCAGCGAGGTTGCTGGTACGTCTGTTGGTAATATAGTGGAATATAAAAGAATTCTCCGGTATCAAAAGGGTAATAGTATATATCAGGATTATAGTAAGGCTACTTCAAATGAAAAGTCAAAGTTGACTTGCTGGAGCTGTGACAAAATTGGCTACTTTGAAAACGGATCGCAAAGTTATTTTTGCTAATAAATGCCAAAGAATCTGACGCGGCTACGTGTTAAACTTTTACTCAGTTGCCGAGAGTTTCTCAGGTGCAATACTATATACATAAATCTTTCCTTCCGTAGATGAATTGCGGTTGGTTCATCCTCTCGATTGAGGTGTTTTCAAGAATCATGAAAGGTTTGAACGCAGATTGTAATTGACAAAATACAATGAGGTTTAAGATGAAATCAAGTGGCAAGCTTGAAGAATTGTTTAGTTTCATATGTTATAATCAATATTTTAATTCATTTTTAATTGTCCAATCTTGATAGTCCACAGTTAGCAATTCAACAATTCATATATAATTATATATATAATATTCAAATTAATACGTATCGTGACCCGTGTACATGTCTCAGACTCGATCACAACTCAAAATATATATATTATTATAGAATCAACCTCAACCCTGTATAGAGAACTCGATCATTACTGCATATAGAGTGTCTATGGTTATTCCAAATAATATATATATATATATATATATATATATATATATATATATATATATATATATATATATATATATATATATATATATATATATATATATATATATATATATGCGTCGATATGATATGTCAAAACCTTGTATACGTGTCCCGATATTTAAAGTGCGTAAAATAAATAACAAAAAAATAAATGACGATAATTAAAGTGCGTAAAGTAATTAACAGATGTTAAATGACAATAAATAAAATTGCAAGAATGTAAATTGCGATAATTAAATTACGATAAATAAAATGTAATTAGTTAGCTATGAACAATTAGCTAGGAACAGTTAGTGTGGATTCTTAACAAAATTTCTCATAGTTAATTTGTTTCTAACAAATTTTATTTCGTCAAATGTTTTCTTCATTATGCCACTTGTTGGATTTTGATTGGTCAAAATCCAAATATGAAATTGAATAAAAATAGTTATTCTGCGGTAAACGGATACGTATATCTTGTGGGTGTAAGTAGGATAGTAATTGACTGTCGAATCAGATTCGAAGATTGTACAGTGTAACTTATTAACGTGAAGTCTAAATATTCCTCGGGTATTACCTACCCGTTAAAATATTTTCACCATTATCAGTTTGTACAAAAGAATTTTAATTACAATCTTTATGAAAATATACTTACATATATATTTTCTTCATATGTAATCATGGATTTAATGAGTTAATGTGATATTAAACTCATCAGATTTACGGCTAGAACTAGAGTACCTAATCTCCAAAACATTAGAGATTACATAATCGCCATGAAGGACGAAGATAGTTTATCTAGAACGATTCGTAGAACGATGATTATGCTTGAGGTATAGATTGCGAGGTTGAGACGTGTGATGATGTTGTTGTTGTTGGTACTGGTTATGCTGCTGGTGCTACTGATGGTGGTACTGTTGCTGTCGGTGCTACAAGTGTTGTTGGTGCTGAGGTTGATGATGATGTTGGTGTAGTAAGTATAGCTTGTAAATCACGCACCATTCTTGTCAGGGTTTCTATCCTACCCTCTATCATTTCTATCCATCCACTCATCTGATTCGATTGATCTTGATTATCAATTCGAAGTTCCCTAACTTCTTCTAATATTCCCCTTCGATTGGTATTCGGAAGTAGAGGTTGAATATTTTCTGAGATTGCAGTAACGCGACATTCGAGGTGGAAAACTTTAGCAAGAAGGGTGAATACAGTGTTGCGCATAGGTTCACCGGTAAGTACATCATTTTCTCCGATGTTAGGAGGTAAGTTTGGTTCGCGGTAGGGCTCGCCTTCTTCATTTCTCCATCGAGTGAGTAAGTCTCGGACCCACCCCCATCTCCTTCAGAAAGAAAAATAACTAAATGGTTGAGGCACTTATGGTTCATTGACTTCGGAGTCTGCTTCAATATACATCTCGAAATCGCTTCCGGAACTAATGGAATTCAAGCTAAGTGTAGGATCCATCTCTCACGATTAGTTAAAGGGTTTTGATATGAAATGATTTTTGAATATCGAATGATATTCTAATTATATATAGAATATCTATACATACTTCCAAAGATCCCGTGAATTACGGAGAAAATTAAGGAAACGTGTCAGATAAAGTCTACAGTGATAGATACGTTAAGATATAGATTAGTAGATATGCTAAGATATGAATTTTGTCTATACACTATTCATGCAATCATTACAGTAAGATGTGTCTAGACTAAGAATGATAAGCAGGTAATTTCCTAAGGATGATAAGCAGATGATTTCTGACTAGAAATGATAAGCAAAACTTTTGACATGCAGACACGGTCGAAGTCCAGACTCACTAATGCATCCTATCGACTTATCAGTTAGACACATTAATGCATACCTGGTTCGCTAAGACCACCGCTCTGATACCAACTCTAATGACCCGTCCTAATCAATCCGGACGAAGTCCATATTGATTATAAACGATTCACAACAGTTGATTACATCGCGAGGTACTTGACCTCTATATGATACATTTTACAAACATTGCATTCGTTTTTGAAAAGACAATCTTTCATTACATCGAAAGTTGACGGCATGCATACCATTTCATAATATGTCTAACTATAATTGACTTAATGATAATCTTCATGAACTCAATGACTCGAATGCAACGTCTTTTGAAATATGCCATGAATGACTCCAAGTAATATTCCTAAAATGAGCAAATGCACAGCGGAAGATTTCTTTCGTACTTGAGAATAAACATGCTTTAAAGTGTCAACCAAAAGGTTGGTGAGTTCATTAGTTTAACATAAATAATCATTTCCAACATTTTAATAGACCACAAGATTTTCATATTTCCATTTCTCATAAACATACGTCCCATGCATAGAGACAAAAATATCATTCATATGGATTGAACACCTGGTAACCGACATTCACAATATGCATATAAGAATATCCCCATCATTCCAGGATCCTCCTTCGGACATGATATAAATTTCAAAGTACTAAAGCATCCGGTACTTTGGATGGGGCTCGTTGGGCCCGATAGATCTATCTTTAGGATTCGCGTCAATTAGGTTGTCTGTTCCCTAATTCTTAGATTAACAGACTAAAAAAGGGGCATATTCTGTTTTGATCATTCAACCATAGAACGTAATTTCGATTACTTGTGTCTATTTCGTAAAACAGTTATAAAAGTTGCGCATATATTCTCAGCCCAAAAATATAAAGGGTAAAAAAGGCAAATGAAACTCACCTAATGTATTTTGTAGTAAAAATACATATGACTATATTGAACAATGCAGGGTTGACCTCGGATTCACGAACCTATATCATTTGTATATACATTAACACATATAATGGAATCACATGATTTCCTTTATTAGAATGTATCAACTTTTATATTTTTAGTAATATAGGATTTATACTAAACTCCACTAAAACAAATACTTATATAATATTTTAAATTATAGGTTATATGCTTTTATGTTGTATATATATAATTAAAATGATTAATATCTATATATTTAGTTATATTAATATATCTATACATATATGCTTAGTATTATATTTAAAAATCATTAGTTTGTTATATATAAGTTCTTATATACATATGTTAATAATAATAATAATAATGATATTAATGATAATAACTTATAAAAATATTGATTTTATTGTTAATGATAGTTATGAGAATGATTTTTCGTAATTGCATAATAATAATACTCATGATAATATAAATGATATTACTTTTAATCGTATTTGTGGTAATAATAATCTTAAAATTAATATTAATGATGATATTAATATTTATAGTCATGTTAATAATACTCATTTTAATGATAATAATATGAAATGGTATTCTTATAGTATTATTAATAATAATAATTAACTTAACTATAATAATAATATTAACCATATTGATAATGATAATCATTTTAATAATAATAATTGTATTACTAATACTAACGCTTATAATAATAATAATAATAATGATTGTAATGATAATAAAAATTGTAAATATGATGATAACGCTAATTTTAATGCTAGTAATAATAATTTTAATCATATTAATAATAATAATAATAATAATACTTATAAGAATAATAATTATGATAATGGTTATAATACTTTTAGTTATGATAATGATAATAATAATAGTTACAATACTTGTAATAATTATAATACATAGCAATAATAGCAACAATTAATAATAACAATAATAATAATAACAATAATAATGATAATATAAATTTAAAAAAAAAGGCTACCTTTTAAAAAGCCATTAAAACAAAAACAGCCCAAAGCCGGGCTCGAACCCCCGACCTCTCGAATACTCGCAAACACATAAACCATTCAGCTGCTACACCTTTCTCTGTTTATTTATGTAATTTAATTTTATTTAAACCGTATGGCCATTACCATCTTCTTCTCATTAAACTGTAATCGACCAAAACTTTTATCAATCTATACCAGCTATATATCGATTTTAATTTAGAATAAAGAATATGAATTTTAACAAATTGAATATAGTTGAATTGATAAAAAATAAAAATAAAAGACTGCAGTAGCAGTCTGTTCTAAAAAAAATTAAACTTATAATCAAATCAATTGGAGACAAATCGAATATATAACAACTAAATCAAGTTTTCTTTAGAATGTAAAAACAAAACAGAAACGATCCATAATCAGTATTTGAATTAATTCATTCGGAAAAAAAAATGTAACAGGTTCATAAATACATTCATGAACTTGAAATCAAACTTGGAATTTTAGAACGTTTTAGTCTTCGATTAAAACATGAAAGATGTTCTAAATCTATCATAGAAACTTTATGGACCGTCAATTTAATTTAAAACATTACACAGATTACGAATTTCTTCAAGAACATATTCTTTGACTTTTGTTTTTGAATGTTTGACTCTTAAATTCGTGAGTGATATAAAGAATTGAAAGGTGAGATTTTAGATAACGCTTACATGAACGATTCCTAACACTTATGCATTATTGGATTTTGCTAATTGGTTTGATTTTAATTGTTGGCCAAAAAGTAGATTACAGGGGAAACCGTCGGGGTTTTTTTAAAAAAAAAATGTTTCTGTTCTTGCATTGTGATTTTCAGAATGGTGAGAGTAAGTAGGTGATTAGTTGATTTTAGTGCAGTAACAAGAATTGATTGTCTCTTGGTTGTATCCTGAATTGGCTCGACATAAATCCACGAGGAAACAGAAGCAGAAAAAATAAAATAAATAAATAGATAGATAAATAATAACTGATAAAGGTGAAAAAGTCTGTTGTTATCTGAATCTATCTGACTTATTTGTATTTATATTTATATACGCCAGCAATTATATATTTAAATTTCTGTATTTATACTTTATAGTTAATCTATTAATTAATACATATAATAATAATAATACTCTTAATATTGTAAATAATAAATATAAAAGTTTATAATAATTTATTAGTAATAATAATAATATTACTATTATTGATAATGGTAATAATAACTATAAAACTTATATCAATAATATTATTAATGATAATAATAATAATAATACTAATTATAATGATACTAATATTATTAATGATAATAATAATATTAATAATAATAATAATAATACTATATCAACTTATATATATATATATATATATATATATATATATATATATATATATATATATATATATATATATATATATATATATATAAATCGTACCTAATATTAATAACACTAGTATTGATATTAATATTGAAGGTAATAACTATATTATTATAACAACTATATTTATACTTGTAATATTTAATAATCATATGATTTTATATCATAACTTTTATTGATTTATTATTACTTATAAACTATAATATACATGAACTGATTATGAAATCATATATATTTATATATAAATTTACTTTAAACTACACTTAATTAATTGTATCTTAATTCACATATTTGTTCTTATTATATCTTATTTCTTTCAATTATTATTTATACATTTACATTTATTTTCATATATATAAATATTTTATTTACAAACAATGGTTCGTGAATCGTCGGGAATAGTCAAGGTCAAATGTATTTATGATAAATAGTTCTAACATTTTGAGACTCGATTTAATAGACTTTGCTTATCGTGTCGAAACTATATAAGATTTAAGTTTAAATTTGGTCAAAAATTCCCGGGTCATCACACGAAGGGTGTCCCGGAATGATGGGGATATTCTTATATATGCATCTTGTTAATGTCGGTTACCAGGTGTTCACCATATGAATGATTTTTATCTCTAGGTATGGGATGTGTATTGAAATATGAAATCTTGTGGTCTATTGTTACGATTTGATATATATAGGTTAAACCTATAACTCACCAACATTTTTGTTGACGTTTAAAGCATGTTTATTCTCAGGTGAATACTAAGATCTTCCGCTGTTACATACTAAAATAAGGAGAAGATTTGGAGTCCATGTTTGTATGATATTGTGTAAAAACTGCATTCAAGAAACATATGTCGATGTAATATATTTCTATTGTAAACCATTATGTAATGGTCGTGTGTAAATAGTATATTTTAGATTATCATTATTTGATAATCTACGTAATGTTTTTAAAACCTTTATTGATAAAATAAAGGTTATGGTTGTTTTAAAAATGAATGCAGTCTTTGAAAAACGTCTCATATAGAGGTCAAAACCTCGCAACGAAATCAATTAATATGGAACGTTTATAATCAATATGAACGGGACATTTCACCAATTGGGTCCCAATTTGCCAGTATCCTCGACCCGGCTGGTATTGTTGTTACGCCACACAAAGTCACCTGGCAGAAAGTACGTTCCTTCACACGTTGGTTGTTGTATTTAGCAATTTTCTGTTTGTTTGACGCTTCCCTGATAGCGGCGATGTCACGCCTTTCCTCCAAAAAGTCCAAATTTTCTTTCAAGCTAATGACATTGGACTCATCATTGAATTCCAGTACACGTTGGGTTGGGACAGCAATTTTAGCTGGTATCACCGCCTCCGTACCATAAACAAGGCTGAATGGCATTTCTCTATTGCTCCCTTTTGGTGTGGTCCGGAACGCCCATAAGACTTGTGGAAGCTCATCTGCCCAACCCTTCCTATCTGTGTCCAACCTTGCCCTTATCTTGGCAACGATATCTCTGTTGGTAACTTCGACCTGCCCATTTGCCTGCGGATGGGCAACAGAACTGAAGGTTTGTTTGATATTCAACCCGTCACACCATGACCGAAACGGATCGTGAGCGAACTTTTTACCGTTATCACTTACAATTTCATGTGGTATTCCAAAACGGCATACGATTTCCTCGCAAACAAAATACACAATCTGTTTACCGTTATGCTTTTCAATGGTTTGGCTTCAACCCACTTGGTTAAAAAGTCAATTGCAACGACCAAGTGTTTTCCATCCGGGAAGAGTCCCACCAAATCGATTGCCCACTTGTAAAAGGGCCAAGCAGACGTGACGGGAATTAGCTCATGCATCGGCATGTGAATTTGTGGAGCGTGACGTTGGCATGAAGCACAAGCTTTGATGATTTCTTTCGTGTCATGGTACATAGACGGCCAAAAATACCCTAGCCGCATTATGTTTCCCACAATGGTCCTAAATCCTGCATGCATGCCACAAGTCCCTTCATGCATCTCCCTTAATATTGTTTCCGCCTCGCTTGGACCGACACACCTTAAAAGTTGTGCCGTAAAGGATTTCTTGAACAGAACTCCATCCCTTAACATGTACAAAGGTGCTTTCATACAAATCTTACGGGTCGTTGCCCCGTCGACTGGCAACGTCCCGGTCTTAAGATACGTAATGATGGGACTCATCCATGTCTCGGCCTCCTCTACGGGGGCCACTTCCTGTAACATTATTTTGCAAGAAAATCAGTACATAATAGTGTACGTTGTGTTTTAAGCAGATTATGCGTATAGCGTATTTGTTATCGAAGCCAGTCGATACCTATACCACGTCAGTGGATTTTTGACTAACGACCTCCACCCAAACATCCTTGGCGAAGTGGCTGAACACGCTTGACGCGAGTTTGCTGAGTGCGTCGGCCTTTTTATTCAAGGATCGCGGCACTTGCGTTATCGAGAAAAGCTCAAATTTGTTGGCCATTTCTTACGCCAACCTCAAATAATTTTGCATGGCCGGATCTCTAGCTTCAAACATCCCGTTCATCTGATTCGCCACAAGTTGGGAATCAACCGACACCTTCAGGTTTTTAATTCCCATTTTCTCGACCATTCTTAAACCAGACAGGAATGCCTCATATTCTGCTTCATTATTGGAGGCAGGGAACTCGAAACGCAACGCGTAGGTATGTTCCTCACCGTCCGGGCCAATTAAAATTAGACCTGCACCCGCTCCGTTAGAACTTGACGCTCCGTCAGTAAATAGTTCCCACGTGACAGTATTTGGTACTTCTTCGACAACCGGCTTTGGTGGCGCGGCGCATATAAATTCAACCATAAAATTTGCCATGATCTGGCATTTGAAAGCGGTACGGGGGGCCTAATGGATTTCATGTTCTCCCAATTCGATTGCCCACTTAGCTAGCCTGCCAGAAACCTCCGGTTTTCTCAATACCTGCATAAAAAATCTGTTAGAATAAATTTCCTCCAACGTGCTCTGGTCTCAATCGTCGTACCGTACCTATTTAATAAGTGAATCAGTTAGCACCAACATTGGGTGTGCTTGAAAGTACCGTCTCAACCGTCTTGCGGTGGGGACTAATGCGAAAATAAGCTTCTCGATTGGCTTGTAATTAACTTCGCCATGTTGTAGCACTTTGCTCACAAAATAAACTGGCATTTGCGTTCCACCGCGTTTCGCGACGAGCATTGAGCTGATAGCCTCGGTTCCTGCCGCCAGATAAATTGTCAAAGTTTCCCCTGAAACCTTGACATGTTAGTATCACAAGATTTATAAATTCGTAAAAAATAATCACGGAACAATTATTTTACCCGGTACCAGTGCCATCAGTGTCGGCAACGTCCTGATCAAGGCCTTCATTTCCTGGAAAGTGTGATCCGCTTCAGGAGTCCAATCGAAATTCCGTCCGATGTTTTCCTTCAACACTTTGAAGAAGGGAAGTGACCGTTCTGCCGCCTTTGACAGGAATCTGGACAACGCTGCCAGCTTTCCGTTCAGACTTTGCACCTCCTTTCTAGTTCCCGACGCTGCCATCTCATCAATAGCTTGAATTTTCTTAGGATTTGCCCGGATACCACGCATCGTGACAACGTGCCCCAAGAATTTTATTAGGATTTGCCCGGATACCACACGTCGTGACACTTCTCCGGATTCAGCTTCATGTTGATTTTTCATAGCGAGTTGAATGTTTCCTGAATGTCTTTCAAAAGGTCCATTTCGGTGTGACTTTTGATTACTATATCATCGACGTATGCTTCCACGTTTCGACCGATCTGTGCTTTGAACGCAGCGTCGATGACCCGTTGGTACGTTGCATCGGCGTTTTTCAAACCAAAGGGCATCTTTTTGTAACAAAAAATGCCTTGATCTGTGTGGAACGCTATTTTGTTTTCGTCGCGTTCTGCCATTTAGATCTGGTGATAACCCTTATAAGCATCAAGGAAACATTTGAAACGAAAACCAGCCAACGACTCTACCTTCCAGTCTATCTCTGGTAACGGATAATTGTCCTTGGGATAAGTCTTATTGATGTCTTTGAAGTCAACACGCATCCGCCACGAGCCATTCGCCTTTTTAACCAGCACCGGATTAGCAACCCATGTTTGGTATTTAACTTCTCGTAGTATATCTGCTTGTACCAACTTTTCCACTTCATTCCTTAGGAAGGCGCTACGTTCTGGCGCCATGCCTCGTTTCTTTTGCCGTACCGGAGTCAAACTTGGGTTGGCATTTAAATGATGTTCTGCGACAGCATGAGGTACTCCCGTCATATCCGACTCCTGCCACACAAATGCGTCAGCGTTATTTGCCAAAAGTTCACATAAAGCACTTTTCGTCGCGTCGGTGAGTGTGTGCCCAATCTGTACCGTTTTTTCAGGAAAGGAATGGTTGATGATAACGCTTCCCCCTGCTCAATCGGCGCCGCCGGTTGTAGCGGCTGTTCAACCTGGCCTACAACCGGGACCCGATCGAAGAAAATAGTTGCGACGCCTAACGGGGTTGGGAATTTCATCATTCCATGCACAGTGGAAACTATCGCGCCGAATTCGCATAACGCTTCCCGTCCCATAATATTGTTATACTTCGACTGACTTCTAACGACTACGAAATTTAAAGCCACTGTTCGTCGCTTCTCATTTTCCTCTAACGTAACGTCAATACTTACTCGGCCTAGAGGCCAAGT
This sequence comes from Rutidosis leptorrhynchoides, assembly GCF_046630445.1. Taxonomy (NCBI): domain Eukaryota; kingdom Viridiplantae; phylum Streptophyta; class Magnoliopsida; order Asterales; family Asteraceae; genus Rutidosis; species Rutidosis leptorrhynchoides. The sequence continues at coordinate 25,978,435 of NC_092336.1, forward strand.
AGTTTCACTTGTGAATCCAGCGACGGGATGAAGTGGTGGTTTTAACCTATCATGCACGTCTTGTGGTAGTTGTAAGAAGCAATGTTCGTACAAGACATCAACGGCACTTCCTGTATCTACATAAATTCTGGAGACCTTGCATCGTCCTACCATTGCGGTTATCGTCATGGGCAGGTCGGTAGGACAAACTCTCCAGAAGGCAGGAAACGTGATAGGGGCGCATTCACATTCCTCCAAAACTTCCGCCTTTCGAACGTGACCCGCATGCCACATTTGAATCATGTGGATGTGCTTTTCTGGAGCCTTTTCCTTTCCCCGCTGCCAAGCGAATTTTTTCGCTCCGGGGGTTTTGACACGTGACGGCTTCAGATGGTCAAATTCCCCGAGTTTCAACCATTCGACTATCACCTTCTTGAGTTCCCTGCAGTCGTCCGCGTCGTGCCCCTTATCTTCATGAAAAATGCACCACTTACTTTCATCTACAGCGAAATGTGGCTGCATCGGCTTTGGCGGCGGGAAATCTTTGCTTATCTCCTCCGTTGCCAAAATTTCTTTAGGCGTTTTCGACAACGACTTCACCAAACTTTCCTCTTCTGGTGACAACCTCTTGGCAACGTACCGTTCATACAGACGATAGCTGCTACGATGGTCAGACTTGTGACTGGAGCATCTGTAGCCCCTGCTTCCGCCGCCGCCGCTTCCTTTATACTTATTACCTGTATTGCCTTTGCCGTTACCCTTGTCTTCTTTATCGTTCCTGTCCGTTGTGCCTTGAATGGCAACGTCAGCAAACTCCTCGGAACGTACATAGTCCTTTACCATTTTTACCGCTTTGACATACGTTTTCGGCAGCTTACGCCGCATCGCTTTCACCAGCGATAAATGACGAGTTTGACAGATTCCCATGATGTACGCGGAGATCTGTTGCGATTCAGGCAGATCAAGGATCTTTTGGCACTCCACGATGAAGCGGGAAGTAAAATTCATTAGGGATTCACGCGGCATCATCTTGATGCTGTGCGCATCCAAATGGGTCAGTTCAGTGCGCTTAAAGTTCTGGAAACGTTGCACGAACTTAGTTCTGAGGTCCGTGAAGCCGGTTATGCTCAAGGCAGGTAATTTGGCGAACCACTCCCTCGCGACAGCTTAGAGCTGTCCCGGGAACATGTGGCACGCTGTGGGATTATCCCAGTGCTGCGTCTTGACAGCATGTTCGAATTATTGCAGGAAATATTCTGGATCCGTGCTGCCATCATACATCCCTAGCGTGAGGGGAGTAGTGAGGACCGCGGGCAGCGGGTGGGTAGCTATCTCCCGAGTAAACTTCTCAGACGTCGCTGAAACCTCAAACGTCCGCTTAACGTTGTCTCCCATCGTAGCGTACCAATTATTCAACATGTTATCCGCTACGCCAGGCTGCTAGACCTGAGCACTCATGGATTCTAGTGCGGCTAGAATCAAATTCTCAATTAAGTCCTTTCGCGCCTACTCTTAGGTTTTTCAAGAACTCTTACCAGTGTCAGACAACGAGCGCGTTGCGCCACGGGTCGGAGCTTTTGACATGACAGTAGGCTTCTCGCCTCCTTTAGCTATGAGCGAAGGCAAGACAAAACCTCCTTTAGCCAGGAAACGTATGGCTTCCTCACCGTTGATGGGCATGAGTTGACTAACGTAGGTCTCTTGGGTCTCTGTCTCCTCCATGTCTCGTTGCTCAGATTCATCTCAATCAGCATCAAACTGCAGTCTGACGCCTTTGATAGTTTCGTTAGGGGTTTCATGAGCGTTATCGTCATTAGGTTTGAAAGGGTCATACGGTTCTTTGCCAGCATTGTTAGTTGGCGGTGGGTTGGAACCTCCTGTCATCTCGTATGAGTTGATCAAATCGGTCCCACGGATGGCGCCAAATGATCAAGCCAAAATTGACCTGAGTGCAAAGGTGTGAAGTGAATAACCTTCAGAAGGGGTTCCTCCGGTTAACGTGATGGATATGAAGGGTGTTGTGGTGGTTGACTTTTGCCGAGCCACCAAGGTGAGCTTAGAGGAGTGATCAGCGGTGGAAAGTGTTTGTTGATTGTCCCCTGAATGTGTGATTATGAGTAGTATTTATAGGCATAAGATGACGGTTACCAAGGATAACCACCATTAGCCCACTAACCAACGATTACCACTCCTGGAATCCTCTAATCATGCCCACTACCTACTCCACGTTCTCCTAATTTTTTGGATGGGCGAGCAGCCGAGCTAACCAAGTTAAATGATTAACAGTACGCTACGGGTAGCGTAGCGTAGAAATAATCGTGGCTTGAGATATAAAGTTGACTTAGCAGTAATCTAGGCAGGAGCTGAAGCCAAGTGTCCAGCTAGGAGATACGTCATGCGTCGCACGTGACGGCTATGGCGGGACGTACGTCATTATATTTAATTTTAATCAAACTAATTATTATTTTTTCCTTTGTTATCCTCTATGGTAAATTTAAGTCACGTTCGAGTGTTTAAACCACCTGCATGGCTATAGAGACACAATACCTCTTTTTTAGTTTGTTTTTCTATTGGAGTTGTATATATGTTTATGTTAATGCCTCTAATTAATTCACAAAAGGTGTAATATGTTGGTGAAATTAGCATACCTCACCATAATACATTTTTATGTTACCGTTTGAATAAATAATATATTATCTCACCATATTCGTATCCATGGCAATGGTTTCAAATGATTCTAATAGAAGACTATGGCAGAGTAGAAATTGATATACCCCATTATGTTTGATTTTGATTTAACAAGCATAATAAAATGAAATTTAATATTATAAGCTAACATTATTCGAGGTATTAAGGTCGGTAAGGATAAAATTCCTCTTTCTCACTTTATTTGTGCGGATGATGTTATTATTTTCTCTGAATGGAGTGCTCATGAATTGAACCGTATTTTGCTTTTATTGGAAATCTTACATCGTGCCTCGGGTTTAAGATTAAATGTTGCCAAATCCCATGTGTTTGGCATTGGTGTTGATGATACGGAGATTATAGATATCGCTAATGCTTCCGGTGCTCGGGTAGGTTCTTTTCCAACAACTTATCTTGGTGTGCCTATTGGCTCCAATATGAAAATTTGTTCGAATTGGGAAGGGTTGATTAATAAGTTTCGTTCTAAGTTATCCGCTTGGAAAGCTAGTTTAATATCCTCGGGAGGTAGACTCACACTTGTGAAATCTGTTATGGGAAGTCTTGGAATTTACCTTATGTCCCTGTTTAAATGTCCCGAGACGGTTTCGAAGCGCCTTGAATCTATACGTGCTAAAAAATTTTGGGGTGACAATGCCACCGAAAGGAAGATGTCGTGGGTTAAGTGGAATAGAGTTTTAGCTCCTTTTGATAGAGGCGGGCTTAATGTTGGTAGTCTTAAGGCTTTCAACATAGCTTTACTTGTTAAATGGAGATGGATGTATCTTACTAAGCCTAATGATATGTGGGTTTCGGTTATGAATTCTATACATGGTAATCTGTTTGATAACAGTTCGGTCCCGAACTCGAGCATAAGGTCCGGAATTGTGTCTACCTGTCGTAATTACACCTCAGCCGAGGTGTTACCTAATGATTTGTTTCGCATGACTGTAGGAAACAGGCGTTCCATTCGCTTCTGGCACGACATTTGGTGTGGCTCGTCTCCATTGGCTTCACGCTTTAACAGACTAATGAATCTCGATTTAAACAGAAATGATTCGGTTGCCGATAAGTTTCTTAATGGTCGATGGATTTTTACGTGGACTAGAGAGATTCGCGCTGGTAGAACCGAAGCTGAGCTGAATCGCTTGCTTCAAGAATTAACCAGCTTCTCTACTAGTGATTGTGACGATGCGTGGGTCTTTTCCCTATCGAAAGATTCTGTTTTCACGGTTAAAGAGATCAGGGAGCATATCGATTATCGCACTCTTCCTACGTCGGACATCAAAACGGTATGGTTCAAGTTCATCCCTCGTAAAGTTAATGTTTTCATTTGGCGTTTTCGTTTGGATTCTCTTCCTGTTCTTTGGATTCTTTCAGCTAGAGGTATTGATGTTTCTTCAGTTGTTTGTCCAATATGCAATAACGGGATAGAATCTATAGATCACTTATTCTTTGATTGTGATTTGGCGAAAGATTTATGGCTCAAGACTCGTGTTTGGTTAGATTGCAACATGCCTACATTTCGAAATTGGGACTCTTTCATTGTTTGCCTTGAAGGTACCCGGTTACAAGTTTCTTCAAAGTATTGAATTGTTGCGGTTGTTACTACTTTACTATGGGCGATTTGGCGGTTTCGAAACGGAATTGTTTTTAATAATTCTTTTTGTAGTAAATGTAGTCTTTTCGATTGTATTAGATTATTTTCTTTTCGTTGGGCAAAAAATAGAGGCCGCATTGTTTCCAATTGGAACTTGTGGTTATCTATGCCTTTGTAATTCTCTTAGCGTCTTGCTAGGGAACGCTTGATTTTTTCAATATATTTATCATACTTTGACCGTTAAAAAAAATTAAATTTAATATAAGAAATTATGACTTTAAAATTCCTTTCAGGACTATATTAAAAACAAAAGTTTTCAACCTTAAACTGAAGATTCGTGTTGGGAATATTTGTTGTTATTTTCTAAATAACCCGATATTTTATGTTTTGATAGTGGATTAATGATTACAATGGTGTAATAATGTTATGTATACTTATGTCTATGGCCCTTCTTTTTGGTGCTCATACAAATTTCAAAGTGAAATCCAACTATTTAACTTTTATCTTTTCTTTTCATCATTCATTATTTTATATTCAATGATCTAATTAGTTTTACGTTTTATGGCAAAATACACTCTGAAATAATCAAACTACAAAAATATTAATATTTCGACTATCATAAACATGTTTGGCAAAAATAACTAATAAGTGTAACTTTTTCCGATGCCGTAATCTTTTTTCGAAGTTGTAATTGTAAAAAAAGGAAGAGGAAAATGTAAAAAAAAGAAAATACCATGAAAGTTAGGGTTATTTACCATTATACCGTCGTGAATTCTAAACCCAATTCTCCACATTTAGTATAAACTAGTGTACGAACCCTCGCTTCGCGCCGGGGGTTCGATTTTCAATGTATTTTGTTGCGTTTAGTTTGTAAAATTATTTCGTGGCTAACGATGATGTCGTTGAAGCGCAACTCGAGTCGAACTAAAAGGTATAACCCGTGAAAGATTTAAATGTTATTTTAAGTTAACAATATATGTGCATCTCCGCGTTTCGCTATGGAATTGCCGACTTTTAAAAATTTAACGCAAAATCAACGTGTATGAAACGTACCCCAAATATTTAGCGTTTTTTAAAATGCGTCCGTTTTGCGTATAGCTAGTGACATTGTGTTCCTAAAATTATTTCGAGTTTAACGATGGCGTCAGAAAAATTTGACTCGTTGCGAGCGAGAAGATATGGCCCGTTGAATATTTGGGTGGAGTTTATTTAAGATTTTTTATGAAAATGGTAATTTGACACTTTTATCCCCCTGTATGAGGGGCCGATTTGATTTTTCAAAGAAAGTGTGGGGGGTTTTATTGTGCAAATGAAATTTAGTTAAGTTAAAAAAATATGAAAAGTCAAAAATGCCATTGAGCACTATTCATTACCCCACTCTCTTTTAGATATAGCTAGTGTTCGAACTCTCGCTTAGCGCCGGGTGTTCGATATTCAATGTATTTTATTGCGTTTAGTTTAGTTTGTAAAATTATTTCGTGGCTAACGATGATGTCGTTGAAGCGCAACTCGAGTCGAACTAAAATGTATAACCCGTGAAAGATTTAAATGTTATTTTAAATTAACAATATGTGTGCATCTCTGCGTTTCGCTATGGAATTTTCGATTTTTAAAAATTTAACGCAAAATAAACGTGTATGAAAAGTACCCCAAATATTTAGCGTTTTTTAAAAAGCGTCCGTTTTGCGTATAGCTAGTGACATTTTGTTCCTAAAATTATTTCGAGTTTAACGATGGTGTCGGAAAAATTTGACTCGATGCGAGCGAGAAGATATGAACCGTTGAATATTTGGGTGGAATTTACTTAAGATTTTTTATGAAAATAATAATTTGACAGTTTATACCCCTGTATGAGGGGGCGATTTGTGCAAATAAAAGTGTAGGGGGCTTTGTTGTGCAAATGAAATTTTGTTAAGTGTTTAAAAAATAAAAAAAAATGAGAAAGTCGAAAATACCCTTACTATTCATGTGGACTCTCTCTTTTAGATATAGGTATAATATAATGTATAAATAAATAGTAAACCAATCATCTACATTTAGTATATATGCATGTATCATGATTCATACAAGTTGGTATTAGAAAACAGTATTACTGAAAAATAAAACCACTCTAACAAGTCGTTAGAAGGCTAGGGCTTACAATCCAATCGTTCCAAAGATACATTATATTATATCATCCTCTATAATTAACTCAAAAAATGAAATATTCACTAAGACCACTCCCAACAGTATTAAAAATGCCCCGTCCTCGACTCCCTTCCTCGGCCGCCCTCGAGGGCGCCGTTGGCATTTTACCCGCCCTCGGTGCTCTTTCCCTCTTCCGTGCTGGTTTCATTCTTGTGGATAACATTTCGAGTACGCAATTGAGCCGTTGCCCACCATTTTCTAACCGTTGCACTGCAACGGTTTTTTTTTTTTTTTTTTTTTTTTTTTTTTTTTTTTTTTTCTCCTTCTCCTCCTATATAAATACACTCCAATACACTCCATCTCAACACCATTCTTAATATATCAAATTACTCCTAAATCAAACAATCTTCAAACACTCACTCAAAATGGCACCCACTCTCGTCCCTATTTACGTTTACTTCAACTGTGAGTTTTCGGATGATTGGAAATCGTGTACTCAAAGTGGCGAAAGAAGAACGTTCGAAAACATTGACGTTAGTGAAATGGATTTTTCGAAGTTGTTGAAGTTTGTCAAAGAAAATGTGGAGTTCAAACACTCGGACTTCTTGTATTACAATGACGATGACAAAATATACAAGTTTCTTGATACGGATGAAGATTGGGATGCCGTTAAAAATAAAGCAATTACGGCAAATGAACCCATAAAAGTGCATCTTCTTTTCATTGATTACGATTATCGTCCACCGAGAGAGAGTAGCGATGAGGAAGGATGGGTTAGCGATGATACGATTGACAAAAGATATTGATAGTCTTAATATTATGTGTTCGCATTTATATGCTTAATTGTGTAATTTAAAAAAAAATGTAATCGTATCTTTGTTTATCAATAAAAGTGTTGTTTAAAAAATAATAATAATAAAAATAAAAATAATAATAGTAGTAGTAGTAGTAATAAATATTAATAAAAAAAATGTGGGGCCATGTGATGGGGAGGGAGGATGTCATGGTTGGTAGTGGTGTGTGATGGAGAGGAAGTGAAAAATAAATGGAGAGAGAAAGCTGATGTGGCGCTGATGTGGCGGTGTGTCCTGGAGAGGAAGTACGTCATGGTTGGGAGTGGTCTAATAGAACAAAAACATGAGAAAGAAAAGATGACACCATCTATGAACTTCCAAAGAAGCCACACTGTTACTGCAACAATAGCCCACATCTTGTCTTTATGTCGGTCGCATGACCTCCAATCGTCCACCCAACTTAGCCTTTCGGACCAGGACAAAAACATGGGAAGATTAATGTCGACCCAAATACAAACTTATCTCCAAACTTCATCTGCTATTGTACAAGGTATAATGGAGTGGTTAATCGATTCCACTTTGGCATTGCAAAAAGGACACGCAATATCCAGGATCTCTAACCCCCACCCCCCGAGAAAGATTCAATATAGAAGGTGAGATGTCAAGAATCAAACGCCAAATAAACACACTAACTTTTTGAGAAAGATGGCAAGGCAATATCATCAATGTATTAACGAGTGCTGCTATCATAAAGCTAGCCATCAACAACTACCGACCATAACTTCGAGTCAGGGGCATCGACCAAAACACTCCTCATTTGAATCCAACTGATAGAGTTTGTTAACACGGTTCGCGAGAATATCATTACTAAGCCAATAATCTTTTCACAAACAGTTGAATAACCCTTTACCAACTCTACTCTTGATGAATGATGATAGAAGAAGGAATTTACCCTTTTGAGTCGGCATGTTTAAAACAAGCACCCAAATACGCCCACAAACCACTACATGTTCGGCTAACTAGAACACCGGCCATCACCTTGGCACCCACGAATTGCTAAAATAACTTTAGCCCACCATTCAGAGGAGCGCCAACTCCACTTACGCTTTGTTTTCGAGTTTTATTTTTGATAGAAAGGATTGGAACTAGTAAGAAATTAAAAATAATTAGTGTTCCCGAATTTTGATAGTGAGGAAAGGAAAGGAAAGGAAGTGAGTAAATTATTATAGTGTATTTTCCTTCCAATCTTTCCTTCTAGATTGAAAAGATCTCACTTGCTTTGCTTTCATTTCTGTTCACTTCCTTTCATTTCATTTATAATTAAACTCCGAAACAAATCCTTAAGGAGAAGAGCTAGGTTAAGTATAATTGAATGAAAGCTGAAATACTAAAACTGCGTATAGCTTAGATATCTAAAAGAGATAACAAGAAAGTAACAAAGAAACAATGTGATTTAACATAAAATAGGGTCGTTTAGATTTTTGTTTTATTGTTTTATAACTGGTAGAGACCTTTAAAAAACTGTTAGATAAATAACAAAGATTATTCGAACGACAACCCTTTATTATTAACATGCATAATTGTATTGTATTGTATTGTATATATCGATTAATATTGACTTTTATGTGAAAGTTATTCAAATGTACAAACAACCTAAAGGGAAGTTACAAATATTCAAATAACAATTGTAACGTTTTATTTAACTAACGATGTAGGTTTAACAATTTCAAGATGCGATGTATTGTACACTTTCACAAAAAAGCGCCGGTATAAACCACTCATTAGTATAGCTGTCAAATACTCGAATGTGATCCACAGACTCACTGGTTTGGTAGATGAAATAAAAGGTTAACAAACATAGGGCCCAAAAGCAAGAAGCTGGACAAACTGTTTTGTGTCGCATGGGCCAGTATATATCTACTAGCCTAGTTAAACAATTTGAAACTTTAACAAGCCAACATTACTTAACATAAGTCCATTAGCAACCCAATTTGTACCTTATTTATGCCCTTTGCATAAATCATAAAATTAATAACCCATCAATTGTGACATTATCACAAATTCATATTATCAAGTGTTACTAATTATTATTATTACTCGTAATAAATTTAGAGTATCAATTCATGAGAAGTCTGTCTTACAAATGCAAGACATTGCAAAAACTCCTTTGGAAATAAAAGAATATAACAAGAGCATTCGAATATCAACTTACAAACACGAAACACTTGTTTAAAACATACTGAAAATTATTAAATAAAATGAAAGAAAAAGGTAGAAATTTGGGGGGAAAATATTAAGAATTGGTAAAAAAAAAAAAAATGGGCTTTTTACTATGTAAGCTTCATTTTTATGTGTGTTTTTTTCTTTTTATATTATATTATATATTATATTATATATTATATATTATATATTATATATTATATATTATATATTATATCGTTCAGAGGTCCTTTGAAACAATTTCGCTATCCTCGGGTAGGGATGGCTTTCTACTTCTAGCTCAAAGTAAACAGATTGATTAATGAGTTAATTTCTGCGACAGCTTCTAAATTTTTTCTTCAATCATCATAACATATTTATCCATCAAGATTTGAATAGGAAGTTATAAAACTTTGAATACATACAATTTACTCCGTAATTACCACTACTTAGTCTAAAGATATTCGACAAAGCAACCAGACAAATTTCTATTTCTATTTCTATTCAGATAATTGAAAATTGATAATGATAGAAGATTCTGGGTAGCAATTGAATGTCAACATTATACCGTATATGTTTTCAAGCCTAATCAACATTTAACACGTTTAACAAGAATTTCTATTAATTTTATCCTGTCACCATGAAATGGGATTAGTAGCTTTACATCCATTACACAACGTCAAAAAAAGCATCTTCATTTGTCGTTCATCCACTTGTTTTTGCATCCATCTCATGCCTACAATTTACATCTACATCTAACAAACAAAAGAAGGCAAAAAAAGAATATTTTTTTTTTTTTTTGTATATATATATCTTTTGCTAAAAATGTGTGCTTGGTGATCTTCCACGACTATTACTATCTAACACAATTTCAAACAAATCGCCTTCAGAAGACTCGTCATAATCAGATACTCCTCTATTAACACTCCCGAAATATTGTGCATTTCGTTTTGTAGATCGATCTAACCAATGTGCGTCTATTCTTCCCATCGAAAAAAGCTCTTTACTATCTTCGAACCCCAAAATTGGAGAATTCGCAAGTTGTCCAATGAAGCAAGGATTCGGGGTCCTATGTAAATTCGCTTGTGCATATTTAAAGACGCTTTGTCCAAAATTTACTAGTAGGGTAACATCACTATTTGCTCCCAAAGTCGGATATAGAGGTGTTCCAAATTCTTCGGTTGTGCATTGTACTTCACGTACGAGTTGACCGTCTATTGTGAAGTAAACTTTCTTTTGGCTCGGGTTGTATCCGCAACCGATCACCTTATCGGGTTTTACCCATTCGTTAAATTCCACGTCAGCCTTCAGTTTAACTCCTATAAAATTGAATACCACAAGTTAAATAAAAGTTAAAATGTAAACGCTAACTTGATGACAAGATACAAGGACAAAAAAACAACCAAATTATTATTTAAGTTACAATATCATAATATGTGCACTTGTGGGTCACATGTGTCAATTGAGTAAAGTTCTAAATGTTGCTTTTTGTCATTATACGACTTGTATTTTGCTCTTACATAGCATAAATTTTAACAAACAATAACAGTAATTCCTGTTTCCAAACGCAACTTGATTAACAATCACTTAAATTATATCTTAGAAATCATATTCATATTCATATTTTACATTAAAGAAGTAGTGTCGAATTCTTTATATAGTTCCATTGGAAATGTGTAGAGCCGTAGAGGTTTTATTTATAAAAAAAAAAAAAAAAATCTTAGCAGGTAAATATAATATATAAATGGTAAAAATTACAAAGATAGTGATAAAATATTCTTAGGAATACTAATCACTTTACTAAATTAATTATTAAATTTAGGAGAATGAAATGTTCAAGAATACCATATATATGTACTCCATAATATTTTATTTATTTCCTGATTGTAAAAATGTACGCAAAAATGTCCTTGCTTTAATAATAACTATGACTATTTTTTTTTTTTTTTTTTTCTGAAAGCAACTACTGACTATTTCTATAGAAATACTCGTAATATTTATGGGTCACAATAACCGTTCTTGAATAATATAATATCTAGAAGCAATCAGCTTTTGAAAATAGCCTTTTGACTTATAAAACATACCTTCTAGAAAAACGGAGCCGTCGGAATTGAATCCAACCGATCCCGGATAACTTCCCGGAACTTTTAACGGCAACGACCCACCTCCGGCAAGTCCTACCGACAACACAATACTCATTTCCATTTTCCCCTCAACTATATCTTTCCCCCCATTTCGACCCTTCAACTCTTCAATTTTACCATTCACACCCCTAGTATTTATTCCATTATTACTATTCACACTCGTTACATGAACCAATGATTCCGATGAAATCTTTTCACCAACATGGTTTTCTTGAATCAATTTAATCTTCTCACCTTCTTCCTTATAAACCCTCACAATTTCATCTTCATACGTGGACAAAATAGTAATTTCGAAATAAGCTTCTTGTGGGAAAGGAGATGAGTTCCCTAAATCCGGACCGGGTAATGGTAAAGCCGATTTAATCACAGATAAAGCCGTTATTGAAAAACCGGATGATGTCATAACTTTATTGAATCCTGGATTTAGACGAATTTTTTGCATGAAATCTGCAGATCCCCGACAAACTTCCCAACTTATTTCCACCGGTTCTAATTCTTTTCTGGTCCCGGTTCCGCTGGTGCAGTCTGCACGAATTGCTGCACCAGCGGAACCACAATAGCCCAGAAAGGATTTGTTAGAACCGATTGAAGGTGAAGAATTGAAATTTGTGAAAGCGAATCTTGACCATCCATTTTCAATTGCGTCCGTTACTAAAGAAGGGTTGTCGGACCAACTAAACAAAGGTTTTGAGTTAATTCCACGTCGGAGAATATAGTAATTTGTTCGTCGTTTATTGTTATTGCTGTTGAAGATGTTATCTGTTTGGTGTAGTTTCATTATTCCGTTTTGTAACGAGGTTGCACGATGGATCGGTTGTTGTTGTTGTTCTTGTTGGGTGGGATTGTAGCAAAAGCGGCGCGTGAGGTAGACGAAGAGGAAAAGGAATATTCCAGAGGCGATTATGGATAAGGTGATGATAGCCCAATCGTGCATCGTTTCCGGTTAAGGATTGACTATGGTGGTCGTTGAGTGATCGGAGGGTTTTATTTATTATGATAAAAGAGAGGGTGGACTAGATCAAGAAAAGTAAGCATTGAACAAGAAGTAACTGAGAACGATGGGTGGAATATATATTTTTTGTATTTATATTTATATACTCCTGTATTATATATACTCCATACTTATATTGTATACGGAGTATCTATTATGTGCAAATATATACTCCGTATAAAATAATGGGATATGGAAAGGTGGTATTTTTTAGACTATTTCTACTTTGGCTTGTACTTTTTGACCGATGTTAGCCTTTAAAATTTTTAAGGACCTTCCATTCGATATGAAGATTTTATTATTAAGTATGTTAACGTAAAAAGGACGTTTTTTTTTTTTTTTGGGAATAGTCGTGACTGTTAAGCTCATGATTTTTAACGTTAAATTATACGAGTACGTGTTAGTTTGGTAACAATTTGGGTGATGAATATTGATTAAGTCGGTGATTAAAAATCTGGTTAGCAGAATACGATGTTCATCGGTCGATTAGTAAATAAATGTTTGTTAATATGTTAAGCAAAGTTTTTAGAATAGTTAAGCAGATCATTGATATTAAATTTTGGACCTTTCGCACGTACACCTTTGTAACTTTTTGTTTATCCGTCTTTGCTATTGTGGCTTTGAGATCGTTGAACGGGTCGAAGGAGTTGGGACGTCTTATTTTCATAGGATGGTCTTTCCTTTAGCGGCGTGGTGTGAGATCTTTCCAGGGGTGGAGCTACTTAAAGGTTATGGGGTCAAGTGACCTAACTCAAATTTTGATAGAATATATATATAATATATATGTTACAATGTTACAATTGTGAAGATAGGTCATGCTAGCCAACTGGTAAGTAATTGTCAAAATGAATGAATTTAAGGTACCAAGTTCGAGTCTTTTTCTTTTTAGCTAGTTTTTGTCAAGTCTTTTTTTTTAATATTATTAATAATTACTTTACAATTTCATGTAAAAGTATATTAATGTGTATTTTAATTTTGTTTTATATTTTCATTCATTCACTTAAGATAATTAGCTATAGATTTTGTGTTTATCAATAAAAAAAAAAAATCGTACGGACATTTATATGATAACTTATTTTCCTATGTGTTTGTACCTAGTGACACCATTCGTCTAATATCCCGGCTCCGCCCCTGGATCTTTCTCCATTCAAAATCTCTTTCAACCTCTCACTCTTTATTGTTGTAATCTCAAGCCTAACCGCACCGTGGTTGATGGTCTCGAGTTTAGTGTACTTACTGTTGATGATGTTTCGGGGAGAAAATTGAAACCATTCTTTTGTTCAACCGAAGAGCTCTCGTATGTCATTTGCGTAAATCGAGCGTTTTTAGTTGTGTGAGTAAATGCCTGAATTTGGAGTCACTGGAAGGTCCGTGCTTCCCCTGCGAATTTGGATGATTTCGTTATTGGTTCGTCGTTTTTTCACAAGGCCAGAGAAGTTTGTTAGATTTATTTGGTTTGAGATTCGGGCAATTCCGACAAACTTTGTCTCAGTTGACAGCATTAACAGGATTGCCAGTTTTTTAAAGACGTAGCTTATCAAATTCGGGCTCTAGATCAGGTCCCAACGCGAGTATGTGAATACGCCTTCTGTTTTCGAGCAAGGAAGAAATCAACAATTTCATCGCATCATAAAAAAACTCACAAAATTACAACAAACTCATGTAAACAAATCAGTTTAACTAGGCCCATCCTGCAACATTGCCCACCAAACCCACAGATGCAACATTGCCCCACCAAACCCACAGATGCAACATTGCCCCCTGCACCACGGGACACCTGATCACAATTCACAACACCATCATTTAACCCGTCATCCTAACCGTACACATGAATCCATTTTTAATCTAACCGTTTAGGCCTGGTCCTAACATTTACTTACATCAAATCACAAACAAAAAATTAACGGCCAGGATCACTCCAAAACCACATTGTAAAAACTAGGGTTTTCTATTTCTAATTTTAATTTACATATAAAAACCACCACAATCCGCCATCTCTATTTGCAGCGCAGGTCTGTCTGCCCTCCAAAAAAATATAAAAATTCTCACTCTCTGATCTATACTTACACATTAGACATTTATCTATATCTATCGATACATTTATTTTTTATTTATTTAATTTTCGCCATTTCCTGAAAAAGCCTAAAAAATTCTCAGAATTAGATACTAATTTAATTCAATTTATTTATAAATAGAGAAAAAATGGCGCAGATTCAGATACAACCGCCGACAGTATCTGGTGCAGCAGCGGTGGTTGCGGCAGCGACGGCCACTGCGAGTGGTGTGGCTGGTGCAGCGGTGGTTGCGGCGGCGGCTGGTGGAAATCAGCCGTTTTCAACGACGTCGCTTTACGTTGGAGACCTTGAATTTAATGTTACTGATTCGCAATTGTATGATTTGTTTAATCAAGTTGGACAGGTCGTGTCAGTTAGGGTTTGTAGGGATTTGAGCACTCGCAGATCGCTTGGTTATGGTTATGTTAATTACAGTAGCCCTAATGATGGTCTGTCTTTCTATCTACATTTCCCAATTCAAATTTCTTTTCTGATTTGTACATTTTTTTTTCTCATAGTATTTTTATAACATTTGTTTATATAATTACATATCGTATTGGAGTATATATTATTCATGGTAAAGTTTCTATTTTATCAACTTTACTTGTATATTTTTACTTCACATATCGGAATTCATGGTTCTTTCTGGTTGGAGGTCCCTATGAAGCAGCCTCTCTGCTCTACAGAATAGGGAGGGACGATTTCCTCTACCTGGGGACCGTTAGGTATCCGTCGGTGGAGGAATGACTTCCCTTTTACTTTAGGGTAGAGGAAAGGACTGTCTACATCTAACCTCCCCATACTCCACCTTAGTGGAATTGGGTATTGTTGTTGTTGTTTATATAATTAATGAAATTCAATGATATTAACGATAGATTTTAATAATGTGTGAAACAGATTGTTAATGGTATACAAATTGGTGCATTGTTTACTTAAAACACTTTTCTACTATATATTGCATAACTAAGGATATCAATGCTTTTATCAACCTTTAAGATGGTTGGACTACTTATTGTTATCATCTTATGTATTATTAATCAATATTGTTATTCTAAAGTCTTTGATTTCTTAGACAAGTTTGTATTTTAATTTTATTTTATTTTATTTTTTTGTTTGTGCCCTCAACTTAAGAATGAACTAATATACAGGCTATGCAATTTCTTGTTGACAATGTTCATTTTTGTTCGCTGCACTCTATAGTTTAATGTGTTTGCAAGTGATGGAAGTAATTTATATGTTTTTCTTGCTTTGAACAGTTTAAAATGGTGTTTCTGTTATTGACATGTTACACTAACTTGTATTGCAGCTGCAAGAGCTATTGATGTGCTGAATTTTACTGCGGTTAATGGAAAGGCCATTCGCATCTGTTATTCTATCAGGGACCCGAGCATTCGTAAAAGTGGAACTGGGAATATATTCATTAAGGTATCTTGATTATTAAAGTATCATTGGTGTATTAATTTCATTAATCCACATATTTACAAGTTACCCTTTTTATGTGCTTTCAGAACTTGGATAAGTCAATTGACAACAAAGCATTGCATGACACATTTTCTAGCTTTGGTAATATCTTATCTTGCAAGATTGTGACTGATGGTACTGGTCAATCGAAAGGGTATGGCTTTGTGCAGTTTGAAACCGAAGAAGCTTCTCAAAATGCAATTGATAAACTAAATGGTATGTTGATCAACGACAAACAAGTGTACGTTGGTCATTTTCTTCGTAAGCAAGAACGGGACTCATCTTTAAGCAGAACAAAGTTCAATAACGTGTATGTGAAAAACCTTTCTGACTCCATTACTGACGATGATTTGAAAAGAACATTTGGTGAATACGGAACAATCACAAGTGCTGTTGTTATGAAAGATGGAGATGGGAAATCGAAAGGTTTTGGATTTGTTAATTTTGAGGGTCCTGATGATGCTGCTAACGCTGTTGAGGCGTTAAATGGAAAGAAGATTGATGATAAGGAGTGGTACGTTGGGAAGGCTCAGAAGAAGTCCGAAAGAGAGCTTGAACTTAAGAGTCGATTTGAGCAGACTGCAAAAGAAACTGTTAACAAGTTTCAAGGTGTTAATTTGTATGTCAAGAACTTGGATGACACTATCGATGATGATAAGCTTAAGGAACTCTTTTCTGAGTATGGTACCATCACTTCGTGCAAGGTTTGCTTCTAGTTGATTGATTAATAAATTAATTAGCATTAATTAGTTACTATTCACTCGTTAGCTTTTAGGTCAAGTTTCAGAGATAAACTAAATAAGTTTTTTGGCTTGGTTACCATATTTTAATTGCATTTTTATGTTGCATTGAATTGAATATTTCTGTTTGTGTGTAATCAGGTTATGCGCGATCCAAGTGGAATCAGTAGAGGTTCCGGATTTGTTGCATTTTCGTCTTCTGAGGAGGCTTCTCGAGCTGTAAGAAATTTGTTGGACTATATTTATAATATTTTACTACAAGTATACTAGCATACATTTTTCTGTCACAATTACAGCTTTCTGAGATGAACGGGAAGATGATAGTGAGCAAACCCCTGTATGTCGCACTTGCACAACGTAAGGAAGAGAGGAGGGCAAGGTTGCAGGTAAAATGATTGGTCTATTAGGCTATATATCTCTTATTAGTACCATGTATGTATGTAGGATGAACTATTGTGTTAAATGAACCTAGTTGCAATTTTGTTGCATTTAGGCACAGTTTTCACAAATGAGGCCAGTTGCAATGGCACCTTCAATGATGGCTCCTCGTATGCCAATGTATCCTCCTGGTGCTCCAGGTATGGGCCAGCCTCTATTCTATGGTCAAGCTCCCCATACTATGCTTCCTCCACAGGTACTTTTTACTAAACTTCTCAAATCAACATGCATTATTATTAATTATTAATTAAATTAATTAATATTATTACTTTTCTGTAATTTAGGCTGGATTTGGTTACCAGCAGCAGCTGATACCTGGTATGAGGCCAGGTGGGAGTCCCATGCAAAACTACTTTGTACCAGTTGTACAACAAGGCCAGCAGGGTCAACGCATTAATGGGAGACGTGGAGCAGGTCCCGTGCAACAAAATCAGCAGCCCATTCCAATGATGCAGCAGCAGGTATGTGATGCGAATCCAATAATATTTCTATCTCGGGCAGTTAATATTTGAACAAAATAGAAGTTTTAGTCTGTTTTGCTTTTGAAGAGGTAGGGCATCTATCTAAACTGACATACTTTGGGAGGTAGGTTCTTTTCAAAGATGCTTCAGTTAACCCTATTTAACAAATTATTAGTTGTATAGTTGAATAGGTATGGAAACCATGTGTTCAATAAAGTATATCTAATAAACCCAAGATGGAATGTATATGTTCGTCTGCTTTTGTCTTAAAAGTATGATTTCTGCACAAAAAAAAGTTTGTTATCGAAACTCATGAAGTTTTGAAATTGAAGTCTGTCATAAAGTTAATTAAGTTGAAATCTGTAACCGATCATTTTTATATAAAATGATTCCTTGTTTGTCTTAGAGTCTCTATTTCCTAATTTAAGCATCCCATTTACCCCTTCTATAATACTCCGTAACTACTATTCTCAATTATTATTGGTTGATTTTAAGTAATTTTTAAAGTAATCAATTACATATTTATGATCTAGGAGTGCAATAGCGCATACCATCAGTATTTCTGTTAAGTGTAGTTTTATAAATGTAACATTAGAATCATCGTTTTCGCGAGTATGATGCTTGTATATTTTAACTAGTTTTGACAGTTGTAAGCTTTTGATGTTATTTAGATGGTTCCAAGAGCACGCATGTACCGTTATCCTGTTAGGAATGATGCAAATATGGGAGGTGTTGGTGGAGGAGGAGGAGGGATGCTTCCTGTGCCCTACGACATGGGTAGCATGCTTCCACGAGATACTGCTGCTGCTGCTATGCAACAGCCAATGCCTATTACAGCATTGGCTTCTGCACTTGCTAATGCACCACCTGATCAGCAGAGGACGGTATTGTCTCTCTAACCATGTTCTACACATTACTATAATACCATGTTATAGGCTGGGGCGGATCCACCTTGGTGCAACTGAGGTCATCTGCCCCCGACGACCGAAATTCAATATTTTTAACCTACTTTCCAATATTAGGGTGCGTGGCTATATATAGGATAAGAATCCTCTCCAGTTATATTTTAATATGATTGGTCATGTTACTATGTTTGTGAGTAGAAAAAATAAGGGGGCTACAAATTAAATATGAGGTATTCTATAGTTACAAAAATTTTACTAAAAAATGCTTACGAAATATAGTGGACCAATTATATTAGGGGAGAGAAACAAAGTGGGGACAAAAGAGATCATGTGATTGGTTGATGTTTCATCCCACCTCATTTTGTATAAAAGTTTTTTTTTTTTTTTTTTAGTTTTTTTTTTTTTTTAGTTTTTTGAAGAGTAAAGTAACTTGACTAGGCAAGTTATATGAGGGAATCCTAACCCCTATATATATGCTTACATAAAGAGAGAATTTACAAATGTTCTTTTTAGTTGGAGTGGTAAACTCCCTCTCCTTTAAGTTATTGGTCACAAGTTCAAACCTTGAGGCGCATATTATTTTGTTTATTTTTTCCATTTGTTTTCTCTACTTTCTTTTTCTTCTTTATCTACCTTCATTTCAAAAAATTTATATGCAACGTTTTTACTTTTTAAAATTATAGTGTAAAAAATGTGAGTTTATTAATTATCTTTATCTCTGATATTGTTAATGTTACTCGTTTTTTACAATTTTCTAACGTTACAACGTTGTTTTGTACTCGTACAACCTTAATAATTCAAAAGATGTAAGCAAAATATTTGCTTCCGTCAAAAATTAATTTCGGATCCGCCACTGGCTAGGCGTGTCTTGTGGGTTTGACTAAAAGCATTTTTTGTCCAAAAAGTTACATATATTGTTGGTGTTAAACTAATGTACAATAAAACATTTTTCAGTGGTGATCAAGTGCTATGAATAGAGAGAGTATTAATGTTATCTAAGAAGCTTTCCTAAGAGTAAATATCACGGATGGTCCCTGTGGTTTGCATAAGAAATTTTTGGTTATCCCTATACTTTTTCTCCGTCATGGATGGTCTCCGTGGTTTGTTTTTTGATTCACCGATGGTCCATATGGTGCATATCCATAGGGACTATCCTTGGCGAAAAAATGCAAACCACAGGGATCACCGGTGATTCAAATGCAAATCACAAGGACCATCCTTGACGGAAAAAGTATAGGAACCGTATTGGGGAGGTGATTTCTAATACAAACCACATGGACCATTCGTGATATTTTGTCCTAATAAAATACAGAATTGGTTATCCTGGTAGCCAGTGGAGTATTTAATTTGACTAGTTAGTCCTATTAGAAATACAACCTTGTTAATTCATAATGTCAAATTATTTTCAGATGCTGGGTGAGAATCTTTACCCATTGGTTGATCAGCTGGAGCATGAACATGCGGCTAAGGTGACAGGTATGCTTCTTGAGATGGACCAGACAGAGGTATTGCACTTGCTCGAGTCTCCAGATGCGTTGAAGGGAAAGGTTGCAGAGGCTATGGAAGTTCTTCGTAATGTCCAGCAAGCCAACAACAGCCCATCTGCCCAGCTCACTTCACTATCGTTAAACGAAAACCTAGTTGCTTGAGTGTTTTCTTGGTCAAAGATGATGATTGTCTAGGCTCTAGAGGATGATGTTTGTTTGGTTTTTGATAGAATTAAAGCAGTAGATGTCTAGATGATGAGGTTAATTTTCATTTTATTTGTTTGGAGTATTTTTGAAGTTTATAAACATCATTAGGATGCCTTGGTTCTTATGGGTTGTGGTATTGCTTTTTGATGTCTGGTTTTGTTCTAATTCAGGCGTTGGTCTTTGCTAGCTGATTTGCAATATTTAACCATATCACTTAATATTTAGGTTACCAGAGTTTGAGATATACGCAAACTATAACTATAACCAGTAAAATTCTCTCACATACGTTCCCTAGGTCTTCGTGCAAGTCTCCTTTTCATCCGGCCTATTATTGCTTTTTTGCGATTTCTATTGCTGATCTCCCTCTATCACTTGCATCTCTCATCAACTACTCTCTAGCGCTCTCTTACTTTGCTCTGAAGGTAACCCTGTTTCGTCGTCCGGTAACCCTGTTTCGTCGTCAGGTTTCAAGTTTGTAGTTTCAGGTTTGTAGCCTCTTGTCTGTTACTTTTCCAGCCACCGGCATCTCGCCGGTGGCTTGGACTTTTTTCATCTTCTTTTTTTTTGGTGAGTGAAGGGTGTTCTCTGGCCGGCCTCTTTTCTCTAGCTGCCGTTCTCATGGCTGGATCAAAAGGTTGGCTGGAATTCATGGAGCTTGTCGGTTTCGTTTTCTTCTTTTGGCCGCCTCCTATGCCTTCTCCGGTTGCCTTATGAACTGCCTGAATCTTGCCAGAGAAGCTCTTGGTCGCTGTTAGTTGACGTTCTCTCAACTTTGGTGATCTCAGACGCTTCCTTTTCGAGGTTGTAGGGTCGTTTGTTGCTCCGGTGGTTTTTTTCATTCGCCGGAATTTATGTTTCCTTAGCCGGAGTTCAGTTTCACCGACGTGTTCTCTCCTCTGCAACCAGACGACGAATACCCTGTTGGTATTCTGGTTTCGGTCGGACTGATCTGTTGGTGCTTTTGGTTCCTGAGCTCCTGATTTTGTAGGCGTTCGAGCTTGGGTTGGTGGCTACTTGTTTTCTTCTGGCCGGTCCTTTAGGCTGGAGTGCTGCTGTTTTGTCAAGTTTACTTCGCTGGCTGTTTTTCCTTCGTTCTCTTGCGCAGAGACGGTCGCGGATTAAGTTTGATGTTGTCGGCTCTAATCTCTGCTGGTTGTTTTACCGGCAGCCTCCGGTGGGTTGCAGGCAGTTTATTTGCTGCGATAGGCATCATCCCGCCTGTTGTTGCTAGTTTTATTTCGTTTTAGCGATTTTAGGCTTTCTTATCTCCATGTAAATTGAGTTCCGCCCTGTTGGTAGGTTCTTTTAATGGCGTGTAGTTTGCCGCTTGTTAGCTAGGTTCGGATTTCCTTTTATTTCGATTGTACTTGTTGATCTTCGGATCCGTTATAATGTTATCGTTATTTTTACCAAAAAAAAAAAAAAAAACAAAAAAAATAGATAGATAATAACTACGAGTAACTAATGTCCTTAACAAAGACTAGGGCCTGCAATCAAGATTGCATTTATTTTAAATGGAAATGATGGTAGGTTAAAAAATCATTTTGCATTATATGGATGTATTTTTGCACCGTATTAGATTCGTTCTACTCTATATCGTTCCAACTTGATAACAAGTAATTCATTAACTTCTTATTCATATTCATATTCATATTCATATTCATATTCAACTACATTTGTTTTTTAAGAAATCGGCCTCTTTACTTATTTCCTAGAATCGGGTTTTCTTAAATGCATGTTTAATTTAACTTAAAGATCTGTTTTCTTAAATTGTTGTCTTATTGTTACTAATCTGAAGAATAGTCTATTTGTGAGAGACATATGGAAACAAAATTTAATATGAACCACAAGTAGACAAGTCCGTTAAGAAAAGAGACTGGTTATATTATCTTCCATTTTTTATACCCTGTGACGACCCGGAAATTTTCGAACAAATTTAAACTTAATCTTTATATGTTTCCGATACGATAAGCAAAGTCTGTAATATTGATTCTCAAATTTTTTGAACTAATATTATATATTCAGTTAACCTTTGACTATTGACCGACGATTCACGAACATCTATTTGTATATATATATATATATATATATATATATATACACACACACACACACACACACACAATAAGATGGAATATTAAGTATTCATAAATAACTTGCAATGCGTACTTAAAAACTGATTTATGTATATTAAATAAAGATATATACATATATATAATTTCAAGTTATTTAGTAAACGATAGTAACATTCGTTTATTGATTCAATTGATATTTAGATAAGTTAACTAAAACGTTTAAGATGAACAAGTAAAACACTATTTGTTACAGTAAAACACTATTTGTTACAGTAAAACACTATTTGCTACACTAAAACACTATTTGCTACAGCAAAATTCTATTTGCTACAGTAAAAACGACTTTGCTACAGTAAAACACTATTTGCTACAGTGAATAATATGTCGCCAAACAAGAAAACAAAACATATTGGGTGCGTACCAGCTGGCCATGCGATCGCATGGCAAATGGGCATGAAACCCATGCGATCGCATGAGGATCAATCTCAGCAAACATCTATAAAGCTCGCACATTTCTGCTTCGACACACACACACAAATTACTCTGTATTATATTTATATTTATATTTATATTTATTATTATTATTATTATTATTATTATTAGTATTATTATTTTTATTATTAAGATTAATATTATTATTAATCTTATTATTATTATCAGTCGTATTAATATTATTATTAGTATTATACATAAAATACTACGACGAAGTACTGCTCAAATAATTTCAAACCGATTTTTCAAATGAGTCAAAGCTAAGGAAACTATAAGTTATAGTTATGGAGGTTATGGGTAATGTTCATGGGTATTGTTCGCAAGTCAAACTAGTGTTATCATCTCCGTTGCGTCTACGTACTTTCCTGCAATATTGAATCTCAATATTGATACGTGAGCATTCATATCTTATCTTATATATATTAATAGTGTATCCATGTCTAGTGTTCGAGTATATATGTTTATGCATGTTGTATGCTTTAATTTTGTCGTTAGATAGTTTATGATGAATCACGAATTTGATACATATGCTACTGATATAAAGTATATGATATGCATGTTTTTGGAAAACTGGCGAAAAATTATTAACTTTTCATTTAGAAATCGCGTGATTTCGATGAATGAATTAAAAGATATGGTCAACTGAATTATGTTTGGCGTTAATTGAAATTGTGTTTGAAATTGTAAATTAATATTTAAACAACTTGTCTATGAGATTGATAAATTGGATTTTTAGATATTACTAATCGAGTAAATGAATTTCTATATAAGGCATGTCTCGTTTTGGTAAACAATTGTCAAAATTGACTGTCTTATCAGGCTTTAAAGCTTTATAAACACCATAATCTGATTTTACAAGTATTGGAAAACTATGTGAAATAATAAAATATTTTCGATTGCCATGATAATTCAAATATAATATAGCTCATGAAATAAATAATATTTTGAGTTTGATAAACTATAAATTCGTTTAATTATCAAGACTTAACTATGATAATAAACATGTATAGATTTAAAGATCATATTGGGTCAGGTTGACTTTTGAGATGACTTTTGTTAATTTTTGCATGTATGTTAAAACATGGGTACTTATTATAACGTTAAAGCTTAGTTACCAGAGTGCTCAATCTTGTAGAATAATTTGATAAACGTTTCTGGATGAAACAACTGAAATCTTGTGATCCACCTTTATATACCGATTATGCGCAACATTAAAACTATGAACTCACCAACCTTTGTGTTGACACTTTTAAGCATGTTTATTCTCAGGTTACTAGAAGTCTTTCGCTGTTTGCTTATACGTTATACAAGCTATGTGCATGGAGTCATACATGCTTTATTCAAGAAAACGTTGCATTCACAAAATCGTTACCATGTATCTTATTTTGACTGCATTATCAACGGATGTAGTATTGTAAACTATTATTTACGGTGACTGTCTATATGTAGAAATCATCAAACGTCAAAAACCTTGGAATTTGATATTCAATTATGGTGTGCCTTTTCAAAAGAATGCAATGTTTACAAAACGTATCATGTAGAGGTCAGTACCTCACTGTGAAATCGATGAATGATGTGTTCGTCCAAATAGATTTGGACGGGTCATCACAGTTGGCATCAGAGCTTGAGGTCATAGAGAACCAGAATTTGCATTAGTGTGTTTAACTGGTAATTGTTAGGATGCATTAGTGAGTCTGGACTATGACCGTATCTGTTTTTACCGAGTTTTACTTATCATTTCTTGTCAGAAATTACTTGCTTATCGTTCCTAAGTCTAGAAGCGTTTTCTTGCATTTATTGCATAGATAGTGTACAGACAAATTCATATCTTGGCATATCTGTTACTGTAAACTTTACCTGACATCTTCCGAAGATTCCTCCGTGATTTATGGGATCTTGGTATTATATATACATATGTAAATTATGTATTGAAGAATACCAATCTAAAACCTATAATCTATCTCATATCAAAAAGTCTTCTCCCTAATTATACAAGATGGATCCCGCATCAAGTTCGAATTCCTCAGATTCTGACAGCTATTCCGATATGGAATTCGACCTGAGCTCCGAAAGCAGCGTAACCGGAACGGATCAACCAATTAGTCATCATCTATTCTGGATGAATTGGGGATGGGTTCGTAGCTTACTTAATCATTGGAGACAAGAAGAAGGTGATCCCTTCCATCCACCACATTGCCCTATTGGCGAAGAACATGAAGCACTTACCGGTGAACCTGTTCGTAATACCATTTTCTCTCTCATTTCCAGAGTATCTCGTCATGATTATATACTATCTTAAATTCTAGATCTTATTCTTCCACTCGTCCGAACCGACAATCATCCCGGTGTAATAGAAGAAGTCAACGAGCTTCGCGTTCGGGTAGTGGCTTTGGAGAATATGGTGCAAAGATTACAAGCACCAGCAGCATCACTGGCATCAACAGTACCACCATCATCAACACCAATAGTATCATTACCACCCCCAACAACAACATCCGCATCCCACACCTCAACATCACAGTCTGTACCTCGAACATCAACGTCATACGCACCATAGATACCAAGGAATACCAACAACAACAAACGATGAAGTATTGATTCATAACTTCATCGAAGAAATATTCTGCAGAGAATATGAAGTTTCTAAAAGTTTTAGTTTAACGCCCTTAAATGATAATTTTTATTTTTTTTAAATGACCGCCCAGATCAAGTGATATGCCGCGGCGCGGCAAACCTTGGTTACGACGCTGCCTTTCAAAGGATTTTAGATCTGCTTAACAGCCCTCCTGAAATCAAAACATTTGTTATGTCGTGGCGCGACATATAGTGTCGCGGCATGACCTTACACAGTTGCTGATACTGAGCTGCAACATGTTACAAAAACCACATTTTCAACATTTTACAATCACCCAACATATTTTAACAACATAATACATAAACAAACTTAATTAAAACAGTTTCTTACATCGTCAAACATTACGGGAATCTTTTAATCATGAGCGATGTGTTTACACTTCTAAAATATGACATTTGGTCCCAAAACTTAAAGGAAACGTAGTTTACGAGTACAAAATACTTGGCATTGATAAGCGGAATCATTAGAACTAGATTCAAAATAGGGACTTACACTACCACTTACTAAAACCCAAAGCTCTGCTATCCTCACATAGGCTCCTTACCTTCACGGTGTCCCTTCGTTCCTATAAAACATAAAACAACATGGGGGTAAGCTTTCATGCTTAGTGAGTTATAGGTGAATAATATAACATATATCATTGAGCATAATCATTACATTACTTTATCTTTCCAACCCAAATGGTTTCTTACTTACTTTCGGATCCGATCCATTACTTACCATAGACACAACTTACTAAGGCCAACCCTAGTAATCATGTCTAAGCTAAACACGACCATAGACATACACATATGCCTAAGCTACCTTGATCACATTACATTCATGCACACATACATAGACACCCAAAGTGTCTAAGCTAAGTCATACCATAGACAAGATTACTAAGCAAGCTTAATAACCTTGCCTAAGCTAATCATCAACCATAGATACAATTATTAGGTGAACCTAATAATTCTATCTAAGTTATTCATCTAGTGCACTTAGTCGTTACTCTCTTGCACGGATGCAATCCGAGAACACTAAGCCACTCTTGACCCGCCCAATTTACCCCCTATAAACTCAGCTTGAATAAACGAGACTCCTTGATCACTTGAAGCTCCTTTGCCTTGATTAGCACCTATACATGAGCTAATCTCATTATTAACATAATTCAATGAAAATACATCTTTCAAAGCTTACAACATTTTCATATGCTTACTCATTTGACTATATCCTCTTTTTACTTCTTCAATCACATGAACACTCACATACATGACATTTTTTTTAGTTTATCTTTTCACTTTTCCAATCTAGCAACATTATCATTTCCCTAAATGCACAATTTCTCAAGTTTATCTCTTACAAACATGAACTTGTGAATCTTTCAAGTATTTCATCAAACATCAACATGTACATAACCCATTTCTACTACTTGCAACCCTAAAATCATAATAATTCCAAATACTATTACTTACAACAATATCAACAATTCACACATAAACTTTCTTCTTTACAAAATTCACTACATCTCATAAACATCTTCATTGAGGCATTTCATCAAACACCTAGTGTGCATGACTTGATTCTAGACTATAAACATTACCAAATTCACAATATTCATATCATACCCTCAATTAGCAAGTTTATTCATGAACTTAAATCTAACATCAATTAAAATTCGTTTTTAATCATAAAAATGTGCACATTCACAACCTACTACAACTTATAAGCTTGAGATTCATCTAAAACACCCAATTCTAGTGATACTTAGACGTAGAAGTTCATACCTTGTCTTTAGGGATTTAAGAACCCTAATTATGCACAATGGAGAAGAAATGGAAGATTTACAACTTGCTATAGTGATTAAGGCACACTAGATTTCATAAATTCCCAATTGCATGCACTAAATTCTTCCAATTGAAGGTTCTCCTTCTTCCTCTTGCTTGGGTCGCCACTTACACACACACACACACACACACACACACACACACACACACACCTTCTGTATTTTTTTTTAAATTTTGCAACTGATAATAAGATTTCTGCATTTTACTTCTTTTATTAAATTAACTTTGCTTTATTTGCACTTTCTACCCTCCCCACCAAAACTCTATTATGAGAGGTCCTTAAATTTAACTTGCATCTCTAGTCCCTTCCAACTTAACTAACAACCATTAAATATTAACCACTTATTTATACAAAATCATACCATCTATAACAATTTTAAATTACATAAAATATTACCTTAAATAATTGGGATGTTACAACTCTCCCCCCGTTGGATTGTTCGCGTCCTCGCGAGCCACTCTTGGTGCAACGATGGATAATACTTCATAAGCCATTCCTCGGGTTCCCACGTATATTCGGAACCCTTTCTAAATTGCCATAACACCTTCAATAATGTCACCGACTTATTTCTTAATTTCTTAACTTTTTGATCCACAATCTTTATTGGCTTTTCCGCATATCTTAACTTATCATCCACCTCAATCTCGTTTAATGGAACATATGTTGATTCATCCGCCAAACATTTCCTTAATTGTGACACGTGAAACGTGTCATGTATGTTACTCAATTCATCGGGCAAGGCTAAACGATAAGCTACTTTCCCGACTTTCGCAACTATCTCGAATGGTCCCACAAATCTTGGACCCAATTTTCCCCTTTTTCTAAAACGAATTATACCCTTCCACGGGAAAACTTTAAGCATTACCCTATCTCCCACTTTAAATTCTATCGGCTTTCTTCTTTTATCCGTATATGACTTTTGTTGATCTTGTGCCTCTTTCATTCTTTCACGAATTTGATTAATCATTTCGGTTATTTGTTGCACTACCTCCGTGCTTCCTAGTTCTCTTTGACCCACTTCACCCCAACATATTGGAGTCCTACACCTTCTCCCATACAGCATCTCATAAGGTGCCATTTCGATGGTAGAATGATAACTATTATTGTATGAAAATTCAACTAAAGGTAGGTGAGTATCCCAACTACCACCAAAATCAATGACGCACGCCCTCAACATATCCTCAAGAGTTTGGATGGTTCGCTCACTTTGACCATCCGTTTGTGGGTGAAACATGGTACTTATATGCAACTTGGTGCCCATCTCTTCTTGAAACTTCCTCCAATATCGGGAGGTAAAACGGGTGTCACGGTCCAAAACAATGGATACCGGTACTCCATGCCTTGCAACAACCTCCTTCATATATAATTTAGACATTGCTTACGATGATGAAGCTTCTCTTATTGCCAAAAATAACGCACTCTTAGTCAATCTATCAACAATAACCCAAATGGTGTCATGTTGCCGTGGGGTCTTAGGCAACTTAGTCACTAAATCCATCGTGATGTGCTCCCATTTTCATACCGGTACCTCTAGTGGTTGAAGTTTACCATACGACATTTGATGATCGGCTTTCACTTGGAGGCAAGTAAGACACTTATGAACATACTTTACTATATCTCTCTTCATTCCCGACCACCAATAGTCTTTCCTTAAGTCTCTATACATTTTCGTAGCACCGGGGTGAATCGAATACTTAGATTTGTGAGCTAAGTCAAGGAGCTCACTTCTAACACCACTTTGTAAAGGTACCCAAATTCTTCCATATCTAAGCCTTAGACCACGAGAATCTACTATAAAATCATTAACTTGCCCTTTGATCCTTTCTTTCCTCACGTTTTCGGGGGTTAAAGCTTCATCTTGCGCTACTCGGATACTATCGAATATTTGTGGTGATATTACCATGACCAAACTCGTTACCTTAATCGGTTGGTGGCTCGACTTCCTACTAAGAGCTTCCGCCACCACATTAGCCTTTCCGGAGTGATACAAAATTTCACAATCGTAATCTTTCACCAAGTCGAGCCCTCTCCTTTGCCTATCATTCAAATCCCTTTGATCGAACAAATACTTTAAGTTCTTATGATCGGTATAAATAGAGAACTTTACACCATAAAGATAATGACGCCATATTTTCAAAGCAAAAACCACGGCCGTTAATTCTAAATCATGGGTGGGATAACGTTTTTCATGCGTTTTCAATTGACGAGAAGCATAAGCTATGACCTTCCCATTTTGCATTAGCACACACCCCAAGCCTTTCTTAGAAGCATCGCAATAAACCATCATATTCTCATTCCCTTCCGGTAAAACTAGTATAGGAGCTTGAACAAGTTTCTCCTTAAGGAGTTGAAACGCTTGTTCTTGCTTTTCTTTCCATTTCCATTGCACATTCTTACGGGTTAACTTTATGGATGGGGTGGCTATTGTAAGACCCAAATATTTATTGTACATAATATATTTATGGTGTACGATGCGTGTATGAAGTGTACGAAGCACGTACGTGTTGCTTGCTCGAACGTCGAAGGAAACTGGACGTTGTCTGAAGTGACAAGGTGTGTATGTATCTTTTAAACCCCAAATAAAGTTTGAGTTGATGTTTCAAAGCCTTACCATTGGAAATAAAATCTTATTACGTTTCCAACGATATTTGATTCATCGAAAACGGAGCTACAGTCAAAAAGTTATGGCCAAAACAAGTTACTGAAAACTGACCTGAAGGGTGGAGCAGCGCGCCACCTTTTGGAGCGGTGCTCCGATTGCTGCTGATGCAATTTTTAGCATTTTTAAAGGGTTTAAATGAGGGGTACTTTGGTTTTTTCACTAGGGGTCGGTTTGGGGTCATCAAAACTGATCCATTGATCATTTTGGATCACATTTCACTCATCAAACACTCTCATCAAACCCTAGAGTGAGAAACCCACTTTTAGTGAGAGAGAGCTTGATTTGGAGAAGGAGGAGTTGGATTCTCACCAAAGCTCGGGTTTTAAAGTTGTTTTACTCGTCAACGGCATCATTATGGCGGTATTGGTAAGTTCAAACTCCGAATTACATTTGTTAGATTTGATATTCAAGTTAGGGTTTGAGTTTGATTTGTTGTGAAACCCTCTTAGATGATGAAATGGGTTTATGGTGACTAGTTATTCTTGTCACTTGGCGGGTTTTGGGTTGGTTGACGATTTGGTCTTGATTAGGCTTTAATCTTGAGTTTAATCACTAGGTTTAGTGATTATGGAAGTGTTGGAACCACTTTAGGTGAATTTGGGTTGACTAATTTTGACTAGAGTCAAAATTAGGGTTTGGTGATGATTATGACCTAATTTTCGATCTAATAAGGTTTATAAACTTAAAATGGATTAAGTTGAAGTATAAAACCGAGTTAAATATGTTTTGGTGTCAAAACTCGCTAACGGCGCGATGTTGACTCCTTTGGGTCAAAATTAGGGTTTAAGTGTCATTATGGGCAAGATAGGTGTTTAACACCTATGATTGGGTATAATTGGCGTATTAGGACCATTCTCACTTGTGTTAGTGATTATTGGTTAATTTGGGCGCGATTGGTGCTTGGAAGTGCATTTGGGTCGAAATTGCACTAGTTGTCAATTTGGGTTGATTTGTATATCCACCCTAATTGTGTTACTTGTTATGTGATAAATGGAATAGGTACATTCCATCGGCGATTGCGGATTATTCGGTGGCATTCTTCAAGGCGACTGTAGTGACCCGAACTTTTCCATGTTTATATATATTAATTGAGATTGATATTTACATGATTAAATGTTTCCAACATGTTAAGCAATCAAACTTGTTAAGACTTGATTAATTGAAATATGTTTCATATAGACAATTGACCACCCAAGTTGACCGGCGATTCACGAACGTTAAAACTTGTAAAAACGACATGACGATATATATATGGATATACATATGGTTAACATGAGATTATGATAAGTAAGTATCTCCATAAGTATATTAACAATGAGTTATATACATATAAACAAGACTACTAACTTAAGGATTTCGAAACGAGACATATATGTAACGATTATCGTTGTAACGACATTTAAATGTATATATATCATATTAAGATATATTAATATATCATAATATCATGATAATATAATAATTTAACATCTCATTAGATATAATAAACAATGGGTTAACAACATTAATTGAGATCGTTAACTTAAAGGTTTCAAAACAATACTTACATGTAACGACTAACGATGACTTAACGACTCAGTTAAAATGTATATACATGTAGTGTATTTAGATGTATTAAAATACTTTTGGAAGACTTCAAGACATATATCAAAACACTCATATTTAACGAAAATGGTTACAGTTACTTTTCCATTCTTTTCTTTCATCAAGAATTCTAGTCGTATTCTTACCCGTATTATACACAGCTTCAAAACGTACTTACTATGAGTATATACCAATAGTAACTAGCATGGAATTCCACTCTTGATTATGTCATGTATGACTAATCAATTTTAACTTCTACCATGAGCTAGTCAACTAACTAGAACTCCTTTTAACCCCACTCACCACTCACCAATTACCACTCATCATTCACTCCATTTCACTTCCAATTCTCTTTCTAATTCTCTCTCAACACACACACACACACTATTATGAACGTATTTTTCCAGTAGTTAATCATCATCTTCATCAAAAATCACTTCAAGAATCAAGCTATAATCATCATAGGAAGAACACTTCAAGAACACTTCAAAAATCCCTTCAAGTTTACTAATTTACTTCCAAGCTTTCTAATCCATTCCAAGTAATCATCTAAGATCAAGAAACCTTTGTTATATATAGTAGGTTATCTTTCTTATTCAAGGTAATATTCATATTCAAACTTTGATTCAATTTCTATAACTATAAACTATCTTAATTCGAGTAAAAATCTTACTTGAACTTGTTTTTGTGTCATGATCCTACTTCAAGAACTTTCAAGCCATCCAAGATCCTTTGAAGCTAGATCATTTCTTGTCACTTCCAGTAGGTTTACCTACTAAACTTGAGGTAGTAATGATGTTCATAACATCATTCGATTCATATATATAAAACTATCTTATTCGAAGGTTTAAACTCGTAATCACTAGAACATAGTTTAGTTAATTCTAAACTTGTTCGCAAACAAAAGTTAATCCTTCTAACTTGACTTTTAAAATTAACTACACACATGTTCTATATCTATATGATATGCTAACTTAATGATTTAAAACCCGGAAACACGAAAAACACCGTAAAACCGGATTTACGCCGTCGTAGTAACACCGCGGGCTGTTTTGGGTTAGTTAATTAAAAACTATGATAAACTTTGATTTAAAAGTTGTTATTCTGAGAAAATGATTTTTATTATGAACATGAAACTATATCCAAAAATTATGGTTAAACTCAAAGTGGAAGTATGTTTTCTAAAATGGTCATCTAGACGTCGTTCTTTCGACTGAAATGACTACCTTTACAAAAATGACTTGTAACTTATTTTTCCGACTATAAACCTATACTTTTCTGTTTAGATTCATAAAATAGAGTTCAATATGAAACCATAGCAATTTGATTCACTCAAAACGGATTTAAAATGAAGAAGTTATGGGTAAAACAAGATTGGATAATTTTTCTCATTTTAGCTACGTGAAAATTGGTAAAAAATTTATTCCAACCATAACTTAATCAACTTGTATTGTATATTATGTAATCTTGAGATACCATAGACACGTATACAATGTTTCGACCTATCATGTCGACACATCTATATCTATTTCGGAACAACCATAGACACTCTATATGTGAATGTTGGAGTTAGCTATACAGGGTTGAGGTTGATTCCAAAATATATATAGTTTGAGTTGTGATCAATACTGAGATACGTATACACTGGGTCGTGGATTGATTCAAGATAATATTTATCGATTTATTTCTGTACATCTAACTGTGGACAACTAGTTGTAGGTTACTAACGAGGACAGCTGACTTAATAAACTTAAAACATCAAAATATATTAAAAGTGTTGTAAATATATTTTAAACATACTTTGATATATATGTATATATTGTTATAGGTTCGTGAATCAACCAGTGGCCAAGTCTTACTTCCCGACGAAGTAAAAATCTGTGAAAGTGAGTTATAGTCCCACTTTTAAAATCTAATATTTTTGGAATGAGAATACATGCAGGTTTTATAAATGATTTACAAAATAGACACAAGTACGTGAAACTACATTCTATGGTTGAATTATCGAAATCGAATATGCCCCTTTTTATTAAGTCTGGTAATCTAAGAATTAGGGAACAGACACCCTAATTGACGCGAATCCTAAAGATAGATCTATTGGGCCTAACAAACCCCATCCAAAGTACCGGATGCTTTAGTACTTCGAAATTTATATCATATCCGAAGGGTGTCCCGGAATGATGGGGATATTCTTATATATATGCATCTTGTTAATGTCGGTTACCAGGTGTTCACCATATGAATGATTTTTATCTCTATGTATGGGATGTGTATTGAAATATGAAATCTTGTGGTCTATTGTTACGATTTGATATATATAGGTTAAACCTATAACTCACCAACATTTTTGTTGACGTTTAAAGCATATTTATTCTCAGGTGAATACTAAGAGCTTCCGCTGTTGCATACTAAAATAAGGACAAGATTTGGAGTCCATGTTTGTATGATATTGTGTAAAAACTGCATTCAAGAAACTGATTTCGATGCAACATATTTGTATTGTAAACCATTATGTAATGGTCGTGTGTAAACAGGATATTTTAGATTATCATTATTTGATAATCTACGTAAAGCTTTTTAAACCTTTATTTATGAAATAAAGGTTATGGTTTATTTTAAAAATGAATGCAGTCTTTGAAAAATGTCTCATATAGAGGTCAAAACCTCGCAACGAAATCAATTAATATGGAACGTTTTTAATCAATAAGAACGGGACATTTCAGCGACAAGGTGAGTGTCAATATCCTATGTGCATATGTATGTGTAGGATGGGTGTGGGTCGGGTGAAGTGGTTCTCGATCATAGAGCTCACTTCACAAATAGGTGGATTGATGGACTTGTGTATAGGTCCAATTGGCACGGTTGTGCGTTTTGGTTGACCACCTTTGACGAGGTGCACACTTTGTGTGTACGTTATCACATGGGCGGGTGATGTGGATTATATAACCCCAATGGCGAAGGGTTAATATTGTGAGTGGAATAATTATGCGTTCATGTTTATGGCGTATTTGTTTGTGGATGTTATGGTAGCATCGAGTGTGAACCACGAGCCGGTAGCACTATAAAAATAGATGTGAACCACGAGCCGGTAGCATCGAGTGTGAACCACGAGCCGGTAGCACTATAAAAATAGATGTGAACCACAAGCCGGTAGCATCGAGTGTCAACCACGAGCCGGTAGCACTATAAAAATAGATGTGAACCACGAGCCGGTAGCATCGAGTGTGAACCACGAGCCGGTAGCACTATAAAATGAGGCGTGAACCACGAGCCGGTAGCGTCGAAGTGTGAACCACGAGCCGGTAGTACTATAAAAGAGTATGACTCATATACGTATGGTGTGAACCACGAGCCGGTAGCACCATAGCGTTATGGTTAACCATATTGTGTTTGTGATTGTTTAGCATGTTAAATATTGTATACGTATAATGTTGTATTGTCGTTATGTAGCTAACCCTCCGAGTGTAGCTTATTGGCATTTGTTCACATTGTCGTTGGTGAACTTACTCATTGTTGATGTTGTTAGCTTGTTGCTTAGTGATCGTACGGTATGCTTAGATTAGCTTGCCTTTATGCTTGGATGCTTCGGTATGCGGTATTTGTTTATTTATGTGGCGTGTCCATTTTATGCATATATATGTATGTAGTATATTCTCACTCACTAAGCGTTAGCTTACCCTCTCGTTGTTTACCTTTTTATAGATTTGCATGGATGCGGTGGCTCGGGTAAGTGCGGGACTAGTGGACTTGCGTAGTTGCTTTAGAAGGCTTGCTTTTGGATTGATTAGGATTGGGTAGCGTATCCCCAATCGCCATGCTTCGCTTTATTTTGTGTTAAAAGTCGTGTGGTCGAAAACTTGAAATTGGTACTTAAAGGGTAATTTGGGCATATGTGGGTGTGACGACCCGGAAATTTCCGACTAAATTTAAACTTTATCTTTATATTATTCTGACACGATAAGCAATGTTTGCTAAGTTAAATCTTAAGGATTTTAAACTTTGTTTATACATTCATTTAAACCTCGACCAAATTCCAATGATTCACGAACCATTAAATGAACATATATGAATATGTATGTATATGTGTATATGTTATAAATTGAAAATTTCAACAAAGTATTTAAACGTATAATGCTTTATATGAACGTATTTGTTTCAATATGATTATCGACGAAATTAAAAAAAATATATTAAATGATTGAATTATCAGAAACATTGAATTATGATTACAAGTCTCTGTTGAGAGGTCCACTATGATTTGAGAAAATCTATTCCTCTTAATGATATTCGGAATAATTTGTAAAGCTATTTATAAATAAAAATAAAAAGTGTCATTTACGAAAGTTAGACAAAAGCTAGTGGAGAATTGGTTTCCATAATATTCTATTAATCTATTTTCAAACGTACAAAAACGTTTTCAGTTTAAAAAGAACTTTATTGTTAAAACGTATATAACTTTTATAAATATCTAGATTCACTTTTGATAACTCATTACTTAACCAGTATAATAAATATAACGATATTTATATTTTATTTCATTAAATATATATAACGATTTAAATTAATATTATATATATTTATACGCGTATTATACATACATAGTTTTTATACTTTTACTATACTTTAACTTTACCTTTACTTTACTTTTACTTTAATTTAACTTTAATAATTCACTTTAATAATTCATACTTTAATAATTCACTTTAATAATTCATACTTTAATAATTCACTTTAATAATTCATACTTTAATAATTCACTTTAATAATTCATACTTTAATAATTCACTTTAATAATTCATACTTTAATAATTCATTTTAATAATTCATACTTTAGTAATTTACTTTAATAATTCATACTTTAATAATTCACTTTAATAATTCAAAAATCTATTATAAATAGAATTCAATAGGTTTCATTATTTCATAGAAACTTGAAAATATATTTCTCTAAACTCTCTCAATCGATTTACATATATATATATATATATATATATATATATATATATATATATATATATATATATATATATATATATATATATTTGCTCTGTATTATTTCAAGATATTATTAGTATACATAAAATATTACGACGGAGTGATGTCCGAGTGATTTCAAAATAGTTTTTTTGAATGATTCGAAGCTAAGAAAATTATGGGTTATAGCTATGGAGGTGATGGGTATGGTTCATGGGTATGCTCGTGAGGTCAATCTAGTGTTTATCATCTCCGTTGCGTCTACGTACTTTCCTGCAATATTGAATCTCAATATTGATACGTGAGCACTCATAACTTAACTTTTATATATCAATAGTGTATCCCTGACTAGTGCTCGAGTATATAGGATTATGCATGCTTGTACATTCGATATTGTCCTTAGATAGGTTTGTTGAATCCTGAATTAGATACATATGCTACTGAGATAGGGTATATGATATGCATGTCATTGGAAAGCTAGCGAAAAATTAAGAACTTTTCATTTAGATATCGAATGGTTTCGATGAACGGATTAGAAGTTATAGTCAACTGAATTTTAGTATTATTATTAAAATGATTATTATTACTATCGTCGTTATTATTTTAATAGAAATATCATTGTTATTATAAAATATCATTATTACTA
Source organism: Rutidosis leptorrhynchoides (assembly GCF_046630445.1). Lineage (NCBI taxonomy): Eukaryota > Viridiplantae > Streptophyta > Magnoliopsida > Asterales > Asteraceae > Rutidosis > Rutidosis leptorrhynchoides. The sequence continues at coordinate 26,015,599 of NC_092336.1, forward strand.
TTATGTTAGTATTATCATTTTATCATAATACCATTTTTAGTAAATATAAATATTGTTATTTTTTTATAGAATAATAATTATTATTATTACAAAATAATACAACTTTTACTTATTATTATTATTATGATCAATATTATTTTATCAAATAAATAGGGGATACAAAGATATTTTTCACCACGCGTAATATAATTACATTAATAATACTTACCACTATAGTTTTACGATATTAAGTGAACTTTATAAATTTTACTACTTAAGATATATAAAAGTATATTTTATCATATATAAACGTTAATATAAATTTTTATTAATAAATGACTTTTATTATTATAAAATCTAATAAATATATTTAAATATATAAAACGACTATAGTTAAGTTATATAATAAACACGTATAAATTTTAGAAGTCATTTTGGGTCAAGTTGACTTTTGCATATTAGTCTCGAGCATTAGGATTGTGGTACACTATGACTTGACCAAAAATTGTTAGACAAATATTGACCAACATATAAATATATATAATTAATATAGGTTCGTGAATCCGAGGCCAACTTTGCACTTGTTAAATGACGTTATATGTATTTTTACTACGAAATACAGTATGGTGAGTTTCATTTGCTCCCTTTTATATATATTTTTGGGACTGAGAATACATGCGCTGTTTTTATAAATGTTTTACGAAATAGGAGCAAGTACTAAAACTAATTCTACGTGGGTTTAAACCAGAAATATACCCTTAGCTTGGTAACATTAAACTACTTGTCTATGTACGGTAGGCGCGAATCCTAAAGATAGATCTATTGGGCCTGACAAACCCCATCCTGACTATGGGATGCTTTAGTACTTCGAGGTTATTTTAAACACACCTGATCTGGTGTACTTCAGAGGGTAAAACATGAATGTTAAGGCTTGTTACCGGGTGCCTACAACTTATAGAATACTTTTATACACTTGCGAGTGTACATATATTTATAAACGGAAATCTTGTGGTCTATTAATATATTGAAATGATTGTTATGATAAACCTATGAACTCACCAACCTTTTGGTTGACACTTTAAAGCATGTTTCTTCTCAGGTATTAAAGAAATCTTTCGCTGTGCATTAGCTCATTTTAAGGATATTACTTGGAGTCATTCATGGCATATTTTAAAAGACGTTGCATTCGAGTCATTGAGTTCATCAAGATTATTATTATGTCAATTATAGTTGAATGTATTATTAAATGGTGTGCATGCCATCAACTTTCATTGTAAAGAAAGTTTGTCTTTTAAAAACGAATGCAATGTTTGTAAAATGTATCATATAGAGGTCAAATACCTCGCGATGTAATCAACTATTGTGAATCATTTATAATGTATATGAACGGGTCCTTTCAGTTGGTATCAGAGTAGTGGTCTTAGCGAACCAGGTCTGCATTAGTGTGTCTAACTGATAGTCTATAGGATGCATTAGTGAGCCTGGACTTCGACCGTGTCTGCATGTCAAAAGTTTTACTTATCATTTTTGTCGGAAATTGCCTGCTTGTCATTCTTAGTCTAGACACGTCTTACTGCATTGATTACATGAATAGTGTATAGACAAAATTCATATCTTAGCGTATCTGCTAATCCATATCTTAGCGTATCTGTTACTGTAAACTTTGCCTGACATATCCCGTAAATTCCTCCGTAATCTACGAAATCTTTTGCGCTATATATATAGATATTCTATGTAATTAGAATACCACCCGATAGCCGAAAAATCATTTCATATCGAAAAATCCTTTATTCAATCGAACGAAATAGAATTCGTCATTAGTTCAAGTCCCTCGAATTCCGATATGGAATCCCACTCAAGCTCCGAAAGTAGTGTGACCGGAATGGATCAACCAATTAGCCTTCATCTATTCTGGATGAATTGGGGATATGTTCGTAGCCTCCTCAATAATTGGAGACAAGAAGAAGGTGATCCCTTCCATCCACCACATTGCCCTCTTGGCGATGAACCTGAAGCACTTACCGGCGAAACGGTCCGAAACACCATTTTCTCTCTCATTTCCAGAGTATCTCGTCACGATTATATATATACATCAAATTCTAGATTTTATTTATCCGCTTGTCTGAACCGACAATCACCCCGGTGTAATAGAAGAAGTCAACGAGCTTCGCGCTCGAGTAGTGGCTTTAGAGAATATGGTGCAAGGGTTACAAACACCAACAAATAACGAAGTATTAATTCATAATTTCAATTTTATTGAATAAATACTCCGTAAAAGTTATGTAATTTCTAAAGTCTTTAGGGATTATTCAGTTCTAGTTTTAACCGTAAATCAAATGAGTTTAATTTAATATTAACTCATTAAATCTATGTTACATCTGAAGAAAATATGCACATATATATTTTCATAAAGACTGTAATAAAATTCTGTTGTACAAAATATTAATTGTGAAATTTTTTTTTAACGGGTAGGTAATACCCGAGAGATATATAAATTCACAATTAATATGTTACATTTTTCGAATCTGATTAAGCAAATCATCAACTATACTCCTAAAATCTCACAACAATATACATTCTTGTATAGTAACCAAAACAACCATTCTCACCCAAATTTGATTACGCATTCTGATTTTGACAAATCAAAATCCAAGTCTTGATTTAACAGAAGACATCACTCTTAGATTCCTACATCTTTCAAAGCTATACTTTGACTTCAAAACTGTGTTAGAACATCATATGTATATTAACGATTACAAACTGTGTTCAAACTCTCCGAAGTTTTCGAAGACACTTCAAACAATGAACAATCGAGATGATGATCCAACCACATATTACCCACATTTATGTACCTAAAAAGCTCTCGAAGCCAAAGTCATAGTTCGACGCGTATCCGTGTCAGACCCTTTGACATTTATTAGCTAAAATGACTTTTCAATTCCTTTTCAAAGTAGACAGTTTTGTCACAGCTCCAGCAAGTCAACTTCAACTTTTCAGTCGGACTAGTCTTATTATAACCTCGATAGATACGTTGCCCTTTCGTCATCGTTACTGGGGACCTTTCATATCTCGCCACCTTAGCAATAAACTTACCAACAACTTCAATTATCTTTGACTTTTCGAAAAATCATTATATTTATTGAAATCACATCATTTACTCATTCGCATCTTGTAACGAGAATTGTCATACGAATCATCAGAAAACAGTAACCAGTATTTTGAAATCTCGCAGCATGTCTACGCCAACAGTTATGTGTGTACGTAAAACGTCTATCTCCTGGACTTACATACTTTGAATGTGAAGTTCTGAAAAATATTTTGAACTGCAAACTAGTTCTTGAAATGCTGACGAAGCATCAAAAACTGTAAACGATCTTAACAGTAAAAAGTTTGATGATAAAGAATAGTAAGGTGGTAAAGCTGAGAAAAAGAGAAGGTTTGGAACTGGAAAACGAATTGAACAGACTATGAAGGAGGCTGTGGACAAATCACAAAGACTAAATCTGCCTTCAAAGAATCCAAAAGATTCACTGCCTGCTAAAGTCATTAACGAATACCTTACTCTTTATTCTAAACCTTTACAGAAAAATCTTCATCATCATCCATCAATATTATAAATTCTAAGATATTATCATATCTTTCATTATAAATATCCGCGATATTTCTGAAGATATTTTCACAACTAATCTTATCTGAAGTCATTTATCTCTTTGCGCTATCAGTGTTACATCATATAAAAAACTATTAGATTCTATATTCTATAAACTTTCGAGTTTAAATTATGAATGTTTTGAAGTAGTGTTGGGAACTGAAGCATGAGTTAGTATAATATAATGACACTTGATCAACGTGATTATATTACAGTAAGTCATGCTGAGTTTCTAATGGGACATGACGATTCACAGACCATGCCGTCATCATGTTCCATGTTACACGACTCTTGTATTCTATTTAATCTCTAAAAATACCAAGAATATATTTTCTTGATGATTCGGTCTTTTCAGGGTATTTTGGTAAATTAACAAATCAAGATCGTGCCATTATCATTTCCTTCTTAGAACATTAACTATGTTCAATCTGAAATTCATATCTGCGAATACTGGACCATTACAAACGTTGCTTAATCGCAAGAAGAAGAAACGAAAGGACAAAACTCCAAAATAGAAATTGGAGTATAAATCGCAGCAAATAGAAAGGAGCATTAACTGTGAATGTCAATGATTATAGAAGACAAAAGCAGGGGCTTTGAAATATTTGGGAAGATATAAAACCCAACAACCACCCAAAAATTATAAACCGTATATATCGATGCATATAGCAATATAAAGACACGGAAGAACTAAAAACACTATAAAACCGAGAGTATAGTAGAAGTAAATAGATTCTTCCGGAGGCAGATGAAAAAGAAGAACGATAGATATGAAAGTGAGGAGTATATCGAGAATCAGTACTGGATGAAGCATATTGACAAATACTTTAAAATATGAGTTGAGGGAGAAAGAATAGAAGGTGTGAGTTGTAAGAAAACGAAGGAGGTGGATTTATAGTGAAATACCCGACAGAGAAATCAAGATGGATTATCGTATTAATTCGAAGAGAATCATAATCTCCTTAATCACCGAAGCATCAAATCCAACATAGATTATAAAGATTTTCTTTAAATTCAGAGATCAATTGTGATGATGTCAAAAGATATGACGAACCACTATAATCTTATTTCCTTCATTTACGATAACTTCCCTCATACGCTTCGAGTAATCGAATTATTTTATCCATACTTCTTAGACATGATAAAACTTCATAATCGTTACGTCATAATAACATTCTCATTGTTAGCCATAACGACCTCTATCAAATTTCGGGGACGAAATTTCTTTAACGGGTAGGTATCGTGACGACCCGGAAATTTCCGACTAAATTTAAACTTTATCTTTATATTATTCTGACACGATAAGCAATGTTTGCTAAGTTAAATCTTAAGGATTTTAAACTTTGTTTATACATTCATTTAAACCTCGACCAAATTCCAATGATTCACGAACCATTAAATGAACATATATGAATATGTATGTATATGTGTATATGTTATAAATTGAAAATTTCAATAAAGTATTTAAACGTATAATGCTTTATATGAACGTATTTGTTTCAATATGATTATCGACGAAATTAAAAAAATATATTAAATGATTGAATTATCAGAAACATTGAATTATGATTACAAGTCTCTGTTGAGAGGTCCACTATGATTTGAGAAAATCTATTCCTCTTAATGATATTCGGAATAATTTGTAAAGCTATTTATAAATAAAAATAAAAAGTGTCATTTACGAAAGTTAGACAAAAGCTAGTGGAGAATTGGTTTCCATAATATTCTATTAATCTATTTTCAAACGTACAAAAACGTTTTCAGTTTAAAAAGAACTTTATTGTTAAAACGTATATAACTTTTATAAATATCTAGATTCACTTTTGATAACTCATTACTTAACCAGTATAATAAATATAACGATATTTATATTTTATTTCATTAAATATATATAACGATTTAAATTAATATTATATATATTTATACGCGTATTATACATACATAGTTTTTATACTTTTACTATACTTTAACTTTACCTTTACTTTACTTTTACTTTAATTTAACTTTAATAATTCACTTTAATAATTCATACTTTAATAATTCACTTTAATAATTCATACTTTAATAATTCACTTTAATAATTCATACTTTAATAATTCACTTTAATAATTCATACTTTAATAATTTATTTTAATAATTCATTTTAATAATTCATACTTTAATAATTCACTTTAATAATTCGTACTTTAATAATTCACTTTAATAATTCAAAAATCTATTATAAATAGAATTCAATAGGTTTCATTATTTCATAGAAACTTGAAAATATATTTCTCTAAACTCTCTCAATCGATTTATATATATATATATATATATATATATATATATATATATATATATATATATATATATATATATATATATATATATATATATATATATATATATATATATATATATATATATATATATATATATATATATATATATATATATATATATATTTGCTCTGTATTATTTCAAGATATTATTAGTATACATAAAATATTACGACGGAGTGATGTCCGAGTGATTTCAAAATAGTTTTTTTGAATGATTCGAAGCTAAGGAAATTATGGGTTATAGCTATGGAGGTGATGGGTATGGTTCATGGGTATGCTCGTGAGGTCAATCTAGTGTTTATCATCTCCGTTGCGTCTACGTACTTTCCTGCAATATTGAATCTCAATATTGATACGTGAGCACTCATAACTTAACTTTTATATATCAATAGTGTATCCCTGACTAGTGCTCGAGTATATAGGATTATGCATGCTTGTACATTCGATATTGTCCTTAGATAGGTTTGTTGAATCCTGAATTAGATACATATGCTACTGAGATAGGGTATATGATATGCATGTCATTGGAAAGCTAGCGAAAAATTAAGAACTTTTCATTTAGATATCGAATGGTTTCGATGAACGGATTAGAAGTTATAGTCAACTGAATTTTAGTATTATTATTAAAATGATTATTATTACTATCGTCGTTATTATTTTAATAGAAATATCATTGTTATTATAAAATATCATTATTACTATTATGTTAGTATTATCATTTTATCATAATACCATTTTTAGTAAATATAAATATTGTTATTTTTTTATAGAATAATAATTATTATTATTACAAAATAATACAACTTTTACTTATTATTATTATTATGATCAATATTATTTTATCAAATAAATAGGGGATACAAAGATATTTTTCACCACGCGTAATATAATTACATTAATAATACTTACCACTATAGTTTTACGATATTAAGTGAACTTTATAAATTTTACTACTTAAGATATATAAAAGTATATTTTATCATATATAAACGTTAATATAAATTTTTATTAATAAATGACTTTTATTATTATAAAATCTAATAAATATATTTAAATATATAAAACGACTATAGTTAAGTTATATAATAAACACGTATAAATTTTAGAAGTCATTTTGGGTCAAGTTGACTTTTGTTGACTTTTGCATATTAGTCTCGAGCATTAGGATTATGGTACACTATGACTTGACCAAAAATTGTAAGACAAATATTGACCAACATATAAATATATATAATTAATATAGGTTCGTGAATCCGAAGCCAACTTTGCACTTGTTAAATGACGTTATATGTATTTTTACTACGAAATACAGTATGGTGAGTTTCATTTGCTCCCTTTTATATATATTTTTGGGACTGAGAATACATGCGCCGTTTTTATAAATATTTTACGAAATAGGTACAAGTACTAAAACTAATTCTACGTGGGTTTAAACCAGAAATATACCCTTAGCTTGGTAACATTAAACTACTTGTCTATGTACGGTAGGCGCGAATCCTAAAGATAGATCTATTGGGCCTGACAAACCCCATCCTGACTATGGGATGCTTTAGTACTTCGAGGTTATTTTAAACACACCTGATCTGGTGTACTTCAGAGGGTAAAACATGAATGTTAAGGCTTGTTACCGGGTGCCTACAACTTATAGAATACTTTTATACACTTGCGAGTGTACATATATTTATAAACAGAAATCTTGTGGTCTATTAATATATTGAAATGATTGTTATGATAAACCTATGAACTCACCAACCTTTTGGTTGACACTTTAAAGCATGTTTATTCTCAGGTATTAAAGAAATCTTCCGCTGTGCATTAGCTCATTTTAAGGATATTACTTGGAGTCATTCATGGCATATTTTGAAAGACGTTGCATTAGAGTCATTGAGTTCATCAAGATTATTATTATGTCAATTATAGTTGGATGTATTATTAAATGGTGTGCATGCCATCAACTTTCGTTGTAAAGAAAGTTTGTCTTTTAAAAACGAATGCAATGTTTGTAAAATGTATCATATAGAGGTCAAATACCTCGCGATGTAATCAACTATTGTGAATCGTTTATAATGTATATGAACGGGTCCTTTTAGTGGGTCCGGTGTCGTAAAACTCCTTTTATTGATGGAACGTGTTAGTTTTAACTATTATAATATGTTTTGAAAACCGTTTAGTCTAAATGTGTCGGGAAGTGGTCAAGCATTTTTGCATTTGGGACTTTTTGGGATAACAGCCTGTCCAGGCCCTTTTGCGCGCCGCGCGGGGTCATGGCGCGCCGCGCCATTTGCTGCCCAAAGAAAATTTATTTTTTATTTCGCGTTATTGGTTGGTTAACGGGTTGGGTTGTTACAAGTGGTATCAGAGCATGGTCTAAGGGATTTAGGTGACTTGAGATAGGTGCCTAGACTTAGACTTTTGTGTGTGCTTAATTGTTGCGGGACTTGTAGGATTACGGGTCGAAATGGGTTCTAGCTAGTGCCTTGTTTATAGGTTGACTAACGTTTATATTAGTAATGCGGATATTATTAATATGCTATTATGATGTGATAATAATTCTCGCGTGTGTTTATATCGCGTAGAATTTTGTTTGTGTTTGCATATATCATCAAGCGAGGCGGTCGTTGTACTAACGATTCGATACAACGTGTATGCGTAATAAGGACTTGCAAACCTTATTACGGGTGCAAATCGTGTCTAACAAGTGATGTACGACGAATGTTTAGCAAGATGGGGCGGTGTTGTGCGTGTGATTTTATACGTTCGTGGTCTAGTCGCTTTGCAATCCTTAGAATGGCGCCGGGAAATGGGATCGAGACGAACGACGCTGAGATTAACGCTAGAGTTGTAGCCACCATTGCGGAGCAAATGAGTGCGTTTCGAGAAGAAATGGATAGAAAGTATTCCGAATTTCGAAGTAGTGGTGAAATGGAGCGTTGTCTTAAGAGCTTCATAAGGACTAAACCCCCGGTGTATGATGGGAAACCGGATCCTTTGGTAAGTACCACTTGGATCTCGGATGTCGAAGGGTGTTTTCGAACGATTGAATGTCCTCCCGAGAAGAGGACAAGGCTCGCTACGAGCTTGTTGCAGGGTAGAGCAAGGATTGGTTGGATGGTAAGATTGATCTTGTCGGTGGTGAACCGTTTATGGCGTTATCATGGGACGAGTTTAAGAAGGAATTCTTCGAGGAGTTCCGAACTTCAGCCGATTTGTCGGAAATGCGTAATGAGTTGCGAAATTTGCAACAGGGTTCTATGGATTTGAATACTCTCAAGACGACCTTTATGGCAAAGGCTCGTTTTTGCCCAGAATATTTGGGGAATGATCATTTGTTGATGCAAGATTTCTATCTGACCTTGAATGATGACTTGAAGAATAAAATTAGCCGGGGTCAAGCGAAATCGTTGCGGAGTTATTCGCCTTGGCTAGAGGTTTCGAGTCGTATACACGATCCAAGAAGAGTGAACCTGCAAGTGAGAGAAGGGTTGTTTCTTTTGGTGCTCCAAGTAAGAGGACTAAGGGTCCGAGTGAGAGCACGGGTGGTACACGGACGGGTATATCGGACTCGAGTGCGCCTAAGTGTTATAATTGTGGCGTGAGGGGTCACAAGTCTTGGGAATGTTCGGTGCCAAAGGGTGATGGCATGGTGTGCTTCGTTTTCCAAGAGGAAGGACATCGTAAGTCCGAATGTCCCGAGTTAGCGGGGACGGGGGTGGAAAGGAGCCGTTAAGGTACGTTTTGTTTTAATAAATATGTCCTTTGATTATTTATTATGTGCCGTTTCAGTTGGAGTATGTTAGATGCATCGTGTTGTGCATGTTATCGTCATGGGTGACGTTCCTAATGGAATACCCTATGGTGACGTTTTGATTGTTGGCCAAAGGGCGTAAGACTTGGCGTAACCAAGCATTCCTTAGTATTTGGGAAATGTTTCTACCAAGCCATGGAAATGAGTTTTGGTGTTCGGATGTTAGAGCGTGTTCGTTCTCGTGTTGAAGTTGATGAACCATGAGGTTCGACGGGTGGGATGAAACCCGAGAAATCGAGTGTTTTGGATCTCGATGTATGTTAGTAAAGGATTCTACGTGACGCGACATTAGGTGCCTCTTTTATACCTACTAGTGTGGTGTTCGACTCCGATTTGTTGCGGTTACATTATACTTAGGGTACCGAAGCGAAACCCTTAGTTACATGAGTGACTGGGTGAAGTTTGACAAGCTATAGCAATTGGATAATTGCGAGAGTAGAGCTGTGTAATTTGCGGTACACTTTTCGTTCGAAATGTTAAGGATTGGTTGAAATCCTTCGTGTGTCGAAGATTGGAGCGAGATGTAGTGATGGGTCGTGTAAACCCAATTGTTGGTAAAGTCTACCTTTGGTAGCATTGTACGGGTGTACTGTAACATCCCATTTTTCCCGTACATATTGAAAGGTACATACTTAATCATTGTACGTTTGTAACACACTAGATTATGCGCAATTGTATAGATATATATATATATATATACTTGATAATGGGTGCATATACAAGTTTATACATGGGTTTTGATAGCGTTAAGTCTCGTGAGACCATTGTTGAAGGTTAGGCGAATATAGGAAGCGGGATTTAAGTGTACGAATTAAATAAAATCAAAATTTGTTTAAGGTTGTCGAGGTGTCCAGGTGACGGCAGAAACTGGGCCGCGCCGCGACACATAAAGCAATTCCAGATCAGAAGTCAAGTTAACAGGGGTCGTTTTTCCTTCGATAAGCCACGCCGCGACAAATGGGCCGCGCCGCGGCATCTCTGCTGTTCTGACTCCGATTTCTACTCTATTTAAAAGGGGTTTTGGGGTAATTTGGTCTTTTTGCATGTAGATCAGATTGGAGCATTAAATCACAACAACTTATCCATTTATTTCATTTCCTTTTCTCTTTTCTTTCCAATTTCTCTCCCAAAACACAAAACCCACTTAGTTAATCTTGAGATTTGAAGGTGAAGATTTGTGAATCAAACCTAGGAGTAAGAATTAAAGTTGTTCTCTTTGTTGTTAGCTACAAGAAGATAGTCTTGGTAAGTTCTAACTCTATGTTTCGAGTTTTAATTAGTTATGCTAGGGTTTTGGTTCATTTGGAACTTATGTGACCCATTTGGGGTTAAAATGGGTGAACTTGGGTTGTGTTGATGAAAGGAAACCTTAAGTAACTATAATCTAGAGTTTGGACTTAAGATATGAAGTTGAAAGTGTTAAATGGGTTCTTTGTCACTAATACACTTGTTAATGATGATGAAAATAGTTAATGAACTAAGTATGACTAGTTTGTGAGTCAAAGTGTTAAAATGAGTCAAAATGGGTAATGTTGACCTAGTTTGGGTGAGATGGGTATGAATTACCCTAGGTTGTGCTAGTTAATGTTAATAGACTTTAAATCACTAGCTTTAGTGATTTAACATGAGTCTTGGCCTTTTATGGGCGGTTTTGGTGTAGTTGAGTCATTTAATGCAATCGGGTCATTAAATGCTCAAGGGTTAGATGTTGGCATTTAATTCAACTAGATTGTATGTTAATAAATGCATAATGTAATAGGTACGTTACATTGAAGGGTTGCAAGCTCGGTTAGCTTTCACAAGAGACTTGAGGTGAGTGGAATATCTATATATGTATGTATATGATTTATGTGCCGTATTGATGGTATCAGATAGCCGTTTTGTGACCATAGTTGTGAGACATAGCCGTTTTGTCTACGTTTGATATTTATGCACATAGCACGTGTTTGTGCATATAGAGGCGAGTAATAGCCGTGTTTTACTCCCACGTTGTTATCCGAGTTAATCGTGCACATAGCCGTGTTTGTGTACATGATTGTGAGTAATAGCCGTGTTTTACTCACACGTTGATCAAGTGATGCCATAGCCGTTTTTGGAACACTTGGGGGTGATGCCATAGCCGTTTTTGGAACACCTCGGGGGGGGGGGGTTAGTATACCATAGCTGGGTTTGGGAGCTAACGGTTGTTATGAACATCGATGACTTGTTTCGCGAAGTCATTCCCCTTGCGAAGAATTTTGGTTAACCATGGTTTATAGTTGATGATGCTAGCATTTGATTTATGATTATGATGTTTATGCTAATAATGTGGCTAGTTGTACGGTTTGACGATACTAGTTTATTTATTGAGATGTTATGCGATTGTTTGCGTTATATGATATCGTGGATGCGTGTGGGTAAGTCTTATATGCATGTATATATTTATTTTACTCACTAAGCTTTGCTTACCCCTCTCGTTGTTCATCTTTTTAGATGCAGGCGTGGACAAAGGCAAGGGGGTTGTTGGGCACTAGGTGTCCCTTGATGATGTTATGTTGGTGCTTTTGGAAGTTGGCCTAGCGTTTTGGGTAGTTTAGTCCCAAACCATGCTCGATGTGTTGTTTGGTTTAAAACTATCATTTTTGTATTGGTCAAACTTGTATCACATTCATTAATGGCCTTTGTGCCTTTTCTAAACACTAAACTTATTGTATGTTTTAACGAAACGTGTGGAATGGTGTATATATTTAATTGGCGTGTAAATGTGTATTATATAAAAAAAAAATTATCGTATGGAATACGGGTTGGGATGTTTCAAGTGGTATCAGAGCATGGTCTAAGGGATTTAGGCGACTTGAGATAGGTGCCTAGACTTAGACTTTAATGTGTATGCGCTTTTATGCGGGACTTGTAGCACCTCTGGTCGGATCGGGAATTGTTAGTGCTTAGGTTTATGTGATTTAACCTTGCACTAATTGTTTTGTGTTGTAGTTGGAATCATCAAGCGAGATAGACGTTGTACTAGCAAGTTAATGCGGCGTGCTCGAGTAGTAATGACTAGCTACCATTATTACGGGTGCAAATCGTGTCAAACGAGCAATGTACGACGATTGTTGAGCGAGATGGGATAGTGTGGTGTATGTGTATGCATATGTGTCATGTGTGTCGTTTCGACGTTTAATCTTTTCCGTTTTATAGAATGAAGATGCGAAACGGACACGACACCGAACATGATAACGGGGGTACGAGCGAGGACGCCGAGTTTTCGGCTAAGGTTGAGGCAATCTTTAAAAAGTTAAAAGTGGATTTTCTTACGGACGTCCGAAGGGTCTTCCAAGCTTCGGTTGATGAGCAAATAACCGAACTAATCAATGAACGCATGAATGCCGCGATTAAAGAGGCATTCGAAGCTTGAAACTTGCACCCTCGTGGTGAAGGAGGTGAAGGAAGGTGGGACTTCCATTATAAGAATTTCAAGGATGCTCAACCCCCGATGTTTAATGGGGTGCGAGATCCTTTAAAAAGTACATGTTGGATCTCCGATATCGAGGGAGCTTTCCGTACCGCGGAATGTCCTCCCGAGAAGAAAACAAGGTATGGTTCTAGCATGTTGCGGGAGGAAGCTAAGTTGTGGTGGGATGATAAAATCAACTTATATGGCGAAGAACAATGTATGGGCTTGACATGGGAGGAGTTCAAGAAAGAATTTTTCAAAGAGTACCGAACTTCTTCCGATCTCGATAGAATCCGGGACGAGTTGCATCATTTGCAACAAGGTTCCATGGACTTGGTTACTCTCAAGTCTACCTTCTTGGCAAAGACTCGTTTTTGCCCGGAATATGTTGGTGATGATCACAAGTTAATGAAGGATTTCTACCGTACTTTGAATGATGAGTTTAAGAGTAAGATTAGCCGGGGTATGGCTAAGTTTTTTGATGAATTGTTTGAGTTGGCTCGGGGTTTTGAGCTGGAGGTTCCAAGAAAGAGCGATTTCACTCTTTCCAAAAGAAAGTTTGAAGGTTCTAGTTACTCTAACTTTTCGAATAAGAAGAACAAAAGCAAGAAGGGGTCCGAAAGCGTCGGAAGCGTGAACAAAGGTGGTTTGAATACTTTTATGCCTACTCGTTTTAGTTGTGGGAAGCCGGGTCATTACGCCCGTGATTGTTTGGCCAAGTCGGTCACATGTTTTAATTGTCAAAAGACGGGGCACCGTAAGGCGGAATGTCCCGAATTAACAAACGACCAAGTTAAGAGGCTAGAGAAAGCGGCGGGGTCGGCTAGGGGGCGTAACTACTTGATGACGAATGATGAAGCCAAACAATCCAATGAAGTCGTCTCAGGTAGTTTCATGGTTAACTCTAATCCAGCACGGATACTTTTTGATAGTGGTGCTAATTTGTCTTTCGTGTCTCCAAGATTTGTGCCTAAGTTAAATAAACCGCTAGTGAAGTTGAGTTGTCCGGTAGAAGTTGAAATAGCGGATGGCAAGACGGCGCTAGTGGTTGACGTGTGTAAAAATTGTAATGTTGTGTTTGGTGCCGAAGGTTTTAAAATTGATCTTATCCCTATGACCTTGGGAGACTTTGATATTGTTGTGGGCATGGATTGGCTCGATCACAATAGAGCCGATATTGCTTGCCATGAGAAATTTATCCGTGTGAAGACCCCAAGTGGGGGAGAGTTAATTATTCATGGTGATAAACGAAGAAGACTTGTGCCGATATGTTCTTTTGCACGGGCACGTCGTTTTCTTGTTAGTGGTGGCATGGCTTTTCTTGCCCATGTTGTTGATACTCGTGATGAGCCACCACCTATTCGTGAAATTCCGGTGGTTAGTGAATTCGAAGACGTTTTTCCGGACGAGTTACCGGGTGTTCCGGCGGAAAGATAAGTTGAATTTCGCATTGAGTTGGTTCCGGGAGCTACTCCCATTGCTAAAACTCCTTATTGTTTAGCACCAACGGAAATGCAAGAGTTGTTAAATCAAACCCAAGAGTTGCTTGAGAAGGGTTTTATTCGACCGAGTACTTCGCCATGGGGCGCTCCGGTTTTATTCGTGAAAAAGAAGGATGGTAGTATGCGGATGTGCATCGATTATCGGGAGTTGAATAAAGTGACCAACTCCAAGGTGCAACGTATTTCTCGAAAATCGACCTACGGTCCGGCTATCACCAAATGCGGGTCCGTGAGGAAGATATTGAGAAGACGGCTTTTCGAACGCGTTATGGGCATTTCGAGTTTGTAGTAATGCCTTTTGGTCTTACGAATGCACCGGCGGCATTCATGGATCTTATGAACCGAGTGTGCCAACCTATGTTGGACAAGTCGGTAATTGTGTTCATTGACGACATACTAGTCTACTCGAAAAGTATGAACGAACATGAACGCCATTTGCCAGAAGTGTTGAAGACGTTAAGAAAGGAGAAGTTGTATGCAAAGTTCTCCAAATGTGAATTTTGGCTAAGGGAAGTTCAATTCCTTGGTCATATTGTGAACAAGGATGAGATCCAAGTAGATCCGGGAAAGATCGAGACAGTGAAGAGTTGGGGACGACCGACTACGCCTACGGAAATCTAAAGTTTTCTCGAATTGGCCGGTTATTATCGTCGGTTTATCCAAGACTTTTCTAAGATTGATTCTCCGTTAACGAAATTGACAAGGAAGAATGCTAAATTTAATTGGGAAAACGGGCAAGAAATTGCTTTTCAATTGCTAAAAGAGAAGTTGTGTCAAGCTCTGGTGTTGGTGTTGCTGGAAGGTGTTGAAGATATGACGGTTTATTGTGATGCTTCTCTAAATGGGCTCGGATGTGTTCTTATGCAAAGGGGTAAAGTCATCGCTTATGCCTCTCGACAATTGAAGGAACACAAAACAAGGTACCCGACTCATGATCTTGAGTTGGAGGCGGTTGTGCATGCATTGAAAATTTGGCGCCATTACTTGTATGGTGTCAAGTGTACGATTTATTCAGATCATAAGAGTTTGAAACATCTCTTTAATCAACGAGATTTGAATTATCGTCAACGTAAGTGGATAGATGTGGTGAAAGATTATGATTGTGAAATACTTTATCATCCGGGCAAGGCGAATGTGGTCGCGGATGCGTTAAGTCAAAAGAGTCATCACTCGGCGTTACGATTGGGATTGTTACGTATGATTATTACTAATGATTTTCTTGAAAAGCTCGGTGTGATTCAAATAGAGGCTTACGTTCACAACAAGCATGCAGAGCGAATTGTGGGACAATCATAGTTCATTACTATGGGCTCGCGTGGTTTGTTGTCTTTTCAAGGAAGAGTGTGGGTGCCTAAGATGGGTGATTACCGACAAGTGCTACTCGATGAAGCACATAAGTCAAAGTATTCCATTCATCCGGGCGTGACGAAAATGTATCTTGATTTAAGGAAATATTATTGGTGGCCGGGCATTAAACGTGATGTTGTGAAGTATGTTGAGCAATGCGTCACGTGTTTGCAAGTTAAGGCCGAGCACCAAAAGTCGTATGGTAAGTTACAACCGTTAGAAATCCTGAAATGGAAATGGGAGCACATTACCATGGATTTCATCACAAAGTTACCTAAAACGGCGAGAACCCAGTTTGATTCGATTTGGGTTATAGTTGATCGACTGACGAAGAGTGCTTTGTTTCTTCCCATCAAGGAAGCGATATCGTCGGAGACCTTGGCTAAGTTGTTTATCAAGGAAGTCATCTCTCGACACGGTGTTCCTATATCGATTGTTTCGGATCGAAATACTCGTTTTACATCTCGATTTAGGGAAACGTTTCATAAGGATATGGGTACACAATTGAAATTGAGTTATGCGAGGGGTATATAAAATAGTTATTATTTTACTAGGAAAATACTATTAAATACGATACAATTTTACACAAGATATTTATTTATTTATAGAATGGATATACTTAAACCTTGCTACAACACTTATAGGCAGTGTACCTAATCGTACAGTAGTGTAGTTTTTAGTAAGTCCGGTTCGTTCCACAGGGAAATCTTTAAACAAAGCTCAACGCTATATTAGTTTACTTTTATAAAAATACAAATATATATATAAGTAATATTATTATTATAAAGGGGGGTTTTTACCGTTTAATGACCGGTTTGTCGATTTTAAGATTTTAGTCACAGTTAAAACCTAATGTAAAATATAAAATAAATACAAGACTTAAATTAAAGCGTAAAGTAAATAACGATAATGAAATTGCGAATAATAAAAATGCGATAAAATAAAATTGCGATAATTAAAAAGTACGATAATTAAAAGTGCGATTAAATAACAATAAATAAAAGTGCGATAATTAGAAGTGCAATTAAATATAAAATAAAGGAAATTAAATATGAAATAAAAGAATTATGCTTATTTAAACTTCCATAATCATGATGTTTGACGTGTTGATTTTAGTTTTATGCTCATGGGTTAATTGTCCTTTGTCCTGGATTATTCAATATGTCCATCTGGTTTTTGTCCATAACAGTCCATCAGTCATAAATATAAAATGCAAGTGTCCTCGTCAAATTATTATTATACCCGAAGTTAAATATTCCAACTAATTGGGGATTCGAATTGTAACAAGGTTTTAATACTTTGTTTAATGAATACACCAGGTTATCGACTGCGTGTAAACCAAGGTTTTACTACTTTGTTAACAATTACACCAATTACCCTTGAATGTAATTTCACCCCTGTTTTAATTATTCTAGTGGCTATTAATCCATTCCCGTGTCCGGTTAAATGAACGATTATTCGTACATATAAATACCCCGCCCATCGTGTCCGATCGAGTGTATATGGTAATTTATAGGGACGCCCAATTGTAAATCTTTATATTAACATTAACAAACTTTCATTTAGTTAAACAAATATAAAGCCCATTAATAGCCCATAGTCTAATTTCCACAAGTGTCGTTCTTTTGTCCAAACCCCAATTATGGTACAAAGCCCAATTACCCAATTTTAGTAATTAGCCCAACATCATGATTACTTCGTTTTAAATAAGCATAATAATAACTTAGCTACGAGACATTAATGTAAAAAGGTTGAACATAACTTACAATGATTAAAAATAGCGTAGCGTTACACGGACAGAATTTCGACTTACACCCTTACAACATTCGCTAACATACCCTTATTATTAGAATTATAATTAAAATTAAAATATAAATTATAAATATAAATATAAATTTTACGTATGAAGAGGAAGAAAAAGATGATGATATTTTGATCAGAATTCGGTTTGCTTTATAGCCAGGGTTGAAAATTGGGGCTCCGCGACTCGCGGCAAAAACCCCTTCAAACTCCGCGAGTCGCGGAGGATGTATTTACAGCTCACACCCTTGGAGTTTCTTGCTGCCGACGGTTTTAATAATATATATATAATATATATATAATTAATATAATTAATTATATATTATATTATATTTATATACATAGTTAACTTGTAATTTTTAGTCGGTTGCGTCGAGCGTTAAGAGTTGACTCTGGTCCCGGTTCCGGATTTTCGAACGTCCTCGCGTACAATTTAATATCTTGTACTTTGCGTTTTGAATCTTGTACTTTTGTAATTTCGAGACGTTTCTTATCAATAATTGGAACCTTTTTGATTGTCTTTTGTTCTTTTGAGCTTTTTGGTCGTTTGCGTCTTCAATTCGTCGAATCTGTCTTTTGTCTTCACCTTTTATTATTTAAACGAATATCACTTGTAAATAGAACAATTGCAACTAAAAGCTTGTCTTTCTTGAGGAATAATGCTATGAAATATATGTTCGTTTTTAGCATTATCAAATATTCCCACACTTGAGCGTTGCTTGTCCTCAAGCAATATTGTCTTGGAATACTAGAATCACTTCTTTATTCTTCACACTTTGTACATCAGTGATTTCTATACGGCGGTATAAACAATGGTAGTAACGATATGGTTTACAGACCCACATGACTATAAAAATTTAGATCCATTAAGGAAATTGGATCTTTATGAAAACATTTGATCTTTTGAAAATTAAATCTAGTTTTTTACCCTAGATAAGTTTTCCGGGATAACCCTTTACCGGTGTTTGCAAAATATTTTTGTGGGTTTGGTGGGTTTCAGATTTGAAAATTTTAGCTCAAAACTTGCGGTTTTGTGTCACCCACTTGCTAACCTTGTATTTGGAAAGCAACACGTCCAGTTTACTTGTCCCGTATATTACCTTTCGGTAAACTACCGTCCGGTTGTAAAGGAAAGCGTTGAACAAGCAACTGTTAAGGCAATGTCCCGTGACATGCTTTTGATTATGGTCTATAACGTGTCGGACGCAATTACTATCCTTGGTAGGAGCAATAGTAAAGCTCACCCTTATAATTTTTCGGTCTGGCACAAGGTCCTGTCTTTGACCATGCTATGCAACCACCGTTCTTACGGTTGACACCCGATTTAGTTCAGGTGACCTAATGAATTCCAGGTGAATTCCTAGGATTTTACGTTCAATGGTAATGAACGCATTGAAAATAGGGTTTTCAGAAAACAAATCGGTTTATAATTTTGATCAAAATATTTTCTCGTTTAAACTCGAGTTTAGATATCATCGAATTCCATGAGTTTGTAATTCTCAATCTTTAAGGTCAATCTCTAGGATTGAGTAATATCAGTCTTAAAAGCTGATTTTTAATCTTTAAGGAGATTATCCTTTCTGGGGATCTGATTCATTAGTCTTATCCAGCTAATTTGCATGGTGCCCCCCCATTGTACGAGATAAATCCTTCTCATGGTTAGGATAAATCTGACCACATGGCGACCCTGTTTAATGCTGAGGTCCGTGGATTTCCTGCTGATTTTAGTGATGACTTTTCTAGATTTTTCGTCAACCTACAGCTGGTCTGAACGACAACTTCATGACCTAAATCAAGAAGCGCGTTTCTTTTTCGGAAGACTTTACTTCCTTTTAATGATGGGATTGATTCATCGTGTAGATCCATCTCTTCTTTTCTTTCATCGGGTAAAACAGTTTAGTTTAGTCCAAAGCAAAAGTATTTTCAGTTATTTGTTACAGATATATGTGACATATGTTTAAAATAACTTGGTAAATTTTCCCACACTTGGCTTTTTATTTTCCTTTTTATCGTCCTCTATTCCATTTTAAATGAATTTTAACATTTTAGTTTGTTTCTCAATTTATGTCCTTTCCGAGGTAACAATAATTTCGGTGTTAAAACCTAGTTTTATCGTTCATAAATATGTATAAACATGATTTTGAATTCATTTAATTGAAAATTTTGAAAAATTTTACTAGAATTGGGTAGTCAGTATATAAGACTAGGGCTGTTCTTTTTTATCAGAGAGCACTAGATTCTAATACAACTACTGCTTTACTAGTATTTTTAATGGTAACCAAGTGTTTAATATAAAAATTTTAAAATCCGAAAGAATTTAACCCCTTCCCACACTTAAGATCTTGCAATGCCCTCATTTGCAAGAAATCAGTAACAATTTAAATTATTGAGGGTGATTTGTGTGAAAATGATTAAATTTTACCAAAGTTTCCAAATATATTGGCGTTTGTTTGCTGAATGATAAATGGTGCACATCATTTGTTCATTCCGTCTTGTTGTTATTTCACATATATTTTGCATCTTGTCGTCAAAATTAGTTGCTTTTGCTGAACTTAATGCCAGTCTTTGAAAATGCGTTGTTTTACCCTGTTGTGTACATAAGATAAACTGCAAACATATATACATATTTTTGAAGTTTGGTATATTACCCCACATTCAAAAATTATTAAAGTCTAAGAATAAAAGTTAGATAATTATAAAAATGATTACAATATTAAAAAAATATTAAATGTATCAATAATTACAAATTACAAAATAAAAAAAAATAATAAGTAAACTAAGGATGATATTGGTACCAATAGGGGTTCCAGGCATAACCATAAGTGCTATAGAATGCTTCGGCAGGGTCATACGTAGGATATGGTGGCTGCATCTCTATCGACCAAGGAGGGAAGACGGGTTTTGGTGTAGGAATATAGTTTCTACCTATATGTTGGCAATGCGCTATGATCTGGTTCTGATGAACTTGCCAATCTTCAAATGCTCTCTGTCTAGCATTTTCGTATTCCTGAGAAGCTATAAACCTATGCATTTCTTGCATCTCATTCCCCCCTCCTACATTACCTTGTTCCTGGTTTCTCTCCACCTGTGGATGTCTACCATGGTATCGTACTGCGGCGTTATTTCGCCGCTTCAAAACTTTCGCACCATGGTATACATTTAAACCTATAGTGTCGCGGGGTTCCGGCTCTTCTAGTAATAATCCCCCCCGACTTATATCCACACCGAGATATTCACCAATCAAAGTAATAAAAATACCACCTCCTATTATGCTATGTGGACGCATCCCCCGAACCATAGCTGATAAATAATAACCCACACAATATGGTATACTTACAGCGCTCTGTGGGTCTCGAATACACATATGGTAAAACAAATCTTGTTCATTTACCTTTTCTTTGTTTTTACCCCTTTGTGTAATCGAATTAGCTAAAAACCTATGTATTACTCTTAATTCGGCTCTATCTATATCCAAATAAGAGTAGTTTCCCCCTTTGAAACGGTGATGGCTTGTCATTTGACTCCACACACCGTGTGTATCAAAATTCTCATCTATCTTTCTACCGTTTAGTATCAATCCTCTACAATCGGCAGACGCTAATTCCTCAGGTGTATATATACGTAAAGCCTGAGCCATGTCCAGTAAAGACATGTGGCGCATCGAACCGCCTAACAAAAATCTAATAAAAGAACGATCGGTTAAACTAGCTACCCGATCATTCAACTCTATACTACATAATAACTCTTCACACCATACTTTATATACAGGTCTGCGTATGGTGAATAAACATATCCAGTCATTAAAAGAAGAATTACCATACCTCTGTACCAGTAATTCCCTAATTGGCCCGGCCAATTCTACAGCTTCTAAGGGTCCCCATTCTATGACCCTCGGTACCTCAACAACCTTGGAATGAAGAGTATGCAAACCCCGTTGATATTTTGGATAATCTATCCAAAGTCTGTCAAATCTCAGGTTCGGGTGCAACTCTTCCAAATGCATATCGGAAAAGGTCATGACTGGATGAGGTACATCCTGCTTGTAGTAGTTATCCACCTCCTGTTGTTCCAAATTCTCGGCAGGAGCATGGCGGGCTTGGGATGAAGATTCACCCCTTTCATTCTGCAAAACACATCAAACACAAATTTTGTGCATCCAAATATGCATTAGTGTCAGCAAAATCATCAATCAAAATAATTACAATGACATTATCAATTTATATCAAACTTAAGCTTATTTTCACATTTTTATCAAATCTACACTTTTTCAAATAAGCATATACGAAAATTTTTGCCAAGTTCATAAGCATTCAACTCAAATAACATGTCAAAATAATCATTACTAGCAATTAAACAAGTCTCAAATGGCATTATCTTTCAAAAATCAAGTTCATGAATTTTAGACTTGAAAAAGTCCACTTTAATTCTCAAAATCATGTTTAGGCTCAAAGTTTTGATCATTTAACTACCTAGACATGTTACACTACTCAATTTAGCAACAATTCATGACAAAAATCGGCCATAACCTGTTTATATCAAAAAGCCCCAAATTGCTCAAGAACACAAACCCTAGATTATTCAAAATTTGTAGTTTAAGGCTTCTAATCATGTTAAACAATATCAATTTAGGTTATACAAGCATAATACATAAACAATTTAAGTCTAATTACACTAAAAAGCATCAAAATCAAATTGGGAAAAAAAATAGCTCAAGAACACCAAATTTCGAATTAAATGGTGTTTAGGTGTAGAAATTTACCGTTTTTCTTGAGAAATTCTTAGATAGCATCCTTCTCAACATGATTTTAGCAAAAAATTTGGTGATTAACGGTTAAAAATTGAGATTTTTGGGGTGTTTTTGGGTGTATTTTCGGGTTCTTTTTTCGCAGTATTTGGGTGTTTATGTGTGTGGGAGCTGATCAGTTCGTGCAGCTCTTTTATTTTTTTTTCTGGGTTTTGGTCCCTCCGCGAGTCGCGGAGGTTTTGCACTGCAAACTCCGCGAGTCGCGGAGTTTGCTCTTTTTTTTTTTTTTTTTTTTTATATAATCTTTAACTTATAAAACAATTAAGAAATTAATTTTAAAATTTTGTTTCCCTTGTTTTTTAGGACGAGGTCGTTTCGGATCGATGTCCTAGTCCGTCCCTCGACAAAATTTTAAAATTTGTCTTTTTGTAGCGATTGTTTTAAAAGCTAAGATTTTTGGGTTTTTTTTTTTTTTTTTAATGTTTTTGGCATACTTTAAATTAATAAGATTAAAAATAATGATAATAAAAGTTCTCGTCCCTCCCTCGGGTAAAGCAATTTCGGTTCAAAGACCTAGTCTTCAACTTACGACGAATTTTAAAAATCATATTCTTAACTTAATGAGATAAAGTAAATTTTTGTTTTTAAATTCACACAACTTAAATATGAAATTCAAAATTAATATTAAAAATTCACACCAAACTTAAAATTTAAAATGCATAAAATTAAAAATTTATATTTTAAAAATTAAAAATTCACACCAAACTTAATTTTTTTTTTTTTTAAAAATTCATATTATAAATTCATACCAAACTTATATTAATTTTTCAAATATTTACAATTTTAAATATATTGTTTTTATAAAGTTTACAATATTAATTTAAGATTTAAATATTAATTTTAAAAATATGGTAAAAATAAAATTAAAAATATTTTTGTCTTTTTATCCCACTTTAATCAATCAAATATTATCAAAAATATGCGCCCCTCTTTTCGGTAAAGTAATTTCGGTTCCAAGACCTAATTTGACTCATGACGAATTTTTGAAATATTTTGGGTTGATTGATTAAAGATATTTATACCTTAAGAATAAACGTTAAATTTCGCAGTGATGTAATAAATTTTTGAATGATATCAATAATTTCGGTCGCCAAACCTAATTTTATTCAATACCAATTTAATACTTTTTAGCGAACAAATTAGCGTTTATTATCAAAAGGTTAAAAATAAAAATAAAAATAAAAACTGTACAGACATACCTGTGAAATAGATTTCTTAGTTATATGATCTATTATATTCATAAGATAGTCGGTTTAATTGGTTTTCCATGGCTGCATAGGCGTAACCTCGAGCATTCATTGTCTTTTCTTCTAAACATATGAACGGTCCGTCTCTGCATAAAGTAACAAATTCGGTATTTGAATAGGTTTGATTATTTGAACATTTACCTCCATGTGACCATTTTCCGCATTTGTGACATCGTTCTAGGTGTCGTGCTCTTCTTTTCGCTGCGGATTTTGATTTTCCTTTACCAAATTGTAACTTATTATCTTCGCATCTGGATCCTTTTCTAACTCCGTCCATTCTTTCTCTGATTACTGATACTAATTCGCTCGGTAGTATATCATTATTTCTTTTAGTGATCAAAGCGTGTAGCATTAGACCATGGTTTAGTTCACATGCAGTCTTCATTTTGTAAAAACCTAAAAAAATAAAAATTCAGAATGGGGGGGAGAAGACTAGTTCTTTAGGGTCTGCTAGGGAAAGACCATACGTGTTCCATTTTCGAGAACTACACGAAAACAGACAATCTAACTCTAACAGAAATACATATTATCCTTTAAAGACTTGATTCTCCCCACACTTAGTTAGCTGTGGTATCGAAATTGTGATTAACTTCGTTGTCAACTTCCATCGGACCATGTATGTAATGTTTAACTCTGTGACCATTAACTTTAAATTCAATCCCATTTGAATTTATTAATTCTATCGTTCCGTATGGGAAAACTCTTTTGACTATGAATGGTCCAGACCATCTTGATTTCAATTTTCCAGGAAATAGCTTGAATCGTGAATTGAAAAGAAGAACTCTGTCTCCTTCTTTAAATTCTTTTGAACTTCTGATTCTTTTATCATGCCATTTCTTCGTTCTTTCTTTATAGATTAACGAATTTTCGTATGCTTCATGTCTTAATTCTTCTAATTCGTTTAGTTGACTTAATCGTAGACGTCCAGCTTCATGTAAATCAAGATTACATGTCTTCAAAGCCCAAAATGCTTTGTGTTCAATTTCTACTGGAAGATGACATGCTTTTCCATAAACAAGTTTAAAAGGTGTGGTTCCAATTAGAGTTTTGTAGGCTGTTCTAAAAGCCCAGAGTGCATCCTCCAATTTAATGGACCATTCCTTCGGATTTGATCCTACGGTTTTCTCTAGAATACGTTTTAAAGCTCGGTTGGTATTTTCAACTTGTCCACTTGTTTGTGGATGATATGCGGTGGAGATTTTATGAGTTACTCCATATCTTTTAAGAACTTTCTCAAGTTGATTATTACAGAAATGAGTACCCCGATCACTTATTAAAGCTTTCGGTGTTCCAAACCTTGCAAAAAGACGTTTTAAAAAGTTGACTACAACTCGTGCATCGTTAGTTAGGAGAGCTTGTGCTTCCGCCCATTTAGATACATAATCAATGGCGACGAGTATATATAAATTATTATGAGATTTTGGAAATGGACCCATAAAGTCAATACCCCAAATGTCAAATACTTCACATACTTGGATGACATTTTGTGGCATTTCATCACGTTGACTTATTTTTTCGGCCCTTTGACATGCATCACAGGATTTGCAAAGAAGGTGTGCGTCTTTGTAAATTGTAGGACAATAGAATCCAGCTTCATAAACTTTTCTTGCTGTTAGTTGAGGCCCATAATGCCCTCCTGTTGGTCCTGTGTGACAATGGTTTAAAATTTTACTAGCTTCATCTCCAAATACACATCGGCGTATTATTCCATCGGGACAACTTTTAAACAGATGTGGATCTTCCCAGAAATAGTGTTTTATATCACTGAAGAATTTCTTTCGTCTTTGGTACGATAATCCTTTTTCAAGGAATCCACAAACTAAGTAGTTTGCATAGTCTGCAAACCATGGGATTTCTTTATAATCTATCTTCAATAGATATTCATCAGGAAAGTTGTCTTGTATGGCTGATTCATTTAGAACTTCTAATTCGGGATTTTCAAGACGAGAAAGATGATCAGCGGCGAGATTTTCTGCTCCTTTTTTATCTCGGATTTCAATATCAAACTCTTGTAAGAGTAAGATCCAACGGATTAATCTTGGTTTAGCATCTTGTTTTGAAAATAGGTATCTAAGAGCAGAATGGTCGGTATAGACCACCGTTTTTGCTAGAACGAGATATGATCGAAATTTGTCAAAAGCAAAGACAATAGCAAGGAGTTCTTTTTCAGTAGTTGTATAGTTCGTTTGTGCTCCTTGTAATGTCTTGCTAGCATAATATATAGGTTGAAATCGTTTTTCAATCCTTTGTCCTAAAACGGCTCCCATTGCAAAATCACTTGCATCGCACATTAGTTCAAATGGTAGATTCCAATTTGGTGTTATCATGATCGGTGCATTAGTGAGTTTTTCTTTAAGAATATTAAAAGATTTGATACACTCATCTGAAAAGATGAATGGCGCATCCTTTTCTAGGAGTTTATTCATTGGAGTGGCAATTTTAGAAAAATCTTTTATAAAACGTCGGTAAAAACCGGCATGCCCTAGAAAACTCCTAACTCCTCTAACATTTGTGGGATGTGGAAGTTTAGCAATTACATCTACTTTAGCTCTATCCACTTCAATTCCTTCTTTTGAAATTTTATGTCCAAGAACGATGCCTTCTTTAACCATGAAATGGCATTTCTCCCAATTAAGTACTAGATTTGATTTTTCGCATCTAATTAGCATTCGTTCCAGATTAACTAGACATGATTTAAATGTATCACCGAAGACTGAAAAGTCATCCATGAATACTTCCATGCATTCTTCTATCATGTCGTGAAAAATCGCCATCATACACCTTTGAAAGGTTGCAGGGGCGTTACAAAGTCCAAATGGCATGCGTTTGTAAGCAAAAGTACCATAAGGGCACGTGAATGTGGTTTTCTCTTGATCTTCGGGTGCTATTGGAATTTGAAAATATCCGGAAAATCCATCTAGAAAACAATAGTAACTATTTCCGGCTAATCTTTCCAACATTTGATCTATGAAAGGTAAGGGAAAGTGATCTTTTCTGGTGGCGTCATTTAATTTTCTATAATCAATACATACACGCCATCCTGTTACAGTCCTAGTAGGAATAAGCTCATTTTTCTCATTTGTAATGACAGTCATGCCACCCTTCTTAGGCACGCATTGAACTGGGCTTACCCATGGACTATCAGAAATTGGATATATCAAACCTGCATCTAGCAGTTTAATAATTTCCTTTTTAACTACATCTTGCATATTAGGATTTAGTCTTCGTTGGCGTTGCACATACGTTTTATGATCTTCTTCCATAAGGATTTTATGTGTGCAATATGAAGGACTTATTCCTTTAATATCATGAATCTTCCATGCAATGGCTGGTTTATGAGCTTTCAACACAGAAATGAGTTGTGATTTCTCATTTTCAGTAAGAGAAGATGATATTATTACAGGTAATTCAGATTCACCATGTAAATAAGCGTATTCCAAATGGTTTGGAAGTGGCTTTAACTCTAATTTCGGAGGTTCTTCTATTGATGATTTATATCGATATCTGTCTTCTTCTTTTAGCATTTGAATTTCTTCTGTTGTTGGTTCATATCCATTAGCTATAAGTGTAGCTAACATTTCAGCTTCATCAATTGGTTTATTACCTTCTCCTAAAGAACATTCTCCTGTTCCTTGTAATTCTGGAAATTCTTCTAATAATTCTGCATGTGCATCTATAGTTTGAATATAATAACATGTATCATCTGCAGATTGTGGTTGTTGCATTGCTCTATCAACTGAAAAGGTAACACTCTCATCCTCTATACTTAGGGTCAGTTTCTTACCGAACACGTCTATCATTGCTTTAGCCGTGTTTAAGAATGGTCTTCCTAATATGAGAGGAACTTGAGAATCTTCTTCCATGTCCAAAACAACAAAATCTACTGGAAATACTAAAGTACCAACTTTAACTAGCATGTTCTCCATTATCCCTCTAGGATATTTTATTGATCTATCGGCTAGTTGTATGCTTATTCTGGTTGGTTTCAATTCTCCAAGGTCTAGTTTAGCGTATAGTGAATACGGCATTAGATTTATACTAGCACCTAAGTCTGCCAATGCTTCTATTGAACTAAGACTACCCAGAAAACATGGAATTGTGAAACTTCCTGGATCAGATAGTTTTTCTGGTATCTTATTCAACAGCACTGCTGAACAATTAGCATTCATAGTAACAGCCGAGAGTTCTTCCATTTTCTTTCTATTCGTGATTAGATCTTTCAAGAATTTAGCATATCTAGGCATTCCTGAAATCACATCAATGAAAGGAAGATTTACATTTATCTGTTTAAACATATCCAAGAATTTGGATTGCTCGGCTTCAAGTTTTTCTTTCTTCATTTTACTCGGATAAGGAAGTGGTGGTTGGTATGGTTTAACATAAGGTTTATCCTTAACTGTGTTATCTTCATTAACCTTTTCAACTACCGGTTCTTTTTCCTTATCATGATCAGGTTGTGGTTCTTGTGGAGTAGGAATAGTTTCATCAGAAGTTACAGGTATTTCAGGTGGTTTGAGTGTTGTACCACTTCTTGTGGTAATGGCTTTAGCTGTTTCATTCCGGGGGTTAGCATTTGTATCACTAGGTAGACTTCCCGGTTTTCTTTCACCTATTAACCTTGCTAGGTTACTCACTTCTTGTTCCAGATTTTGAATAGAAGCTTGTTGATTTCTAAATGCTTGAGCATTTTGTTCATTAGTTTGTTTTTGAGATGTGAAAAACTGTGTTTGAGTTTCAACTAGCTTCGTCATCATATCTTCTAAATTCGGCTTTTTATCATCGGTTTGTTGTGGTGGTTTGTTTTGAAAATTCGGTCTTTGCTGATTGTAAGTATTATTGGATACTTGTTGATTGCTAGGACCTTGTTGGTTGTTGTATGGAATATTTCGGTTATAATTCTGGTTTTGATTGTAAATTGGTCTTGGCGGTTGATAATTATTCTGATAATTATTTCCAGGCCTTTGGTTTATGTATGAAATATTCTCTCTTTGTTCCATTGTTAATTCAATACTGAGACAATCTTTTGTCAAATGTGGTCCTCCACACTGCTCACAACTAATTCGTATAGCATGAATATCTTTAGTCATCTTTTCCATTCGTCTCTCGAAAGCATCTATCTTTGCGGAAATGGAATCTAAGTCATGGCTAGAATCGGCTCTAGCTGCTTTAGATGATCTAATGATATCTTTTTCTTGGTGCCACTCATGTGAGTGGGAAGCAGTATTATCAATAATTTTGTAAGCATCAGTTTCGGTTTTCTTCATAATAGAACCACCAGCTGCTATATCTATGTCTTTTCTTGTAGTGATGTCGCATCCTCGGTAGAATATTTGTACTATTTGACAGGTGTCTAAACCATGTTGCGGACATCCTCTTAACAACTTTCCATATCTTGTCCACGCCTCATATAGAGTTTCATTTGGATTCTGTGTGAACGTAACAATTTCTGCTTGAAGTCTTACGGCTTTAGATGCAGGAAAGAATTGTTTAAGAAATTTGTCAACTAAAACATCCCATGTATCAATCGCCCCTTCAGGTAACGATTCCAACCAATCTTTGGCTTCTCCCTTTAAAGTCCAGGGAAATAACATGAGATATATCTGTTCATCCTCCACTTCTCGGATTTTAAATAGTGTGCAGATCCTATTAAAGGTACGTAGATGTTCATTTGGATCTTCCTTCGGCGCACCACTAAATTGGCATTGATTAGTCACCATGTGTAGAATTTGTCCTTTGATTTCATAATCTGGCGCATTAATGTCTGGATGAGTAATTGCGTGACCTTGGCCAGTGCGTTTAGCTCTCATTCGGTTTTCCATACTTAAAGGTTCCAGATTCTCCATAATTGAATTTGTTGACTCGGTATCACTAGATGATTCTGATTTAATGGTTCGTTCCTCAACAATCTCTGTTTGAATGATTGGTGGTTCCGGAGGAAAGTTTAATGGTTCAGGATCTATGAACCGTTCCTGAATATTCCCCGGATTCTCAATTGTGAGGTCGGGTTCAAAAAATGGATTATCGGAAATTTGAACTGAAGTACTTGGTCTACTGGATGACGATTCTAAAGAAAAATCAACGGCGGTTATATTTGTTAAACGATGTCTTGATCGAGTTACAGGTGGTGAACGTACAAAAGGTGATGAACGTCTTGCTCGGTGCATTCACTGAATATCCTATTAGTTTTTAAAAGGAAAGAAAAATTATAATAAGTTATCCAATCAATAGAGTTTTCTGATTTTGCCCACGTTTCGAATAGCCAAAAGATGCAGCAGAGGGGCAGGATTCGTTTGGTCTCAATATAATTGAGGACTGTTTGGCTCCAATAACCCGGTCTACGTACAAATCCAACTATTACTACGAACCAGAAAATTTTGATGTCTATTAATTTAACCACTTAAAATAAATTTTCGTAATTTTAAGAAATTTAGATAAGAAGTAGAATAAAAATCTATGTCCTAAAACTAGAATAGCGAGAAATAAGAGAGAAAAAGAGTTCGTCGAAAAAGTTTGAAAAAGAAAAAATTGTTGAAAAATAAAAGGTGACGGAAAAATAAAAGAAACTTATAAAAACTTAAAAATACTTGACTAACCTAACCTTATTACTACAACTAACTTAAAATTATAATCGCAAATTGAAATTACTAATTGGAATGACAATTGATACATAGTAAAAGGTGTCTAAAAATATTAAAGCTTACAGGAAAAACTAAATCCCAAATGGAAATAACTTAAAAAGAAACTAAAACTTAAAAAGGCGTCGCAAAATTCTAAAGCACCTAAATCTTAGTCTAAAGAAAAAGCACTTAAGGAATTCTACGGCAAAGCCTAAAATTCTAGGAGTAAAAATAACTATAGCAAAAACTAAGTTTAAAATTAAATATGAGCTAAAAATACAAATTTTACGCTACAACGATTAAAAAGGTACAAAATATAAAAATATACAAAAAGTTGTAAAAAGTACAATTTTTATAAAAATATTATTTTTATATTATTTATTTAATAAAACTACAAATTTTACAATTTAATAAAACTAATTAATACTAAATACATAAATAAATAAAAAGTAAAAATAAAACTAAAACTAATAATAATAATAATAATAATTAGGTTAAATAATAATTATAATTAATAATATCCCGTAATTAATGCAGTTTTAGGGCTTCCTGTCGCGTGTCAGATGGCCTCCGCGAGTTGCGGTGATTAATGAGGAAAACCCCGCGAGTCGCGGGGTTCAGAAATTCAGTTGACAGCTGATAATTTTTACGCGTTTTTCTTTATTTTTTTTATTTTTTTTTATTTTATGTTTTCTGTTTTTTAAATAAATAAAAGATTTTAAAATAAAACTTATATTTTTATAAACTAAAATAGAAATAAAAAAACTTATAAAACTTAAATATTTAACAAAATCTTAAAAATACTTATATTTTTGTTTTTCTTTTTATATTTTTGAATAATTAAAACGTATTTTTACAAAAGCGAATTTTAATAAAAGTAAACAAAAAATCTTTATTTTTTTTTTATATTAGCGTTGCGCTTCCGGCTTTTAAGATGAGTTCCCCGGCAGCGGCGCCAAAAAATACTTGATGTTATGCGAGGGGTATATAAAATAGTTATTATTTTACTAGGAAAATACTATTAAATACGATACAATTTTACACAAGATATTTATTTATTTATAGAATGGATATACTTAAACCTTGCTACAACACTTATAGGCAGTGTACCTAATCGTACAGTAGTGTAGTTTTTAGTAAGTCCGGTTCGTTCCACAGGGAAATCTTTAAACAAAGCTCAACGCTATATTAGTTTACTTTTATAAAAATACAAATATATATATAAGTAATATTATTATTATAAAGGGGGGTTTTTACCGTTTAATGACCGGTTTGTCGATTTTAAGATTTTAGTCACAGTTAAAACCTAATGTAAAATATAAAATAAATACAAGACTTAAATTAAAGCGTAAAGTAAATAACGATAATGAAATTGCGAATAATAAAAATGCGATAAAATAAAATTGCGATAATTAAAAAGTACGATAATTAAAAGTGCGATTAAATAACAATAAATAAAAGTGCGATAATTAGAAGTGCAATTAAATATAAAATAAAGGAAATTAAATATGAAATAAAAGAATTATGCTTATTTAAACTTCCGTAATCATGATGTTTGACGTGTTGATTTTAGTTTTATGCTCATGGGTTAATTGTCCTTTGTCCTGGATTATTCAATATGTCCATCTGGTTTTTGTCCATAACAGTCCATCAGTCATAAATATAAAATGCAAGTGTCCTCGTCAAATTATTATTATACCCGAAGTTAAATATTCCAACTAATTGGGGATTCGAATTGTAACAAGGTTTTAATACTTTGTTTAATGAATACACCAGGTTATCGACTGCGTGTAAACCAAGGTTTTACTACTTTGTTAACAATTACACCAATTACCCTTGAATGTAATTTCACCCCTGTTTTAATTATTCTAGTGGCTATTAATCCATTCCCGTGTCCGGTTAAATGAACGATTATTCGTACATATAAATACCCCGCCCATCGTGTCCGATCGAGTGTATATGGTAATTTATAGGGACGCCCAATTGTAAATCTTTATATTAACATTAACAAACTTTCATTTAGTTAAACAAATATAAAGCCCATTAATAGCCCATAGTCTAATTTCCACAAGTGTCGTTCTTTTGTCCAAACCCCAATTATGGTACAAAGCCCAATTACCCAATTTTAGTAATTAGCCCAACATCATGATTACTTCGTTTTAAATAAGCATAATAATAACTTAGCTACGAGACATTAATGTAAAAAGGTTGAACATAACTTACAATGATTAAAAATAGCGTAGCGTTACACGGACAGAATTTCGACTTACACCCTTACAACATTCGCTAACATACCCTTATTATTAGAATTATAATTAAAATTAAAATATAAATTATAAATATAAATATAAATTTTACGTATGAAGAGGAAGAAAAAGATGATGATATTTTGATCAGAATTCGGTTTGCTTTATAGCCAGGGTTGAAAATTGGGGCTCCGCGACTCGCGGCAAAAACCCCTTCAAACTCCGCGAGTCGCGGAGGATGTATTTACAGCTCACACCCTTGGAGTTTCTTGCTGCCGACGGTTTTAATAATATATATATAATATATATATAATTAATATAATTAATTATATATTATATTATATTTATATACATAGTTAACTTGTAATTTTTAGTCGGTTGCGTCGAGCGTTAAGAGTTGACTCTGGTCCCGGTTCCGGATTTTCGAACGTCCTCGCGTACAATTTAATATCTTGTACTTTGCGTTTTGAATCTTGTACTTTTGTAATTTCGAGACGTTTCTTATCAATAATTGGAACCTTTTTGATTGTCTTTTGTTCTTTTGAGCTTTTTGGTCGTTTGCGTCTTCAATTCGTCGAATCTGTCTTTTGTCTTCACCTTTTATTATTTAAACGAATATCACTTGTAAATAGAACAATTGCAACTAAAAGCTTGTCTTTCTTGAGGAATAATGCTATGAAATATATGTTCGTTTTTAGCATTATCAGACGGTCAAACCGAATGAACGAATCAAACTTTGGAAGATATGTTACGGGCGTGCATCATTGATTTTGGTGGTAGTTGGGACGAGCATTTGCCCTTGGTGGAATTCTCGTACAATAATAGTTATCATACTAGTATCGGGATGCCACCTTATGAGATGCTTTATGGTCGTAGATGTCGAACCGCGATTTGTTGGGGTGAAGTGGGACAAAAGGAAATTGGGAGTACCGATTTGGTTTTAGAGACGAATAATAAGATTGATATGATTTGAGAGCATTTGAAGAAGGCTCAAGAAAGACAAAAGTCGTATGCCGACAAACGTAGACGAACGATCGAATTTCAAGAAGGTGACATGGTGATGCTTAAGGTTTCGCCTTGGAAAGGTATTATTCGATTCCGAAAATGAGGAAAGTTAGCTCCTCAGTTTATTGGACCATTTAAGGTTTTAGCTCGTGTTGGTGAAGTCGCGTATAGTTTGGAATTACCCGAAGAGCTTGCGGGGATCCATAATACATTTCATGTTTCCCATTTTCGTAAGTGTCTTGCGGATGATTCATCTTGGGTGCCATTAGACGAGATCGAGCTAAACAATAAGTTAGAATATATCGAGGAACCGATTGCCAGAAGGTCAAAAGGTTGAGACATAAAGAGGTTAGGACTTTTAAAGTTCAATGGCGTCGTAGTAAGGGTTCCAAGTTTACTTGGGAGCCCGAAGAGTTTGTGTTGGTTTATCTTCCGGCTTGTCACGCGGCTTGGATCGCGAGGACGAGCTCCGATTCAAGTGGGGGAGAGTTGTAACATCCCGTTTTTCCCGTACATATTAAAAGGTACATACTTAATCATTGTATGTTTGTAACTCGCTAGATTATGCGCAATTGTATAGATATATATATATATATATATATATATATATATATATATATATATATATATATATATATATATATATATATACATACTTGATAATGGGTGCATATACAAGTTTATACATGGGTTTTGATAGCATTAAGTCTCGTGAGACCATTGTTGAAGGTTAGGTGAATATAGGAAGCGGGATTTAAGTGTACGAATTAAATAAAATCAAAATTTGTTTAAGGTTGTCGAGGTGTCCAGGTGACGGCTAATGCCGCGCCGCGAGAAACTGGGCCGCGCCGCGACACATAAAGCAATTCCAGATCAGAAGTCAAGTTAACAGGGGTCGTTTTTCCTTCGATAAGCTGTGCCACGACAAATGGGCCGCGCCGCGGCATCTCTGCTGTTCTGACTCCGATTTCTACTCTATTTAAAAGGGTTTTAGGGGTAATTTGGTCTTTTTGCGTGTAGATCAGATTGGAGCATTAAATCACAACCACTTATCCATTTATTTCATTTCCTTTTCTCTTTTCTTTCCAATTTCTCTCCCAAAACACAAAATCCACTTAGTTTAATCTTGAGATTTGAAGGTGAAGATTTGTGAATCAAACCTAGGAGCAAGAATTAAAGTTGTTCTCTTTGTTTTTAGCTACAAGAAGATAGTCTTGGTAAGTTCTAACTCTATGTTTCGAGTTTTAATTAGTTATGCTAGGGTTTTGGTTCATTTGGAACTTATGTGACCCATTTGGGGTTAAAATGGGTGAACTTGGGTTGTGTTGATGAAAGGAAACCCTAAGTAACTATAATCAAGAGTTTGGACTTAATATATGAAGTTGAAAGTGTTAAATGGATTCTTTGTCACTAATACACTTGTTAATGATGATGAAAATAGTTAATGAACTAAGTATGACTAGTTTGTGAGTCAAAGTGTTAAAATGAGTCAAAATGGGTAATGTTGACCTATTTTGGGTGAGATGGGTATGAATTACCCTAGGTTGTGCTAGTTAATGTTAATAGACTTTAAATCACTAGCTTTAGTGATTTAACATGAGTCTTGGCCTTTTATGGGCGGTTTTGGTGTAGTTGAGTCATTTAATGCAATCGGGTCATTAAATGCTCAAGGGTTAGATGTTGGCATTTAATTCAACTAGATTGTATGTTAATAAATACATAATGTAATAGGTACGTTACATTGAAGGGTTGCAAGCTCGGTTAGCTTTCACAAGAGACTTGAGGTGAGTGGAATATCTATATATGTATGTATATGATTTATGTGCCGTATTGATGGTGTCAAATAGCCGTTTTGTGACCATAGTTGTGAGACATAGCCGTTTTGTCTACGTTTGATATTTATGCACATAGCCGTGTTTGTGCATATAGAGGCGAGTAATAGCCGCGTTTTACTCCGACGTTGTTATCCGAGTTAACCGTGCACATAGTCGTGTTTGTGTACATGATTGTGAGTAATAGCCGTGTTTTACTCACACGTTGATCAAGTGATGCCATAGCCATTTTTGGAACACTTGGGGGTGATGCCATAGCCGTTTTTGGAACACCTCGGGGGGTAAGTATACCATAGCCGGGTTTGGGAGCTAACGGTTGTTATGAACATCGATGACTTGTTTCGCGAAGTCATTCCCCTTGCGAAGAATTTTGGTTAACCATGGTTTATAGTTGATGATGCTAGCATTTGATTTATGATTATGATGTTTATGCTAATAATGTGGCTAGTTGTACAGTTTGATGATACTAGTTTATTTATCGAGATGTTATGCGATTGTATGCGTTATATGATATCGTGGATGCGTGTGGGTAAGTCTTATATGCATGTATATATTTATTTTACTCACTAAGCTTTGCTTACCCCTCTCGTTGTTCATCTTTTTAGATGCAGGCGTGGACAAAGGCAAGGGGGTTGTTGGGCACTAGGTGTCCCTTGATGATGTTATGTTGGAGCTTTTGGAAGTTGGCCTAGCGTTTTGGGTAGTTTAGTCCCAAACCATGCTCGATGTGTTGTTTGGTTTAAAACTATCATTTTTGTATTGGTCAAACTTGTATCACATTCGTTAATGGCCTTTGTGCCTTTTGTAAACACTAAACTTGTTGTATGTTTTAACGAAACGTGTGGAATGGTGTATATATTTAATTGGCGTGTAAATGTGTATTATAAAAAAAATTATCGTATGTAATACGGGTTGGGATGTTTCATGTACGAGATGCGGTTATGGAACGTATTTCCAAGTGGGGGAGTTACACTCCCGCACGAGGAGGTTTTAGTGTGAGATTTCGGACAATGCTTTTGGTAGATCCGAAATTTGTGTCGGGACCTAGATTTGGTCGATTTGTGGTGGAGTACAATTTCGATAAAATTGTACCTATGATTTTGGATTTGAATTATCACCAAGGTGGTAATGTGGTAAATCTTGTTGAGAGATAATGGACGGGTATGGCAAGCAAGGTAGAATTCCTCAGTTAAGGGATGTGCGTGGTGGATTCTCTTATAGAGAATTATTGTTTTGTGCCTATGTTCGATATATGTGGTTCTTGCTCGATTGCGTGGATGGTTAGTGGTATCCGTAGGGTTCACTATGGGGTAGCAGAGCGCGATGTTGCACTACTCGTTGTTTGAGGCCAAAAGTGCGTATGTGATTGATGAAGCATGACCTTTGGGGTCCGCTGACTTCATCATGAGATCGTTTATTGGTGAAGCATGACCGTTCGGGGTCCGCTGACTTCATCATGGGAGTATGTGATTGGTGAAGCATGACCGTTCGGGGTCCGCTGACTTCATCATGGGAGTAGTGATATATCGATGAAGCATGACCGTTGACGGGGTCCGCTGACTTCATCCGATGTTGAGTGATCTATCAGTTGTTTTATACACCGATGGTGGGGTCGTAAGGACCGTGTGGTGTGATCTATCGGTTGTTTTATACACCGATGGTGGGATCGTGAGGACCGTGTTGTGTGATTAGTGATGCGATAGCCGTGTTTCGCGCACATGTTGTTACGGGTGTGACAATAGTCGATTTTGTACACCTTAGGATTAGCATTGCCATAGTCGTTTTGGGCGCTTTTAGTGTTAGCCGTTGCTTATGATGTTAGGATAGTGGCGTATTGGTTGTATTGCGCACTAGAAAGGATGTTTAGTGGTAAGTGTAATCAGTAAGGATTCATGTGGTTCGATCCTCAACGTTCGGATTGTTGACTTTAGGTAAAGGTACGCTAAGGAATTGATATCTCGGTACGAGATTGGTTGAGTTTTTCCCGATATGGGGAAAAGAGCAGGTTTTAGTGCTCGGATAGTGGTTTTGATAAATCGCGGGTGACGATTTTAGTTGTTAAAGGTGATTCATTGGGAAGAATTGCCTAGGAAAGTTCAGATTGGAACTTAAGATTGAGGGCCGTTGAGTAGTTCCGGATTGGTTAAGTGGAGAAGATCACGAGGACGTGATCGAGTTTAAGTGGGGGAGAGTTGTACGACCAAAATATTTATTGTACATAATGTATTTATGGTGTACGATGCGTGTATGAAGTGTACGAAGCACGTACGTGTTGCTTGCTCGAACTTCGAAGGAAACTGGACGTTGTCTGAAGTGACAAGGTGTGTACGTATCTTTTCAACCCCAAATAAAGTTTGAGTTGATGTTTCAAAGCCTTTCCATTGGAAAGAAAATCTTATTACGTTTCCAATGATATTTGATTCATCGAAAACGGAGCTACGGTCAAAAAGTTATGGCCAAAACAAGTTACTGAAAACTGACCTGAAGGGTGGAGCGGCGCTTCACCTTTTGGAGCGGCGCTCCGATTGCTGCTGATGCAATTTTCAGCATTTTTAAAGGGTTTAAATGAGGGGTACTTTGGTTTTTTCACTTGAGATCGGTTTGGGGTCATCAAAACTGATCCATTGATCATTTTAGATCACATTTCACTCATCAAACACTCTCATCAAACCCTAGAGTGAGAAACCCACTTTTAGTGAGAGAGAGCTTGATTTGGAGAAGGAGGAGTTGGCTTCTCACCAAAGCTCGGGTTTTAAAGTTGTTCTACTCGTCAACGGCATCATTATGGCGGTATTGGTAAGTTCAAACTCCGAATTACATTTGTTAGATTTGATATTCAAGTTAGGGTTTGAGTTTGATTTGTTGTGAAACCCTCTTAGATGATGAAATGGGTTTATGGTGACTAGTTATTCTTGTCACTAGGCGTGTTTTGGGTTGGTTGACGATTTGGCCTTGATTAGGCTTTAATCTTGAGTTTAATCACTAGGTTTAGTGATTATGGAAGTGTTGGAACCACTTTAGGTGAATTTGGGTTGACTAATTTTGACTAGAGTCAAAATTAGGGTTTGGTGATGATTATGACCCAATTGTCGATCTAATAAGGTTTATAAACTTAAAATGGATTAAGTTGAAGTATAAAACCGAGTTAAATATGTTTTGGTGTCAAAACTCGATAACGGCGCGATGTTGACTCCTTTGGGTCAAAATTAGGGTTTAAGTGTCATTATGGGCAAGATAGGTGTTTAACACATATGATTAGGTTTAATTGGCGTATTAGGACCATTCTCACTTGTGTTAGTGATTATTGGTTAATTTGGGCGCGATTGGTGCTTGGAAGTGCATTTGGGTCGAAATTGCACTAGTTGTCAATTTGGGTTGATTTGTATATCCACCCTAATTGTGTTACTTGTTATGTGATAAATGGAATAGGTACATTCCATCGGCGATTGCGGATTATTCGGTGGCATTCTTCAAGGCGACAAGGTGAGTGTTAATATCCTATGTGCATATGTATGTGTAGGATGGGTGTGGGTCGGGTAAAGTGGTTCTCGGTCATAGAGCTCACTTCACATATAGGTGGATTGATGGACTTGTGTATAGGTCCAATTGGCACGGTTGTGCGTTTTGGTTGACCACCTTTGACGAGGTGCACACTTTGTGTGTACGTTATCACATGGGCGGGTGATGTGGATTATATAACCCCAATGGCGAAGGGTTAATATTGTGAGTGGAATAATTATGCGTTCATGTTTATGGCGTATTTGTTTGTGGATGTTATGGTAGCATCGAGTGTGAACCACGAGCCGGTAGCACTATAAAAATAGATGTGAACCACGAGCCGGTAGCATCGAGTGTGAACCACGAGCCGGTAGCACTATAAAAATAGATGTGAACCACGAGCCAGTAGCATTGAATGTGAACCACGAGCCGGTAGCACTATAAAAATATATGTGAACCACGAGCCAGTAGCATCGAGTGTGAACCATGAGCCGGTAGCACTATAAAACGAGGCATGAACCACGAGCCGGTAGCGTCGAAGTGTGAACCACGAGCCGGTAGCACTATAAAAGAGTATGACTCAAATACGTATGGTGTGAACCATGAGCCGGTAGCACCATAGCGTTATGGTTAACCATATTGTGTTTGTGATTGTTTAGCATGTTAAATATTGTATACGTATAATTTTGTATTTTCGTGATGTAGCTAACCCTCTGGGTGTAGCTTATTGGCATTTGTTCACATTGTCGTTGGTGAACTTACTCATTGTTGATGTTGTTAGCTTGTTGCTTAGTGATCGTACAGTATGCTTAGATTAGCTTGCCTTTATGCTTGGATGCTTCGGTATGCGGCATTTGTTTATATATGTGGCGTGTCCATTTTATGCATATATATGTATGTAGTATATTCTCACTCACTAAGCGTTAGCTTACCCTCTCGTTGTTTACCTTTTTATAGATTTGCATGGATGCGGTGGCTCGGGTAAGCGTGGGACTAGTGGACTAGCGTAGTTGCTTTAGAAGGCTTGCTTTTGGATTGATTAGGATTGGGTAGCGTATCCCCAATCGCCATGCTCGGCTTTATTTTATATTAAAAGTCGTGTGGTCGAAAACTTGAAATTAGTACTTAAAGGGTAATTTGGGCATATGTGGGCCCGGTGTCGTAAAACCCCTTTTATTGATGGAACGTGTTAGTTTTAACTATTATAATATGTTGTGAAAACCGTTTAGTCTAAATGTGTCGGGAAGTAGTCAAACATTTTCGTATTTGGGACTTTTTGGGACAACAGCCTGTCCAGGCCCTTTTGCGCGCCGCGCCATTTGCTGCACAAAGAAAATTTATTTTTTATTTCACGTTATTGGTTGGTTAACGGGTTGGGTTGTTACAGCTATTCTAGGAAAATCTTGTATAAACCATCGATAATACCCCACTAATCCTAGAAAACTCCTAACTTCGGTGGGATTCATAGGCGGTTCCCATCTCATTATCGCTTCAATCTTCGTCGGATCAACACAAATACCCTTCTTATTAACGACATGTCCTAAAAATTGAACTTCACGAAGCCAAAATTCGCACTTGGAAAACTTTGCAAACAACTTTTCTCTCCTTAAAGTTTCTAACACTTGTCGTAAATGCACTGCATACTCCTCTTCCCCCTTAGAATACACTAAAATATCGTCATTGAATACTATCACAAACCTATCGAGCATTGGTCGACAAACCCTATTCATTAAATCCATAAACACGGCCGGAGCATTAGTTAACCCAAAAGGCATAACCATGAATTCATAATGACCATACCTCGTGCGAAAAGCCGTTTTAAGGATATCCTCTTCCTTCACCTTTAATTGATGATAACTCGACCTTAGATCTATCTTTGAAAAGAAACATGCACCTTGTAATTGATCAAACAAGTCATCTATCCTTGGCAATGGATATTTATTCTTAATAGTAACCTTATTCAATTCACAATAATCTATACACATTCTCATTGTTCCATCCTTCTTTTTCACGAACAAAACTGGAGCTCCCCAAGGTGAACCACTAGGACGTATAAAACCTTTATCTATCAAATCTTGTAGTTGAGTCATCATTTCCCTCATTTCTGACGGAGCTAGTCGATAAGGTGCTTTGGCAATTGGCGTGGCTCCGGGAATCAACTCAATTCGAAACTCCACTTCTCGTTCGGGAGGAACACCGAGCAATTCATCCGGAAACAGATCTGGAAACTCATTAACTATCGGTACATCACTTATCCCAACAACCTTCTTCAAATCATCTAATACATGTGCCAAAAACACGCAACACCCGTGAGACAAAAATCGTTTAGCTCTAGCATACGTGCATATAGGAATAGCACGCCTAGCCCGTTCCCCATAAATTCAAATAACCTTCCCACCTGGTGATTGAACTAACACAATTTTCTTACGACATAGTATTATTCCTTCATTGTCATCTAACCAATCCATACCTACAATTACTTGAAATTCTCCCATATGCATGGGTATTAAATCTATAACAAACTTCTCATCATCCAAAATAATTTCACATCCTTTAATAACACTATACACCATAACGGTTTTATTGTCAGCTATCTCAACCTCTAAAGGATACTCTAGCATACTTGGGGTCATATCAAAATGTTTACAAAAAGAATAAGAAACAAACGACCGCGTAGCACCAGAATCAAACAAAACATGCGCAGGTAAAGAGTTTACAATAAAGGTACCCGACACCACATTTTGGGATTCCTTCGCTTCGGGAGCGGTAATCTGATGAGCTTGGGCTCTTGGTCGACTATCACTTGTCTTTGGTTCCATTTTAACTTCCTTCTTAACACCACCACTTGACAAATCTTTCTTATACTCTGGACATTCGGCTTGAAAATGACCCTTTTCAAAACAATAGTAACACTGTTTTCCCTTCTTAGGACATTCGGCGGCTCTATGACCCGGCTTCCCACATGAATAACAATCGGTAGTACCCGCTTTACACTCGCCCGTATGATTCTTACCACACCTATTACACGTCTTCACTTCTTTACCACCACCCTTCCCCGGCGTAAAACCCCCTTTTAATTTGTGTGGGGACTCAAAATTAAACTTACCTTTCTTTGGGCTCATACTTTGCATTGACTTTGAATCTTGATCTAATTTTCGTTTAAACGCAGCTTTCTTCTTAAGTTCATGTTTAACACAGCAAGCATTATAAGCACCAGCAGTTGCATCAGTATCAGCAACAGCATCAGCACCATCAGCCCTCACAAGAGCCCTATTCATCATCTCGGCTAACGTCTTATACGTACCCTTATCAATAAACTTACTTATTTCGGGGTTTAACTTTTCATGATAGTGATCCATCATCAACTTAGGACTTGAAACAAAGTCTGGGCAAAAATGAGACTTATCATTAAACTCGGCATTAAACTCGGTCACTGATTTTCTCCCATGCTCGATATTCATGAATTCGGACTTTAACCTACTGACTTCGGCGGGTGGAGCAAATTGATCCATAAACATCTCACGAAACTTTTCCCATGGGAAACTTGTTGCCACATCCCACCCATGTGACTTAACTATGAAATTCCACCATTCATAACCACTTCCCTTCATTTGGTGTGCCGTGTAAATTACCTTTAAGTGCTCAGGGCATTCACACAACATGAAAATTTCCTCTATCTCATTGATCCACCTTTGACTAACAATTGGGTCAACCTTACCATGAAATTCCGGTGGATGGCAATTTGCAAAATTCTTGTACTCAAAGCATTCATCCTTCGTTTTCGGGGCTTCTACTTCATCTTGCCTTACCCCATTTCCCCCTTCTCCTCTTATCATAGGATTATTAGTCATAAGAGTCTTTAACTTTTCATCTAATTGATCATTAATCAACTTCTTTATCTTTTCTAGGAGAGTTGGGGTGTATCGCACTAAAGCTTGCCCTATTTGCCCCGAAAGATCATTTGCCATTGTAACTTCATCGAATTCGGATTGTGAGCCTTCAACAGACTCCATTGACGGGGTGTGGACATACTCATCATCTTCATCATCACCTCGGTTTGGAGATACAATAGCCATTCTGAAATAATACATCCGATTCATTAGTTCAAACTCATGTATCAACAATTTATCATAACTTAAAAGACCGAAAGAATTTCCAACTCACTTCACCATGATCATAGTAAATATTCATACGTACTAAAATGATGTAATGGCAATGGCCGGTCGTCATTACACTATCGTATTACACACTCAATCCATTATGACTCATGGTTAATGAGCATTAAACTCTTTGCTCAAATTATCCCCAATCTTAGTATCACACAGTAAGTCTCGTCAAATAACTTTATCCTATGGAGCATGGCATAATCCTTTAAACTCATCTATCATGCAAGTCCTAAGCCGTTTATCCTATA
Source organism: Rutidosis leptorrhynchoides (assembly GCF_046630445.1). NCBI lineage: Eukaryota > Viridiplantae > Streptophyta > Magnoliopsida > Asterales > Asteraceae > Rutidosis > Rutidosis leptorrhynchoides. The sequence goes on from NC_092336.1 coordinate 26,059,098, forward strand.
TCAACGATGGTTTAAGCCTAGATAATCCCTATAGTGGATTATCCAAGTCCCTTAAACCATAGCTCTGATACCAACTTTTAACGCCCTTAAATGATAAATTTTTTTTTAAAATGACCGCTCAGATCAAGTGATATGCCGCGGCGCAACAACCCTTGGTCGCGACGCGGCCTTTCAAAGGATTTTAGATCTGCTTAACAGCCCTCCTGAAATCAAAACATTTGTTATGTCGCGGCGCGACATATAGTGTCGTGGCGCGACCTTACACAGTTGCTGATACTGAGCTGCAACATGTTACAAAAACCACAATTTCAACATTTTACAATCACCCAACATATTTTAATAACATAATACATAAACAAACTTAATTAAAATGGTTTTTTACATCGTCAAACATTACGAGAATCTTTTAATCATGAGCGATGTGTTTACACTTCTAAAATATGACATTTGGTCCCAAAACTTAAAGGAGACGTAGTTTACGAGTACAAAAGACTTGGCGTTGATAAGCGGTATCATTAGTACTAGATTCAAAATAGGGACTTGCACTACCACTTACTAAAACCCAAAGCTCCGCTATCCTCACATAGGCTCCTTACCTTCACGGTGTCCCTTCGTTCCTATAAAACATAAAACAATATGGGGGTAAGCTTTCATGCTTAGTGAGTTATAGGTGAATAATATAACATATATCATTGAGCATAATCATTACATCACTTTGTCTTTCCAACCCAAATGGTTGCTTACTTACTTTCGGATCCGACCCATTACTTACCATAGACACAACTTACTAAGGCCAACCCTAGTAATCATGTCTAAGCTAAACACGACCATAGACATAGACATATGCCTAAGCTACCTTGATCACATTACATTCATGCACACATACATAGAGACCCAAAGTGTCTAAGCTAAGTCATACCATAGACAAGATTACTAAGCAAGCTTAATAACCTTGCCTAAGCTAATCATCAACCATAGATACAATTATTAGGTGAACCTAATAATTCTATCTAAGCTATTCATCTAGTGCACTTAGTCATTACTCTCTTGCACGGATGCAATCCGAGAACACTAAGCCACTCTTGACCCGCCCAATTTACCCCCTATAAATTCAGCTTGAATAAACGAGACTCCTTGATCACTTGAAGCTCCTTTGCCTTGATTAGCACCTATACATGAGCTAATCTCATTATTAACATAATTCAATGAAAATACATCTTTCAAAGCTTACAACATTTTCATATGCTTACTCATTTGACTATATCCTCTTTTTACTTCTTCAATCACATGAACACTCACATACATGACATTTTTTTAGTTTATCTTTTCACTTTTCCAATCTAGCAACATTATCATTTCCCTAAATGCACAATTTCTCAAGTTTATCTCTTACAAACATGAACTTGTAAATCTTTCAAGTATTTCATCAAACATCAAAATGTACATAACCCATTTCTACTACTTGCAACCCTAAAATCATAATAATTCTAAATACTATTACTTACAACAATATCAACAATTCACACATAAACTTTCTTCTTTACAAAATTCACTACATCTCATAAACATCTTCATTGAGGCATTTCATCAAACACCTAGTGTGTATGACTTGATTCTAGACTATAAACATTACCAAATTCACAATATTCATATCATACCCTCAATTAGTAAGTTTATTCATGAACTTACATCTAACATCAATTAAAATTCGTTTTTAATCATACAAATGTGCACATTCACAACCTACTACAACTTATAAGCTTGAGATTCATCTAAAACACCCAATTCTAGTGATACTTAGACATAGAAATTCATACCTTTTCTTTAGGGATTTAAGAACCCTAGTTATGCATAATGGAGAAGAAATGGAAGATTTACAACTTGCTATAGTAAATAAGGCACACTAGATTTCATAAATTCCCAATTGCATTCACTAAATTCTTCCAATTGAAGGTTCTCCTTCTTCCTCTTGCTTGGGTCGCCACTTACACACATACACACACACACACACCCCTTCTGTATTTTTTTTAATTTTGCAACTGATAATAAGATTTCTGCATTTTACTTCTTTTATTAAATTAACTTTGCTTTATTTACACTTTCTACCCTCCCCACCAAAACTCTATTATGGGAGGTCCTTAAATTTAACTTGCATCTCTAGTCCCTTCCAACTTAATTAACAACCATTAAATATTAACCACTTATTTATACAAAATCATACCATCAATATATATAACAATTTTAAATTACATAAAATATTACCTTAAATAATTGGGATGTTACATTTAGAGATTACTTATTCTAGTTCTAATTGTAAGCCAGATGAATGAGAGAATAGAAATGATGAAATAAAACTCTAATCGGAATGATGCACGATTTACAAGCTAGATCTGTTTTACCAGCAGCATCAACAGTACCGTCAGCATCACCAGCACCGTCAGCACCGTCAGCATCAGCAGCATCTTCAACATCACAAGCTCCGCCAGATCCATAATCACCGTAAACATCATCACTAATCAACAATGCGTATATCGTATCAATAAGTTATGAAGTATTAACTCATTCCCTCTGAAGAAATTATATGTGTATATATATATATATATATATATATATATATATATATATATATATATATATATATATATATATATATATATATATATATATATATATTGTAGTGACCCGAACTTTTTTATGTTTATATATATTAATTGAGATTGATATTTACATGACTAAATGTTTCCAATGTGTTAAGCAATCAAACTTGTTAAGACTTGATTAAATGAAATAAGTTTCATATAGACAATTGATCACCCAAGTTGACCGGCGATTCACGAACGTTACAAAATTGTAAAAACTACTTGTTGTGGTATATATAGACATATATATATGGTTGACATGAGATTATGATGAGTAAGTATCTCACTAAGTATATTAACAATGTGTGATATACATAAGAAATGAGATTACTAAATTAAGAAACTCGAAATGATATATATAACGATTATCGTTATGATAACGTCTACTATATATATGTATCATATTAAGATATTGATACACTATATTTAACATGATAAAATGATATTTAAATATATCATTAAGTGTGTTAACAATTAACTACATATGTAAAAACAAGACTACTAACTCAAGAATTACGAAACGAGGCTTATATGTAACGATTATCGTTGTAACGATATTTTAATGTATATATCATATTAAGAGATATTCATATATCATAATGTCATAATATCATGATATTATAATAATTTAACATCTCATTTGATATAATAAACATTGGGTTAACAACATTAATTGAGATCATTAACTTAAAGGTTTCAAAACAACACTTACATGTAACGACTAACGAAGACTTAACGATTCCATTAGAATGTATATACATGTTGTGTTTTGATATGTATTCTTACACTTTTTAAAGACTTAAAGACACATATCAAAGTACTTCTACTTAACAAAAATGCTTACAATTACATCCTCATTCAGTTTCATCAACAATTCTACTCGTATGCACCTGTATTCGTACTCGTACAATACACAGCTTTTAGATGTATGTACTATTGGTATATACACTCCAATGATCAGCTCTTAGTAGCCCATGTGAGTCACCTAACATATGTGGAAACCATCATTTGGCAACTAGCATGAAATATCTCATAAAATTACAAAAATATTAGTAATCATTCATGACTTATTTACATGAAAACAAAATTACATATCCTTTATATCTAATCCATATACCAACGACCAAAAACACCTACAAACACTTTCATTCTTCAATTTTCTTCATTTAATTGATCTCTCTCAAGTTTCATCTTCATGTTCTAAGTGTTCTTCATAAATTCCATAAGTATAGTTTCATAAAAATCAAGAATACTACCAAGTTGGCAAGTTTACTTCCAAGCTTTCTAATCCATTCCAAGTAATCATCTAAGATCAAGGAACCTTTGTTATTTACAGTAGTTTATCTTTCTAATTCAAGGTAATATTCATATTCAAACTTTGATTCAATTTCTACAACTATAACAATCTTATTTCGAGTGAAAATCTTACTTGAACTGTTTTCGTGTCATGATTCTGCTTCAAGAACTTTCAAGCCATCCAAGGATCCTTTGAAGCTAGATCCATTTTTCTCATTTCTAGTAGTTTTATCCAAAAAACTTGAGGTAGTAATGATGTTCATAACATCATTCGATTCATACATATAAAGCTATCTTATTCGAAGGTTTAAACTTGTAATCACTAGAACATAGTTTAGTTAATTCTAAACTTGTTCGCAAACAAAAGTTAATCCTTCTAACTTGACTTTTAAAATCAACTAAACACATGTTCTATATCTATATGATATGCTAACTTAATGATTTAAAACCTGGAAACACGATGAACACCATAAAATCGGATATACGCCGTCGTAGTGAAACCGGGGGCTGCTTTGGTTTGGATAATTAAAAACTATGATAAACTTTGATTTAAAAGTTGTTCTTCTGGAAAAATTATTTTTCATATGAACATGAAACTATATCCAAAAATCTTGGTTAAACTCAAAGTGAAAGTATGTTTTTCAAAATGGTCATCAAGATGTCGTTCTTTCGACGGAAATGACTACCTCTTTAGTAATTGACATGTAACTTAAATTTCTGACTATAAATCTATACTTTTTCTATTTGGATTATTAAATTAGAGTTCAATATAAAACCATAGCAATTTGATTCACTCAAAACGGATTTAAAATGAAGAAGTTATGGGTAAAACAAAATTGGATATTTTTGATCTTTTTAGCTACGGGAAATGTTTAACAAATCTATACAAATCATATCCTAGCTAACTTATATTGTATTATACATGTATTCTAATATATTATGTAATCTTGGGATACCATAGACACGTATGCAAATGTTTTGACATATCATATCGACCCATGTATATATATTATTTGGAACAACCATAGACACTCTATATGCAGTAATGTTGGAGTTAGCTATACAGGGTTGAGGTTGATTCCAAAAATATATATACTTTGAGTTGTGATTTAGCCTGAGACGTGTATACACTGGGTCGTGGATTGATTTAAGATAATATATATCGATTTATTTCTGTACATCTAACTGTGGACAACTAGTTGTAGGTTATTAACGAGGACAGCTGACTTAATACACTCAAATCTTTAAAACATAATAAAAATAGTTGTAGTTATATTTTGATCATACTTTGATATATATGTACATATTTGTATAGGTTCGTGAATCGATCGGTGGCCAAGTCTTATTTTCGAGGAAGGAAATATCTGTGAAAGTGAGTTATAGTCCCACTTTTAAAATCTAATATTTTTGGGATGAGAATACATGCAGGTTTTATAAATGATTTACAAAATAGACACAAGTACGTGAAACTACATTCTATGGTTGAATTATCGAAATCAAATATGCTCCTTTTATTACGTCTGATAATCTAAGAATTAGGAAAAGACACCCTAATTGACGCGAATCCTAAAGATAGATCTATTGGGCCTAACAAACCCCATCCAAAGTACCGGATGCTTTAGTACTTCAAAATTTATATCATATCCGAAGGGTGTCCCAGAATGATGGGGATATTCTTATATATGCATCTTGTTAATGTCGGTTACCAGGTGTTCACCATATGAATGATTTTTATCTCTATGTATGGGATATGTATTGAAATATGAAATCTTGTGGTCTATTGTTACGATTTGATATATATAGGTTAAACCTATAACCCACCAACATTTTTGTTGACGTTTAAAGCATGTTTATTCTCAGGTGAATACTAAGAGCTTCCGCTGTTGCATACTAAAATAAGGACAAGATTTGGAGTCCATGTTTGTATGATATTTGTGTAAAAACTGCATTCAAGAAACATATGTCTATGTAATATATTTCTATTGTAAACCATTATGTAATGGTCGTGTGTAAACAGTATATTTTAGATTATCATTATTTGATAATCTACGTAATGTTTTTAAAACCTTTATTGATAAAATAAAGGTTATGGTTGTTTTAAAAATGAATGCAGTCTTTGAAAAACGTCTCATATAGAGGTCAAAACCTCGCAACGAAATCAATTAATATGGAACGTTTATAATCAATATGAACGGGACATTTCAATTGGTATCCGAGCGTTGGTCTTAGAGAACCAGAAAATTTGCATTAGTGTGTCTTATCGAGTTTGTTAGGATGCATTAGTGAGTCTGGACTTCGATCGTGTTTTCTTTAAAAATGATTGCTTAACATTTTTGTTGGAAACTATATATTATTAACATGTAAATATTATGTGATATATTAATCTCTTAACATGTTTGATATTGTGTGATAGATGTCTACCTCTATCACAAATCCCATTGACTCACCTAATAATAACGAAGAGTCGAATATATATTGGCAAGATTCACAAGTTCCCGAAGAACCAGAAGAAGAGGAAACGGAACCGAAAGAAGAGGAACCGGAAGAAGAGGAACCAGAAGAAGAGGTTCCGGAGGGGAGAATAGTAGGAACCACAGAAAACCGGTCAAATAAAAGAAAATCCTCAACCAATGGACCAAAGTTAATAATGGTCAATGGTGTTTTCGCTAAGGAAGCAAAATATTGGGAAAATTACCAATTTTTCGATGAATCGGATCCTGATGAGGATTCCGATAGGCAAAAGAAAATAATAAGGGAAAAGGCATCAAAATAGAGAAATCTGATTCCGACCCCGATGAACTTTATATGTACCGTCAACACCCGTATTTTCAATATCGTGACAATAACCCGGGAACCTCTAAACCACCAGGTTTTTCTAAACCAATGTGGAAATCGACGACTCTTATTAGAGGAACATCATATATCCCTAGAAGATTAGGAAAAAGAACCAAGTCCGAAGAAGAAGAAACCAGTGATTCAGATTAGAGGGGTGTGAGCATGTTGTGTAATAAATGTATTGTAGTGTGCTTGTACTTTTATGTTCTATGTAAAAATTGCTTGTATTGTTTGTTTTTATGAATCTAATCCTTGTCTATTTTACAGTATAAAAACAAAATGGACGTTAAGGGTAGACAACCGAATATTTTAGAAGACCTACCAGAGGATATGATTGAGGAAATCTTGTCTAGAGTCGGTCAGAATTCATCAGCACATTTAGTTATGACGAAATTAACTTGTCAAATATTTGAAAGACTTTCCAGAAATGCCTTAGTTTATAAAAGGCTTTCCTTTGATAGGTGGGGTATATCACATTGGGGAGACTTTAAGTTACGCCGTGTTTTCTTTAAAGCGTTAAATGCGGGGAACCCAAATGCAATTTTACGCTACGGGTTAAGAACCTATTTTGACTCAACATATCCCAACATAGGATTTCGTGAATTAGAAAGAGCTTCTAACATGCAACATAAAGAAGCATGTTATGCTTACGGGTTAGTGATGTTCGCTTCTTACCAAAGTGAGAAAAAGAACATCGGATTGCAGCTTTTAAATAAAACTTTCCCACAAGTGACGGATTCAGTAGTTGGGGTGAGAAACAAGGTTTTTATATTATTACGGGGCTGTTGGACATTACGAAACCCTCGTCCTTTTGACGACATTACAACATGCTGCCTAGCCAATGGTCATAACGGTTATTTTCCACAAGACCAAGGATGGGAAGTCGTCTTAGTAAAACCAGAATGCATGACTTGTTTCTGAACTTATGAATTACGTGTCTTTATTTCCTTTGTTGAACAACTTGCGTATTAACTAGATTTATCTTCAAAACTGTCATGTATCATAGTGTACTATATTTCATGTTATATGTAATATAGTGAAGTTGTAAGTTTGAAGAATATTTGTATGTGATATATTATTATAATCAGTTTTCATATAGAATTGTAGTAGTTGAATTGTATATTAGCTACTAAGTATGAACTTAACGGGTAGGTAGTACCCGAATTTAAACTTATAAAACGCTAATATGAAGAAAAAGCTTTTATAAATGAGTTCATATTATGCTACGAGATACTATTGACTACTCTTAATATTCTGTATGATTAACTTGTTTCATTTGACTATTTTGAAGGAAATGGCACCGACTACTCGACACACCTTGAATATGAGCGAAGAGGAATTTCGTGCCTTTCTTGCTTCAAACATAGCCGCAGTACAGGCCTCGCTACAAACCAAAAATAACTCTGAATCTAGCAATACAGCTAACGGTGCAAGAAATCGTGTAGGATGCTCCTACAAGGAATTCACTGCCTGCAAACCTTCAGAATTTAATGAGACCAAAGGACCAATCGGATTGAAACGGTGGACCAAGAAAGTTGAACTGGTGTTTGCCATAAGTAAGTGTGCTGAAGGAGACAAAGTGAAGTACGCTACGCATACCTTCACAGGTATTGCGTTAACATGGTGGAATACCTATCTAGAGCAAGTGGGACAAGATGCTGCTTACGCGCTACCGTGGTCAGCATTAAAGCACTTGATGAACGAGAAGTACCGTCCCAGAACCGAGGTCAATAAGCTCAAGTCAGAACTTAGAGGGTTACGAACACAGGGATTCGATATTACTTCGTACGAAAGACAATTCACAGAATTGTGCCTATTGTGTCCGAGAGCATTCGAAGATGAGGAAGAGAAGATCGATGCGTTTGTGAAAGGGTTACCAGAGAGAATCCAAGAAGATATAAATTCACATGAGCCTGCCTCCATACAAAAGGCATGTAGAATGGCTCACAAACTAGTGAACCAGATTGAGGGAAGAATTAAAGAACAGGCGGCCGAAGAGGCCAACGTGAAGCTAGTCAAAAGAAAGTGGGAGGAAAACGGTGATAAGAGTCACCAAAACAACAACAACTATCCCAACAATCGCAACATCAATCGCAACTACAACAAACATCACAACAACAACAACAACAACAACTACAAAAATCATCCCAACAACAATATCAACCACAACAGCAACAACAACAACAATCAGAAGCAGCTATGCCAAAGGTGTGAAAAGTATCACTCAGGGTTCTGCACCAAATTTTGTAACAAGTGTAAAAGAAATGGTCATAGCGCGGCGAAGTGTGAGGTCTACGGACCAGGGGTTAACAGAACGAAAGGAACAAATAGTGTCGGAACGAGTAATGGCGGAGCAAGTAGTGTCGGAACAAGTTATGCCAATGTAGTTTGTTATAAATGTGGAAAACCGGGCCACATTATTAGAAATTGCCCGAACCAGGAGAACACGAATGGAAAAGGCCGCGGAAGAGTTTTCAATATTAATGCGGCAGAGGCACATGAAGACCCGGAGCTTGTTATGGGTACGTTTCTTATTGATAATAAATCTGCTTACGTTTTATTTGATTCGGGTGCGGATAGAAGCTATATGAGTAGAGATTTTTGTGCTAAATTAAGTTGTCCATTGACGCCGTTGGATAGTAAATTTTTACTCGAATTAGCAAACGGTAAATTAATTTCAGCAGATTATATATGCCGGAATCGAGAAATTAAACTGGGTAGCGAAATATTTAAGATTGATTTGATACCAGTAGAGTTAGGGAGTTTTGATGTAATAGTTGGCATGGACTGGCTGAAGGAGATGAAAGCAGAGATCGAATGTTACAAAAATGCAATTCGCATTGTACGAGAAGAAGGAGGACCCTTAATGGTGTACGGAGAAAAGGGCAACACGAAGCTACATCTTATTAGTAATTTGAAGGCACAAAAACTAATAAGAAAAGGTTGTTATGCTGTTCTAGCACACGTCGAGAAAGTACAAACTGAAGAAAAGAGCATCAATGATGTTCCCGTCGCAAAAGAATTTCCCGATGTATTTCCGAAAGAATTACCGGGACTACCTCCACATCGATCTGTTGAATTTCAAATAGATCTTGTACCAGGAGCTACACCAATAGCTCGTGCTCCTTATAGACTCGCACCCAGCGAGATGAAAGAACTGCAAAGCCAACTGCAAGAACTATTAGAACGTGGTTTCATTCGACCAAGCACATCACCATGGGGAGCTCCTGTTTTGTTTGTCAAGAAGAAGGATGGTACATTTAGGTTGAGTATTGACTACAGAGAGTTGAATAAACTTACCATCAAAAACCGTTATCCACTGCCAAGAATTGACGACTTATTTGATCAACTACAAGGCTCATCGGTTTATTCGAAAATCAATTTACGTTCTGGATATCATCGAATGCGAGTAAAGGAGGATGATATTCCAAAAACTGCTTTTAGGACGCGTTATGGTCATTACGAGTTTATGGTTATGCTGTTTGGATTGACTAACGCACCAGCTGTGTTCATGGACCTTATGAACCGAGTGTGTGGGCTATATCTTGATAAGTTTGTCATTGTTTTCATCGATGACATACTTATTTACTCAAAGAATGATCAAGAGCACGAAGAACATTTGAGAAAAGTGCTAGAAGTATTGAGGAAAGAAAAACTGTACGCTAAGTTTTCAAAGTGTGCATTTTGGTTGGAAGAAGTTCAATTCCTCGATCACATAGTGAGCAAAGAAGGTATCCAGGTGGACCCGGCAAAGATCAAAACCGTTGAAAAGTGGGAAACCCCAAAAACTCCGAAGCATATACGTCAATTTTTAGGATTGGCTGGTTACTACAGAAGATTCATCCAAGATTTCTCCAAAATAGCAAAACCCTTGACTGCATTAACGCATAAAGGGAAGAAATTTGAATGGAAGGATGAACAAGAGAAGGCGTTTCAGTTATTGAAGAAAAAGCTAACTACGACACCTATATTGTCATTGCCTGAAGGGAATGATGATTTTGTGATTTATTGTGACGCATCAAAGCAAGGTCTCGGTTGTGTATTAATGCAACGAACGAAGGTGATTGCTTATGCGTCTAGACAATTGAAGATTCACGAGCAAAATTATACAACTCACGATTTGGAATTGGGTGCTGTTGTTTTTGCATTAAAGACTTGGAGGCATTATTTATATAGGGTCAAAAGTATTATATATACCGACCACAAAAGTCTCCAACATATATTTAATCAGAAGCAACTGAATATGAGACAACGCAGGTGGATTGAACTGTTGAATGATTATGATTTTGAGATTCGATACCACCCGGGGAAGGCGAATGTGGTAGCCGACGCTTTGAGTAGAAAGGACAGAGAATCTATACGGGTAAAAGCTATGAATATAATTATTCATACTAACCTTACTACTCAAATAAAGGAGGCGCAACAGGGGTTGTAAAAGAAGAAAAGTTGAAGAATGAGATACCCAAAGGATCAGAGAAACATATTAATATTCGGGAAGATGGAACCTGATATAGGGCTGATAGAATTTGGGTACCAAGGTTCGGAGATGTGAGAGAAATGGTACTTAAGGAAGCACATAAAACCAGATATTCAATACATCCAGGAGCGGGGAAGATGTATAAAGATCTCAAGAAACACTTTTGGTGGCCGGGTATGAAAACCGATATTGCTAAATATGTAGGAGAATGTTTGACGTGTTCTAAGGTCAAAGCTGAACATCAGAAACCATCAGGTCTACTACAACAATCTGAAATCCCGGAATGGAAATGGGAAAACATTACCATGGATTTCATTACTAAATTGCCAAGGACTGCCAATAAGAGAAGATGACAAAATGGAGAAGTTGGCGCGATTGTATTTGAAGGAGGTTGTCTCCAGACATGGAATACCCGTCTCTATTATCTCTGATAGGGATGGTAGATTTGTTTCAAGGTTCTGGCAGATGTTGCAACAAGTATTGGGGACTCGTCTAGACATGAGTACTGCCTATTATCCACAAACTGATGGGCAGAGCGAAAGGATGATACAAACGCTTGAAGACATGCTACGAGCATGTGTTATTGATTTCGGAAACAGTTGGGATCGACACCTATCGTTAGCAAAATTTTCCTACAACAACAGTTATCATTCTAGTATTGAGATGGCACCGTTTGAGGCACTTTATGGTAGAAAGTGCAGGTCTCCGATTTGTTGGAATGAAGTGGGGGATAGACAGATTACGGGTCCGGAGATAATACAAGAAACTACCGAGAAAATCATCCAAATTCAACAACGATTGAAAACCGCCCAGAGTCAACAAAAGAGCTACGCGGACAGTAAAAGAAAAGATATAGAGTTTGAAATTGGAGAAATGGTCATGCTTAAGGTTTCACCTTGGAAAGGCGTTGTTCGATTTGGTAAACGGGGGAAACTAAATCCAAGGTACATTGGACCATTCAGGATTATAGATCATGTCGGACCAGTAGCTTACCAACTGGAGCTACCTCAACAACTCGCAACTGTACATAACACTTTCCACGTCTCAAATTTGAAGAAATGTTTTGCTAAAGAAGATCTCACTATTCCGTTGGACGAAATCCAAATCAATAAAAAACTTCAATTCATTGAAGAACCCGTCGAAATAATGGATCGTGAGGTTAAGGTTCGATGGAATGCTCGTAGAGGACCCGAGTTCACCTGGGAGCATGAAGATTAGATGAAGAAGAAATACCCGCATCTATTTCCAGAAGATTCGTCAACACCTTCAACAGCTTAAAATTTCGGGACGAAATTTATTTAACGGGTAGGTACTGTAGTGACCCGAACTTTTCCATGTTTATATATATTAATTGAGATTTATATTTACATGAATAAATGTTTCCAACGTGTTAAGCAATCAAGCTTGTTAAGACTTTATTAAATGAAATAAGTTTCATATAGACAATTGATCACCCAAGTTGACCGGCGATTCACGAACGTTACAAAATTGTAAAAACTACATGTTGTGGTATATATAGACATATATATATGGTTGACATGAGATTATGATGAGTAAGTATCTCACTAAGTATATTAACAATGTGTGATATACATAAGAAATGAGATTACTAAATTAAGAAACTCGAAATGATATATATAACGATTATCGTTATGATAACTTCTACTAAATATATATGTTTCATATTAAGATATTGATACACTATATTTAATATGATAAAATGATATTTAAATATATCATTAAGTGTGTTAACAATGAACTACATATGTAAAAACAAGACTACTAACTCAAGAATTACGAAACGAGACTTATATGTAACGATTATCGTTGTAACGATATTTTAATGTATATATCATATTAAGAGATATTCATACATCATAATATCATGATAATATAATAATTTAACATCTCATTTGATATAATAAACATTGGGTTAACAACATTAATTGAGATCGTTAACTTAAAGGTTTCAAAACAACACTTACATGTAACGACTAACGAAGACTTAACGACTCCATTAGAATGTATATACATGTTGTGTTTTAATATGTATTCTTACACTTTTGAAAGACTTCAAGACACATATCAAAGTACTTCTACTTAACAAAAATGCTTACAATTACATCCTCGTTCAGTTTCATCAACAATTCTACTCGTATGCACCCGTATTCGTACTCGTACAATACACAGCTTTTAGATGTATGTGCTATTAGTATATACACTCCAATGATCAGCTCTTAGTAGCCCATGTGAGTCACTTAACATATGTGGGAACCATCATTTGGCAACTAGCATGAAATATCTCATAAAATTACAAAAATATTAGTAATCATTCATGACTTATTTACATGAAAACAAAATTACATATCCTTTATATCTAATCCATATACCAATGACCAAAAATACCTACAAACACTTTCATTCTTCAATTTTCTTCATCTAATTGATCTCTCTCAAGTTCTATCTTCAAGTTCTAAGTGTTCTTCATAAATTCCATAAGTATAGTTTCATAAAAATCAAGAATACTTCAAAGTTTGCAAGTCTACTTCCAAGCTTTCTAATCCATTCCAAGTAATCATCTAAGATCAAGAAACCTTTGTTATTTACAGTAGGTTATCTTTCTAATTCAAGGTAATATTCATATTCAAACTTTGATTCAATTTCTACAACTATAACAATCTTATTTCGAGTGAAAATCTTACTTGGACTGTTTTCGTGTCATGATTCTGCTTCAAGAACTTTCAAGCCATCCAAGGATCCTTTGAAGCTAGATCCATTTTTATCATTTCCAGTAGTTTTATCCAGAAAACTTGAAGTAGTAATTATATTCATAACATCATTCGATTCATACATATAAAGCTATCTTATTCGAAGGTTTATACTTGTAATCACTAGAACATAGTTTAGTTAATTCTAAACTTGTTCGCAAACAAAAGTTAATCCTTCTAACTTGACTTTTAAAATCAACTAAACACATGTTCTATATCTATATGATATGCTAACTTAATGATTTAAAACCTGAAAACACGATGAACACCATAAAATCGGATATACGCCGTCGTAGTGAAACCGGGGGCTGTTTTGGTTTGGATAATTAAAAACTATGATAAACTTTGATTTAAAAGTTGTTCTTCTGGGAAAATGATTTTTCATATGAACATGAAGCTATATCCAAAAATCTTGGTTAAACTCAAAGTGAAATTATGTTTTTCAAAATGGTCATCAAGATGTCGTTCTTTCGACGGAAATGACTACCTCTTTAGTAATTGACATGTAACTTAAATTTCTGACTATAAACCTATACTTTTTATGTTTGGATTATTAAATTAGAGTTCAATATAAAACCATAGCAATTTGATTCACTCAAAACGGATTTAAAATGAAGAAGTTATGGGTAAAACAAGATTGGATATTTTTGATCTTTTTAGCTACGGGAAATGTTTAACAAATCTATACAAATCATATCCTAGCTAACTTATATTTTATTATACATGTATTCTAATATATTATGTAATCTTGGAATACCATAGACACGTATGCAAATGTTTTGACATATCATATCGACCCATGTATATATATAATTTGAAACAACCATAGACACTCTATATGCAGTAATGTTAGAGTTAGCTATACAGGGTTATATATATATATATATATATATATATATATATATATATATATATATATATATATATATATATATATATATATATATATATATATATATATATATATATATATATATATATATATATATATATATATATATATATATATATATATATATATATATATATACTGAGACGTGTATACACTGGGTCGTGGATTGATTCAAGATAATATATATCGATTTATTTCTGTACATCTAACTGTGGACAACTAGTTGTAGGTTATTAACGAGGACAGCTGATTTAATACACTCAAATCTTTAAAACATAATAAAAATGGTTGTAATTATATTTTGATCATACTTTGATATATATGTACATATTTGTATAGGTTCGTGAATCGATCCGTGGCCAAGTCTTATTTCCGAGGAAAGAAATATCTGTGAAAGTGAGTTATAGTCCCACTTTTAAAATCTAATATTTTTGGGATGAGAATAAATGCAGGTTTTATAAATGATTTACAAAATACGCACAAGTACGTGAAACTACATTCTATGGTTGAATTATCGAAATCGAATATGCCCCTTTTTATTAAGTCTGGTAATCTAAGAATTAGGGAACAGACACCCTAATTGACGCGAATCCTAAAGATAGATCTATTGGGCCTAACAAACCCCATCCAAAGTACCAGATGCTTTAGTACTTCAAAATTTATATCATATTCGAAGGGTGTCCCGGAATGATGGGGATATTCTTATATATGCATCTTGTTAATGTCGGTTACCAGGTGTTCACCATATGAATGATTTTTATCTCTATGTATGGGATGTGTATTGAAATATGAAATCTTGTGGTCTATTATTACGATTTGATATATATAGGTTAAACCTATAACTCACCAACATTTTTGTTGACGTTTAAAGCATGTTTATTCTCAGGTGAATACTAAGAGCTTCCGCTGTTGCATACTAAAATAAGGACAAGATTTGGAGTCCATGTTTGTATGATATTGTATAAAAACTGCATTCAAGAAACATATGTCGATATAATATATTTCTATTGTAAACCATTATGTAATGGTCGTGTGTAAACAGTATATTTCAGATTATCATTATTTGATAATCTACGTAATGCTTTTGAAACCTTTATTGATAAAATAAAGGTTATGGTTGTTTTAAAAATGAATGCAGTCTTTGAAAAACGTCTCATATAGAGGTCAAAACCTCGCAACGAAATCAATTAATATGGAACGTTTATAATCAATATGAACGGGACATTTCATATATATATATATGAATTTTAAGATCAAAATAATTTTTTCCGTACTAAGCTATTACGTGTGAATCTTAACTACTCGGTTAGTTCATGTTATTAATATGCTATGATGTACATCCTTCATTAATGACTTAACAATCGTTAACTATAATCTCTGCTTCGACTTAATAGATTTCATTTCATAATAAATCAAGTGTATTATTCAAATACATGTTTGATTTTACACTTTCATTTTCGATGTACTTGAAACTTTCCAGAAAACATCATTCGTACCTTGCGAAGTTAGCAAGAATTTCATAAGCACCAACATGATTCACTGAGGAAATATCAATAAAATTGAATAATGAAGTATTGATTACATTAGTGAAATACTCCGCGAAGATTATGAAATCTTTAATGTTTTAGAGATTATTCATTTCTAATCCAGCCGAAAATCAAATGAGCTTAATATGATATTAACTCATTAAATCTGTATTACATCTGAAGAAAATATACATACATATATTTTCATAAAGACTGTAATAAAATTCTCTGATACAAAATATTACTTGTGAAACTTTTAACGGGTAGGTAATACCCGAAAGATATATAAATTCACAATTAATATGTTACATTCTTCGATTCTGATTCAACAAATCATAAACTATACTCACTACTTTCACAACGATATACATTCTTTCCTAGAAATCAAAACAACCATTCGCATCCAAATTTGATTACATATTCTGATTTTGAAAAATTAGAATCCAAGCCAAGATTTAACAGAAAACATACTCTTAGATTCTTACATCTTTCAAATGCCATACTTTGAATTCAAAACTATACTAGAACATCATATGTATACATATAACATTCATCTCTTAGAATTATGGGATTTCATTCTGAAATCTGAAAAGCAACCAGTCTACGAATCAATACTCTGAATGTTGAAAAAGCTGATGAAGCAGCAAAAACTGTAAACGACCTTAACAGTCAAAATTTGACGATAAAGAATAGCGTGTTGGCAAAGCTCAGAAAAAGAGAAAATTTGGTACTGAAAAACGGATTGAGCAAACTATGAAAGAGACTGTTAACAAATCACAAAGACTAAACATGCCTTCAAAGAATCCAAATGATTCAGTATCTACTGAAGTCATTAACGAATACCTTGCCCCTGACTCTAAACCTTTGCGGACAAATATTCTTTATCATCTTTTGATATTAGAAATTCTAAGATATTATCGTATCTTTCATTATAAATATCCTCGATATTTCTGAAGATATTTTCATAACTGTCCTTATCAGAAATCATTTATCTTATTGTGTTATCTGTATTACATCATAAAGGAAAATGTTTAGTTTCTATATTCTGCAAACCTTCGAGTTTAAAATATGAATATTTTGAAGTAGTGTTGGGATTTGAAGCATGAGTTAGTATAATATAATGATACTTGATCAACGTGATTATATTACGGTAAGTCATGCTGAGTTTCTAATGGAACGTGATAAAGGTTCATAGATCATACTGTAACGACCCGAATTTTTCTGTTAATATATAGAAGATTAATATTTACATAATTAATGTTTCCAACATGTTAAGCAATCAAACTCATTAAGACTTGGTTATTTAAAATGAATTTTATACAAACATTTGGCCACCCCGTCTGTCTGACGATTCACGAACGTCATAATTCGTAATAATTATTTAATGACGTATATATAAATATAAATATATACTCATGATTGTTAAATGATATTTAAGTATCTCATTACATATATTAACAATTGGTTATATACATAAAATGAGATTACTAACTTAAAGACTTCAAGACTATATACATATATATCACGATTAACGTTGTAATAACTTCTAAATTAAAATGTATGTATATGTATTGTATTAATATGTATTAATACACTTTTTAAGGACTTAAACATATATACTAACATACTTATACTCAACAAAGATAGCTATACTCATAATCTCATTCAATTCCATCAAGAATTCTATTCGTATTCATTCGGTATTTACACCCGTATCATACCCAGCTTCCATACTTAAATACTATGAGTATATACCAATATGAAATACTAATTATAGCCTCCTTAGCAGCCCTATGAGTCACAAGACAAGGATAAACATGATGGAGACTTGTGGGAACCAACATTTAACTTCTAGTTTGCATTATTATGCTATATTCTAAATTTTGATAAAGTCTCTTAACCATATACATGAACCACGACTTTTAACACTCTGTTTACTCATTCATATCAGCTATTTAACTTACCTTCACTCTCATAATACTCACACACAAGAACTCTAAGTATTCTCTCCATTTCTTACTCTTTAAACACTCTTTAAACACACATACTTCAAGTACTAGAAAATCTTCATTCACTTTGATCATAAACTAGCTTCAAGAACACTTTGTTAACTCATCTACTCCTCTTTATCAAGGTAAGAATCATATATAAGCTTTGGTTCAATTCATACACTTATAACTATCTTAATTCAAGATAGAAATCTTATTCGAACTTTTGTTCATTCTATGATTCTACTCCAAGGATTACAAGCCATCAAGGATATCATTGATCATAAGATTATCATCTTATTTTATCAGCAACTTTGTTCATTTAATTTGAGGTAGTCACCTTATTCATAATCTTTTTCGATTCATATCCATATAGCTATCTTATTATGAGTTTATAACTTACAACAACAAGAACATAGTTTAGATTAATTCTAAACTTGTTTACAAACAAACTTAATCCTTCTAACTTGACTTTTAAAATACTTCAACACATGTATTATGACAGTATGTCAAGCTAACATAAGGATATAAAACTTGTAAACACGAAGAACACCTTAAAACTGAACATACGCCGTCATAGATCATTGGGGGCTGTTTTTGTAAAGACCCATCCTAATCCATCCGGACGAAGTCCATATCGATTATAAACAATTCACAACAGTTGATTACATCGCGAGGTACTTGACCTCTATATGATACATTTTACAAACATTGCATTCGTTTTTGAAAAGACAATCTTTCATTACATCGAAAGTTGACAGGCATGCATACCATTTTATAATATATCCAACTATAATTGACTTGATAATAATCTTGATGAACTCGACGACTCGAATGCAACGTCTTTTGAAATATGCCATGAATGACTCCAAGTAATATCTATAAAATGAGCAAATGCACAGCGGAAGATTTCTTTCGTACCTGAGAATAAACATGCTTTCAAGTGTCAACCAAAAGGTTGGTGAGTTCATTAGTTTAACATAAATAAACATTTCATAAGTTTAATAGACCACAAGATTTCATATTTCCATTTCTCATAAACATACGTCCCATGCATAGAGACAAAAATATCATTCATATGGATTGAACACCCGGTAACTGACATTAACAAGATGCATATAAGAATATCCCCTATCATTCCGGGATCCTCCTTCGGACATGATATAAATTTCTAAGTACTAAAGCATCCGGTACTTTGGATGGGGCTTGTTGGGCCCGATAGATCTATCTTTAGGATTCGCGTCAATTAGGGTGTCTGTTCCCTAATTCTTAGATTACCAGACTAAAAAGGGGTATATTCGATTTTGATAATTCAACCATATCATGTAGTTTCGATTACTTGTGTCTATTTCGTAAAACATTTATAAAAATTATGCATGTATTCTCAGCCCAAAAATATAAAGGGTAAAAAGGCAAATGAAACTCACGCATATAAATATTGTAAAACAGTTAATAAAGCATTTGCATGTATTCTCAGCCCAAAAATGTAAAGAGTAAAAGGGATCAAATGAAACTCACCTAATGTATTTTGTAGTAAAAATACATATAACGACATTAAACAACTGAACAATGCAGGGTTGGCCTTGGATTCACGAACCTTCCAAAAGTCTTTCTAAAAAGAAATGGCCCGGAATAGACTTGAACTCAAGACCTCTCGCTAATCCGAACTCTCTCTTAACCATGGCTCCGATTCATTTTTCCTGATTAAACTCCATTCCCTTAATATATAACCCGATTTATTTATATCTCTACTTCTTTTCTTTAGATTCAATCGACTAAATCCAAACAAATCATGACACTCAATAAATTAGATTCTGTAATACAATTAGAGGTACTGACTAGTAGTGGTACTAATCTTAACAGCATCGAAGAAAAAAAAATTATAGCAGCCACATCTGCTGCTGTTTCGCAAAAAATATATATATATATATATATATATATATACCCAAACTTTGATTAAAAAAATTTTAGGCACTTTTAGATTAAGATTCCTACATGAAATGTCTTCCAATTCATTATCCTAATACTCCAGACTCGTCAATTTAACTAGAAACGACTACACAAATTCGAATTTCCTGAAGAACATCACAGTTGACTTTTTCAATTCAAACCTTTGACTCAAAAATTCGAATTTAATTTAGAGAATTGAAACCTAAAATTTTGAAGATAGTTCGAGTATAAGAATCCTAACAGAACTACATTTTTAGATTTTGAAAATTTACTCGATTACAAGCTATTGATAATCACTGTCAAGAACACTTTGAACTCAAAATCGAATTTCAATTTTTGGATCATTTTAGATAAATATTTCTACATGATATATACTCTAAATCATTGTTATAAACTTTCTGAGTTGTTAATTGAACTTGAAACATTAATCAGACTTCGAATTTTTGAATGAACGATTTCTTTGACTTTTTGAATTTAACATTTGACTTCAAAATTCGTTCTCAATTTAAGAATTGGAAAGCTGAAAACTTACAGGTAGTTTGAATGGATTACTGCTAACAACTCTGCATTATTACATTTTTGAAATTCTTTCGACTTCAAGCTTTTGATTAAATGATACAATAACAGAGGGAGCGAGCTTCTCTTTATTTATTTATTTTCTGTTTTAATTCCTTAATTAAGATGCAGAGGTCATTTATAATATACGAGTTTTTTCTGGTAACGATGATTGAAATAGACATATACTAATCCGACAGAAACAAATTTCATTTACAGTTGATTGTGAAATTAACAGATTCGTATTTTATTTTCTTGACTTTAATGTTTTTAATTAATAAATATATTACTAATAATAATACTTTTAGTATTATTAGTAAAAATAATAATAATATTATTAATATAAAAATAATATTAATATTATTAATAATAATGATAAAAGTAATAAAATCATTATAATGATAATTTTAAATAAAATAATAACTTTTAGTAATATTAATAATAATAATAATAGATAAAATTATAATTTTATTATTAATTATAATAATAATGATATAAAAACTAAATTTATCAATTCTATGTATATGTATTATATTAAAATAATTCTGATATTACTATTATTATTAATATACATAATAATAGTGAAAGTAATAATAATAATAATATTAATAGAACATTTATATTTTATCTTGTAATAAAATAAATATATTAGTACTACAATTTATTACTCCTGTAATATTTAATAGTTATATATAATAACTATTTTGAGTATTAAATTTTCATACATTTTAATATATACTATATTATACCTATATTAATGATTATGTATAGAAATCGTATATATATATATACATTTCAAATATTAATTAATATATTATTGTGTACATTAGTTTATTAATATTTATATACATTTAATTATTTATACCTTCTTATTTATATATACATATCTATTTTCAAATAATAGTTCGTGAATCGTCGGAGACAGTCAAAGGTCAAATGAATCCATCTAAACAGTTCAAAAATTTTTAAGACTCAACATTACATACTTTGCTCATCGTGTCGAATTAATTATAAGATCAAGTTTAAATTTGGTCGAAAATTTCCGGGTCATCACAGTACCTACCCGTTAAAGAAATTTCGTCCCGAAATTTGAGTATGGTTGTCATGGTTAACAATAAGAATGTCTTCATGACGAATATGAGTTGATAAAATAGAATTTTATTACCATAGAGTAATGTGAATAATATTATTCGATTATTCGAAGCGGGTGAGTGAAGTTATCACAAAAGAGTGAAATGAGAAAGGCAAGTTTCATCATAACTTTTGACTAGTCATAGTTGAATTCCAGAATTCAAGGGATTTAAACAAAATCTTTGAAATCTAAAAGATTTGATTCTTCGGCGAGTAAGGAAATTAAGATCTCTATAATTAAATACGGTGATCTACCTCGATTACTCTGTCTGATATTTCCATTATAAATGAAGCTCTTCTTTTCTATTATTCTCACCATTCCTATACTTTCTTCCTTAGTTCATACATCTAAAAGATTGTGAAAATGCTTAATCCAGTTCTAATCTTTGATATTTTCCTAATTATCATTTCTGTCATCCTTCTTTTCAGTCTTCCACCAGAACAATCTGTTTACTTCTACTTTTACCTTGGGTGATACTATTCTTAATTATACCGTGCCTTTATATTTCTATTCGTATTAATATCTACGGTTTGTAATTTCTGTGTTGTTGTTGGGTTTTAAATCTTTCCTTATATTTCGATGTCCTTGCTTCTGTCTCCTATAATCATTATCATCCACAGTTAATGCTCTCTCCTATTTGCTGCGATTTATACCCCCTTTCTATTTCGGAGCTTCATGCTTTTGTTTTCTTTTCGCAAGTAACGGTCCAGAATTCATAGGTGTGGAGTTTCGAATGAGCTTAATGTTCTAAACAAGAAAGAACGTAATAGCACGATTTGATTTGTCAAATTACCAGAATAACTGAGAATAGAACTATCAAGAATATATTTTCTTGATGTGTTCAGAAGTTAATCAGAATGAAAGAGTTATGTAACATGACACATGATGATGTTATAATTTGTGAATCATCATGTTCCATTTAGAAACTCAGCATGACTTACTGTAATATAATCACGTTGATCGAGTGTCATTATATTATACTAACTCATGCATCAGTTCTCAACATTACTTCAATAACATTCATATTTTAAGTTCAAAAATTTACAGAATATAGAAACTAACAGTTTCTATATGATGTAACACTGATAGCACGAAGAGATTAATGATTTCAGGTAAGAATAGCTATGAAAATATCTTCAGAAATATGAAGGATATTTATAATGAAAGATACGATGATATCTTGGAATTTCTAATATCGATGGATGATGAAGAAGATTTATCCGTAAAGGTTTAGATTAGGAAGCAAGGTATTCGCTAAAGATTTCATCAGAAACAGAATCATTTGGATTCTTTGAAGTCAAACTTATTCTTTACAATTTGTCCACGGCGTTCTTCATAGTTTCGCATAATCTACTTTTTGGTACTAAATTTTCTATTGAATGTTTCCAATATAATGATACACAGGAAGCACGAAGAGGTATATAATTTCGGACGAGAATATTTATGAAAATATCCTCAGAAATATCGAAGATATTGATGATGATATTTTGGAATTTCTAAGTTCGATGGTTGATGGAGAAAGATTTTCCGCAAGATTTTAACATGACTTCGGAGCAAGATATTCTCTAAAGATTTCAACAGATCTAGATTTATCTGGGTTCTATGAATTTAGGGTATGTTACTTGTATTTCTCCTTGGTTTCTTTTATGGTTAGCTCAATCCGCTTTCCAGTTCCAACTTTTCTGAGCTTTTCCAACATACTAATCTTTATCATCAAACTTTCGATGATTATGGTCGTTTACGGTTATCTACAGTTTCTGTTGCTTCATTAAGTTTTTTTTTTCAAAGTTCAATGTATTGTTTCGTAAGTTGGATGCTTTTCAGAATTTCAGAATGAAAGATCTTAATTCTAAGAAATAAAAGTTATACATATAACTGTTGATGTAGATATGCTATGAGTTTTCAAAGTACTGTTTGCTGATTTCCGGTAACTGGTATGGCAGTTCTCGTTACAAGATGCGGATAAGTATATGATAGGGTTTTAACGAACAAATATAATGATTCTTCGGAGAACTTAAGTCGATGAGTAATGAAGTTGCTGATAAATTTATGTTAATGTGGTGGAATATAAACAGTTCCCCAGTAACGATGAAGAAAGGCAAGCTTATAAATCAAGATTATAATAAGGCTTGTCCAACTGAAAAGTCGAAGTTGACTTGCTGGAGCTGTGACAAAATTCGCTACTTTGAAAAGGAATTGCAATGTTATTTTTGGTAATAACAATGCCAAAAGAGCTAGTACAGATACGGTTTAAACGTTTACTCAGGTTCCGAGTGTTTTCAGGTGCATAACTATATGTATCAATCTTTTCTTCTGTAGGTGTAGTTGAAATGTCCCGTTCTTATTGATTAAAAACGTTCCATATTAATTGATTTCGTTGCGAGGTTTTGACCTCTATATGAGACGTTTTTCAAAGACTGCATTCATTTTTAAAACAAACCATAACCTTTATTTCATAGATAAAGGTTTTAAAAAGCTTTACGTAGATTATCAAATAATGATAATCTAAAATATCCTGTTTACACACGACCATTACATAATGGTTTACAATACAAATATGTTACAACAAAATAAGTTTCTTGAATGCAGTTTTTACACAATATCATACAAGCATGGACTCCAAATCTCGTCCTTATTTAAGTATGCGACAGCGGAAGCTCTTAATAATCACCTGAGAATAAACATGCTTAAAGTGTCAACAAAAATGTTGGTGAGTTATAGGTTTAACCTATATATATCAAATAATAATAATAGACCACAAGATTTCATATTTCAATACACATCCCATACATAGAGATAAAAGTCATTCATATGGTGAACACCTGGTAACCGACAATAACAAGATGCATATATAAGAATATCCCCATCATTCCGGGACACCCTTCGGATATGATATAAATTTCGAAGTACTAAAGCATCCGGTACTTTGGATGGGGTTTGTTAGGCCCAATAGATCTATCTTTAGGATTCGCGTCAATTAGGGTGTCTGTTCCCTAATTCTTAGATTACCAGACTTAATAAAAAGGGGCATATTCGATTTCGATAATTCAACCATAGAATGTAGTTTCACGTACTTGTGTCTATTTTGTAAATCATTTATAAAACCTGCATGTATTCTCATCCCAAAAATATTAGATTTTAAAAGTGGGACTATAACTAACTTTCACAGATTTTTACTTCGTCGGGAAGTAAGACTTGGCCACTGGTTGATTCACGAACCTATAACAATATATACATATATATCAAAGTATGTTCAAAATATATTTACAACACTTTTAATATATTTTGATGTTTTAAGTTTATTAAGTCAGCTGTCCTCGTTAGTAACCTACAACTAGTTGTCCACAGTTAGATGTACAGAAATAAATCGATAAATATTATCTTGAATCAATCCACGACCCAGTGTATACGTATCTCAGTATTGATCACAACTCAAACTATATATATTTTGGAATCAACCTCAACCCTGTATAGCTAACTCCAACATTCACATATAGAGTGTCTATGGTTGTTCCGAAATATATATAGATGTGTCGACATGATAGGTCGAAACATTGTATACGTATCTATGGTATCTCAAGATTACATAATATACAATACAAGTTGATTAAGTTATGGTTGGAATAGATTTGTTACCAATTTTCACGTAGCTAAAATGAGAAAAATTATCCAATCTTGTTTTACCCATAACTTCTTCATTTTAAATCCGTTTTGAGTGAATCAAATTGCTATGGTTTCATATTGAACTCTATTTTATGAATCTAAACAGAAAAAGTATAGGTTTATAGTCGGAAAAATAAGTTACAAGTCGTTTTTGTAAAGGTAGTCATTTCAGTCGAAAGAACGACGTCTAGATGACCATTTTAGAAAACATACTTCCACTTTGAGTTTAACCATAATTTTTGGATATAGTTTCATGTTCATAATAAAAATCATTTTCTCAGAATAACAACTTTTAAATCAAAGTTTATCATAGTTTTTAATTAACTAACCCAAAACAGCCCGCGATGTTACTACGACGGCGTAAATCCGGTTTTACGGTGTTTTTCGTGTCTCCAGGTTTTAAATCATTAAGTTAGCATATCATATAGATATAGAACATGTGTTTAGTTGATTTTAAAAGTCAAGTTAGAAGGATTAACTTTTATTTGCGAACAAGTTTAGAATTAACTAAACTATGTTCTAGTGATTACAAGTTTAAACCTTCGAATAAGATAGCTTTATATGTATGAATCGAATGATGTTATGAACATCATTACTACCTTAAGTTCCTTGGATAAACCTACTAGAAAAGAGAAAAATGGATCTAGCTTCAACGGATCCTTGGATGGCTCGAAGTTCTTGAAGCAGAATTATGACACGAAAACAAGTTCAAGTAAGATCATCACTTGAAATAAGATTGTTATAGTTATAGAAATTGAACCAAAGTTTGAATATGATTATTACCTTGTATTAGAATGATAACCTACTATAAGAAACAAAGATTTCTTGAGGTTGGATGATCACCTTACAAGATTGGAAGTGAGCTAGCAAACTTGAAAGTATTCTTGATTTTATGAAACTAGAACTTTTGGAATTTATGAAGAACACTTAGAACTTGAAGATAGAACTTGAGAGAGATCAATTAGATGAATAAAATTGAAGAATGAAAGTGTTTGTAGGTGTTTTTGGTCGTTGGTATATGGATTAGATATAAAGGATATGTAATTTTGTTTTCATGTAAATAAGTCATGAATGATTACTCATATTTTTGTAATTTTATGAGATATTTCATGCTAGTTGCCAAATGATGGTTCCTACATGTGTTAGGTGACTCACATGGGCTGCTAAGAGCTGATCATTGGAGTGTATATACCAATAGTACATACATCTAAAAGCTGTGTATTATATGAGTACGAATACGGGTGCATACGAGTAGAATTGTTGATGAAACTGAACGAGGATGTAATTGTAAGCATTTTTGTTAAGTAGAAGTATTTTGATAAGTGTATTTAAGTCTTTCAAAAGTGTATAAATACATATTAAAACACTACATGTATATACATTTTAA
Source organism: Rutidosis leptorrhynchoides (assembly GCF_046630445.1). Lineage (NCBI taxonomy): Eukaryota > Viridiplantae > Streptophyta > Magnoliopsida > Asterales > Asteraceae > Rutidosis > Rutidosis leptorrhynchoides. The sequence goes on from NC_092336.1 coordinate 26,086,206, forward strand.
CTGAGTCGTTAAGTCATCGTTAGTCGTTACATGTAAGTGTTGTTTTGAAACCTTTAGGTTAACGATCTTGTTAAATGTTGCTAACCCAATGTTTATAATATCAAATGAGATTTTAAATTATTATATTATCATGATATTATCATGTATGAATATCTCTTAATATGATATATATACATTAAATGTCTTTACAACGATAATCGTTACATATATGTCTCGTTTCAAAATCATTAAGTTAGTAGTCTTGTTTTTACATATGTAGTTCATTGTTAATATACTTAATGATATGTTTACTTATCATAATATCATGTTAACTATATATATAACCATATATATGTCATCATATAGTTTTTACAAGTTTTAACGTTCGTGAATCACCGGTCAACTTGGGTGGTCAATTGTCTATATGAAACATATTTCAATTAATCAAGTCTTAACAAGTTTGATTGCTTAACATGTTGGAAACATTTAATCATGTAAATATCAATCTCAATTAATATATATAAACATGGAAAAGTTCGGGTCACTACAGTACCTACCCGTTAAATAAATTTCGTCCCGAAATTTTAAGCTGTTGAAGGTGTTGACGAATCTTCTGGAAATAGATGCGGGTATTTCTTCTTCATCTGATCTTCACGCTCCCAGGTGAACTAAGTCCTCTACGAGCATTCCATCGAACCTTAACAATTGGTATCTTGTTTTGCTTAAGTCTTTTAACCTCACGATCCATTATTTCGACGGGTTCTTCGATGAATTGAAGTTTTTCGTTAATTTGGATTTCATCTAACGGAATAGTGAGATCTTCTTTAGCAAAACATTTCTTCAAATTCGAGACATGGAAAGTGTTATGTACAGCCGCGAGTTGTTGAGGTAACTCAAGTCGGTAAGCTACTGGTCCGACACGATCAATAATCTTGAATGGTCCAATATACCTTGGATTTAATTTCCCTCGTTTACCAAATCGAACAACGCCTTTCCAAGGTGCAACTTTAAGCATGACCATCTCTCCAATTTCAAATTCTATATCTTTTCTTTTAATGTCAGCGTAGCTCTTTTGTCGACTTTGGGCGGTTTTCAACCGTTGTTGAATTTGGATGATCTTCTCGGTAGTTTCTTGTATAATCTCTGGACCCGTAATCTGTCTATCCCCCACTTCACTCCAACAAATCGGAGACCTGCACTTTCTACCATAAAGTGCTTCAAACGGCGCCATCTCAATGCTTGAATGGTAGCTGTTGTTATAGGAAAATTCTGCTAACGGTAGATGTCGATCCCAACTGTTTCCGAAATCAATAACACATGCTCGTAGCATGTCTTCAAGCGTTTGTATCGTCCTTTCGCTCTGCCCATCAGTTTGTGGATGATAGGCAGTACTCATGTCTAGACGAGTTCCTAATGCTTACTGTAATGTCTGCCAGAATCTTGAAATAAATCTGCCATCCCTATCAGAGATAATAGAGATTGGTATTCCATGTCTGGAGATGACTTCCTTCAAATACAGTCGTGCTAACTTCTCCATCTTGTCATCTTCTCTTATTGGCAGGAAGTGTGCTGATTTGGTGAGACGATCAACTATTATCCAAATAGTATCAAAACCACTTGCAGTCCTTGGCAATTTAGTGATGAAATCCATGGTAATGTTTTCCCATTTCCATTCCGGGATTTCGGGTTGTTGAAGTAGACCTGATGGTTTCTGATGCTCAGCTTTGACCTTAGAACACGTCAAACATTCTCCTACGTATTTAGCAACATCGGCTTTCATACCCGGCCACCAAAAATGTTTCTTGAGATCCTTGTACATCTTCCCCGTTCCAGGATGTATTGAGTATCTGGTTTTATGAGCTTCTCTAAGTACCATTTCTCTCATATCTCCAAATTTTGGTACCCAAATCCTTTCAGCCCTATACCGGGTTCCGTCTTCCCGAATATTAAGATGCTTCTCCGATCCTTTGGGTATTTCATCCTTTAAATTTCCCTCTTTTAAAACTCCTTGTTGCGCCTCCTTTATTTGAGTAGTAAGGTTATTATGAATCATTATATTCATAGATTTTACTCGAATGGGTTCTCTGTCCTTCCTACTCAAGGCATCGGCTACCACATTTGCCTTTCCCGGGTGGTAACGAATCTCAAAGTCGTAATCATTCAACAATTCAATCCACCTACGCTGCCTCATATTCAGTTGTTTCTGATTAAATATGTGTTGAAGACTTTTGTGGTCGGTATATATAATACTTTTGACCCCATATAAGTAGTGCCTCCAAGTCTTTAATGCAAAAACAACCGCGCCTAATTCCAAATCATGCGTCGTATAATTTTGTTCATGAATCTTCAATTGTCTAGACGCATAAGCAATCACCTTCGTTCGTTGCATTAATACACAACCGAGACCTTGCTTTGATGCGTCACAATAAATCACAAAATCATCATTCCCTTCAGGCAATGACAATATAGGTGCCGTAGTTAGCTTTTTCTTCAATAACTGAAACGCTTTCTCTTGTTCATCATTCCATTCAAATTTCTTCCCTTTATGCGTTAATGCAGTCAAGGGTTTTGCTATTCTGGAAAAGTCTTGGATGAACCTTCTGTAGTAACCAGCTAGTCCTAAAAACTGGCGTATGTGTTTCGGAGTTTTTGGGGTTTCCCACTTTTCAACAGTTTCTATCTTTGCCGGATCCACCTTAATACCTTCTTTGTTCACTATGTGACCGAGGAATTGAACTTCTTCCAACCAAAATGCACACTTTGAAAACTTAGCGTACAATTCTTCCTTCCTCAATACTTCTAACACCTTTCTCAAATGTTCACCGTGTTCTTGGTCATTCTTTGAGTAAATAAGTATGTCATCAATGAAAACAATGACAAACTTGTCAAGGTATGGTCCACACACTCGGTTCATAAGGTCCATGAACACAGCTGGTGCATTAGTTAAACCAAACGGCATGACCATAAACTCGTAATGACCGTAACGTGTTCTGAAAGCAGTCTTTGGAATATCATCTTCTTTCACCCGCATTTGATGATACCCGGAACGTAAGTCAATCTTTGAATAAACAGACGAGCCTTGTAGTTGATCAAATAAGTCATCGATTCTATGTAGTGGGTAGCGGTTCTTGATGGTAAGTTTGTTTAACTCTCGGTAGTCGATACACAACCTGAATGTACCATCTTTCTTCTTGACAAACAAAACAGGAGCTCCCCACGGTGATGTGCTTGGTCGAATGAAACCACGCTCTAAAAGTTCTTGTAATTGGCTTTGCAGTTCTTTCATCTCACTGGGTGCGAGTCTGTAAGGAGCACGAGCTATTGGTGCAGCTCCTGGTACAAGATCTATTTGAAATTCAACGGATCGATGTGGGGGTAATCCCGGTAATTCTTTCGGAAATACATCGGGAAATTCTTTTGCAATGGGAACATCATTGATGCTCTTTTCTTCAGTTTGTACTTTCTCGACGTGTGCTAGAACAGCATAGCAACCTTTTCTTATTAGTTTTTGTGCCTTCAAATTACTAATAATATGTAGCTTCGTGTTGCCCTTTTCTCCGTACACCATTAAGGGTTTTCCTTTTTCTCGTATAATGCGAATTGCATTTTTGTAACAAACGATCTCTGCTTTCACTTCTTTCAACCAGTCCATACCGATTATCACATCAAAACTCCCTAGCTCTACTGGTATCAAATCAATCTTAAATGTTTCGCTAACCAGTTTAATTTCTCGATTCCGACATATATTATCTGCTGAAATTAATTTACCATTTGCTAATTCGAGTAAAAATTTACTATCCAAAGGTGTCAATGGACAACTTAATTTAGCACAAAAATCTCTACTCATATAGCTTCTATCCGCACCCGAATCAAATAAAACGTAAGCAGATTTATTGTCAATAAGAAACGTACCCGTAACAAGCTCCGGGTCTTCCTGTGCCTCTGCCGCATTAATATTGAAAACTCTTCCGCGGCCTTGTCCATTCGTGTTCTCCTGGTTCGGGCAATTTCTAATAATGTGGCCCGGTTTTCCACATTTATAACAAACTACGTTGGCATAACTTGCTCCGACACTACTTGCTCCGCCATTACTCGTTCCGACACCATTTGTTCCTTTCGTTCTATTAACCCCTGGTCCGTAGACCTCACACTTCGCCGCTCTATGACCATTTCTTTTACACTTGTTGCAAAATTTGGTGCAGAACCCCGAGTGATACTTTTCACACCTTTGGCATAGCTGCTTCTGATTGTTGTTGTTGTTGCGGTTATTATTGTTGTTGGGATGATTGTTGTAGTTGCTGTTGTTGTTGTTGTTGTTGTTGTTGTTGTTGTTGGGCCGTTTGTTGTAGTTGCGATTGATGTTGCGATTATTGGGATAATTATTGCGATTATTGTTGTAATTGCTGTTGTTGTTGTATTGGTGATTCTTATCACCGTTTTCCTCCCACTTTCTTTTAACTTGCTTCACATTGGCCTCTTCAGCAGTCTGTTCTTTAATTCTTTCTTCAATCTGGTTCACTAGTTTGTGAGCCATTCTACATGCCTGTTGTATGGAGGCGGGCTCGTGTGAACTTATATCTTCTTGGATTCTTTCCGGTAATCCTTTCACAAACGCGTCGATCTTCTCTTCCTCATCTTCGAATGCTCCCGGACACAATAGGCACAATTCTGTGAATCGCCTTTCGTACGTGGTAATATCAAATCCTTGGGTTCGTAACCCTCTAAGTTCTGTCTTGAGCTTATTGACCTCGGTTCTGGGACGGTACTTCTCGTTCATCAAGTGCTTGAATGTTGACCACGGTAGTGCGTACGCATCATCTTGTCCCACTTGCTCTAGATAGGTATTCCACCATGTTAACGCAGAACCTGTGAAGGTATGCGTAGCGTACTTCACTTTGTCCTCTTCAGTACACTTACTTATGGCAAACACCGATTCGACCTTCTCGGTCCACCATTTCAATGCGATCGGTCCTTCAGTTCCATCAAATTCCAAAGGTTTGCAGGCAGTGAATTCTTTGTAGGTGCATCTTACACGATTTCCTGTACTGCTAGATCCAAGGTTATTGTTGGTATGTAGCGCAGCCTGTACTGCGGCTATGTTTGAAGCTAGAAAAGTACGGAATTCCTCTTCATTCATATTCACGGTGTGTCGAGTAGTCGGTGCCATTTCCTTCAAAATAGTCAAATGGAACAAGTTAATCATACAGAATATTAAGAGTAGTTAATAGTATTTCATAGCATAATATGAACTCATTTATAAAAGCTTTTTCTTCATATTAGCGTTTTATAAGTTTAAATTCGGGTAGTACCTACCCGTTAAGTTCATACTTAGTAGCTAATATACAATTCAACTACTACAATTCTATATGAAAAACTGATTATAATAATATTTCGCGTTCAAACTTTTATACAATATTTTACAAACTTACAATACCGCTTATTTTACATAAAGCATGAAATATAGCACACAATAACTTTGATACAAGATAGTTGTGAAGATAATTCTAGCTAGTACACAAGTCGTTCAGCAAAGGCAATAAAGACACGTAATTCATACGTCCAGAAACAAGTCATGCATTCTGGTTTTACTAGGATTACTTCCCATTCTTGGTCTTGTGGAACATAACCGTTATGGCCGTTGATAAGACAGCGTGTTGTAACGTCGTCAAAGGGACGAGGGTTACGTAATGTCCAACAGTCCCGTAACAATCTAAAAACCTCATTTCTTACCCCAATTACCGACTCCGTCACTTGTGGAAACGTTTTGTTTAATAGTTGTAGCCCGATGTTCTTGTTCTCACTTTGGTGAGAAGCGAACATTACTAATCCGTAAGCATAACATGCTTCTTTATGTTGCATGTTAGCCGCTTTTTCTAAATCATGAAGTCCAATATTCGGATATATTGAGTCAAAATAATTTCTTAACCCGTTGCGTAAAATAGCATTTGGGTTCCCCGCAATATATGTGTCAAAGTAAACACATCGTAACTTATGGGTTTCCCAATGTGATATCCCCCATCTTTCAAACGAAAGTCTCTTATAAACCAAGACATTCTTGGAACATTCTTCGAATGTCTTACAAACTGATCTCGCCTTAAATAGTTGTGCCGAGGAATTCTGACCGACTCTAGACAAGATTTCATCAATCATGTCTCCGGGTAGGTCTCTTAAAATATTGGGTTGTCTATCCATTTTGTGTTTTTAAACTGTAAAATAGACAAGAGTTAGATTCATAAAAAAAATACTTATTAATACAAGCAATTTTTACATATATCATAAAGCATAAGCACACTATATTACATATATTACACCACACGAATACAACTATCTTATTCCGACTCGCTCATTTCTTCTTCTTCGGTTTTGGTTCGTTTTGCCAAGTTTCTAGGGATATATGATGTTCCCCTAATACGAGCCGTCGTTATCCACATTGGTTTAGAAAAACCTGGTGGTTTAGAGGTTCCCGGGTCATTGTTACAACTTAAGGACTTCGGGGGTTGACGATACATACAAAGTTCACCGGGATTGAAATTAGATTTCTCTATTTTTATGCCCTTTTCCTTATTATTTTCTTTTGCCTTTTTAAATTCAGTTGGGGTAATTTCTATAACATCATCGGAATTCTCGTCGGAATCCGATTCATCGGAGAATTTGTAATCCTCCCAATATTTTGCTTCCTTGGCGGAAACACCATTGACCATAATTAACCTTGGTCGGTTGGTTGAGGATTTTCTTTTACTTAACCGTTTTATTATTTCCCCCACTGGTTCTATTTCTTCATCCGGTTCCGATTCTTCTTCCGGTTCCGATTCTTCTTCCGGTTCCGACTCTTCTTCCGGTTCCTCTTCGGGAACTTGTGAATCAGTCCACGAATCATTCCAATTTACATTTGACTCTTCATTATTATTAGGTGAGTCAATGGGACTTGTTCTAGAGGTAGACATCTATCACATAATATCAAACACGTTAAGAGATTAATATATCACATAATATTCATATGTTAAAAATATATAGTTTCCAACAAAAATGTTAAGCAATCATTTTTAAAGAAAACACGGTCGAAGTCCAGACTCACTAATGCATCCTAACAAACTCGATAAGACACACTAATGCAAATTTTCTGGTTCTCTAAGACCAACGCTCGGATACCAACTGAAATGTCCCGTTCTTATTGATTAAAAACGTTCCATATTAATTGATTTCGTTGCGAGGTTTTGACCTCTATATGAGACGTTTTTCAAAGACTGCATTCATTTTTAAAACAAACCATAACCTTTATTTCATAGATAAAGGTTTTAAAAAGCTTTACGTAGATTATCAAATAATGATAATCTAAAATATCCTGTTTACACACGACCATTACATAATGGTTTACAATACAAATATGTTACAACAAAATAAGTTTTTTGAATGCAGTTTTTACACAATATCATACAAGCATGGACTCCAAATCTCGTCCTTATTTAAGTATGCGACAGCGGAAGCTCTTAATAATCACCTGAGAATAAACATGCTTAAAACGTCAACAAAAATGTTGGTGAGTTATAGGTTTAACCTATATATATCAAATAATAATAATAGACCACAAGATTTCATATTTCAATACACATCCCATACATAGAGATAAAAGTCATTCATATGGTGAACAACTGGTAACCGACAATAACAAGATGCATATATAAGAATATCCCCATCATTCCGGGACACCCTTCGGATATGATATAAATTTCGAAGTACTAAAGCATCCGGTACTTTGGATGGGGTTTGTTAGGCCCAATAGATCTATCTTTAGGATTCGCGTCAATTAGGGTGTTTGTTCCCTAATTCTTAGATTACCAGACTTAATAAAAAGGGGCATATTCGATTTCGATAATTCAACCATAGAATGTAGTTTCACGTACTTGTGTCTATTTTGTAAATCATTTATAAAACCTGCATGTATTCTCATCCCAAAAATATTAGATTTTAAAAGTGGGACTATAACTCACTTTCACATATTTTTACTTCGTCAGGAAGTAAGACTTGGCCACTGGTTGATTCACGAACCTATAACAATATATACATATATATCAAAGTATGTTCAAAATATATTTACAACACTTTTAATATATTTTGATGTTTTAAGTTTATTAAGTCAGCTGTCCTCGTTAGTAACCTACAACTAGTTGTCCACAGTTAGATGTACAGAAATAAATCAATAAATATTATCTTGAATCAATCCACGACCCAGTGTATACGTATCTCAGTATTGATCACAACTCAAACTATATATATTTTGGAATCAACCTCAACCCTGTATAGCTAACTCCAACATTCACATATAGAGTGTCTATGGTTGTTCCGAAATATATATAGATGTGTCGACATGATAGGTCGAAACATTGTATACGTGTCTATGGTATCTCAAGATTACATAATATACAATACAAGTTGATTAAGTTACGGTTGGAATAGATTTGTTACCAATTTTCACGTAGCTAAAATGAGAAAAATTATCCAATCTTGTTTTACCCATAACTTCTTCATTTTAAATCCGTTTTGAGTGAATCAAATTGCTATGGTTTCATATTGAACTCTATTTTATGAATCTAAACAGAAAAAGTATAGGTTTATAGTCGGAAAAATAAGTTACAAGTCGTTTTTGTAAAGGTAGTCATTTCAGTCGAAAGAACGACGTCTAGATGACCATTTTAGAAAACATACTTCCACTTTGAGTTTAACCATAATTTTTGGATATAGTTTCATGTTCATAATAAAAATCATTTTCTCAGAATAACAACTTTTAAATCAAAGTTTATCATAGTTTTTAATTAACTAACCCAAAACAGCCCGCGATGTTACTACGACGGCGTAAATCCGGTTTTACGGTGTTTTTCGTGTCTCCAGGTTTTAAATCATTAAGTTAGCATATCATATAGATATAGAACATGTGTTTAGTTGATTTTAAAAGTCAAGTTAGAAGGATTAACTTTTATTTGCGAACAAGTTTAGAATTAACTAAACTATGTTCTAGTGATTACAAGTTTAAACCTTCGAATAAGATAGCTTTATATGTATGAATCGAATGATGTTATGAACATCATTACTACCTTAAGTTCCTTGGATAAACCTACTAGAAAAGAGAAAAATGGATCTAGCTTCAACGGATCCTTGGATGGCTCGAAGTTCTTGAAGCAGAATCATGACACGAAAACAAGTTCAAGTAAGATCATCACTTGAAATAAGATTGTTATAGTTATAGAAATTGAACCAAAGTTTGAATATGATTATTACCTTGTATTAGAATGATAACCTAATGTAAGAAACAAAGATTTCTTGAGGTTGGATGATCACCTTACAAGATTGGAAGTGAGCTAGCAAACTTGAAAGTATTCTTGATTTTATGAAACTAGAACTTTTGGAATTTATGAAGAACACTTAGAACTTGAAGATAGAACTTGAGAGAGATCAATTAGATGAAGAAAATTGAAGAATGAAAGTGTTTGTAGGTGTTTTTGGTCGTTGGTGTATGGATTAGATATAAAGGATATGTAATTTTGTTTTCATGTAAATAAGTCATGAATGATTACTCATATTTTTGTAATTTTATGAGATATTTCATGCTAGTTGCCAAATGATGGTTCCCACATGTGTTAGGTGACTCACATCGGCTTCTAAGAGCTGATCATTGGAGTATATATACCAATAGTACATACATCTAAAAGCTGTGTATTATACGAGTACGAATACGGGTGCATACGAGTAGAATTGTTGTTGAAACTGAACGAGGATGTAATTGTAAGCATTTTTGTTAAGTAGAAGTATTTTGATAAGTGTATTTAAGTCTTTCAAAAGTGTATAAATACATATTAAAACACTACATGTATATACATTTTAACTGAGTCGTTAAGTCATCGTTAGTCGTTACATGTAAGTGTTGTTTTGAAACCTTTAGGTTAACGATCTTGTTAAATGTTGTTAACCCAATGTTTATAATATCAAATGAGATTTTAAATTATTATATTATCATGATATTATCATGTATGAATATCTCTTAATATGATATATATACATTAAATGTCTTTACAACGATAATCGTTACATATATGTCTCGTTTCAAAATCATTAAGTTAGTAGTCTTGTTTTTACATATGTAGTTCATTGTTAATATACTTAATGATATGTTTACTTATCATAATATCATGTTAACTATATATATAACCATATATATGTCATCATATAGTTTTTACAAGTTTTAATGTTCGTGAATCACCGGTCAACTTGGGTGGTCAATTGTCTATATGAAACATATTTCAATTAATCAAGTCTTAACAAGTTTGATTGCTTAACATGTTGGAAACATTTAATCATGTAAATAACAATCTCAATTAATATATATAAACATGGAAATGTTCGGGTCACTACAGTAGTGAGGTTAGTTCATCCTCTCGATTGAGGTGTTTTTCAAGAATCATGAAAGGGCTGAACGCAGATCGTAATTGTCAAGATATAAATGAAGTTTAGGATGAAATCAACTGGCAAACTTGAAGAATTATTTAGTTTCATATGTTATTATCAGTATTTTAATTCATTTTAATTGTCCAAAGTTGGCAGTCCACAGTCGATAGTACACAGTAAACAGTCCAATAATTCATATATAATTTAATATATAATATTTTAAATTAATTAATACGTATTGTGACCCGTGTACATGTCTCAGACTCGATCACAACTCAAATTATATATATTATTATAGAATCAACCTCAACCCTGTATAGAGAACTCGATCATTACTGCATATAGAGTGTCTATGGTTATTCCAAATAATATATATATATATATGCGTCGATATGATATGTCAAAACCTCGTATACATGTCCCGATATTTAAAGTGCGTAAAAATAAATAACAGAAATTTAAATGACGAATAATAAAGTGCGTAAAGTAAATAACAGAAATTAAATGACTATAAATAAAATTGTGAGAATATAAATTGCGATAAATAAACTGCGATAAATAAATTGCGATAATTAAATGGTAATACGGAATTAACAGTTAGCTAGGAACAGTTAGCTAGGATTTTGTTAGCGTGGATTCTTAATAGAATTTCATATTGTTAATTAATCTGTTTCTAATCAATTTTTATTGTGTCCATTATTTCTTCGTTATGCCACTTGATGGATTCTGATAGATCAAAATTCAAATATGTAATTAGATGAATATGGTTATTCTGTGGTGAACGGATTTGTATATCGGTGGATGTAAGTAGGATAGTATATGACTTGTTGAAACAGATTCGAAGAACGTACAATGTAACTTATTAATGTGAAATTTAAATAGTCCTCGGGTATTACCTACCCGTTAAAATATTATCACCATTAACAGTTTGTACAAGAGAATTTTCAATTACAATTTTTATGAAAACATATATACATATATATTTTTTTCAGATGTATTCATGGATTTAATGAGTTAATATGATATTAAACTCATTTGCTTTTCGGTTGGAACTAGAATAAATAATCTCTAAAACTTTAGAGATTACATATTCGCCATGTCGAACGAAAATAAATGAGGTAGAACGATACATAGAACGAAGATCATACTCAAAGTACATATGATGATATTGAAGCATGTATTGTTGATGGTACTGGTGCTGTTATTGATTGTACTGTTTGTGATGGTGATGTTGCTGAAGCTGGTACATTTTGCACCATATTCTCCGAATTGATTATTCGAGCGCGAAGTTCGTTGACTTATTACTCCAGGATGATTGTCGGTTGGAACGAGTGGATGAATAAGGTTCAGAATTGTGGATAGAATATGATCTTGTCGAGTTACCCTGGAAATGGGACTGAAAATGGTGTCTCGAACAGGTTCGCCGGTAAACGCTTCAGGTTCATTGTCAAGAGGTGAATTCAGTTGGTGGAAGGGATTGCCTTCTGCGCGTTTCCATTAGTTAAGTCAACTACGAACCCATCAGATGAATTGACCATGGCTGATTGGTTGATTCATGCCGATGACGCTGTTTTCGGAGCTTAGGTGAACATCTATGTCGGAATAGCTGTCGAAATAACTATCGGAATAGCTATCGGAATCTGAGGGACTCGAACTGGTTGCAGGATTCATCTCGTACGATCAGATGAAGGATTTTCGATAAGAAATAGATTATAGGATGTAGATTAGTACCCTGCAATACATAATTTACATATGCATATATAATACTAAAATCCCATAAGTTACGGAGGAATCTACGGAAGTTGTCAGGCAAAGTTACAGTAACAGATACGCTAAGATATGAAGTAGCAGATACGCTAAGATATGAATTTTGTCTATACACTATTCATGCAGTCAATGCAGTAAAACGTGTCTAGACTAAGAATGATAAGTAAGTGATTCTCTAAGAATGATAAGCAGGTAATTTTTGACACAAAATGATAAGCAAAACTTTTGATATGCAGATACGGTCGAAGTCCAGACTCAATAATGCATCCTAACGACTTATCAGTTAGACACACTAATGCAGACATGGTTCGCTAAGACCACCGCTCTGATATCAACTGTAAAGACCCGTCCTAATCCATCCGGACGAAGTCCATATTGATTATAAACGATTCACAACAGTTGATTACATCGTGAGGTACTTGACCTCTATATGATACATTTTACAAACATTGCATTCGTTTTTGAAAAGACAATCTTTCATTACATCGAAAGTTGACAGGCATGCATACCATTTCATAATATATCCAATTATAATTGACTTGATAATAATCTTGATGAACTCGACTACTCGAATGCAACGTCTTTTGAAATATGCCATGAATGACTCCAAGTAATATCTATAAAATGAGCAAATGCACAGCGGAAGATTTCTTTCGTACCTGAGAATAAACATGCTTTCAAGTGTCAACCAAAAGGTTGGTGAGTTCATTAGTTTAACATAAATAAACATTTCATAAGTTTAATAGACCACAAGATTTCATATTTCCATTTCTCATAAACATACGTCCAATGCATAGAGACAAAAATATCATTCATATGGATTGAACACCTGGTAACCGACATTAACAAGATGCATATAAGAATATCCCCTATCATTCCGGGATCCTCCTTCGGACATGATATAAATTTCGAAAGTACTAAAGCATCCGGTACTTTGGATGGGGCTTGTTGGGCCCGATAGATCTATCTTTAGGATTCGCGTCAATTAGGGTGTCTGTTCCCTAATTCTTAGATTACCAGACTAAAAAGGGGTATATTCGATTTCGATAATTCAACCATATCATGTAGTTTCGATTACTTGTGTCTATTTCGTAAAACATTTATAAAAATTATGCATGTATTCTCAGCCCAAAAATATAAAGGGTAAAAAGGCAAATGAAACTCACGCATATAAATATTGTAAAACAGTTAATAAAGCATTTGCATGTATTCTCAGCCCAAAAATGTAAAGAGTAAAAGGGATCAAATGAAACTCACCTAATGTATTTTGTAGTAAAAATACATATAACGACATTAAACAACTGAACAATGCAGGGTTGACCTTGGATTCACGAACCTTCCAAAAGTCTTTCTAAAAAGAAATGGCCCGGAATAGACTTGAACTCAAGACCTCTCGCTAATCCGAACTCTCTCTTAACCATGGCTCCGATTCATTTTTCCTGATTAAACTCCATTCCCTTAATATATAACCCGATTTATTTATATCTCTACTTCTTTTCTTTAGATTCAATCGACTAAATCCAAACAAATCATGACACTCAATAAATTAGATTCTGTAATAAAATTAGAGGTACTGACTAGTAGTGGTATTAATCTTAACAGCATCGAAGAAAAAAAAAATTATAGCAGCCACATCTGCTGCTGTTTCGCAAAAAAATATATATATATATACCCAAACTTTGATTAAAAAAATTTTAGGCACTTTTAGATTAAGATTCCTACATGAAATGTCTTCCAATTCATTATCCTAATACTCCAGACTCGTCAATTTAACTAGAAACGACTACACAAATTCGAATTTCCTGAAGAACATCACAGTTAACTTTTTCAATTCAAACCTTTGACTCAAAAATTCGAATTTATTTTAGAGAATTGAAACCTAAAATTTTGAAGATAGTTCGAGTATAAGAATCCTAACAGAACTACATTTTTAGATTTTGAAAATTTACTCGATTACAAGCTATTGATAATCACTGTCAAGAACACTTTGAACTCAAAATCGAATTTCAATTTTTAGATCGTTTTAGATAAATATTTCTACATGATATATACTCTAAATCATTGTTATAAACTTTCTGAGTTGTTAATTGAACTTGAAACATTAATCAGACTTCGAATTTTTGAATGAACGATTTCTTTGACTTTTTGAATTTAACATTTGACTTCAAAATTCGTTCTCAATTTAAGAATTGGAAAGCTGAAAACTTACAGGTAGTTTGAATGGATTATTGCTAACAACTCTGCATTATTACATTTTTGAAATTCTTTCGACTTCAAGATTTTGATTAAATGATACAATAACAGAGGGAGCGAGCTTCTCTTTATTTATTTATTTTCTGTTTTAATTCCTTAATTAAGATGCAGAGATCATTTATAATATACGAGTTTTGTCGGGTAACGATGATTGAAATAGACATATACTAATCCGACAGAAACAAATTTCATTTACAGTTGATTGTGAAATTAACAGATTCGTATTTTATTTTCTTGACTTTAATGTTTTTAATTAATAAATATATTACTAATAATAATACTTTTAGTATTATTAGTAAAAATAATAATAATATTATTAATATAAAAATAATATTAATATTATTAATAATAATGATAAAAGTAATAAAATCATTATAATGATAATTTTAAATAAAATAATAACTTTTAGTAATATTAATAATAATAATAATAATAGCTAAAATTATAATTTTATTATTAATTATAATAATAATGATATAAAAACTAAATTTATCAATTCTATGTATATGTTTTATATTAAAATAATAGTATACTGATATTACTATTATTATTAATATACATAATAATAGTGAAAGTAATAATAATAATAATATTAATATAATATTTATATTTTATCTTGTAATAAAATAAATATATTAGTACTACAATTTATTACTCATGTAATATTTAATAGTTATATATAATAACTATTTTGAGTATTAAATTTTCATACATTTTAATATATACTACATTATACCTATATTAATGATTATGTATAGAAATCATATATATATATATATATATATATATATATATATATTTCAAATATTAATTAATATATTATTGTGTACATTAGTTTATTAATATTTATATACATTTAATTATTTATACCTTCTTATTTATATATACATATCTATTTTCAAATAATAGTTCGTGAATCGTCGGAGACAGTCAAAGGTCAAATGAATCCATCTAAACAGTTCAAAAATTTTTAAGACTCAACATTACATACTTTGCTCATCGTGTCGAATTAATTATAAGATCAAGTTTAAATTTGGTCGGAAATTTCCGGGTCATCACAGTTTTGGGTTTGATTTTAAAAACCTATCTTAAACTTTGAATTAAAAGATTTACTTTGGTGAAAAATCTTATTTTATATGGATATGAAATATATCCAAAATCCAAGGTTAAACTCTAATTGGAAGTATGTTTTTCAAAAGAGTCATCAAGATGTCGTTCTTACGACGGATATGACTATCTTCTTGTATTTGACACCTAAGCTGTATTTTCGACTATAAACATATACTTTTTTTGTTTAGATTAATAAATAACGGTTCGATACAAAACTATGGCAAGTCGAATCACTCAAAACGGATTTGTAACGAAGAAATTATGGGTAAAACAAAATTGGATATTTTTGTTTGTTTTTAGCTACGGTTTTGATTAATAAAAATGGATGCTAACCTTATCCTAGCTAACTTACCTTGTATCCTCCATGTATTTATACATGTCTTGTTCCCGAACTTATGGAAATACAATTTATAATAGTCGTGATTAAGTTCTACGACAATATATTATAGTCTTAATAAAGATCGTAAGGCACCATATATATATATGACTTGATCACCATGGATTCGTATACAAAGTTTTGGCATATCATTTTGACTTCTTCTATATATATTATTGGAATGAACTATAAGACACCGTTGGCAGTAATCTCGAGTTAGCTGTGGGTCGAAGTGGATTCCAACATAATATATATACTTTGAGTTGTGATCGAGCCTGAGACATGTATACAATGGGTCGTGGATTGCTTCAGACAATATACATATTATGTGTCTTATTATATTAAGACAATATATTATAGTGTTAGTAAATTCTAACACAATATACGCATTTATATTTATATATATATTTAATATTTATATTGTTGGACTATCGGACTATTGGATTACGAACATTGGACTACTAACAATGGACAATTAAAATTATCACAAGTATCATAAGTATGGAATATTAATTATATATATATATCTTGACACAAGAATATTATTATTAGGTTCGTGAATTTGTCAAAGGCCAAGTCTTATTACCATCTATTTGGAAATCATCACAAGTGAGTTATAGTCCCATTTTTACTATCTAAATTATTTTGGGATGAGAATACATGCAAATTTATAAATGTTTTTACAAAATAAGCACAAGTTCATGAAACTACATTCTACGATTGTTTTGTTATACCGGATATCTGTACTTATTATTATTATTATACTTGGTAACCTAAGAATTAGTGAAAAACACTAATTGACGCGAATCCTAAAGGTAGATCTACGGGCACCAACCACCCCCATTTTCTAATAGTGAAAATGCTTTAGTACTTCGAAGGGTTCTTGTCATACATTTGAATAGTGGAATGTATAATGCCAGATATCTTAAGCGCTCTATGTTAAGGTCGGTTACCAGGTGACTTATCGTATGAATGATTTTTGCAGTTGTCGCATTTAATTAAATGAAATCTTGTGGCTTATTAAATGTTATGATTATTATATAGAAACTAAACCTATGACTCACCAACAATTTTGTTGACTTTTTAAACATGTTTATTATCAAGTGATTATTAGAAAGCTTCCGCTGTTGCATGTTTACTCAACGTCAAGATTTGGAGTCATCATGCTTTTCTAAATAAATAAACTTGCATTCGGGAATTGTATTTGTAATATATTGTTGACAAGTATGTAATGATGTGTGTAAAATACATGTATTTTGAGGAGATTGTCTTTGATCGACAATCAAAACTTATGCTTTTAAACCTTTATTCAATAATGAAGGTTATGGTTATTTTAAAATGAATGCAAGCTTTGAAAACGTCTCATATAGAGGTCAAAACCTCGCAAAGAAATCAATTAATATGAAACGTTTATAATTAATATGAACGGAGCATTTCACATACCCTCATCATGAACCATGTTACATAACTCTTTCATTCTATTTAACCTCTAAACATATCAAGAAAATATTTTTCTTGATGATTCGTCTTTTTTGGATATTCTGGTAATTTGACAAATCAAATCGTGCTATTACTTTTCCTTTCTGCTTTGTATATTATGATTATTCGAAACTCCATACCTACGAATTCTGGACCATTACTTGCGAAAAGAAACAAAAGCATGAAGCTTCGAAATAAAAATGGGAGTATAAATCGCAGCAAATAGGAGAGAGCATTAACTGTGGATGTCAATGATTATAGAAAGACAGAAGCAGAGACATCGAAAAATAAGGAAAGATATAGAACCCAACAACAACCCAGAAATTACAAACCGTGTATATCGATGCGTATAGCAATATAAAGACACTGAAGAACTAAAAACACTATAAAACTAAGAGTATAGTAGAAGTGAATAGATTCTTCCGGCGACAGATAAAAAAGAAGAATGACAGATATGAAAGTTAGGAGTATATCAAGAACCAGAACTGGATGGAGCATATTAACGAATACTTTAAAGTATGAATTAAGGGAGAAAGAATAGAAAGTGTGAGCTGTGAAAATAAGGAAACGAATGGAGTAGATTTATAGTAAAATATCCGACAGAGTAATCGAAACAGATTATTGTATTTAACCAAAGAAGATCCTAATTTCCTTAACTGCCGAAATCTTATTACGAAGATTTTCCTCTAAATCCCTTGAAATCCGGAAATTCACCGTGACTACGTCCAAAGTTAAATCTCTATCTCAACCTTTTGTGACAGCTTCACTCGTACGTTTCACATAATCGAATCGTTTTATCTATATTAGTCAATAATGATAAAACTCTATTTATCCACTCATATTCGTCATAAAAATATTTTTATTGTTAGCCATGACGACCTCACTCAAATTTCGGGACGAAATTTATTTAACGGGTAGGTACTGTGACGACCCGGAAATTTTCGACCAAATTTAAACTTAATCTTTATATGTTTCCGACACGATAAGCAAAGTCTGTAATATTGATTCTCAAAATTTTTGAACTAATGTTATATATTCAGTTAACCTTTGACTATTGACCGACGATTCACGAACATCTATTTGTATATATATATATATATATATATATATATATATATATATATATATACATACAATAAGATGGAATATTAAGTATTCATAAATAACTTGCAATGCGTATTTAAAAACTGATTTATGTATATTAAATAAAGATATATACATATATATAATTTCAAGTTATTTAGTAAACGATAGTAACATTCGTTTATTGATTCAATTGATATTTAGATAAGTTAACTAAAACGTTTAAGATGAACAAGTAAAACACTATTTGTTACAGTAAAACACTATTTGCTACAGTAAAAAGGATTTTGCTACAGTAAAAACGACTTTGCTACAGTAAAACACTATTTGCTACACTAAAAACGACTTTGCTACAGTAGTACTATTTGCTACAGTAAAACACTATTTGCTACAGTAACCACTATTTGCTACAGTGAATAATACGTCGACAAACAAGAAAACAAAACATATTAGGTGCGTACCAGCTGGCCATGCGATCGCATGGCAAATGGGCATGAAACCCATGCGATCGCATGGGGATCAATCTCAGCAAACTTCTATAAAGCTCGCACATTTCTGCTTCGACACACACACACAAATTACTCTGTATTATATTTATATTTATATTATTATTATTATTATTATTATTATTATTATTATTATTATTATTATTAAGATTAATATTATTATTATTCTTATTATTATTATCAGTAGTAATAGTAATAATATTATTATTATTATTAGTATTATACATAAAATACTACGACGAAGTACTGCTCAAATGATTTCAAACCGAGTTTTCAAATGAGTCAAAGCTAAGGAAACTATGAGTTATAGCTATGGAGGTTATGGGTAATGTTCATGGATATTGTTCGTAAGTCAAACTAGTGTTTATCATATTCGTTGCGTCTACGTACTTTCCTGCAATATTGAATCTCAATATTGATACGTGAGCATTCATATCTTATCTTTTATATATTAATAGTGTATCCATGTCTAGTGCTCGAGTATATATGTTTAGGCATGCTTGTATGCTTTAATTTTGTCGTTAGATAGTTTATGATGAATCACGAATTTGATACATATGCTACTGATATAAAGTATATGATATGCATGTTTTTGAAAAGCTGACGAAAAATTATTAACTTTTCATTTAGAAATCGCGTGATTTCGATGAACGAATTAAAAGATATGGTCAACTGAATTATGTTTGACGTTAATTGAAATTGTGTTTGAAATTGTAAATTAATATTTAAACAACTTGTCTATGAGATTGATAAATTGAATTTTTAGATATTACTAATCGAGTAAATGAATTTATATATAAGGCATGTCTCATTTTGGCAAACAATTGTCAAAATTGATTGTCTTATCAGGTTTTAAAGCTTTATAAACACCATAATCTGATTTTACAAGTATTGGAAAACTATGTGAAATAATAAAATATTTTCGATTGCCATGATAATTCAAATATAATATAGCTCCTGAAATAAATAATATTTTGAGTTTGATAAACTATAAATTCGTTCAATTATCAAGACTTATACTATGATAATAAACATGTATAGATTTAAAGATCATATTGGGTCAGGTTGACTTTTGAGATGACTTTTGTTAACTTTTGCATGTATGTTAAAACATGGGTACTTATTATAACGTTAAAGCTTAGTTACCAGGGTGCACAATCTTGTAGAATAATTTGATAAACGTTTCTGGATGAAACAACTGAAATCTTGTGATCCACCTTTATATACCGATTATGCGCAACATTAAAACTATGAACTCACCAACCTTTGTGTTGACACTTTTAAGCATGTTTATTCTCAGGTTACTAGAAGTCTTTCGCTGTTTGCTTATACGTTATACAAGCTATGTGCATAGAGTCATACATGCTTTATTCAAGAAAACGTTGCATTCACAAAATCGTTACCATGTATCTTATTTTGACTGCATTATCAACGGATGTAGTATTGTAAACTATTATTTACGGTGATTGTCTATATGTAGAAATCATCAAACGTCAAAAACCTTGGAATTTGATATTCAATTATGGTGTGCCTTTTCAAAAGAATGCAATGTTTACAAAACGTATCATGTAGAGGTCAGTACCTCACTGTGAAATCGATGAATGATGTGTTCGTCCAAATGGATTTGGACGGGTCATCACATACCCTACTAATAGAAATTGATCTCTACCAAAGAACCAATGGTTTTGGCTGTATCGAGGTCACTCTTACGACCTTTGAGGTTGAGGGTTCAAGTTCTGCTTGAAACATTTCGTGGTGTATATATTCGTGTTAGTATCAGATAGATGTGTGAGTTTGCCTTAAAAAAACAAATATAGATATTGATCTCTAGGTCTTCTAATCGATTCCTTTGCTACTTCTCTCTACTAGTGAAACTTGTTGGATTTAGGGCTTTTTAATACGAGTATCTCTATACCAGAGTCAATTAAATTAATTTTGCATAAAAACTTATATATTAAGAAGATACTGTAGTTTTTATATCGAAATAAAAAAGTCCTGTTTATCTTTCGTGTAAGGCTCTTGAGCCACTTTTGTTGTTTAATATGTTTCCCGAATTTAATTTAAAGTTGAAAAATCTATGAAACGGTATATATACGTTTAATTAACTTATCGAATTACATATCAACAGTATTTTGACAATGTGCACAGATAAGTACTATCTTTCTTATATATAAAAATCATATGTGAAATATAAATGATAAATTAATCTTAAAAATGACATAGATTAATTTGGGCCTTTTCATATAAAACCTCTCCAACTATCATCTACGTCTCTACAGAGTATTTTTTATTTTTATCTATATTATACCAAAAAAGGAATGCACTTCTTGGTCTTTTAGTACCTCACAAACCAAACGTTGCCATTTGCTTTGCTTTTTTTAGGTGATCATAGCATCTTTTCTTTCAAAAATCAAAATGTTTTTATACTATTTTTAAATATATTTACTCTTTGTTTAATTAATTGTATCAAGTGTTAATAAGCATATTAAAATTATAAATTATCTAAAAAATGTCTCTAATGTATATAGAGGAACCATGTTTTACTGCAAATGATTTCTCACTGTAAATCTGTAATTCGCGCGTCATCCGTAGTTCCGTACTATTAAAACAATGTTTAAATTTTTAAGTTAAATATTTTTCACAACAAAGCACGGATCATTTTACACCCGTTCACTCTAAAACGCAACTCTATATCTTTATTATTATAATTAATAATATTAATATTAATTATAGACTTCTAATTGTTTACAAAATTTAAGCTCTTTCAAATGTATGACATTTAAACTATTTGTCATTTTTTCAGGTTGGCACAATTTACGCTCGTTAAATGAAACACCATAAGAGTGTTAGTAGAGATCTAATCTTCATAGTGAGATCTTAACACCCAAGAAGAATTTAGCATATCAATTTTATATCATTATTTTATTTATTCTTAAGTCCACTCTCAATTATATTTACTCCATTAATCAAAATCTTTTCACTCATATTTGACACTCATTATAAAATACAAACTTTCACTTCACGTCACCATCAGGGCCGGTCTTGAGAAAATAAGTATCTAGAACGAGGTGAAAAAGGCTCATATAAGTTATTTAAAAAGACCCTAACGAATAATATAAACATTTTAAAAGGGCTCTTTGGGCCTTGCTAGAACGTTAGTGGACATTGATTTCTTCTTAATTAGACATTGATTGTTGTTTTTGTGCTTATTGTGTTTCGTCTTCGCTGCTTTAGTTATGTTTCTCCAGTTCACATATTCCTCAAATCTCCAATTATATGTCCATATATATAAAAACCATTTGGCCCCGAAAACCTTGAACCTCGAGCAGTCGATCACCTTGTTTTCTCTCCGAACCTCCCCTAGTCACCACTAAAAAGAGTCAGGGTAACAAGTGATTATAACTTGTTTATTGACATCGTAGTGTGATGTAATATATTTTTGGAATGAGTTGTTTTTAAATTACTACAAAATACGATATAATCAAAGTTACCAACTTTTAAACTACTCCATTTTAGGCAGTTATATTTATTACTATATTATATCATTACTTTACAAGTTATTTGGGCACTTCTATGAACTTTCGTATATTTTATTTTATTTTTTTTCATTTTATTTCATATATTTTATTTTATTTCATATTATTTGTGTTATACGTTGACTAAGTAATTCTTCACCAACTCCCACATGGACACGATATAAAAAGCAACCTCGCCTTCAAAATCATCAACAATTACTTGGCACCAACCAATTTTACTTATTGCTATTTTTAGTATGGCATCCAAAAATGTTGAAATCATTTCAGATTGCTTCATCAAACCAGAATTCATCTCCCAAGAAACCAATAAACCAACTTATTTTTCACCATGGGATCTTTGTATGATTACTGTAAACTACATTCAAAAAGGTCTCCTTTACCCTTTACCAAACACCCAAGATTTCAACATAACAACTTACTTGGATGACCTTAAACAAGCTCTTGCTATCACACTTACTCATTTTCACCCTCTCGCAGCTCGTTTAACCTCGGTTAAAAATGAAAGCCCCCCTTCATTTACTGTCTTTATTGACCCCGAAAATAGCCCCGGGGCACGATTTATCCACGCGAAGGTGAACTTAACTATTGATGATATCCTTACACCTAATGATGTCCCATTAGTAGTTCAATCTTTTTTTGATCACGACAAGGCTATCGATTATGATGCTCGTGATTTGTCGTTGTTGTCGATTCAAGTAACCGAGCTTACTGATGGTATATTCATCGGTTGTTCGATTAACCATATGGCGGCTGATGGATCATCCTATTGGCATTTCTTCAACTCATTTTCAGAAGTTTTTAAGTCGAAAGGGCAAAATGGTAATTTAAAATCAACTGAGTTACAAAATTAACCCTGATTTTTTATTATATATATACAAAACATTACTGATTTTTTTTATTATCTATCAGGAAAATTTTGTAGTCCTGTTCCTATATCGCGTCCTCCGATACTCAAAAGATGGATCCCGGATGGATCCGACCCGATACTCATCCTCCCGTTTACTCATGAAGATGAATTCATCGATATACCAAATCCTCCATTGTTAAGAGAACGGATCTTTCATTTATCATCTGATTCTCTTTCGAAGCTGAAAGCAAAAGTGAATTTAGAGTGCAATATGACCAAAATATCCACATTACAGTGTTTGTCCGCCGTTGTGTGGAGGTGCATCACGCGTGCACGGCGGTTTCCACCGGAGAAAGAAACCGGTTGCAGATTGGCGATCAATAATAGGAGCCGATTATGTCCACCTTTATCACAAAACTACTTTGGTAATTTTAAAACCCCTTTCTTAAGTATAAATATTACGAGCAATATGCTTAATTCATTTATCATAGCACAATAATTCACGGATATTTATTTATTTATTAAGTTAGGTGAAAATCATCTACTAAGTTACTTATATATTTCGGAAACAAATAATAAATCATGATTAATACAAATGTAGTTTTTTATTTTTTTCGAAAATAAAGAGAACTTTTTATAGAAATGAGAAACGTTTTTGAAAAGAAACGAATTTAATATGAAGTACAAAAAAAAGATCCCAATGAGGCTCGTAATAGAGAGCGGCTAAACTAAACGAAATTAATAAAAATGTATAGTACAATATGAAATAAATGAAACAAATGGCTCGTCACTCATGGATTTTACTCGCTAGTGGTGGTACCAATATGGTTGTCGCCTGAGGTTTCCTTTGTGACCCAAAAAAAGTAAATGAAACAATTGAACAAATGCTTAATTCATCGGAAAATAATCGCCACTTGTAATTGATAAAGTGATGAATAGCTTATATCGTGTAATAACAACTATATATATATATATATATATATATATATATATATATATATATATATATATATATATATATATATATATATATATAGACCCGTGAAATCACGGGTTTATTTAAACAAAACGATTTAATAACATGTTTTAGGTATTAAGTGAATGTAAATGCTAAAGTTATTTATTTTAATGACCCGTTTGACTAAGAAATTTGTCGTTGTTTTTACAAATATATAGAGACATGTATCTTCGCATACATATGTAACGTAATTAATTTCGTAAAAAGAATCCATATTTGAATATTAATAATATAATAATTATAATTATAATTATTATATTAAAAGTAAATAATAATAATAATAATAAAGTTCGTTTAAAGTTGAGTATTTATATTTCTAATAATAATAATTATTATTAGTAATAATAAATGCCTTTAAAATTTTTTAGAAAAATTAAAATTACAATTTATGAGAGATTAGTATTTACTTTTATAAAAGATTTTGTATTTTTTTTAATTAAATTAATATATAGTTATGAAATCATCATTATGAAAATTAAAGGGTAATTAGATTAATGATGAATTCATCATTTTAAAGCTTTATATGACTATATAGATACAGAGATTATTTATTACTCATGAAATTTGCCAAATTTTTCAGGTAATTCAATACAAACTGTAAGAGAAACCTTAAGGGCAGGAGAATTGTTGGATCGTGGTGTTGGGCGGGTCGCACAAATGTTGCACGAAGGGGTGGTTAACCATAGTGACAAAGTGATAAGGGATTATGTCGATTCATGGGTTAGGAAGCCGTTCGTATACAAAATGGCTCAATTTTTTGATCCAAGTAGCATACAAATGGGGAGCTCGCCCAGATTTGATATGTATGGAAACGAATTCGGGTTGGGGAAAGGATTAGCGATTTTGAGCGGGTATGCGAATAAATTCGATGGCAAGGTGACGCTTTACGAAGGGCGAGAGGGCGGAGGAAGCATAGATTTGGAAGTGTGTTTGGTGCCTGAAAACATGGCTTTATTTGAATGTGATGAAGAATTTATGAGTCTTGTTAATGAAGTTGAAACATTTTAAGTCATGTAATTACATGTTTTGGTTAACTTTTGGGGTTTGGTTTGATATGACTTATTGTTAGTCATAAAGTTGTTAAAACTCTTCTTGAGACTTTTATGAAAATTAAGTTGTTGGATGTGATCGAGACCTAACATGTCTGTTTGAATAGATCCATTGATCTACTTAAAACATACAAATGAACCGAGCCCTAACAACATTAATACATTGCAATTAAACAAACAACTAACATAAACACAATTAAAATTTTCAAACACTCTTGTCTTCAAACATCTTGAGTCAATAAAAACACCAGACCATTCATCGCCGAACAGTAGTTAATGGCGAGAACACGTGAACTGATCTGATGGGATCGGAATCCAACCCTAGAAGTTCTAGTAACCACAAAGTCTCCAATCGACCATCTCACGGAACGTCTACACGCCTGCTACTTACTCTACTAGACCTTCGACCAGGCATTTTACCTTTGTCGAATTCACAAATAAGGGCGAACACCTAGTTTGGAAACTTTTGAATCAAACGACATGCATCACACAAAACTACTCAAGAAATTAAAGCATGCGACAGAAAGGAGCTAACTCCACTCGAGACCTCTCAGGGATGAATTTGCCAATGAAAAAACAAACATACATGTCCAGGATTGTATGAATCTACCAAGGGAATGTATGAATCTACTGAGGGAGGACACGAACCCACCGGGTGAGTAGTGTGCCGATGTCACACGAAAAATTGAGACCGCGACGCAACCGAAGTTGGTGGTGCTTCAACGAGATATAAGTTGAAAAACTGGAGAAGGAAACACCACGAAAGGTTGAAACCAACGCAAGACTAATCTAAAAACACAAAGATAAGAAAGACATGAACAAATGGTCCCACAACCAAACCAAAAACCCAATTAAACTACCAACCCCACCATAAACCAACAAACACCATCCACCAAAAACTGTTAAACCTTCTAAATCTTCAAAACAAGCAAACCCCATCATCTAGATCTGCCTAGGACTGCACTTAAGAAAAACCAAAGAAATTACCCAAAACGGTCACAAATAGACTCAAACCCAACATCAATAAACTAAACACAGAACCCAACCACTGAAATATCTAAAACCAAACCTTCCAAAGTCCCTGAAGACACACCTAATGGTGTGTGTGTTTAATTGGATAGTACGACCGGTCACAAGAGATCCAATAAAAATTTGGAATTCTGTGAACCAGAAAGGCGTAAATTTAACGATGAGAAGAGATCCAACCAAAACTTGAATCAACAATTAATGTATATGATTCCGACCACGAGCCTTGTTTGGAATGTCTATATAAGTAATCAAGGAGGTCACTATAATGATTCCATTATTCATTTCAAATTATGTATCAAGTATCACAACAGTATTCATTTTGACCCATATATGAACCTTTTTTAAAAAGGTTAAACTAATTTACATACGGAGTAGTTAAATTCAATATCTAGCATCATTTTAAAGGTAGTATGAAAGCTCGTCGTGATATTGCCAAATAAAATACCTATAAGTTGTCTTAAGTTAATAAAAGTTTCTGTAAACTTTCAATCAATCTAAACGTTCATTAAATCAAAGTCAAACATTTGCAGATTTCAAGAATTTCACCAAGTCTAAACAAAATTGTCAAACTATGACCCACATGGAGTGAAGGACAAAGTTCAAATTAAAAGCATATCCAATCTCAACAAACAGATGAAAATATATATATACTGAAGCTTGTATAAAATAAAGCATATAATTAGAGAACTAGACATATTAACCGTTATAAACTTCAGATTACCAAAATTTTAAAGAACTACAACATTTTGAACTTCTTGATGATCATAAATAAATAGAAAAATGACATAAGTTATGCCTTTGGTTCATCATAAAAAGGAAACCAAAAAAAAAACATAAGTTGACTTTTTAAAATTTAAATGGTAAATAGGCAAAGAATATTACTTGCCAACAATTTATCCAAAGACACCGCCTCTTATACTTGTGATATATAAGAGATGATTCACAATCTTCATGCTATCCTTTTTGTGGCTCATGTATTGGCAAACCCTGTTGACTTACAAATCGGGCATGAGTTCTTGTGTTGCAACCATTGTTTGACGCAACTGCAATGGAAGTCATGCCCGCACTCTAATGTCCCGAGATCATCTCCATCCTTGTATTCCTCCTTTAACATAAAAATAAAAAATAAATATAAAACGGTCAGATTTCACCAATCTGTGTATTGTATAAACAATACCAACACACCTCTAAAAAAACACCTTACTGGAACAAGGACTTGATTTGTTGCCTATTTTTAGGGCAAATCTTGTGTGCAGTAAACTGCACCTAATGTAGTTATTGCAAGTGTTATTGAGAGACTAAACATGATTATTTTAAATTCAGAGGCTTAAAAACAACATTGCAAAACTCGCTACTCGGAGTACTCGGTCGAGACTTTTGGGGGGAGTAATCGGCAACTTGTGATTAATTGGGGACTAATCGGATTGGACTTTCTGCATATTTAAATAATAAATTTCAAAATTATGTGCAAAATTAGAAGAAAACCTTAAACATAAAGTTTAGCATAATTGTCTAGAAACATAAAGATAATCATTCATTTGTTCAAAAACTCTAAAATTGTAGTTTAAGTTCATATTAAAATGTTGATCAATTTTGACTTTGGCCAACTGAATCTGACTTTGACCAACAAATCTGATTTTGAGACCGATTAATCAAACGGAATTTTAAAAATCGGATTGGCGTGTTCTTAAATAAGAGTAATTGGGGAGTAATCGGGGATTGTTACAACAGTGCTTAAAAGTGGAAAACATAATACTCTGTAACAACGTTGTTCTTTGTTTGCACACAACTTAAACGGAGTAGTATTTGTCAATCCTATTTTTTTAAATAGACAAATAATTTCATATAAGCAAAACTCTATTAACATTGTACATTTGAGTATCTAGCTAATTAGGGGGTCAAATAAACCAGCTTTTAGAGTGAGTGATTACCTGACATATGCAGCAAGGTTCTGCAGCTCGATCTATTTCGGGCACATACTGTTTCAGCTTAAGATGCTTCAAAATTGTTTCTTCGGTTAATCCAGTGTTCACGTTTCCAATGCGTTCCTCCAATGCCAGTAGCTCCTGCGGGTCCCGGGTAGATGTCAAAGTTAACAATAATTCTTTTATAATTAAAAAGAGAATGAAGAACTAAAATAGTACCTCGTATGACATATTATCAATATCAAGACGCATATCTCTATGCCTATCGTGAATATCCGCTATCCCATAGAAGACCGATTGATCTAACAGCATAAGATCCTGCCATAATAAGATTCAGACCACCACCAAAATTTAGACACCAAATAAAATGTTACATTTTTCACTAACGAAATGAGTAAGTAAAAATCAAAATGGATCGTTTTCAGTACAGTAATAAGTCAACTATTTAGATCCGGAAAACCATATTTTAGGTCTTACTTAAAAATTTCTAGATAATTAGCAAGTTGATCAAGATTGCAAATTTACAATGACACTATTTATTTCTTCAAAGAAACTGATTTGAAAACTTTAGTGAAACAATATATATTGACAAGTAGATTTTAAACACAACCCGAAGCAAGCCATTTTGGTAAAATTAGTTGAACTAGCAGCATTACGACTAACTTCTCAAAATAAAAATAAAAATCTATAAAAAGGGTTAACAATAACCTCAAACCGCATGGGTTCACCCCTCCGCATAAGATCCAGCACATTGCGAATCTGCAACAAATAAACACGATTTCAATTTCAATTAATTTCTGTAGCACAGAACTTCAACGTAGATGAAAAGGTAATAAATTGCTAATTTGTAGACCATCAGAACTCACCACAACAAACTTTATAGTTTGCAACACTTACAGTATTAAAAAACACTTAGTAATTTTTAAGCGTAAAAAAATATGGTGTCAAAAATTTTATGTGTGAAAACATATGGCGTCAAAAATTTATGTGCCGTTGACTTTTTGACACTTTAAGGTGTTGTTTGTTTTTTAAGATGTTTTTATTGAAGATCTGTGGACCATGTCTATAATGTTAATATTGAATACTGAATTGTTTTTATATCTGCAAAATAACTTAATCATGTCCGCAACACTTAGAAGCACATTTCTAAGTCTGCGAGATTGTAGACAGAATAAGATATTATTTTATCTTATGTCTTCAGAAAAACAAAGAGTGAGCGCGCAGACATAAGACATAATAAGGTCTACCGACCGAAAAACAAACAACACACAAGTGTCACTCCTTTTTGACGCTTTCAAGTGTCAAACTTTGTGACACCTATAGCTGTCAAAAACATGTCAAATAATTCGCATTTTAAAGCGTCAAAAATAATGTAATCGTCAAAATGGAACTTTTTTGTAGTAATTACCTTGAACACCACGAAATAAAATGAATCAAGAAAACAATTAGTAAAATGTGTGTGTAAATCATCCTATTCAAAAACATGCAACAAAATTTTATTTAAGGTTATGTATTTATATAGAAAACAAACCTCGGAAACTAGCCGCCCTCTTCCTTCGTTTCCAGGTGTAGCTGACCGTGAAAGATGAGGGAATCTTAAAGCACCATCAAGGTGTCTACCAAGCAACAATGAAGACCTCGAGTGCGATTGATGATGATGACCTTGAATGCCAATTGCAGGCGGAACCGAAATATCTTGTGAAGAAGATGAAGATGATGAAGTACCGAAAATTTGCGGGATTCTCGGTAAAATATCGTCCGTTTGCCCTTCACCCGTCTCCGAATCAGCAGCAGACGATAAAGTCCTACGAAGATACGCCGATAATCTTCTAGGATGATAATGTGAAGACACCCCGGACCTGGTCCCACTTCGAGAAGTGGCCCCACCACCATTAGTTACACCGTCGGTGGTGTTTGCCGCTGGTGGGGTCCAGTTGAGTTCGTTTTGGACATCGTTTTGTGTGTTACTTGGAGCTGCAAATAGCGGATGATCAGATATCGAGTCGAGTTCATTCCTATCTTCTGAAATTACAAGATTTGAAGAGCGTACGGCCCTTAATGAACTTCGAGTCCATCTTGAAGTGGATTGAAAATTTCTTCTCGGAATTCGTAAAACGGGTTGGTCCTGATGACTTGTCGAACTCTCGCCTCTTAGGTTAAGTCTTAACGAGGTATACGGGCCCGAAATATCCAATTCCCGTTCCCGATTGTTATTATTCGCCGGTAACAAATCTGCTACTCGTTGATGAGACGAAAGGATCCTCGAATTCACGTTTCGATGAACGTTTTCTTGATGATTTTCGGACGGGGCAGCGTTTACACTCAATCCGAGACGTGGGATCGTTGGGTCAAACGGGCCGTTTTCGGATACCGTGTGCCATGAGCTTGAACCACTCGAACTTCCAACACCCGAAGAAGACTGCCCAATGCTTAATTCAACTGCTTTTCGCTTACGAGATAAACGCTGGTGGTCATCTAAGTCAAACGGGTCAGAAGACGGGCCAAACGGGTCAGAAAACGATTGCGAACTAGACGAACCATGATCGCCCAAAGAAAGCACACTTGAAGTTGGTTCGGGACAATTTTTCATCATTGAAGGCCACTCATGGTCCGGTTGACTCGGGCCAGCACTTGAACTAGGTTCACCTACATTCCATATATTTTCATTTTGATCTTCTTGTTCGGGTGAGTCTAAAGATATATAATCGAGTAGCTGATTTGATGGTGAGTTTTCCAAGTTGTTTTCCCAGCGAATTTGCTGATCAACTGCATCAGTTGACGTTGAACCGTGTTCAAAGGTTAACGTTTCTTGAAACGAACCAATCGCACCCCTCTGCCCTTGCATTGGATCAATCAGCAAGCTAAAAAATTAAAACAAAATCAATAATGTGTTAGTAATAGTTCCTAATCAGTTGAAATATTTAACTATTGATTATTCATTACAACCACATTATGCACAATTTACAAACAACAGAAGCCATCTACAAAAACAAGCTCTACACATAACCTTGTGCTTAATGATTAATAAACACAAAAATAGCACACATAATTTAAGTTCAATAGATATATACAGCATAACTCAAATTGACAAATCGGATAGAATGGTACAATCCAAATAGGAATTACTCAATTAGTATGAATTAACAGTTATTAGTGATTATATGAAACATAATTATTCCAATCCACTCCAAATAAGTCGAAAATAGACTCGTAAAATGAATTAAACATAATCAAAACGGTGATAAGGCCTAAAAAGTTACCCAAATTTTTAAGTCAAAAATAGACTCCACTTGAATCTGTATAACATAACATGTAACCTATACATAAGTGTAAAAAGAACAAAACTTTAGCATCCAAACACCCCCACCCACTAACCCTAGAGTCAAATTCACTCCATTTGAACAAATTAAGTGCACATCACCAACAATGGATCTTACCCTAATCTAAAATCAATTCACTTTCATATACACATACAGATAGCACATAAACATCAAACATAATTTCAATAAAGTTTGAGGGAAAAGTCACAAAAATCAGCTAAATAACAAACTATCCAAAAGATTATGACAAAAAGAGCACGAATCTAACAGCAGATATACGATAACAAGAGACAAATTCAAACAAATCGTAAGGTTTTGATTGTATTTCATCAAAAAAATACAACTTTCTTGAAATAAACGTAAAACCCAGATGAAATATTACATAAACAACATACCAAACACACAAAAAAAGGAAAAATGATTGTATAGATGATGGATCTAAATATTATCAAGAATTTGAAACAGTTACAAAGATGATGATCAAACTGATACCCTTTTTGTAAATAGGGGTTTTTTGAGGATAGATTGAAAGAACCAACAAAAGGAAAGGGTTGGAGAGAATGAAAGAAGGATGAAAGAAATTGTGTGGGTTTGTGTTGTGTTGTGTTGTGTTGTTTGTGGGTGTGTATTGTGTAAGTAGTACATTGACAGATGGATGGATTAATGAAGATGGTAATAAATATATTTGAATTTATTAATTAGATATTATTTTTTGTAAAATTACAAATTTATCCCTCAAGCTGTTTTTATGTTTTGAGTTTGAAACAGTTGTTGTGTTTGTTTTCTTGTTCACGCCAAGCACCTCTCTTCCTTCTTTTTTCTGGTGCCTTTACATTCACTTTCACGCTATGCCCTTCCCTACTACTTGCAATTGCTATTTATATGTCTTTTCTTTGATTTCTTTCATATTGTGCTTTTTTGGGTAAAAACTAAAAGATCTTTGCAAACAAAATTTTAAATTTCAAATGCAATACCAATTAAATTCAATGCCACAATTGATATTCATTTACCCTTAAACGTCAAAATAATAACATGTGTCAATTTGAGTCTTTTTAGCTTTAAGGAAATTTAATGGTCATTTAATATATAAACACACACATGTATAAAGAACCAAAAATATAAAGAGATACGAAAACTTATATATTACTCCGTATATGATTTTTTTTTTTTTAAAGTGATATTCGATGAATAATATATTATATTATTAAAAATAATAAAAGAATGGATATAGACTGAAAATAAGTAACAAAAGAGCCGTGAAGCAACAAAAGAAAAACAAAACTAACAGAAACCACCTAAGACATCCGATAGCAAACCAACTCAGATCAACTACAATGACAACCTAAAGCTGCCGTACTTGCTTCATGTTATCTACATATACAGAATTTTTAAACCGTATCGATAGAAGCTTCAACCGAATAGTGATATAAATATCATCAAATAACTTGACCTTAGACTTCCGTTTGACAACACTTCTTAATTATCATGTAATTCCTTTCCTGCCATATGTAATAAATAGTGGTTGCAAACATAAGCTTTGCAAATAAAACCCAATTGCGAGCGCGCGCGTGTACACACACAAATATATATATATATATATATATATATATATATATATATATATATATATATATATATATATATATATATATATATATATATATATATATATATATATATATATGACATCGCCATTTTTTTTACGTTGCGCAAGCATTATATTACTTTTACCATTTTTATTGAAACAAACATCATTAACACAAACTCAATGTAACTTGCCACTAATTTTAAATTACTACGAACAGGTATCACGTGACATTACAACAAAATATAATTTTAAATGGGAAAAGAAACATCAGAGTTCTTCGTAGTCAAACATAACATCACCATGCACGTCTTCTCCCAAAAACACTATCTACAAAAGCTAACAACATGCATGGAGGAGATGGAGGGGAATTAGCACGAAGCTAAGTGAGTGCAACTAACTACATGCAATAGTACATAACAACAGTTATATTAATCATGTCATCAAATCTAACACAAACATCACCCAGAGTGCAGTGTACAGAGACATCGGCGGTCCGGCCGAACCCATAACCACCAGTTGATCGGATTAGGGCTTACCGAAAGTTCGTCGCACATCCATGAATGTATAAATCATCCACATGCGACGAACGCATCATACAAATATATACAAACATGGATGTTGGCCACCTCATGAGGAACTCAACCCGCAAGTTGATCTCTCCTACCTAGGCCACCACATGATGGGGACGAACTGGCTCCAACACACAAGACATCACATAACAAGTAGTCATCACAGAGCCATGACTAACTAGCAATAATAGCATGTCAATCTCAACAACTTAGACAATCATAGAATAACAAGCTATTATATACTATCAATTTCCAGTTACTCCCACTCACCAAATACCAACACAGAAGCTTCTAAGAGGTCTAATCTTTCTGAACCTTCTCTGTCTTTATCACATAAGTAAGGATAACACAAGTCAGTAATTTTATTCCGAGAATAGCGATGATACTACTGAATCATTAACAAAAAGATCTACATCTAACCACCCTTTACAAAGCTACATTTTCATTCAACGGAATGGTTTAACACGTCCCCACGTATGACACACATAATACAAAATCATACTAAAGTCACATCCCTAACAGTTAAAGCGTTCACAGTAAAATTATACACACGGGCAGCATAACGGCTATAAAAAACACTTAGTAAAATTTCAATTGCCAAACACCATCGATCGACTGTCAGAGACAGTCGGTCGACTGTCAATACACACTCGGTCGAGTGTCAAGTCTCTCGGTCGATCGTCACTAATAGACACACTCGGTCGATGTTCAACTCAGTCGGTCGAGGGTCTCGACTTTCGATCGAGAGTTAGAGTAAACTCAGCCGACTGTGTTTACCCGTAGCAGAAACTGGACACAGCTACGGGTTTCAAGCCAAACTCACCAATTCTTGTTCTAGAGCTCGTTTTTGACCTCAAAACTCACTACATCTTGTACACTAAACATGTAGGAACACAAACTCACGAGATTTACTTCAAAACAACACTTAAATCAAAGGATTTTGATCCAAAATCATACTTTGAACAACTTACATAAAAAAAATACAATTTTTTCAAAGATCAAAGCATGAAATCCTTTGATTCTTACCTCAAAAGAATCAGTAGATTACAAGGAACACAAAGATGTAACTGATTTGAGCTCGAAAACAAGATTAAGATATTAAGGGTTTGGTAGGTGGTGGAAGTAAAGAACGAAGTGTGTGGTGATGTTTCTAGAAAATGAAAGAAAAAGTAATTGTAAGGCAGTACATACTCAATTAAGTGAGTTTAAAACCCATACCTCACAATACACGGGTATTTATCAGTTATCTGATACATTTCGTATGTCGTTAGGCGGCCCTAACGGAGTCCAATTTAAAATAAACAAACATGTTACGTGACCCCTGTCACAAACTGGTTCTAGCCACATAGTCAATTAATAATGAACATTATATAAAATAAAAGCATAATATTAACACATAAGCAATTTAAGGGCAAATTCGTAATCTTACAGCGAGGCGCGATCATAGGGTGTTACAATATATATGTATGGTGAGGATCCGTAGAGAAACTAAGGGTGGGAGAGAACCAGAGAACTCCACAGACTGAATGCACACATATGCACATGTTCTTCAATCTTCCCAAATACTGAACTTCAATCTAATGACATATTGATTTTTTCTGATTTTTATCAATTTTGTTTTTCAAATTTTTTTTTTCACGGGGCACATATTGAGTTCAGTCTGCTCACATATTTAAATCAATATGTGACATATTGAACCCAATCTATGGGCTGACTGAGTTCAATATGTGGCAGATTGAACTTAATCTGAACTGAATCTCCCTACAGATTAAGTTCAATCTGTATCGCGATCAAGTCTATTTGCAAGATGTAATTTCATCTTCTTTGAGAAAAAACATTTATATTATAATTTATGTTAAATGTACACCAGCAACAATTCAATATATACAACATGATTCAACATTTTATTAAAAGATGACTTACTGACAGTTCATTATATTTCTCTTAAAAATTAGGTGTATCCTTTCACTATATATATATATATATATATATGTGTGTGTGTGTGTGTGTGTGTGTGTGTGTGTGTGTGTGTGTGTGTTTGTGTGTGTGTGTTGTATATGACGATGATGATGCTGAAAAGATAATAATAATAATAATAATGATGGAGTTTGGAACATCAAGTATATAAAAAATTATTATTCTTAAGACCATCAAGGCCTCATGTGATGACCCGTCCAAATCCATTTGGACGAATACATCATTCATCGATTTCATTGCGACGTTTTGACCTCTACATGATACGTTTTGTAAACATTGCATTCTTTTGAAAAGGCACACCATAAATGAATATATAAATCCAAGGTTTTCGACATCTGATGATTTCTACGTATAGATAATCACCGTAAACAATAGTTTACAATACTACATCCGTTGACAATACAGTCAAAATAAGTTACATGGTGATGATTTTGTGAATGCAAAGTTTTCTCGAATAAAGCATGTATGACTCCATGCACATAGCTTGTAAAACGTATAAGCAAACAGCGGAAGACTTCTAGGAACCTGAGAATAAACATGCTTAAAAGTGTCAACACAAAGGTTGGTGAGTTCATAGTTTTAATGTTGCGCATAATCTGTATATAAATGTGGATCACAAGATTTCAGTTGTTTCATCCAAAAAGTTTATCAAAATATTCTACGAAATTGAGCACCCTGGTAACTAAACTTAACGTATATATAATAAGTACCCCTGTTTTAACATACATGCAACCAACATGTACAATACACGCAAACCAACGTGTACTGAACTTAAATAGCATACGTCTGTTTTATAGTTCAGGCTAGGGTTTCTATACCTGGAACAGACAGGGATGTCAAGCCCTATGGATCCATATACAACTATTCGCGCCCACCAGTTCTTATAACCGGCAGCTACTAGTTATCAAAGCTAAGGGATTTTCAGTTCAAACTCAATGTAGAATTAAGTATGTACTTGTGTCCATTGTTTTTAAAATAAAGTGCATGTATTCTCAGTCCAAAAATATAGATTTCAAAAGCAATTAAAAAGGGAGCAAATGAAACTCACAATACTGTATTTCGTAGCAATTATGCATATGACGGCACTGAATAAGTGCAAGGTTGGCCTCGGATTCACGAACCTATATTAGTATATGTTAATCAATAACTGTCTAACAAGCTAGGTCAGGTCATAGTGTATCACAATCCTAATGCTCGAGATCGACATGAAAAAGTTAAAAAAAAGTCATCTCAAAAGTCAATCTGACCCACTATGATCTTTAAATCTATACATGTTTATTATATTAATATAGTATAAGTCTTGATAATTGAATGAATTTATAGTTTATCAAACTCAAAGTATTATTTATTTCAGGAGCTATATTATATTTGAATTATCAAGGCAATCGAAAATATTTTATTATTTCACATAGTTTTCCAATACTTGTAAAATCATATTATAGTGTTTGTAAAGCTTTAAAACATGATAAGACAGTCAACTTTGACAACTGTTTAACAAAACGAGACGTCCCTTATATAGAAATTCATTTACTCGATTAGTAATATCTAAAAATCCAATTTATCAATCTCATAGACAAGCTGTTTAAATATTAATTTACAGTTTCAAACACAAGTTCAATTAACGTCAAACATAATTTAGTTGACCATATCTTTTAATCCGTTCATCGAAATCACGCTAAAAAGTTATTAATTTTTCGATAGCTTTCCAACGACATGCATATCATATACTTTATATCAGTAGCATATGTATCAAATTCGTGATTCATCATAAACTATCTAACGATAAAATTAAAGCATACAAGCATGCATAAACATATATACTCGAGCACTAGACATGGATACATTATTAATATATAAAAGATAAGATATGAATGCTCACGTATCAATATTGTGATTCAATATTGCAGTAAAGTACGTAGACGCAACGGAAATGATAAACGCTAGGTTGACCTTTGACTTATGATCATAACCCCCAAGCAATACCCATGACCTCCATAGCTATAACCCATAATTTCCTTAGCTCTATTCCGCTTGAAAAGCTTGTTTTGAAATCGTTTGGGCATAACCTCGTTGTAATATTTTATGTATAATAATATTAATAATAATACTCCTAACTATAAGTTTAATAATAATATTAATATTAATCTTAATAATAATAATAATAATAATAATAATAATAATAATAATAATAATAATAATAATAATAATAATAATATATTTATGTTTGTACGAGTGTGTGAGTGAATGAATCAGAAACAGAAATGATCGAGCTTTTATAGGCCATTTGTGAAACAGACGGCTCCGCTATCGCGAAGCGTTTATGCCTTACATCTCCGCGATCACGAAGGTGCGCATTTCCAGCTCAGAGATTTTTGTTCACTAACTTGTCGACATAATTAATTATTATATATAATATATATATAATTTATATAATTACATATAATTTATATATTACATATATATATATATATATTATATTCTTGTGCATAGTTGACTTGTAATTTTAGCTCCGTTGTCTCGTACATTTACGCCCGGTTTATGTCTCGGTTCCGGTTTCTCGAACGTCTTTTCGTACGCTTTAATATCTTGTATTTTACGGTTCGCGATAAGTACATTTATTAATAATTAAACTTATTTTCCAATAAATTATCTTATTTGAAATGTAACTTATACATTTTAATATTTTGGTCAATTGCTTCTTTAAATCGTCTTCTCGTTATTTACTACAATATAATTAATAGTATTTTTAAATCAAGACGTTTTATATCTAAGTTAATATTATATTTTATAACATTGTAAAATATACATATATTTTCGTTTAGAAATATATTAATTTGTACATCTTATGATATATATATATATATATATATATATATATATATATATATATATATATATATATATATATTACATATCGATTTACATATAATTGTTCGTGAATCGTCGAGAGTAGTCGAAGGATAATTGAATATGTATATCAGTAGTTCAAAAATTTTGAGACTCAACTTTATAGACTTTGCTTACCGTGTCGGAAACATTATTTATACAAAGATTAAGTTTAAATTTGGTCAGAAATTTCTGGGCCGTCATAGTACCTACCCGTTAAATAAATTTCATCCCGAAATTTGATAGAGATTGTCATGGCTAACAATAAAAATATTTTCATGACGAATACGAGTTGATGAATAGAGTTTCATCATTATTGACTAATATAGATAAAACGATTCGATTATGTGAAGCGTACGAGTGAAGCTGTCACAAAAGGTTGAGATAGAGATTTAACTTTTGACGTAGTCACGGTGGATTTTTGGATTTCAAGGAATTTAAAGATAATCCTTGAAATCTATAAAAGATTTGATTCTCCGGTAATCAAGAAAATTATGATCCAATTTGATTAATTGCGGTACGATTGCTATGTCTGATATTTTGCTATAAATCAACCTCTTCCGTTCCATTATTTTCATCACTCCTACATCTTCTTCCTCATTTCATACTTCCCATTAGGTTGTGAAAATGTTAAATCCAGTCATGATTCTTGATATTTTCCTGGCTATCGTATCCTTCATTCTTCTTTTTCATTTGCCACCCGAGGAAGTTATTTTCTTCCACTATTACCTTGGGGTTATAATGTTTTTAATTCTCCCGTATCTTTATGTTGCAATACGTATTGATATACACGGTTTGTAATTTAGGTGTTGTTGCCGGGCTTTATATTTTCCTTTATATTTCAGAGTTTCATGCTTTTGTTTCTTCTTCCCGACTTCAAGTCAAGTGAATAATGGTCCAGAATTCGTAGGTATGGAGTTTAGAATGATCATAATATACAAAGCAGAAAGGAAAGGTAATAGCACGATTTGATTTGTTAAATTACCAGAATATCCGGAAAAGACCGAATCATAAAAAAAAAAAAAAATACTTTCTTGATATGTTTAGAGGTTAAATAGAATGAAAGAGTTATGTAACATGGTTCATGATGAGGGTATGATCTGTGAACTTTTATCACGTTCCATTAGAAACTCAGCATGACTTACTGTAATATAATCACGTTGATCAAGTGTCATTATATTATACTAACTCATGCTTTAATTCCCAACACTTCTTCAAAATTCATTCATAATTTAAACTTAAATTTTATAGAAGGATAGAAACTAAAACAGTTTCTTTTATGATGCAACATAGATAGCACGAGGAGATAGATAATTTTGTACAAAGATATTTATGAAGGTATCTTCAGAAATATCGAAGATATTTATAACGAAAGATACGATGATATCTTAGAATTTAAAATATTTAAGATCAAAAGATGATGAAGAAATTTGTCCGCGAGGATTTAGAATAAGTAGGAGCAAGATATTCGTTTAAAGGTTTCAGCAGATATTGAATCATCTGGATTCGTTAAGTACATGTTTAATCTTTGTGATTTATCCACAGTCTCCTTCATGGTTTGCTCAATCCATTTTCCAGTTCTAACTTTTCTGAGATTTGCCAACACACTATTCTTTATCATCAAACTTTCGATTGTTAAGGTCGTTTACAGTTTTTGCTGTTTCATCAGCATTTTTCAAAGTTCTGAGAAGTGATTCGTAAATTGGGGTGCTTATTCAGAATTTCATAATTGAAGTTCGTAAGTCCAAGAGATAGACGTTATATGTATATATAATACTGTTGGCGTAGAATCGCTGCGAAATTCGAGAATAATGATCGAAGCTTTTTGATATGGCAATTACTGTTACAAGATGCCGATGAGTATATGATAGGGTTTCAATGAATAAATATAGTGGTTTTCGGAGAGATTTACGTCAAAGAGTAATGAAGTTGCTGGTAAGTTTACTGCTAATGTGGTGGGATATAAAAGGTTCCCCGGTAACAAAAACGTACATATCCAGGTTATGATAAGGCTAATCTAAAAAGTCGACGTTGACTAATTGGAAGTGTGATAAAACTGGATACTTTAAAAAAAATTTGCAAGGTTATTTTCGGTAATAACAATGTCAATGGATCACATATTTATGTTAAATCTTTACTTAGATTTTGGAAGTTTTCAGGTGCATAACTATATGCATAAATCTTTCTTTTCGTAGATGACGCGTGGTTGGATCATCCTCTCAATTGTTTCTAAATTGAGGTATTTTCAAGAATCATGAAGGGTTTGAACCAGTGGCGATTCCAGAATGCAAACTCAATGGGGTCCTAGAAATTTTTTTCAGTACTAATTATATTTGAATGCGATTTTAGTGGTTGTTTACTTTCAAAAAACTACAAGTTCGGAAAGTATATTGGGTCCGAGTAGTTAAATATAGTGGTCTCCTATACATTTTAAAGAAAAAACTATAAATTCGAAAAAGATATGGGGTCCTCCAGTTATATTTAGTGGTGTCCTATACAATTACAGAGTATTTTCTACTAATAATTTTTAAACTAGCGGTGTCCTGTGACCCCACAGGTCATTACTTAAACTCACCATTGGTTTGAACGCAGAGTGCAATCGTCAATATACATATGATGTTCTAGAATTTTGAATGATACTAATATTTTTCTGGGTTTTATGAATAGAAGTGATGTTCTAGCAGTCAAAGTATAGCTTTGAAAGGTGTTGAGATCTAAGAGTGA
This sequence comes from Rutidosis leptorrhynchoides, assembly GCF_046630445.1. Lineage (NCBI taxonomy): Eukaryota > Viridiplantae > Streptophyta > Magnoliopsida > Asterales > Asteraceae > Rutidosis > Rutidosis leptorrhynchoides. The sequence goes on from NC_092336.1 coordinate 26,127,664, forward strand.
TGTCACTTGTTAAATTTTGACTTGGGTTCTGTTCTGTCAAAATCAGAATATGTAATTGAATTTGTATGAAATGATTGTGTATCGTTGTGAAGGTAGTGAGTATAGTTAATGATTTTTGAATCGAAATTGAAGAATATACAGTGTAACATATTAATTGTGAACTTATAAATTTCCCGGGTATTACCTACCCGTTAAAAAAAATTCACAAATAATATTTTGTACAAAAGAATTTTTATTATAGTATTTATGAAAATATATGTATGTATATTTTTTGCAGATGTGATATAGATTTGATGAGTTAATGTTAAATTAAACTCATTTGATTTTCGGTTGGAACTAGAATTGAATAATTCCTAAAACTTTAGAGATTACGTAATCTTCGCGGAGTATTTCTTCAACGTAAATGAAATTATGAATTAATACTTCGTTATTTGTCGATGAATAATGTTGGTGTTCGTGGGATTCTTGTGAACTTCACAAGACACGAATGATGTTTTCTAGAAGGTTTCGAGTACATCGAAAATGAAAGTGTAAAATCAAACATGTATTTGAATAGTACACTTAGTTTATTATGAAATGAAATCTATTGAGTTGAAGCAGAGTTTATAGTTAACGATTGTTAAGTCGGTAACGAATGATGTATATCATAGCATATTAGTAATGTGAATTAATCAAGTAGTACCTACCAGTTAAAATTCACACGTAATAGCTTAGTACGAAAAGATTCACTATTGCTTCAAACTTCACACACACACACACACACACACACACACACACACACACACACACACACACATATATATATATATATATATATATATATATATATATATATATATATATATATATATATATATATATATATATATATATATATATATATATATATATATATATATATATATATATATATAATATACATATATAATCTTCGGGAAGAATGAGTTAATACATCTTAACTCATTATTACTAATATTCCTTGGTGGCGGTGGTGTTGCTGTCTGCAGTGATTGCGAAGTTTGCGGATCTTGTGATGCTGCTGGTGCTTACAGTGCTTGCGGTGCTGGTAATGTTGGTGGTACTGCTGGTGGTGTTGCTGTTGCTGATACTGGTGGTGCTGTCGGTGTTGGTGATGCTACTGGTGCTTGTAAATTTTGCACCATATTCTCCAAAGCCACTACTCGAGCACGAAGCTCGTTGATTTCTTCCATTACTCCGGAATGATTAGCGGTTGGAACAAGGGGACGAATAAGATCTAGAATTCTAGATATTATATAATCGTGGCGAGATATCCTGAAAATAAGAGAGAAAATGGTGTTTCGAACTGGTTCGCCGGTAAGCGCTTCAGGTTCTTCGCCAATAGGGCAATTTGGTGGGTGGAAGGGATCACCTTCTTCTTGTCTCCATTGATCAAGTCAACTACGAACTCACCCCCAATTCATCTAGAAAAGAAGATGGCTAATTGGTTGGTTCATTCCGGTTACGCTGCCATTGGAACTCGAGGAGTTTGAGGAATCAAGTGAGAAATTTATATTATATGATCGGATAAAGGGTTTTCGATATGAATGGGTATTGAATACTGAATGATATCTTCGTCTCCTTGAATACGTATATATAGCAAAAAGATTCCGTAATTTATGAAAGAAATTTAGGAAAAGTGTCAGACAAGGTCTACTTTGATAAATATGATGAGATATGATTTGTCTATACTTCCATTTATGCAATAATTACAGTAAGACATGTCTAGACTTAAGAATGATAAGCAAGTAATTTCCGACAAGGAATGATAAGCAAAAATCGATAAAAACAGATACGGTCATAGTCCAGACTAACTAATGCATCCTAACAATTACCAGTTAAACACACTAATGCAAATTCTAGTTCCCTATGACCTCAAGCTCTGATACCAACTGTGATGACCCGTCCAAATCCATTTGGACGAATACATCATTTATCGATTTCATTGCGGGGTTTTGACCTCTACATGATACGTTTTGTAAACATTGCATTCTTTTGAAAAGGCACACCATAAATGAATATATAAATCCAAAGTTTTCGACATCTGATAATTTCTACGTATAGGTAATCACCGTAAACAATAGTTTACAATACTACATCCGTTGACAATACAGTCAAAATAAGTTACATGGTGATGATTTTGTGAATGCAATGTTTTCTCGGATAAAGCATGTATGACTCCATGCACATAGCTTGTAAAACATAAAAGCAAACAGCGAAAGACTTCTAGGAACCTGAGAATAAACATGCTTAAAAGTGTCAACACAATGGTTGGTGAGTTCATAGTTTTAATGTTGCACATAATCTGTATATAAAGGTGGATCACAAGATTTCAGTTGTTTCATCCAAAACGTTTATCAAAATATTCTACGAAATTGAGCACCCTGGTAACTAAACTTAACGTATATATAATAAGTACCCCTCAACCAACATGTACAATACACGCAAACCAACGTATACTAAACTTAAATAGCATACGTCTGTTTTATAGTTCAGGCTAGAGTTTCTATACTTGGAACAGACGGGGATGTCAAGCCCTATGGATCCATATACAACTACCCGCGCCCACCAGTTCTTATAACCGGCAGCTACTAGTTACCAAAGCTAAGGGATTTTCGGTTCAAACTCAGTGTAGAATTAAGTATGTACTTGTGTCCATTGTTTTTAAAATAAAGTGCATGTATTCTCAGTCCAAAAATATAGATTGCAAAAGCAATTAAAAAGGGAGCAAATGAAACTCACAATACTGTATTTCGTAGCAATTATGCATATGACGACACTGAACAAGTGCAGGGTTGGCCTCGGATTCACGAACCTATATTAGTATATGTTAATCAATAACTGTCTAACAAGCTAGGTCAGGTCATAGTGTATCACAATCCTAATGCTCAAGACCGACATGCAAAAGTTAACAAAAGTCATCTCAAACGTCAATCTGACCCACTATGATCTTTAAATCTATACATGTTTATTATATTAACATAGTATAAGTCTTGATAATTGAACGAATTTATAGTTTATCAAACTCGAAGTATTATTTATTTCAGGAGCTATATTATATTTGAATTATCATGGCAATCGAAAATATTTTATTATTTCACATAGTTTTCTAATACTTGTAAAATCAGATTATAGTGTTTGTAAAGCTTTAAAACATGATAAGACAGTCAACTTTGACAACTGTTTAACAAAACGAGACGTGCCTTATATAAAAATTCATTTACTCGATTAGTAATATCTAAAAATCCAATTTATCAATCTCATAGACAAGTTGTTTAAATATTAATTTACAGTTTCAAACATAATTTCAATTAACGTCAAATGTAATTCAATTGACCATATCTTTTAATTCGTTCATCGAAATCACGCGATTTCTAAATGAAAAGTTATTAATTTTTCGATAGCTTTCCAACGACATGCATATCATATACTTTATATCAGTAGCATATGTATCAAATTCGTGATTCATCATAAACTATCTAACGACAAAATTAAAGCATACAAGCATGCATAAACATATATACTCGAGTACTAGATATGGATACACTATTAATATATAAAAGATAAGATATGAATGCTCACGTATCAATATTGTGATTCAATATTGCAGGAAAGTACGTAGACGCAACGGAAATGATAAGCGCTAGGTTAACCTTTGACTTATGATCATAATCCCCAAGCAATACCCATAACCTCCATAGCTATAACCCATAATTTCCTTAGCTCTATCCCACTTGAAAAGTTTGTTTTGAAATCGTTTGGGCATAACCTCGTCATAATATTTTATGTATAATAATACTAATAATAATACTCCTAACTATAAGATTAATAATAATATTAATCTTAATTATAATAATAATAACAATAATATATATATATATATATATATATATATATATATGTTTGTACGAGTGTGTGAGTGAATGAATCAGAAACAGAAATGATCGAGCTTTTATAGGCCATTTGTGAAACAAACGGCTCCGCTATCGCGAAGCGTTTATGCCTTACATCTCCGCGATCGCGAAGGTGCGCATTTCCAGCTCAGAGATTTTTGTTCACTAGCTTGTCGACATAATTAATTATTATATATAATAAATATATAATTTATATAATTATATATATATTATATTATATTCTTGTGCATAGTTGACTTGTAAGTTTAGCTCCGTTGTCTCGCACATTTACTCCCGGTTTATGTCTTGTTTCCGGTTTCTCGAACATCTTTTCGTACGCTTTAATATCTTGTATTTTACGGTTCGCGATAGATACCTTTATTAATAATTAGACTTGTTTGCCAATAAATTATCTTATTTAAAATGTAACTTATACATTTTAATATTTTGGTCAATTGCTTCTTTAAATCGTCTTCTTGTTATTTACTACAATATAATTAATAGTATTTTTGAATCAAGACGTTTTATATCTAACTTAATATTATATTTTATAACATTGTAAAATATACATATATTTTCGTTTAGAAATATATTAATTTGTACATCTTATGATATATATATATATATATATATATATATATATATATATATATATATATATATATATATATATATATATATATATATATATATATATCGATTTACAAATAATTGTTCTTGAATCGTCGAGAGTAGTCGAAGGGTAATTGAATATGTATATCAGTAGTTCAAAAATTTTGAGATTCAACTTTATAGACTTTGCTTATCGTGTCGGAAATATTATTTATACAAAGATTAAGTTTAAATTTGGTCGGAAATTTCCGGGTCGTCACACCCCCGGAATGAAATGTACTATAAAAGCTTTCAACGTAGACCCGTGGACAGATTTTTCACAACTAAACCATGTGACTAGATCGTCCTGAAAATGAATGCGATGATTGTTTTCCATTTATATGGTTAATCGTGGCACGAGTGATGAGGTGAAGAATGGGTCTAACTATTGTCAGTGCGTAGGTAAAGTTGAGAAGAAGTGTGTGAGTTAGCTTTGGATAACGTTAAAGGGATTTAAACTAATTCATTGATTATAAAGGGGCCGGTAAGAATAAGTCCGAGGCTAAGAGTTCGGATGTTGATGTGTCTTTTGTTCTTAGGGTTGAAGATGACGAGTTGGGTCTTTAGGATGATGAGAATCATGATGGTGGGGTCAGTTTTGCAATTGTCTTGAAATCAGGTTCGTCCAATGTTGGGGATGATGTGAGCTCTTCTAAGATTTCTAATTTGAGACCGCCCAAGCTTTATTCATTTTCCTCCCGTATGTATGGGGAAATTGGTGTGCTTTGATCATGTTTGTGACGCCCCGTACAAAACCATCATGTAGGAATCGTCATAACAGGTCCATTACACGGTATAATACTACATGCTGTTTTAAAAAAAATTTGCATTCATGAAAAGATAACGTTTTACAAAAGATAACGTGACACAAAGGTCGTTACCAAGCCATTATTCAAAATAACATAAGTTGCGAATACAAAATAAAAGTTCCATGATTGAGACATCTCTAAGTAATGCAGCGGAAGTCTAACATAGCGAGTCTGTAACAGCAAGTCTATAACACCAATACAGCGAGTCTAACAGCGGAAGCAACAACGTCTAAGCACCTGAGAAATACACGCTTAAAAGGTCAACATGAATGTTGGTGAGCTATAGTTTGTATTCAGTAATGTAATGTAGACCACGAGATTTCGTATTCAAAACAGTATGAAAAGTATATGCTTATCCGTGGGCACCCGGTAACTAACTTAACGTAATAATAATACCCCCTAAAATTACACTTGGTGAGTGCGTATGTCCTTGAAGTATCAAACACCCATTAAATGCTAGCGCGACTAGCCCGAGTGGGGATGTCAAACCCTATGAATCCATATCTAATATTCGCGTTCACCAGTTCAAAAACCAATGATTAAACGTCACCGTGCTAAGGGGAATCTTTGTGCCGTTATATCACCCACACATATATAAAGTTTAAGTACTCGTGTCTTGTATGTAAAACATAAAAAGCGCATGTATTCTCAGTCCCAAAAATAGTTAAAGTAAAAAAGGGAAGCTATAACTCACAGTGAATGTGCGGTAAAGTCGATATGAAAAGTATGCAAGTAGTAAGTCGGTCCGAAAGGTAGTCAACCTAAGTCAAAGGTCACTAAGTCAGTATATTGTTCCCAAAAGTTTAAAAGTGAATAAATTAAGTCTTAAGTATCATCATCATCATCATCGTTATCATCATACGTAAAAGATAAAGTAAGGTTTTCAACAAGAATATAGATCGAAACAAAAGGCTGACTTCGGACAGTTGCTACGACCTCTATACAAAACGAAAAGACCCGTGGTCAGTGGCCAAGGCTCCGTATGTGAGTCCTCTAACCTCTGTCCAAATTTCAGATCCTAACTCGATGTCGTTTGACCGTGGCGACGGTTCAAGCGCGAGTAGGTCAGAATTTTTAGCACGTCGTTATAACGGCGTAGTGACTTTCGGAAGGCTATAAATCCTAAACCGTATATCGGATTTAGGCGAGTCCTAAATGAAAATTCATCTACTCAAAACGAACTATCTGAAAATAAATCTTCCAGAAGTCCTAGGAGTCTTATCAGAACCCAAAAAACAGCAAACAAGTGCTCCGGTGGGTTTCTTGGTGATGCTCATCACGGTTCTCATCCTTGATGCGTATAAGCTTCAAGTGTACAACTCTTTGATGTTTTAGCATCACTTTGACCAAGTTTCAATCATCAACACACAACTAAGAGTAAAAGCTAACATTCTACAAGTTTTGAACATCAATGTTGCCTCTTTATTGCATAAACTCAATAAAGCTTAAACCTTTGTCCTTTTGACACAAGTTTATGCATCTTCATCATATGAGATGATGAAGACTTGATCTTTATCATCACAAAAATCACAAAAAGGTTCCAAGTAAGTGAGATCTACAATGATAACTTAGATCTCAAGTATTAAGAAAACTCTAAGCTAGAAAACTTGGATCTTTTCTAGATTAATGAGACCATAAGCTAGAAAGCTAAGATCTAGTGAAAGTAATGAGACCATAAGCTAAAAATCTAAGATCTTTAATAAAATAATGAAACCCTAAGCTAGAAAGCTTGGATCTTTAATGTTCTTGAAGATCCTTAAAGCAAAAGGCTAGATCTTCAAGTTACATGAAGAACATAAACACAAGTTTTGATCTTTTTAACAAAATAAAGGGATCATAAGTTATAAAACTTAGATCCAACAAAGTAATGAAGATTCAAAGCTAGAAAGCTTGAATCTTTCATGTTCTTGAAGGATTCAAATCAAAGTTTGAATCTTCAAGATATAAAAAGATCAAGAAGCTAAAAAGCTTGATCCTTGTATGATGGTGATGATGTCGATGCTATGAAGAAGAAAAGAAGAAGAAGAAAATTTAAAACTTACACTTTTTAGAGTGATAAAGACTAGAGAGAGAATTAGAGAGTAAGTGTGTGTAAAATGTGAATGAGATTAAGTGTGTAATGGGTGAGATTTGCTTGGTATTTATAGTGTGTGAAATGTCCCGTTCTTATTGATTAAAAACGTTCCATATTAATTGATTTCGTTGCGAGGTTTTGACCTCTATATGAGACGTTTTTCAAAGACTGCATTCATTTTAAAACAAACCATAACCTTTATTTCATAAATAAAGGTTTAAAAAGCTTTACGTAGATTATCAAATAATGATAATCTAAAATATCCTGTTTACACACGACCATTACATAATGGTTTACAATACAAATATGTTACATCGAAATCAGTTTCTTGAATGCAGTTTTTACACAATATCATACAAACATGGACTCCAAATCTTGTCCTTATTTTAGTATGCAACAGCGGAAGCTCTTAGTATTCACCTGAGAATAAACATGCTTTAAACGTTAACAAAAATGTTGGCGAGTTATAGGTTTAACCTATATATATCAAATTGTAACAATAAACCACAAGATTTCATATTTCAATACACATCCCATACATAGAGATAAAAATCATTCATATGGTGAACACCTGGTAACCGACATTAACAAGATGCATATATAAGAATATCCCCATCATTCTGGGACACCCTTCGGATATGATATAAATTTCGAAGTACTAAAGCATCTGGTACTTTGGATGGGGTTTGTTAGGCCCAATAGATCTATCTTTAGGATTCGCGTCAATTAGGGTGTCTGTTCCCTAATTCTTAGATTACCAGACTTAATAAAAAGGGGCATATTCGATTTTGATAATTCAACCATAGAATGTAGTTTCACGTACTTGTGTCTATTTTGTAAATCATTTATAAAACCTGCATGTATTCTCATCCCAAAAATATTAGATTTTAAAAGTGGGACTATAACTCACCTTCACAGATTTTTACTTCGTCGGGAAGTAAGACTTGACCACTGGTTGATTCACGAACCTATAACAATATATACATATATATCAAAGTATGTTCAAAATATATTTACAATACTTTTAATACATTTTGATGTTTTAAGTTTATTAAGTCAGCTGTCCTCGTTAGTAACCTATAACTAGTTGTCCACAGTTAGATGTACAGAAATAAATCGATAAATATTATCTTGAATCAGTCCACGACCCAGTGTATACGTATCTCAGTATTAATCACAACTCAAACTATATATATATTTTGGAATCAACCTCAACCCTGTATAGCTAACTCCAACATTCACATATAGAGTATCTATGGTTGTTCCGCAATATATATATAGATGGGTCGACATGATAGGTCGAAACATTGTATACGTGTCTATGGTATCTCAAGATTACATAATATACAATATAAGTTGATTAAGTTATGGTTGGAATAGATTTATTACTAACTTTCACGTAGGTAAAATGAGTAGTTTTTATCAATCTTGTTTTACTCGTCATTTCTTCGTTTCTAATCCGTTTTGAGTGATTCCAGTGGCCACGGTTTCGTATTGAACTTAACTTTATGAATCTAAATAGAAAAAGTATAAGTTTATAGTCGAAAATACAAGTTACAAGTCGTTTTTGAAAGAGGTAGTCATTTCCGTCGAAAGAACGACATCTTGATGACCATTTTGAAAAAACATACTTTCACTTTGAGTTTAACCATGATTTTTGGATATAGTTTCATGTTCATAAGAAAAATCATTTTTCCAGAAGTATAGCTTTTAAATCAAAGTTCTTCTTAGCTTTTAATTATCCCAACCAAAACAGCCCCGATTTTACTACGACGGCGTATATCCAGTTTTATGGTGTTTATCGTGTTTCCGGGTTTTAAATCATTAAGTTAGCATATCATATAGATATAGAACATGTGTTTAGTTGATTTTAAAAGTCTAGTTAGAAGGATTAACTTTATTTGCGAACAAGTTTAGAATTAACTAAACTATGTTCTAGTGATTACAAGTTTATAACGTTGAATAAGATAGCTTTTTATGTATGAATCGAATGATGTTATGAACATCATTACTACCTCAAGTTCCTTGGATAAACCTACTGGAAATGAAAAAAATATATCTAGCTTCAAAGGATCCTTGGATGGCTTGAAAGTTCTTGAAGCAGAATCATGACACGAAAACAATTTCAAGTAAGATTTCCACTCGAAATAAGATTGTTATAGTTATAGAAATTGAATTAAAGTTTGAATATGATTATTACATTGTATTAGAAAGATAACCTACTGTAAGTAACAAAGCTTTCTTGATCTTGGATGATTACTTGGAATGGATTTAGAAAACTTGGAAGTAAACTTGCAATCTTGGAAGTATTCTTGATTTTATGAAACTAGAACTTTTGGAATTTATGAAGAACACTTAGAACTTGAAGATAGAACTTGAGAGAGATCAATTAGAAGAAGAAAATTGAAGAATGAAAGTGTTTGTAGGTGTTTTTGGTCGTTGGTGTATGGATTAGATATAAAGGATATGTAATTTTGTTTTCATGTAAATAAGTCATGAATGATTACTCATATTTTTGTAATTTTATGAGATATTTCATGCTAGTTTCCAAATGATGGTTCCCACATGTATTAGGTGACTCACATGGGCTGCTAAGAGCTGATCATTGGAGTGTATATACCAATAGTACATACATCTAAAAGCTGTGTATTGTACGAGTACGAATACGGGTGCATACGAGTAGATTTGTTGATGAAACTGAACGAGGATGTAATTGTAAGCATTTTTGTTAAGTAGAAGTATTTTGATAAGTGTCTTGAAGTCTTTCAAAATTGTATGAATACATATTAAAACACTACATGTATATACATTTTAACTGAGTCGTTAAGTCATCGTTAGTCGTTACATGTAAATGTTGTTTTGAAACCTTTAGGTTAACGATCTTGTTAAATGTTGTTAACCCAATGTTTATAATATCAAATTAGATTTTAAATTATTATATTATCATGATATTATGATGTACAAATATCTCTTAATATGATCTATATACATTAAATGTCGTTACAACGATAATCGTTACATATATGTCTCGTTTCAAAATCATTAAGTTAGTAGTCTTGTTTTTACATATGTAGTTCATTGTTAATACACTTAATGATATATTTACTTATCATTTAACATAATTAACCAAGTGTATCAATATCTTAATATGATTCATATGTACCTAGTGAGACGTTATAACGATAATCGTTATATATATCGTTTTCGAGTTTCTTAATTTAATAGTCTCATTTTTATGTATATAACTCATTGGTAAAATACCTAATGAGATACATACTTATAATAAAATCATGTTAACTATATATATAACCATATATATGTCATTGTATAGTTTTTACAAGTTTTAACGTTCGTGAATCACCGGTCAACTTGGGTGGTCAATTGTCTATATGAAACCTATTTCAATTAATCAAGTCTTAACAAGTTTGATTGCTTAACATGTTGGAAACATTTAATCATGTAAATAACAATTTCATTTAATATATATATATATAAACATGGAAAAGTTCGGGTCACTACAGTGTGGTGGGGGGTGTTTGGCCATAGGTTTATTGGGGGGGGGGGGGGGACAAGGGGGACACCTTTTTGCTTTTTGGTTAGTGGTGGTCTAAAGGTGGTGCTAGTTGTTAGGATCCCATGCAACATTTGTGATTATGGTTAACAAAAATGCTAGTATGTTCCCTCTTATTAATGGGTTTTTGTCTTACATTTTTATGGGTCATAAACTTATTAAAATTGGGCTAATTAAATAGTCCATTAGCTAGAGTAGGGTGGGCTAAAGTCCAACAAGGTAGAAAGTTCAACAAGACTAACTAGTGAGCATAAGTAAATTACTAAGCGTAATTAAGCAACCAAAAACCCAAGTAATTGTTATTAGGAAATAACAATTAGTAGTAACGTAGTCGTAATATTCCAATTACGACAAAAGTTAAACGTATACCAAAACATATAGCTCGTTCTCAACGTCAAGTGACACTAACGGTCATAAAAGTACCCGAGGATCAAGTTAAGTAACTAAGTACTTAATGGCACGTTGTATGATATGAATGAAAGTAATTAATCATGAAATGAGATCCCAGAATATAAACCAGCACAGTACACACAAATACGCAGTTTCGCAGAAAGTAACAAGCACAAAAGTAAGTCGAAAAAGTCAGGTCATTACATTACCCACGTGTTAATGAAAATTTCGTCCCGAAATTTTAAGCTGAGGTAGACGGTAGAGTTGTGAAGAGGTGAGGATACTTCTGCATCATCTGATCCTCTTGTTCCCAAGTAAACTTAGGTCCTCGTCTAGCATTCCAACGAACTCGGATGATTGGAATCTTGTTGCGTTTCAAGGTTTTGACCTCGCGGTCCATAATTTCAACAGGTTCTTCCACGAAGTGGAGTTTGTCATCAATCGTAAGCTCCTCCAGAGGTATGATGAGTTCTGGTTTAGCAAGACACTTCTTTAGATTCGACACGTGAAAAGTGGGATAAACTGCACTCAACTGAGTCAAAAGATCTAAACGGTAAGCAACGGGTCCAACACGCTCCAAGACTTCAAAAGGACCAATATATCGCGGATTAAGCTTCCCACGCTTTCAGAAATCGATTACACCTTTCCAAGGTGCGACTTTCATCATCACTCGGTCACCTACTTGGAATTTGCGATCTTTAGCATAGCTCTTTTAACGATCACGGGCCGTCTTGTGTCTCGCTTTAATTTGGACAATCTTCTAGGTTGTTTCATGGACGAGTTCGGGTCCGGTGAGTTGCTTTTCACCTACTTCGGCCCAACAGATAGGAGAACGACATCTGCGGCCATACAAAGCTTCGAAAGGTGCGGCCTTAATGCTCGCGTGATAGCTATCGTTGTAAGAGAATTCGGCTAGAGGCAAATGCTTTTCCCAAGCTTTCCCAAAATCCATAACACAAGCACGCAACATGTCCTCCAGGGTTTGAATCGTGTGTTCGCTCTGTCCGTCGGTTTACGGGTGATATGCAGTACTCATATCTAAATATGTTCCCAAAGCTTCTTGCAAAGAACGCCAAAATTTAGAAGCAAAATGGCATCTCGGTCAGAAATAATCGATAAGGGTACACCGTGTCGAGATATGACTTCCTTTATGTATAATTGTGCCAGTCTCTCCATCATATCAGTTTCCTTCATGGCTAGGAAGTGTGCAGATTTGGTAAGATGGTCAACGATAACCCAGATGGTATTATAACCGCCTACCTTCTTCGGTAGCTTCGTGATGAAGTCCATTGTTATTCCTTCCCACTTCCATTGCGGGATTTTGGGTTGCTGAAGTAACCCGGATAGCCTCTGATGTTCGGCTTTGATCTTGAAACAAGTTAAACACTTTCCAATATACGTAGCAATATCCCTTTTGAGGTTTGGCCACCAATATTGAACCTTGAGGTCGTGGTACATCTTACCAGCTCCTGGATGAATCGAATATCTTGACTTGTAAGCTTCATCTAGAATAAGGCTTCGTAAATCCCCATAACTAGACACCAAAATTCTTCTGGCAAAATATCAGAGTCCAGTCTTCTTGACCTCGGATCGAGAAATGATAATGTTCAAGTGCTCTTGAGCAATATTCTCCTCCTTGAGGGCTTCCTCTTGGGCTACACGGATTTGGCTATTGAGATTCGTATGAATGGTGGCGTTCAAGGCTCGAACACGAAGAGGTACCATTCTCTCCTTTCAGCTCAAGGCATCGGCTACAACATTTGCCTTGCCAGGGTGGTAGCGAAGTTCACAATCATAATCGTTTAACGTCTCGATCCACCGTCGCTGTCTCATGTTCAGTTGCTTCTCTGATCGAATATGTGTTGGAGGATTTTGTGGTCGGTGAAGATAGTGCTCTTGGTTCCATACAGATAGTGTCTCCATAGTTTGAGTGCAAAGAGAACGGCTCCAAGCTCGAGATCGTGAGTAGTGTAGTTTCGCTCGTGAATCTTCAGTTTTCGAGAGGCGTAAGCAATAACCTTCTTCCGTTGCATCAATACGCACCCAAAACCTTGACGGGAGGTATCACAATACACAATGAAATCATCACTGCCTTCGGTAAGGGACAGAATAGGAGCGGTGGTTAACTTCTGCTTCAGGGTTTGGAATGCCGACTCTTGCTCGGTTTCCCAAACAAACTTCTTCCCATTGTGAGTTAACGCGGTCAAAGGACGCGCAATCAAAGAGAAACCTTCGATGAATCTACGATAATAACTGGTGAGGCCTAAAAATTGGCGGATATGAGTAGGAGTAGTGGGGGTTTCCCACTTGCTAATGGCTTCGATCTTTGCGGGATTGACTTTGATACCCTGATCGCTCATGATATGACCGAGAAATTGGACTTCCTTCAACCAAAATTCGCACTTGGAGAATTTGGCATAGAGTTGCTCTTGTCTCAAGAGTTCAAGCATGAGTCGAAGATGTTGCTCATGTTCTTCTTCACTTTTGGAATAGATTAGGATATCGTCTATGAATACAATAACAAATTTTTCCAGGTACAGCTTGCATACGCGATTCATGAGATCCATAAATATGGCAGGTGCGTTGGTTAAACCGAATGGCATCACCAGAAACTCATAGTGACCATAACGAGTTCGGAACGCAGTCTTCAGCAATCGCTCTCCTTCACCCTCAACTGGTGATAACCTGATCATAAATCAATCTTGGATTAAACGCTGGATCCTTGCAGCTGATCGAAAAGATCGTCAATTCTGGGAAGGGGATATAGATTCTTGATCATCAACTTGTTCAGTTCACGATAATCGATACACATGCGGAAAGATCCGTCCTTCTTCTTCACGAACAAAACAGGTGCGCCCCAAGGCGATGAACTCGGTTGGATGAATCCACGGTCTAGCAGTTCCTACAGTTGACTCTGCAACTCTAGTAGTTCGGAAGGTGTAAGTCGATAAGGTGCGCGAGCTACAGGTGCAGCTCCTAGCACTAGATCGATTTGAAACTCCACTGATCTCGGCGGTGGTAATCCCAGAAATTCTTCTGGAAAGACGCATGGAAATTCGTTCACAATTCGCACTTCTTCCACGCTTTTCTCCTCAGTTTCAAACTTCTTTACGTGCACCAAAATGGCAAAACGCCCCTTTTTCATAACCTTTTGTGCCTTCAAACAACTAATAAGGTTCAGCTTCGGGCTACATCTATCCCCGTAAACAATTAACAGCTCACCAGTCTCGCGTGGTATACGGAGAATCTTCTCTCCACAAATAATTTCTGCTCTCACTTTGGATAACCGGTCCATACCGACTATCACATCAAAGCTCCCCAACTTAATGGGTATCAAATCAATCTCGAAATCCACACCAGCTAAGTTTATAATACCTCCTCAGCCAATTTGGTCAACTTTCTCAAGCTTTCCATTGGCTACCTCAACAAATATACTCTCATCCAAAGGCACTAACGACCAGTCTATCTTAGAGCAAAAGTGTCTACATACATAACTCCTATCTGCACCGGTATCAAATAAGATAGAAGCTAATAGTTTATTGATAGTGAATGAAGTCATGATCCTCGCGGGCATCTCTGGCATTCATGTTGAAAACTCTTCCACGTGCTGGCCCGCCATCCTTCTTCTTGTTAGGACATTCATTCCTGAAGTGGCCCTGCTGACCACACTCAAAACACTTCCTTGGTCCACTTGGGTTTGTCCTCACAGCTGGGGCGTTGATCTTACAATCTCTGCCGATGTGTCAAGTCCTTTTACACTTCTCACACACTATGTTGCAGTATCCAGTGTGATGCTTGTAGCATCTCTTACACTGAGGAAGAGTACCTTTGTAGTTAGGGTTAGAGCTAGGGTTCGGGTTAGGGTTCCTCCAGTTGTTGTTTCCTTTAAAATTCTCATACCTCTTTACTGGGTTCTAGTCAAAACTTTTTCCCTTATTTTGGTCCCATTACGTTTCCCATTACTAGCTTCAGATTCTGATTTCGCCTTCTCTGGCTCTTGGCGGGTAATTTGATTCATCAGGGTGTGCGCCATGCGCATAGCTTCCGATACATTCGCTGGTTTCGAAGAAGTGACATTTCCCTGAATGTCCTTGGGGTGTCCCCACAGATACCTTTCCATACGTTTGTACTCCGGAGTAACCATTGTGGGGCACATCAAAGCTAACTCCAAGTACCTTTGATTATCGCCATCAAGGTCAGTCCCTACAACCTTCAGTTCCCAAAATTCCGATTCCATTTTCCAGAATTTCGGTTCTGGGGCAGTACTCCTCGATCATAGCCCTCTTAAACTCCTCTCATAGTGTAGCGTAAGCTTCATCAATTCCCCGAGCCTGGGCGAGCGTATTCCACCAAGTCAAAGCGCCATCCGACAAAGTGCAGGATGCGAACTTAGTCTTATTCCCTTCGGAGCAGTTACTCACACAGAACACAGATTCCAACTTTTCAAACCATCTCATCAGCCCAACTGGCCCTTCTGTTCCACTGAAATTGTGGGGCTTACAACTCTGAAATTCCTTGAAAGTGCACTCATTCTGGAAGTTCGGGTTAGCCGGTGGAGCTTGGGGGTTGGCATTCGCCATAGCTGCGGCTACTCGAGCGGCTATCATCTCCTCGATCTGTGCTGCTGTGGGCATTTCCCTTGGACCTCTTCCGTTAGCCATCGATCTTCCAAAAATTTCGACTTAAGTCAAAATCCATTAACCAACAACGTCACGGCATACGGTAAACAACTTGGAAACAACACAGTATACGATAACTAAGCATGGCAAACAAGCAGCATATAGCACAAAAGCCAACATGTAATAAAACGCCGTACAATAAATCAACAACAGTAATTCCATTCATAGTAGGAAAATTGCATACAACAGCATAAGGTTCATACGATACATAAATGAAAACAGGAAACTACAAACGGAATACATAAAGAAATCTAATACAACAGTTCTAAGGTGAGGGTGGGTAAATGATGTCCATCAGGTGGGTCATCTGGTCCGCGAGCTCAGTTACCCGAGCACGGAGGGCATGCACTTCCCTCGTGAGTTCCTCGACGGTAGGAGATGCTGGTGGGGCAGGTGGTGCAGATGGTGCAGGTGTAGCACTAGAAGTAGACAACACAGTGCGGGCGACCTTACGTACAAATGGATCGGTGGGATGCGGTACAACCCGCTTACGGGCTGTGACCCTAACCAACTGTCCATGTGCGTTCACGAACGACTTACCTCCATTAACTCCTGGAATAACAGTACCATCGAAGCGGTACCGCTTCTTCGGCGGGGTATAGGGTGGCTGCACGGGCTCCTCCTCTGAATCCTCATCGGGATCCTCCTCGCTGGTATCATCGGATGATGATCCGTCTGAATCGTCGGAAGGTAGTGCAGGTACATCACGGGCAGGAGAAAGCATCTGGCCGGTGGTCATAAGTCGATATCTGCCAGGTGTAATCGGTACGACACGTCCGTCAGCGGTGCGTCTAGCCCAATGTCCATGCTCGTTATGGAAGGGACCGTCTCCGTTTCCCTCAGGGATCACAGTACTACCGGAATGGTGCTGTGGCCCCGGGAGTGTAGGGCTGGGTGGTGCTGGAATCTCCTCGGGATCCTCTTCTCCGTCTGAGATGTCCATGAGGTCAAGCGCGTGTCTACTATCTCCAGAAGACGAATCGCCAGAGTCGCCGGAGGGTAGCGGTGAGTCAGCAACAATAGTAGGCGAGGTAGCAGACGTATCTGAGTCACTCTCGAAGTCAAAGGTTATGGGCGGCATGTATGACATCTAAACAAGGAAAAATAACCTTTTCCATGTCACTAAGACATATAGCAAGCACGTAATTAGGTACTACAGCATCCTAGCAGTACATAGCATGGCAATCGTAACAGTATTAAACAAAAGTAACATGCAATCAAAGGCAGATGGCAGCATGCAGTAGCAAGAAAATAGCAGCATACAGCAAGTTCACATAGCAGTAAAGGTAAGCAGCAGCATGCAGTAGTAGTAAGCAGTAACAAGTAAACGAGCAATTTCTAGATTAGTCCTATTAGCGAATCCTATCGGCTCGGTCAAGACTCACTAATGCAACCTAATTCGCTACACCAAATGTGACGCCCCGTACAAAACCATCATGTAGGAATCGTCAACAACAGGTCCATTACACGGTATAATATTACATGCTGTTTTAAAACAAGTTTTGCATTCATGAAAAGATAACGTTTTACAAAAGATAACATGACACAAAGGTCGTTACAAAGCCATTATTCAAAATAACATAAGTTGCGAATGCAAAATAAAAGTTCCATGATTGAGACATCTCTAAGTAATGCAGCGGAAGTCTAACACAGCGAGTCTGTAACAGCAAGTCTATAACACCAAGACAACGAGTCTAACAGCGGAAGCAACAACATCTAAGCACCTGAGAAATACACGCTTAAAAGGTCAACACGAATGTTGGTGAGCTATAGTTTATATTCAATAATGTAATGTAGACTACGAGATTTCGTATTCAAAACAGTATGAAAAGTATATGCTTATCCGTGGGCACCCGGTAACTAACTTAACGTAATAATAATACCCCCTAAAAGTACACTTGGCGAGTGCGTATGTCCTCGAAGTATCAAACACCCGTTAAATGCTAGCACGACTAGCCCGAGTGGGGATGTCAACCCTATGGATCCATATCTATTATTCACGTTCACCAGTTCAAAAACCAATGATTAAACGTTACCGTGCTAAGGGGAATCTTTGTGTCGTTATATCACTCACACATATATAAAGTTTAAGTGCTCGTGTCTAGTATATAAAACATAAAAAGCGCATGTATTTTCAGTCCCAAAAATAGTTAAAGTAAAAAAGGGAAGCTATAACTCACAGTGAATGTGCGGTAAAGTCGATATGAAAAGTATGCAAGTAGTAAGTCGGTCCGAAAGGTCGTCAACCTAAGTCAAAGGTCACTAAGTCAGTATATTGTCCCCAAAAGTTTAAAAGTGAATAAATTAAGTCTTAAGTATCATCATCATCATCATCATCATCATCATCGTTATCATCATACGTAAAAGATAAAGTAAGGTTTTCAACAAGAATATAGATCGAAACAAAAGGCTGACTTCGGACAGCTGCTACGACCTCTATACAAAACGAAAAGACCCGTGGTCAGTGGCCAAGGCTCCGTATGTGAGTCTTCTAACCTCTGTCCAAATTTCAGATCCTAACTCGATGTCGTTTGACCGTGGCGACGGTTCAAGCGCGAGTAGGTCAGAATTTTTAGCACGTCGTTATAACGGCGTAGTGACTTTCGGAAGGCTATAAATCCTAAACCGTATATCGGATTTAGGCGAGTCCTAAATGAAAATTCATCTACTCAAAACGAACTATCTGAAAATAAATCTTCCAGAAGTCCTAGGAGTCTTATCAGAACCCAAAAAACAGCAAACAAGTGCTCCGGTGGGTTTCTTGGTGATGCTCATCACGGTTCTCATCCTTGATGCGTATAAGCTTCAAGTGTACAACTCTTTGATGTTTTAGCATCACTTTGACCAAGTTTCAATCATCAACACACAACTAAGAGTAAAAGCTAACATTCTACAAGTTTTGAACATCAATGTTGCCTCTTTATTGCATAAACTCAATAAAGCTTCAACCTTTGTCCTTTTGACACAAGTTTATGCATCTTCATCATATGAGATGATGAAGACTTGATCTTTATCATCACAAAAATCATAAAAAGGTTCCAAGTAAGTGATATCTACAATGATAACTTAGATCTCAAGTATTAAGAAAACTCTAAGCTAGAAAGCTTGAATCTTTTCAAGATTAATGAGACCATAAGCTAGAAAGCTAAGATCTAGTGAAATTAATGAGATCATAAGCTAAAAAGCTAAGATCTTTAACAAAATAATGAAACCCTAAGCTAGAAAGCTTGGATCTTTAATGTTCTTGAAGATCCTTAAAGCAAAAGGCTAGATCTTCAAGTTACATGAAGATCATAAACACAAGTTTTGATCTTTTTAACAAAATAAAGGGATCATAAGCTAGAAAACTTAGATCTAACAAAGTAATGAAGATTCAAAGCTAGAAAGCTTGAATCTTTCATGTTCTTGAAGGATTCAAATCAAAGTTTGAATCTTCAAGATATAACAAGATCAAGAAGCTAAAAAGCTTGATCCTTGTATGATGATGATGATGTCGATGCTATGAAGAAGAAAAGAAGAAGAAGAAAATTTAAAACTTACACTTTTTAGAGTGAGAAAGACTAGAGAGAGAATTAGAGAGTAAGTGTGTGTAAAATGTGAATGAGATTAAGTGTGAAATGGGTGAGATTTGATTGGTATTTATATTGTGGTGGGGGGTGTTTGGCCGTAGGTTTAAAGGGGGGGGGGGGGACAAGGGGGACACCTTTTTGCTTTTTGGTTAGTGGTGGTCTAAAGGTGGTGCTAGTTGTTAGGATCCCATGCAACATTTGTGATTATGGTTAACAAAAATGCTAGTATGTTCCCTCTTATTAATGGGTTTTTGTCTTACATTTATATGGGTCATAAACTTATTAAAATTGGGCTATTAAATAGTCCATTAGCTAGAGTAGGGTGGACTAAAGTCCAAGAAGATAGAAAGTCCAACAAGACTAACTAGTGAGCATAAGTAAATTACTAAGCGTAATTAAGCAACCAAAAACCCAAGTAATTGTTATTAGGAAATAACAATTAGTATTACGTAGTCGTAATAGTCCAATTACGACAAAAGTTAAACGTGTACCAAAACATATAGCTCGTTCTCAACGTCAAGTGACACTAACTGTCATAAAAGCATTCGAGGATCAAGTTAAGTAACTAAGTACTTAATGGCACGTTGTATGGTATGAACGAAAGTAATTAATCATGAAATGAGATCCCAGAATATAAACCAACACAGTACGCACAAATACGCAGTTTCACAGAAAGTAACAAGCACAAAAGTAAGTCGAAAAAGTCGGGTCGTTACAATGTTAAGGGCAAGCTCCTTAATTCGGGAAAGAGGGGAGAAAAGCTTCCCTCACTGCAAAATTTCCTTGATCGTTTGTTTTTGATTTTGGTTGTTTAACTTACGATTGTTCTGTCTTATGCTTTTGATTTTTCGTTTGGCTATTGTGTTATTACGGTTCAGTTATTGTGGTTCATCTATGTTGTTTTTGTTTCTTGTTTTGTCCTTGGTTTCGGTTTGATCGGTTCGCCTCTAAATAGCTTCTTAGGCTAGTTGATTTTTGGTCCCGTTTGTTTTTAGTTGTGAGGCTTGCCGGTCATTGTTAGTTGTATATCTTAGGCTAGTAACTTTTTCTTTTAAAAATAAAATAAAATTAAAAGTATATAAATTTATGGTACTTATACTAAAAGTCGCTCTAAATGCATGCCTTTCACATAAGTCATTAACTTACATGTGATTTCCTCGTACGTTTCTACTCTTTGTCCCAAGGTCACCGATGTGGGGTGCTTTAGAAAATAGGGCAGATGGCCTGAAAAGGTAACATAAGTTACCCAATTTGACAATCAATTTTACCACCAATTTGCCTAAGCTCGAAAAAGATTTCAATTTTATTTTTGCTCAAGAATGATAAAATGTTAAGTTGGGGTAATCTTCGTCAAATTCATTAACGATCGTTAATCAAAAATATACGATTGGTCCCTGAAGTTTGGTAAAAAAAAAATGCACCCATCGTCCTTTTCATCTTCTTTTTGCAAATGAGATATGAAATGCGGTAAATCTTATCAATCTTCGGTAGAATTTGTACAACATGAAATCTGGTAAAGGATTTCAATCTTTGGTAGAATTTGTACACCATGAAATCCAGTAAATCTTATCAAATTCGGTAACCACCATCACCGGATTTCAAATCCGATAACCACCATCACCGGATTTCAAATCCGGTAACTCAAATCAGCATCAAACTCAAGTAATCAGATAGTAGCAGTTATTGTTCTGGATTTGTTCTTGATGAGCATATGAACACCGACTCTAAGATTTTTACCAAAATTCTATTCGATCAAATTGAGACATGAAATCGATTGCAATGATTCCTTAAGCAGCGATTATGACTTTTCTGATAAGTATTTTCGATCAAAACCACAACAAATGGACTGAATCATTGATGAACATATGCGTATATCTTCATAAGAACTTCATAATCAAACTTGAAATCAAGATAGTTTTGGAGATTGAATCCTTCTTGAAATATATTCCAATTCAGATTTCTAAGCTTCTTTAATTGAATTCATAGCATGAAACATCACAGAATTATAGAATTTAATCTTATACGATTCGGTTGGCTGTTTCTCATGAACATTGACTCCTAGATCTGAAACTTTGTGAAGTTTATAAGTTATATTTGAAGGTTGTTGCAGCTTAAAAGAACATCAAGGAACTTAAATCGGTGATCAATTTCATTCAATAGTTGCTAAATCATTCCATGAACCTCAATGCTCTTCAAACTCAAAAAACGAACTCGAATTTGCATCAAATTAGGTGATTTTCTGCTCTAACTTTGCCTAAAGAGTAATAATATCATAGGAAAGCTTCATGATAAGTCAATTCGAGTTTATAAGTCATCTTCAGAAAATCATAAAAATGAATATGAAGATGAATGATGTTCACGAACTATAGCAATTTTGAAATGATGAAATTTATTTCTTGTTATTGAAAATGTAATTAGATAATGAAATGAATTCAGATCTCATTTGCAAGAAGAAGATTAAAAGGACGATGAGTGCATTTTTTTTTAAACCCATCGTGTATTTTTTATTTTTTTTTGAACGGCAGGTTAGAGGTTAGTCGCACACGCACGCACTCGGAGGAAACCACGACCCTTGACCCTTCCATGCGGAGCAAGGTCAGGAATTCGGGGAAAACCCCTGCCGCAATCGAGACTCGAACCCGGATCTCTCTCACAAGCATGTAAACCTGCTACCACTGAGGCAAGATGTCTGTGGCCCCATCGTGTATTTTTAACTAACGACCGCTAATAAATTTGACGAAGATTACTCCAATTTAATACTTTTTCAAATCGTAATCCTTTTCTTGAGCAACAATAAAAATAAAATCCTTTTCAGGCTTAGGCAAATTGAGAGTTACCTTGATTGTCAAATTTGATAACTTAGATTATCTTTTCAAACCATTTGCACTAGAAAATATCGTTTAATAGTTTAGAATATAAATTATTCAAATGTTCTATTTGATATTTCTCAACATTAGAACGTGTTTAGAAAACATCTTAATATAATTTTGCAAATGAATAAATAAAATTATATATAAGTGTTCTGAATATAATTTTAATTTAAGATTTAAGATCTATATTAAAAGAAATGAAGGTCTTGAATGATTAATAGGGTATGCTTATTTTACTATTTTTCATTTTAAAAATTTCTTGCTTTTTATAGGAAAAAAAACTTATAACTTGGACATACAATTCACATTATATGACTATTATAAAACATGTAAAGTTCTTTCAAACATAACTAGTATAGTACTGGTACTTAGTACACACAAGACACAACTACAAAAGCATAAGGTACGATTTAAACAAAAGATAATTTGGTTGGTGTTGAAGCAGTCAATTTGTGGGATGCATTTATCTAAAGATTCCGTCCTTTAATAAATACGAGTAACGAGTAATACGGAATAGGATTTGCAAAAGAGGGTTATTTGTAAATAATATCTTATATTTTTTCTTTAACAAAGAGTATCGTCATTACCTCATGTTTAGCATATTATTTTATATCTTGATCTTTTAATAAGCAACATCTAAAATCATTATAAATCACTGAACTGGAATATCCTAGTTAATCAGGCGAAATTGTTTTGTTTAATTAATTAATTAATTAACCCTTGTATATACTAAATATCATGGGAATATTTGTAGTTTTAATTATATTCGATTGTAGTTCTGAGTTTGCGCTCACATTACAAACTGTCCCTCAACTTCGGCTATATTTGTACAACGACCCTTAAAGTTTACACTTTCTTCGGGGTTAAAAGTGTAAACATATAATTTTATTAAAATAAAAGAAACTAATTCCACCTGAATTTATAACGGGCCCTATCTTCTCGCTCGGTGCGAGTTAAATATTTTCGAGAGCACCGTTCAACTACGAAAAATCTTACGAACCCAACGGGACTAACTATACGCGAAACGGGCAATTTATAAAAAAACGCTAAACACAACGAAAACCCGTATCTTCCCGCTCGCCACAAGTTAAATTTTTTCGACAGCAGCGTCAGACTCGAAACAATTTTATGAACAAAACGAAACTAACCACGTTCGAAACGGACACTTTTTAAAAAACACTAAACACAACGACAGCCCGTATCTTTCTGCTCGCCGCGAGTTAAATTTTTCCGACAGCACCGTTACACTCGAAATAATTTATTGAACAAAACAAAACTAACTACGTTCGAAACGGATACTTTTTAAAAAATGCTTAACACAACGACATCTAAAACGGCGCTTAATACATGGGTCGTGTGCCCCTCTGTAAATACACATCGCTACGTTAAATATGAATACGCAGCCCGAAAGCCCCCGACGCAACGCGCGGGCCGGTCCGGACTAGTTTATCATAATAGTGCTAATTTACGCATAATATAATGTAGATTACGAAATTATTTATCATTTTAAAAAAAAAATGCTAATACTAACTTACTACAAAATGCACACATGAATTATCTTCTCAAACATATTTTCTTTTGGTTTCCCTTTTTTTTTTAACAATCTAGTTTCCTTAATAATCTGTGTAATTGAAGGATTTAATCGTGTCATGATATAGTCATGTCGAATGTATGATGCATGTATCTAAGCATTCAGGGGGACTGAACCACTCACGCGTTCATCTCCCTTAGTTGCATAATCTGTCCCTAACTACTGCCTTGGAAGAAACCGGGACAAATCCGAGGGCATGGCCGGTAAAACCCCTCTTCTCACTGCGCCCGCACTAAGCGAAAGACGATTTGGATGAATACTTCGGGTTAGAGATCACCTTTAATGCAATATTCTCATATGTAAATATTTGAGTTATTATATAAAAATTCACTTGCATTTCTCAATAAAAAATAAAAAAATCCCTACTTGTTATAATATATAAATATATATATATAAATGGATAGTCAATTATTGATACACAAAAGTAATATTATTGTATTACCTAAACTTGTGATATTTTTGCTATAAATAGCCATGAATGCAAGCATTAAACTTGCACCATTTCTCACACTTACAAAGTGTTTCTTTCTTTCTCTCCATTATCATCTTTGTTCTTACACTTCATTATTAGTATTCTTAATCAAGAATCAAATCACTAAAGGTAGTTATAAGCCTACTGAATTATAACATCAAGAATCAAACCACTAAAGGTAGTTATAAGCCTACTGAATTATAACACGTTATCAGCACGATAATCTTAATACTAATTATGGTTGGCTCTGCCACCTAAATGATATATGGTCGGTTATACCACCTGAATAATATATGGTCGACACTGTCGTCTAATTATCATTTATGTTACTAACATTTATATTTCAATTATCTAACATTTATATGGCCGACACTGTCGCCTAATTATCATTTATGTTACTAACATTTATATTTCTATTATCTAACATTTATATGGCCGACACTGTCGCCTAATTATCATTTATGTTTACTAATATTTATATTTATGTTATATAACATTTATTAATGATTGCTTACATATGGTCGACACTGTCACCTACTTATCATTTATGTTATATTAAATTTATGTTTAATGTTTATATACTTATGAATATAAAGTGACTATAATTTATCATGTTGTTTGTTTTAATAGAAAATGTCGAATCTGGAAAAGCTTAAATTTACTCCTTTAGAATCAACTGGAAACAACTACATGCCATGGGTTATAAAAGTAAAAATGCATCTTAAATCAATGGGCCACTGGACTAATACTTGCCGAACATCTAAACATCTTGTTAAGATGTATCAGGATTCGCTGAAAGATAAAGAAAAGGAAGTAAACTTTGTGGATAACGTCGATCCAACAGTCACTGAGAAACCATCTGATTTATATGAAGATTTCTTGAATGTTTAAGTTGTGTGTCTTTCGAAAAATAAACGATTTAATATCGTCTGTCTTTGTCATTATGTTTGCTAAATGTTTCAGTACTATCTATTTGCGTTTAAAATATTGTGTAATATTAATGTACTCACTATTTATTTCTTATATATGAAGTTCAATATGAATTTTGCTGGAATACAACATCAATCAAGTGGTGGAGATCTCTGTATAGCAGATAGTGGAACTACACACACTATACTTAAATCCGAGAAATATTTTATTGATCTAAAACCAACGGAAGGAACTATACATACAATATCAGGACCTGCTAACTTGATAAAAGGGATAGGAAAGGCAAATTTCATACTACCAAATGGTACAAAATTTTTAATAAATGATGCCTTATTTTCTCCCAAGTCAAGCAGAAATTTATTGAGTTTCTCCGACATATACCTTAACGGGTATGATTATCAGTCAGTGACAACAGAAAATGAGAAATATTTAAGTATCACTGACAAGAGTCATGTGGTTGAAAAACTGCCAAGACTTAGTTCTGGATTACATTATACACATATAAATGTACCAGAAATACATATGGTAGTTAACGAAAATTATATTGATCCTGGTGTATTCAGTTTATGGCATAACAGATTAGGCCATCCAGGATCAACAATGATGAAAAGGATTATTGAATGTACTCATGGACATCCACTAAAGGATAGAAAAATCCATCATGATACAATGGTTCCATGTACATCTTGCTCTCTTGGAAAATTGATAACTAGACCCTCACCACTTAAGGTTGAGAAAGAATCACCAATGTTTCTTGAAAGAATTCAAGGTGATATATGTGGACCAATTCATCCACCATGTGGACCATTTAGATATTTCATGGTTCTAATAGACGCATCTAGCAGATGGTCTCATGTTTGTCTGTTATCAAGCCGTAATGTGGCATTTGCAAAATTTCTTGCCCAAATTATTAAATTGAGAGCTCATTTTCCTGATTACACCATTAAAAGGGTGAGACTTGATAATGCTGGTGAATTTACATCTCAAGCATTTAATGACTATTGCATGTCTATAGGAATTGTTGTTGAACATTCTGTTGCTCATGTGCATACACAAAATGGTTTAGCCGAGTCATTGATTAAACGTTTACAGTTAATCGCTAGACCATTGATAATGAGAACAAAACTCCCTGTATCTATATGGGGTCATGCAATTTTACATGCTGCTGCATTGATTCACATCAGACCAAGTGCAAGTCATAAATATTCCCCCCTACAACTTGCTTTTGGTCAAGAGCCAAATATTTCCCATCTTAGAACATTTGGTTGTGCAGTGTATGTTCCAATTGCGACACCACAACGTACAAAAATGGGTCCTCAAAGGAGGTTGGGAATATATGTTGGATATGAAACATCTTCAATATTAAGGTATATTGAACCTATGACAGGTGACGTTTTTACAGCACGTTTTGCTGATTGTCATTTTAATGAAACATTGTTCCCTAGATTAGGGGGAGAAATGAAAAATAAAGAAAATGATGTTTCATGGTGTGAACCTCAATTAAAGTATCTTGATCCTCGCACAAAAGAATGTGAGACAGAAGTTCAAAAGATAATGCATATACAAGAACTTGCAAATCAATTGCCTGATGCATTTACAGATACAAAAACGGTGACAAAATCATATATACCAGCAGTAAATACTCCAGCTCGAATTGAAATTCCAAAAGCTGGCAATAACGTCACTCATGAATCTTTGCCACGTCAGAAACGTGGAAGACCAATTGGTTCAAAGGATAAAAATCCTCGAAAAAGAAAATCAGCTGATAATGAAGTAAAAGAAAGTGTTCAAGAAGAACCACAAATCAGTACTCCTACTGCAGAGGAGATTGATGATGTCAATACAGAAATTGCAATCAATTATGCATATTCAAAAATATTATGGAACCGAAATGAAATGAAAAATCTTGAAGAGAAATTTTCATTTAATGTTGCATATGACATCATGAATAATGATGATGATCCAGAACCAACATCTATGGTTGAATGTCAAAATAGACATGATTGGGCTCAATGGAAAGAAGCAATACGAGCTGAATTAGAATCACTCAATAAAAGAAAAGTTTTCGGATCCATCATTCTCACTCCTAAAGATGTGAAACCTGTAGGATACAGATGGATTTTTGTCCGAAAAAGAAATGAGAAAAATGAAGTTACAAGGTATAAAGCTAGACTTGTAGCTCAAGGTTTTTCTCAAAGACCGGGAATTGATTATGAAGAAACTTATTCCCCTGTTATGGATGCAATTACTTTTAGGTACTTAATCAGCCTGGCAGTTTCTAAAAATTTAGAAATGCATCTCATGGATGTTGTGACTGCTTACCTATATGGATCACTTGATAGTGATATATATATGAAGATACCTGAAGGATTTAAGGTACCAGAAGCATCAAATGCAAAACTCAAAGAAATGTATTCGATTAAATTACAAAGATCTTTATATGGGTTAAAACAATCTGGACGTATGTGGTATAACCGATTAAGTGATTACTTGATAAGCAAAGGGTATACAAATAACCTTACTTGCCCTTGTGTTTTCATTAAGAAAACAACATCCGGATATGTGATCATAGCTGTTTATGTTGATGATCTTAACATCATAGGTACAAATAAAGAGATCTATGAAGCCATTCAACTTCTAAAGAAAGAATTTGAAATGAAAGATCTCGGAAAAACCAAGTATTGCCTTGGTTTACAAATTGAGCATATGCCTAATGGTTTACTTGTACATCAAACAACATATACTGAAAAGATTTTGAAACGTTTCAATATGGACAAGGCAAAACCATTAAGTACTCCTATGGTTGTTAGATCACTCAATGTTGAAACTGATCCATTTCGTCCATGTGAAGATCATGAAGATATTCTTGGACCAGAAGTACCATATCTTAGTGCAATTGGAGCTCTTATGTATCTTACAAATTGTACAAGGCCTGACATTTCTTTTACAGTTAATTTGTTGGCAAGATTCAGCTCTGCTCCTACCAAAAGACACTGGAATGGGATCAAACACATATTTCGATACCTTCGAGGAACTACTGATTTAGAATTATTTTATTCTAACGAATCAAAACAAGATTTGGTTGGTTATGCTGATGCAGGTTATTTATCTGATCCACATAAAGCTAAATCTCAAACTGGATATGTATTCCTAAATGGAGGTACTGCAATATCATGGCGTTCTCAAAAACAAACACTTGTTGCTACATCATCAAATCATGCCGAAGTGATTGCATTACATGAAGCTACTCGGGAATGTTTTTGGTTGAGATCAATGACACAAATCATTACTGATTCTTGTGGACTAGAACGCGATAAAAGTCCAACAATTATCTATGAAGATAATGCAGCTTGCATAGCACAGATGAAAGAAGGGTATATCAAAAGTGACCGAACCAAACACATACCTCCTAGATTCTTCTCATACACTCAAAATCTCATTAAGGACAACGAGATTGAAATGAGATATGTTCAATCCAGCAAAAACTCTGCTGATTTTTTCACGAAAGCACTTCCAACTGCTATTTTCAGAACACACGTTCATAACATTGGCATGAGACATGTTCAAAAGATGTAACAACCGAAGCGATGTCTACTTGAGGGGGAGTCAACTCCATGCTGCACTATTTTTCCCTTAGCTAAAGTTTTTCCCACTGGGTTTTCTTTAGCAAGGTTTTTAACGAGGCAGTAACTTACAGTTGATCTTCAACAAACAAAATTGCTATCCAAGGGGGAGTGTTATAATATATAAATATATATATATAAATGGATAGTCAATTATTGATACACAAAAGTAATATTATTGTATTACCTAAACTTGTGATATTTTTGCTATAAATAGCCATGAATGCAAGCATTAAACTTGCACCATTTCTCACACTTACAAAGTGTTTCTTTCTTTCTCTCCATTATCATCTTTGTTCTTACACTTCATTATTAGTATTCTTAATCAAGAATCAAATCACTAAAGGTAGTTATAAGCCTACTGAATTATAACATCAAGAATCAAACCACTAAAGGTAGTTATAAGCCTACTGAATTATAACACTACTGATATAAATTTGAATTAAATAAAATGATTAAATGATAGTATTAGCTAACAAATTTTTTTCGTCCTTTCTTACTAAATGACCATATTACAATAGTAGTAATAATTTAAACTTTGAATACAACTTAGATAATCTTGTTTATATAATTACTTGTAGAAAGTTACTTCCAGCTTATTTTTGCAGAGAACTAACTGATTTTGTATTAGAATCTTCGTCACAATGACTATGATGTGGAAGCATATATGTGTTTTTTGAGTGATTGGGGTGGAATGTAGTGACCCGAACTTTTCTATGTTTATATATATTAAATGAAACTGGTATATTTACATGATTAAATGTTTTTCAACATGTTAAGCAATCAATCTTGTTAAGACTTGATTATTTGAAATGTGTTTCATATAGACAATTGACCACCCAAGTTGATCGGCGATTCACGAACGTTAAAAATTTGTAAAAACTACATGATGATATATATATGGATATATATATGGTTAACATGAGATTATGATAAGTAAGTATATCTCACTAAGTATATTAACAATGAGTGATATACATAAAAATGAGTTTATTGAATTAAGAAACTCGAAACGATATATATAACGATTATCGTTATAACAACGTCTTACTAAATACATATGAATCATATTAAGATATTGATACACTATGTTTAACATGATAAAATGATAATTAAGTATATCATTAAGTGTGTTAACAATGAACTACATATGTAAAACAAGACTACTAACTTAAGAATTTCGAAACGAGGCATATATGTAACGATTATCGTTGTAACAACATTTAACTGTATATATATCATACTAAGATATATTAATATATCATAATATCATGATAATGTAATAATTTAACATCTCTTTAGATATAATAAACAATGGGTTAACAACATTTAACAAGATCGTTAACCTAAAGGTTTCAAAACAACATTTACATGTAACGACTAACGATGACTTAACGACTCAGTTAAAATGTATATACATGTAGTGTTTTAATATGTATTCATACACTTTTGGAAGACTTCAAGACACTTATCAA
Organism: Rutidosis leptorrhynchoides; assembly: GCF_046630445.1. Lineage (NCBI taxonomy): Eukaryota > Viridiplantae > Streptophyta > Magnoliopsida > Asterales > Asteraceae > Rutidosis > Rutidosis leptorrhynchoides. The sequence continues at coordinate 26,158,279 of NC_092336.1, forward strand.
AATACTTCTACTTAACAAAAATTCTTACAATTACATCCTCGTTCAGTTTCATCAACAATTCTACTCGTATGCACCCGTATTCGTACTTGTACAATACACAGCTTTTAGATGTATGTACTATTGGTATATACACTCCAATGATCAGCTCTTAGCAGCCCATGTGAGTCACCTAACGCATGTGGGAACCATCATTTGGCAACTAGCATGAAATATCTCATAAAATTACAAAAATATTTGTAATCATTCATGACTTATTTACATGTAAACAAAATTACACATCCTTTATATCTAATCCATATACCAACGACCAAAAACACCTACAAACACTTTCATTCTTCAATTTTCTTCATCTAAGTAATATCTCTCAAGTTCTATCTTCAAGTTCTAAGTGTTCTTCATAAATTCTACAAGTTCTAGTTTCATAAAATCAAGAATACTTCTAAGTTTACTAGCTCACTTCCAATCTTGTAAAGTGATCATCCAACCTCAAGAAACCCTTGTTGTTTACAGTAAGATATCATTCTAAATCAAGGTAATACTCATATACAAACTTTGATTCAATTCCTATAACTATAACTATCTTAATTCGAGTGATAATCTTACTTGAACTTGTTTTCGTGTCATGATTCTGCTTCAAGAACTTTCAAGCCATCCAAGATACTTTGAAGCTAGATCATTTCTTGTCACTTCCAGTAGGTTTACCTACTAAACTTGAGGTAGTAATGATGTTCATAACATCATTCGATTCATATATATAAAACTACCTTATTCGAAGGTTTAAATTTGAAATCACTCGAACATAGTTTAGTTAATTCTAAACTTGTTCGCAAACAAAAGTTAATCCTTCTAACTTGAATTTTAAAATCAACTAAACACATGTTCTATATCTATATGATATGCTAACTTAATGATTTAAAACCGGAAAACACGAAAAATACCGTAAAACCGGATATACGCCGTCGTAGTAACACCGCGGGCTGTTTTGGGTTAGTTAATTAAAAACTATGATAAACTTTGATTTAAAAGTTGTTCTTCTGGGAAAATGATTTTTCTTATGAACATGAAACTATATCCAAAAATCATGGTTAAACTCAAAGTAGAAGTATGTTTTCCAAAATGGTCATCTAGACGTCGTTCTTTCGACTGAAATGACTACCTTTACAAAAACGACTTGTAACCTGTATTTCTGACTATAAACTTATACTTTTTCGGTTTAGATTCATAAACTTAAGTTCAATATGAAATCATAGCAACTTGAAACACTCAAAACGGATTTAAAACGAAGAAGTTATGGGTAAAACAAGATTGGATAATTTTTTCTTGTTGTAGCTACGTGAAAATTGGTACCAAATCTATATTAATCATATCCTAGCTAAATTATATTGTATTACATGTATTCTAATATATTATGTAATCTTGGGATACCATAGACACGTATGCGAATGTTTTGACATATCATATCGACCCATGTATATATATTATTTGGAACAACCATAGACACTCTATATGCAGTAATGTTGGAGTTAGCTATACAGGGTTGAGGTTGATTCCAAAAATATATATACTTTGAGTTGTGACCTAGCCTGAGACGTGTATACACTGGGTCGTGGATTGATCCAAGATAATATATATCGATTTATTTCTGTACATCTAACTATGGACAACTAGTTGTAGGTTACTAACGAGGACAACTGACTTAATAAACTTAAAACATTAAAACGTATTAAAAATGTTGTAAATATATTTTGAACATACTTTGATATATATATGTACATATTTGTTATAGGTTCGTGAATCGACCAGTGGCCAAGTCTTACTCCCCGACGAAGTAAAAATCTGTGAAAGTGAGTTATAGTCCCACTTTTAAAATCTATTATTTTTTGGGATGAGAATACATACGATTCTATAAATGTTTTACAAAATAGACACAAGTAATCGAAAATACTTTCTATGTTGGATTATCGAACCGAATATGCCCCTTTTTAGCTTGGTAGCCTAAGAATTAGGGAAATGGCCCCTAATTGACGCGGATCCTAAAGATAGATCTATTTGGCCCAACAAGCCTCATCCGAGTTACGGATGCTTTAGTACTTCGATTTATCATATCCGATGAGAGTCCCGGAATGATGGGGATATTCTATATGCATCTTGTTAAGGTCGGTTACCAGGTGTTCAACATATGAATAATTTTTATCTCTATGCAGTTTGCGAAATGCCTGATATGAGATGTGTTATAAAAATGAAATCTTGTGGTCTATTATTATGATTTGATAATATGTAGGTTATGAAATATCCCGTTCATATTGATTATAAACGTTCCATATTAATTGATTTCGTTGCGAGGTTTTGACCTCTATATGAGACGTTTTTCAAAGACTGCATTCATTTTTAAAACAACCATAACCTTTATTTTATCAATAAAGGTTTCAAAAGCATTACGTCGATTATCAAATAATGATAATCTAAAATATACTGTTTACACACGACCATTACATAATGGTTTACAATAGAAATATATTACATCGACCTATGTTTCTTGAATGCAGTTTTTACATAATATCATACAAACATGGACTCCAAATCTTGTCCTTATTTTAGTATGCAACAGCGGAAGCTCTTAATATTCACTTGAGAATAAACATGCTTTAAACGTCAACAAAAATGTTGGTGAGTTATAGGTTTAACCTATATATATCAAATCGTAACAATAGACCACAAGATTTCATATTTCAATATACATCCCATACATAGAGATAAAAATCATTCATATGGTGAACACCTGGTAACCGACATTAACAAGATGCATATATAAGAATATCCCCATCATTCCGGGATACCCTTCGGATATGATATAAATTTCGAAGTACTAAAGCATCCGGTACTTTGGATGGGGTTTGTTAGGCCCAATAGATCTATCTTTAGGATTCGCGTCAATTAGGGTGTCTGTTCCCTAATTCTTAGATTACCAGACTTAATAAAAAGGGGTATATTCGATTTCGATAATTCAACCATAGAATGTAGTTTCACGTACTTGTGTCTATTTTGTAAATCATTTATAAAACCTGCATGTATTCTCATCCCAAAAATATTAGATTTTAAAAGTGGGACTATAACTCACTTTCACAGATTTTTACTTCGTCGGGAAGTAAGACTTGGCCACTGGTTGATTCACGAACCTATAACAATATATACATATATATCAAAGTATGTTCAAAATATATTTATAACACTTTTAATACATTTTGATGTTTTAAGTTTATTAAGTCAGCTGTCCTCGTTAGTAACCTACAACTAGTTGTCCACAGTTAGATGTACAGAAATAAATCGATAAATATTATCTTGAATTAATCCACGACCCGGTGTATACGTATCTCAGTATTGATCACAACTCAAACTATATATATATATATATATATTTTGGAATCAACCTCAACCCTGTATAGCTAACTCCAACATTCACATATAGAGTGTCTATGGTTGTTCCGCAATATATATATAGATGGGTCGACATGATAGGTCAAAACATTGTATACGTGTCTATGGTATCTCAAGATTACATAATATACAATATAAGTTGATTAGGTTATGGTTGGAATAGATTTATTACTAACTTTCACGTAGGTAAAATGAGTAGTTTTTATCAATCTTGTTTTACTCGCCATTTCTTCGTTTCTAATCCGTTTTGAGTGATTCCAGTGGCCACGGTTTCGTATTGAACTTAAATTTATGAATCTAAACAGAAAAAGTATAAGTTTATAGTCAAAAATACAAGTTACAAGTCGTTTTTGAAAGAGGTAGTCATTTCATTCGAAAGAACGACATCTTGATGACCATTTTGAAAAACATACTTTCACTTTGAGTTTAACCATGATTTTTGGATATAGTTTTATGTTCATAAGAAAAATCATTTTTCCAGAAGTATAGCTTTTAAATCAAAGTTCTTCTTAGCTTTTAATTATCCCAACCAAAACAGCCCCCGGTTTTACTACGACGGCGTATATCCAGTTTTATGGTGTTTATCGTGTTCCCGGGTTTTAAATCATTAAGTTAGCATATCATATAGATATAGAACACGTGTTTAGTTGATTTTAAAAGTCTAGTTAGAAGGATTAACTTTATTTGCGAACAAGTTTAGAATTAACTAAACTATGTTCTAGTGATTACAAGTTTATAACGTTGAATAAGACAGCTTTTTATGTATGAATCGAATGATGTTATGAACATCATTACTACCTAAAGTTCCTTGGATAAACCTACTGGAAATGAGAAAAATGGATCTAGCTTCAAAGGATCCTTGGATGGCTTGAAAGTTCTTGAAGCAGAATCATGACACGAAAACAATTTCAAGTAAGATTTCCACTCGAAATAAGATTGTTATAGTTATAGAAATTGAATTAAAGTTTGAATATGATTATTACCTTGTATTAGAAATATAACCTACTGTAAGTAACAAAGGTTTCTTGATCTTGGATGATTACTTGGAATGGATTTAGAAAACTTGGAAGTAAACTTGCAATCTTGGAAGTATTCTTGATTTTATGAAACTAGAACTTTTGGAATTTATGAAGAACACTTAGAACTTGAAGATAGAACTTGAGAGAGATCAATTAGATGAAGAAAATTGAAGAATGAAAGTGTTTGTAGGTGTTTTTGGTCGTTGGTGTATGGATTAGATATAAAGGATATGTTATTTTGTTTTCATGTAAATAAGTCATGAATGATTACTCATATTTTTGTAATTTTATGAGATATTTCATGCTAGTTGCCAAATAATGGTTCCTACATGTGTTAGGTTACTCACATGGGCTGCTAAGAGCTGATCATTGGAGTGTATATACCCATAGTACATACATCTAAAAGTTGTGTATTGTACGAGTACAAATACGGGTGCATACGAGTAGAATTGTTGATGAAACTGAACGAGGATGTAATTGTAAGTATTTTTGTTAAGTAGAAGTATTTTGATAAGTGTCTTGAAGTCTTTCAAAAGTGTATGAATAAATATTAAAACACTACATGTATATACATTTTAACTGAGTCGTTAAGTCATCGTTAGTCGTTACATGTAAGTGTTGTTTTGAAACCTTTAGGTTAACGATCTTGTTAAATGTTGTTAACCCAATGTTTATAATATCAAAAGAGATTTTAAATTATTATATTATCATGATATTATGGTGTACGAATATATCTTAATATGATATATATACATTAAATGTCGTTACAACGATAATCGTTACATATATGTCTCGTTTCAAAATCATTAAGTTAGTAGTCTTGTTTTTACATATGTAGTTCATTGTTAATATACTTAATGATATATTTACTTATCATAATATCATGTTAACTATATATATAACCATATATATGTCATCATATAGTTTTTACAAGTTTTAACGTTCGTGAATCACCGGTCAACTTGGGTGGTCAATTGTCTATATGAAACCTATTTCAATTAATCAAGTCTTAACAAGTTTGATTGCTTAACATGTTGGAAACACTTAATCATGTAAAATAACAATTTCATTTAATATATATATATAAACATGGAAAAGTTCGGGTCACTACAGTACCTACCCGTTAAATAAATTTCGTCCCGAAATTTTAAGCAGTGGGAGGTGTTGACGTATCTTCTGGAAATAAATGCGGGTATTTCTTCTTCATCTGATCTTCTCGTTCCCAGGTGAACTCGGGTCCTCTACGAGCATTCCATCGAACCTTAACAATTGGTATCTTGTTTTGCTTAAGTCTTTTAACCTCACGATCCATTATTTCGACGGGTTCTTCGATGAATTGAAGTTTTTCGTTAATTTAGATTTCAGCTAACGGAATAGTGAGATCTTCTTTAGCAAAACATTTCTTCAAATTCGAGACGTGGAAAGTGTTATGTACAGCAGCGAGTTGTTGAGGTAACTCAAGTCGGTAAGCTACTGGTCCGACACGATCAATAATCTTGAATGGTCCAATATACCTTGGATTTAATTTCCCTCGTTTACCAAATCGAACAACGCCTTTCTAAGGTGCAACTTTAAGCATGACCATCTCTCAAATTTCAAATACTATATCTCTTCTTTTAATGTCAGCGTAGCTCTTTTGTTGACTTTGGGCGGTTTTCAACCGTTGTTGAATTTGGATGATCTTCTCGGTAGTTTCTTGTATTATCTCCGGACCCGTAATCTGTCTATCCCCCACTTCACTCCAACAAATCGGAGACCTGCACTTTCTACCATAAAGTGCTTCAAACGGCGCCATCTCAATGCTTGAATGGTAGCTGTTGTTGTAGGAAAATTCTGCTAACGGTAGATGTCGATCCCAACTGTTTCTGAAATTAATAACACATGCTCGTAGCATGTCTTCAAGCATTTGTATCGTCCTTTCGCTCTGCCCATCAGTTTGTGGATGATAGGCAGTACTCATGTCTAGACGAGTTCCTAATACTTGCCGTAATGTCTGCCAGAATCTTGAAATAAATCTGCCATCCCTATCAGAGATAATAGAGATTGGTATTCCATGTCTGGAGATGACTTCCTTCAAATACAGTCGTGCTAACTTCTCCATCTTGTCATCTTCTCTTATTGGCAGAAACTGTGCTGATTTAGTGAGACGATCAACTATTACCCAAATAGTATCAAAACCACTTGAAGTCCTTGGCAATTTAGTGATGAAATCCATGGTAATGTTTTCCCATTTCCATTCCGGGATTTCGGGTTGTTGAAGTAGACCTGATGGTTTCTGATGCTCAGCTTTGACCTTAGAACACGTCAAACATTCTCCTACGTATTTAGCAACATCGGCTTTCATACCCGGCCACCAAAAATGTTTCTTGAGATCCTTGTACATCTTCCCCGTTCCAGGATGTATTGAGTATCTGGTTTTATGAGCTTCTCTAAGTACCATTTCTCTCATATCTCCAAATTTTGGTACCCAAATTCTTTCAGCCCTATACCGGGTTCCGTCTTCCCGAATATTAAGATGCTTCTCCGATCCTTTGGGTATTTCATCCTTTAAATTTCCCTCTTTTAAAACTCCTTGTTGCGCCTCCTTTATTTGAGTAGTAAGGTTAGTGTGAATCATTATATTCATAGATTTTACTCGAATGGGTTCTCTGTCCTTTCTACTCAAGGCGTCGGCTACCACATTTGCCTTCCCCGGGTGGTAACGAATCTCAAAGTCGTAATTATTCAACAATTCAATCCACCTACGCTGCCTCATATTCAGTTGTTTCTGATTAAATATGTGTTGAAGACTTTTGTGGTCGGTATATATAATACTTTTGACCCCATATAAGTAGTGCCTCCAAGTCTTTAATGCAAAAACAACCGCGCCTAATTCCAAATCATGCGTCGTATAATTTTGCTCGTGAATCTTCAATTGCCTAGACGCATAAGCAATCACCTTCGTCCGTTGCATTAATACACAACCGAGACCTTGCTTTGATGCGTCATAATAAATCACAAAATCTTCATTCCCTTCAGGCAATGACAATATAGGTGCCGTAGTTAGCTTTTTCTTCAATAATTGAAACGCCTTCTCTTGTTCATCCTTCCATTCAAATTTCTTCCCTTTATGCGTTAATGCAGTCAAGGGTTTTGCTATTTTGGAGAAATCTTGGATGAATCTTCTGTAGTAACCAGCCAATCCTAAAAATTGACGTATATGCTTCGGAGTTTTTGGGGTTTCCCACTTTTCAACGGTTTCGATCTTTGCCGGGTCCACCTGGATACCTTCTTTGTTCACTATGTGACCGAGGAATTGAACTTCTTCCAACCAAAATGCACACTTTGAAAACTTAGCGTACAATTTTTCTTTCCTCAATACTTCTAGCACTTTTCTCAAATGTTCTTCGTGCTCTTGATCATTCTTTGAGTAAATAAGTATGTCATCGATGAAAACAATGACAAACTTGTCAAGATATGGCCCACACACTCGGTTCATAACGTCCATGAACACAGCTGGTGCGTTAGTCAATCCAAAAGGCAAAACCATAAACTCGTAATGACCATAACGCGTCCTAAAAGCAGTTTTTGGAATATCATCCTCCTTTACTCGCATTTGATGATATCCAGAACGTAAATTGATCTTCGAATAAACCGACGAGCCTTGTTGTGATGACCCGGGAATTTCCGACCAAATTTAAACTTAATCTTTATATGTTTCCGACCCGATAAGCAAAGTCTGTAAAGTTGAGTCTCAAAATTTTGAACTACTTACATAGATTTATTTAACCTATGACTATTTCCGATGATTCACGAACAATTGTTTATAAATAAATATGTATATATATACATATAAATGTAAGTATATATATAATAATTTAAAATTTTAGAATATAATGTAAACATTAAAATTAAGTATGTAAGATAAGATATAAAATAATTAAGTATAATTTAAAATGAATTCGTATACATATACATATATATTTGGTTGCTATTAATAATTATTATATTATAATACATATAATATATATATAAATGATATATATTCAAATATGTTATTATATATAAAATAAGTAGTACGTAATTAATGAAATATAAGGTTAATATATTATATGTAATTATAAGTTAAAATATAAATGTCATATTATTATCAATATATTCATTATTATTATTGATGTTAATATTAATATTAATATTTGTATTATTAAGGTTATAAATTCTAATATAAAGATATAAAGATAAATATAAAATCTGATATGTATAAGTTGGTATATTATTATTATCATTAATAATATTAATGTTGTTATAGCTAGTAATATTATTAGTAGTATGAATAATATGATTATTACCATCTTTATTATTAATATCATTATTATTATTATTATCTAATATAATTATAAATATTATTAAAATAACTTTTAATGTAATTGTTAAAATGTATTATTAGAAAATAATACATTTTATGCTTATTAACATAAATAATAAGATTATTATCATTTTATATCATTATTAACATTATCATTAATAATTATTATTATCAGTGTTACTAATATTATTATTATTATTATTTTTAATATAATATAATTATTTGTTTTAAAATACTAATTATATCCAAAATATGAATATAGATATATATATATATATATATATATATATATATATATATATATATATATATATATATATATATATATATATATATATATATATTTATCACGGATCAATTCTATATTCAAAGTAACTGTATTTGATTGAATTACAGTACAAATCAATGACAATAAGAACAAATCTTGTTATCCATCATAATCAAGTTATAATTTTTTTCTTCCATCTTTTGTTTATATCTGTAACTGTTGGCCCACTTCTGTTTTCCTTTAGTTATCGACTAGAGCTGCTACTGCAGCTATACTTTGATGTTTCTGTTTCTACTTGAACACCATTGAACTCTCACCACACCTGCATTTTTCTTTTCTACCATCATATGACTACAACACCAACTCTTTTCTCTCTTCTTTCTTTTCTATCTCTCTTGAACAATGACACAAACGCCACCCCATTGCCGTTTCCTTTTTAATCGGTTTAGAATAAACCACCAAGTTTCCTTCATTTTCCTTCTCTTTTATTTCATGTTCAGTTTCTTGACGAACCAGGTTACAAAACAAATATTGTTGCTGATTGCCTGTACAATTCTATCACAGTCACCATCTAGAGTCACCATCACCGAAGACAACCATCGAATAAAATGCTACTGCAAATGTATTCTTCGTCTATTTCTGACCCGGTTAAGAACTCCATCACTATCGTTGGCAACCAAGAATACCTTCACCAAAAACATTATAATCGTTACCACCTCCAACCCATTGAACCACCACCGTCACCATCGTTCAACACTACAACATCATCTACCTGCGGTTCATAATTCCTGGTTCAAATGCCACCTCTAGCTCATGATCGATTTCAAACATAAACCTGCAACTGCTCGATATTTTGGTCAGACCACCTTAAACAAAACCCTATCATCAAACAAAACTTGCAACTACTGTTGACTTTGGCTAGACCCAGATTACATATAATCATAATCATATCGAACTGTTATAAACCAATCTTAGTATAAATTGCACATTACTATCTGCTATAGGAATAAAAAGTCAACTAAAGTTGTATTGATCAAATTAGTGCAAATTATAAATTTCTTGATGATCAATCTACTTTACGATAATTTGATACCTGATTTCTGAAGGAGTTTATGTTGATTTCCAACACCTGCAACACACCAAACCTCGAATTCAAGTTTTAAACTCACGAAGATCTATTCTGTTCCTTGATGAATTCAGAAAAATACTTTTGTTTCGATCAATTTCGCTTCATGAAAACATTTAATCGTTGTTCTAGGCGAATGATTCCATGGATTTCTTCTCCATTTAATCTTCTCCTGTGGCTCGAATTAAATCCAAACGAACCCATCTATCTACTGCTATTTACAATCAACTATTGATATAACCTTCTACCTTTCGATCCCTTTTGATCTTGATGTGAACTATCGTTGGTTATTGCTAATTCTTCCTTGCTATTACAATCGATCGATGCCAACCCTAGAATCCCATCTGTAGAGTATACAAGTTTCTGTTTCGGTTATCTTATTTAATCTGGTAACGGGTTCGATTTAACGGGTCATCCAAAAATTGATTACGATTGTTGGGCTTCAATACATTGGGCTTATGTATTTGCTGTTGGACTGAAGTAATTAGAACTACATAATATGGGTTATACAATTATGATACTGTATTAAAACAGAAAAACAGAAGTGCTTCGATGGTTAAGGATGTTAGGGTGTGAATGAGAGGTCTTGGGTTCGAGCCCGGTGCAAGGCCATTTTTTTAGGGAAAGCTTTTAAGGTAGTTTTATTATTATTATTATTATTATTATTATTATTATTATTATTATTATTATTATTATTATTATTATTATTATTATTATTATTATTATTATTATTATTATTATTATTATTATTATTATTATTATTGTTATTATTATTATTATTATTATTATTATTATTGTTATAAACATTAAAATTAACATGTTAAGTAAAATTATTACTATCATTAGAATTATTATTATTGTATCATTATTAATGTTATCTTAAGTATTAACATTTTCTGATCATTATAATTATTATTATTATTATAATCATTATTACTATTATCATTATTATCAAAACTATCATTATTATTATTTTCATTAAACATGATTTTTATATATAATTTTATTTACATTATTTTTAATATCATTAATATTATTATTATTATTACAGTATTATTATTACTACAAACATAATAACATTATTTACAAAAATATTTACATATAACAAATTTTGATTTAATAACATAATACTAACTATATAGATATATATGTATTAGTATAACTATATGTATAAATATTAATATACAAAATATATATATATATATATATATATATATATATATATATATATATATATATATATATATATATATATATATATATATATATATATATATAACATTTGAAATAACAAATATATTACTAAAATTAAATAGGTAATATACATAAACTAGTTTGATTATTATTACATATTAATTATAAGCGTTAATATATATAAATGATATAGGTTCGTGAATCCAAGGCCAACCTTGCATTGTTTAGTTGTTCAATGTCGTTATATGTATTTTTACTACAAAATACATTAGGCGAGTTTCATTAATCCCTTTTAAATGCTTTCGCAATATATATTTTGGGACTGAGAATACATGCGCTGCTTTTATAACTGTTTTACGAAATAGACACAAGTACTTAAAACTACATTCTATGGCTGGATTATTAAACCGAATATGCCCCTTTTTATTAAGTCTGGTAATCTAAGAATTAGGGAACAGACACCCTAATTGACGCGAACTCTAAAGATAGATCTATCTGGCCCAACAAGCCCCATCCAAAGTACCGGATGCTTTAGTACTTCGAAATTTATATCATGTCCGATGGAGGATCCCGGAATGATGGGGATATTCTTGTGTGCACATTGTGAATGTCGGTTACCAGGTGTTCAATCCATATGAATGATATTTTTGTCTCTATGTATGGGACGTATGTTTATGCGAAATGGAAATGGAAATATGAAATCTTGTGGTCTATTAAAATTATGAAATGATTATTTATGCTAAACTAATGAACTCACCAACCTTTTGGTTGACACTTGAAAGCATGTTTATTCTCAGGTATGAAAGAAATCTCCCGCTGTGCATTTGCTCTCTTTAAAGATATTACTTGGAGTCATTCATGGCATATTTCAAAAGACGTTGCATTCTAGTCGTTGAGTTCATCAAGATTATTATTAAGTCAATTATAGTAAGATATATTATGAAATGGTATGCATGCTGTCAACCTTAGATGTAATGAAAGATTGTCTTTTCAAAAACGAATGCAATGTTTGTAAAATGTATTATATAGAGGTCAAGTACCTCGCGATGTAATCCACTGTTATGAATCGTTTATAATCGATATGGACTTTGTCCGGGTGGATTTGGACGGGTCTTCGTAGTTGGTATCAGAGCGGTGGTCTTAGTGAACCAGGTCTTGCATTAGAATGTCTAACTGATAGTTGTTAGGATGCATTAGTAAGTCTGGATTTCGACCGTGTCTGCATGTCAAAAGTTTTGCTTATCATTTTCTAGTCGGAAATCATCTACTTATCATCCTTAGGAAATTACCTGCTTATCATTCTTAGTCTAGACACGTTTTACTGCATTGACTGCATGAATAGTGTAAAGACCAAAATTCATATCTTAGCGTATCTGCTACTTTATATCTTAGCGTATCTGTTACTGTAACTTTGCCTGACAACTTTCATAGATTCCTCCGTAACTTATGGGATTTTAGTGTTATATATGCATATGTAAATTATGTATTGCAGGTGACTAATCTACATCCTATAACCTATTTCTTATCGAAAATCCTTCATCTGATCGTACGAGATGAATCCTGCAACCAGTTCGAGTCCCTCAGATTTCGATAGCTATTCCGATAGTTATTCTGACCTAGATGTTCACCTAAGCTCCGAAAACAGCGTAATCGGCATGAATCAACCAATCAGCCATTATCAATTCATCTGATGGGTTCGTAGTTGACTTAATTAATGGAAAAGCGGAGAAGGCAATCCCTTCCACCAACCGAATTCACCTCTTGACAATGAACCTGAAGCGTTTACCGGCGAACCTGTTCGAAACACCATTTTCAGTCTCATTTCCAGGGTAACACGACAAGATTATATTCTATCCACAATTCTGAACCTTATTCATCCGCTCGTTCCGACCGACAATCATCCTGGAGTAATAAGTCAACGAACTTCGCGCTCGAATAATCAATTCGGAGAATATGGTGCAAAATGTACCAGCTTCAGCAACATCACCGGCACCAACAGTACCATCAATAACAGTACCAGTACCATCAACAATCCATGCTTCAATATCATCGTCTGTACTTTGAGTATGATCTTCATTCTACGTATCGTTCTACCTCATTTATCTTCGTTCGACATGACGAATATGTAATCTCTAAAGTTTTAGAGATTATTTATTCTAGTTCCAACCGAAAAGCAAATGAGTTTAATATCATGTTAACTTATTAAATCCATGAGTACATCTGAAGAAAATATATATGTATATATGTTTTCATAAAGATTGTAATTAAAAATTCTCTTGTACAAACTGTTAATGGTGAAAATATTTTAACGGGTAGGTAATACCCGAGGAATATTTAAAATTTCACATTAATAAGTTACATTGTACGTTCTTCGAATTTAATTCAACAGTCATTTACTATCATATTTACATCCACCGATATACAAATCCGTTCACCACAGAATAACCATATTCATCCAATTTCAAATTTGGATTTTGATTTATCAGAATCCAACAAGTGGCATAATGAAGAAATAATGGACACAATAAAAACTGATTAGAAACAGACTAATTAACAATATGAAATTTTGTTAAGAAATCACGCTACCAAGATCCTAGCTAACTGTTCCTAGCTAACTATTCCTAGCTAACTATTCCTAGCTAACTGGTTACATTTTATTTATCGCAATTTAATTATCGCAATTTACATTCTTGCAATTTTATTTATCGTCATTTAATTTCTGTTATTTATTTTACGCACTTTATTTATCGTCATTCTGTTATTTACGCATTTTAAATATCGGGACACGTATACAATGTTTTGACATATCATATCGACCCATCTATATATATATATATATATATACTTTGAGTTGTGATCGAGTCTGAGACGAATATGGGTCACGATACGTATTGATTAATTCGAATATTATATATTAAATTATATATAAATTGTTGAATTGCTAACCGCGGACTATCAATCGAGGACTACCATCATTGGACAATTAAAATGAATTAAAATATTGATTATAACATATGAAACTAAACAAATCTTCAAGTTTGCCACTTGATTTCACCCTAAAACCTCATTTGTATCTTGACGATTACAATCTGCGTCCAAACCTTTCGTAATTCTTGAAAACACCTCAATCGAGAGGATAAACCAGCCGCATTTCATCTACGGAAGAAAAGATTGATGCATATAACTTTTCACCTGAGAAACTCTCTGCAACTGAGTAAACGTTTAAAACATAGCTATGCTAATTTTTTTGTGTTATTATTACCCAAAATAACTTTGCAATCCCTTTCTGAATTAGCAAATGTTGTCACAGCTCCAGCAAGTCAACTTTGACTTTTCGTTCGAAACAACCTTATTATAACCTTGATTTATATGTGTACTCTTTTATTATTATCGGAGAACCTGTTATATTCCACCATATTACCGTCAGCGTTTAATCATCTAAAAACACAATTATCTTGAAATCATCTCAGAACGATAACCAATGATTCAGATATGGTAGCAGTAAATGTAGAGGAATCGGCAATCAGTACTTTGAAAACTCACAGCATATCTACATCAACAATTATATATATAATAATTATCTCCTAGAATTACGACCTTCAATTCAAATTTTTTTTTTTGAAAAGGTACCCAGTTTACGAATCGATACTCTGTATGTTGAAAAAGCTGAATGAAGCAGCAGAAACTGTAGGCAATCGTAAATGACCTTAGTCGTCAGAAATTTGATGATAAAGAATAGTATGTTGGAAAAGCTCAGAAACGTTGGAACTGGAAAACGGATTGAGCTAACCATGAAGGAGACTAAGAACAAATACAAGGACCATACCCTATATTCAAAGAATCCAGATAATTCTGGATCCGTTGAAATCTTTAAAGAATATCTTGCTCTAAAGTCATGTTAAAATTTTACGAAAAATCTTTCTCTATCAACCATCGAACTTAGAAATTCCAAAATATCATCATCAATATCTTCGATATTTCTGAGGATATTTTTATAAATATTCTCGTCCGAAATTATATACCTCTTCGTGCTTCCTGTGTATCATTATATTGGAAACATTCAATAGAAAATCTAGTACCGAAAAGCGGATTATACGAAACTATGAAGGAAGCCGTGAACAAATCACAAAGAATAAGTTTGACTTCAAAGAATCCGAATGATTCTGTTTCTGATGAAATCTTTAGCGAATACCTTGCTTCCGAATCTAAACCCTTACGGATAAATCTTCTTCATCATCCATCGATATTAGAAATTCCAAGATATCATCGTATCTTTCATTATAAATATCCTCCATATTTCTGAAGATATTTCATAACTATTCTTATCTGAAATCATTAATCTCTTCCTGATATCAGTGTTACATCATATAGAAACTGTTAGTTTCTATATTATGTAAACTTTCGAGTTTAAAATACGAATATTTTGAAGTAGTGTAGGGAGCTGAAGCATGAGTTAGTATAATATAATGACACTTGATCAACGTGATTATATTACAGTAAGTCATGCTGAGTTTCTAAATGGAACATAATGATTCACAGATTATAACGTCATCATGTGCCATGTTACATCACTCTTTCATTCAAATTAACTTCTGAACATATCAAGAAAATATATTCTTGATAGTTCTATTCTCAGTGACTTTGATAAGTTGACAAATCAAATCGTGTTATTACGTTTTTTCTTGTTTAGAACATTATATTCATTCGAAACTCCATATTTACGAATTCTGGACCATTACAAGAGGTGTCCAATCGTAAAAAGAAGAAACGAATGGACAAAGCTCCAAAAGAAATAGAAATTGGAGTATAAATCGCAGCAAAGAGGAAGGAGTATTAACTGTGGATGACAATGATTATAAAAACCAGATATAGGGAAATTGAAATATAAGGAAAGATATAAAGCCCGATAACAACACCTAAATTACAAACCGTGTATATCAATGTTTATCGCAACATAAGGACACGGGAGAATTACAAGTACTATAACCCCAAGGGCAAAGTAGAAGTAAGCAGATTCCTCTGGTAGAAGTTGGAAAAGAAGAATAATTGTTGCGATCATAAGGATGAGGATAAGGATCAGAACCGGATTAAGCATTATTATAATCTTTTGGATATATGAACTGAGAAAGAAGGCATAGAAGTGGTGGAAACTAATGGAACAGAAAAGGTAAATTTATAAGGGAAATATCAGACGGAGAAATCGAGGCAGATCACCGTATTTAATTATAGAGATCTTAATTTCCTTATTCGTCGAAGAATCAAATCTTTTAGATTTCGAAGATTTTCTTCAAATCCCTTGAATTTCGGGATTCAATCGAAATTACGTCAAAAGTTATGGAATATCTTCATTTATTCATCTCGATCTTTGGTGTTAGCATCATTCATACGCTTCGACTAATCGAATCATTTTATCTATATTGTTCAATGATGATAAAAACTTGATTTATCAACTCATATTCATTATGAAAACATTCTTATTGTTAGCCATGACGACCACACTCAAATTTCGGGACGAAATTTCTTTAATGGGTAGGTACTGTGATGACCCGGGAATTTCCGACCAAATTTAAACTTAATCTTTATATGTTTTCGACCCGATAAGCAAAGTCTGTAAAGTTGAGTCTCAAAATTTTGAACTACTTACATAGATTTATTTAACCTATGACTATTCCCGATGATTCACGAACAATTGTTTATAAATAAATATGTATATATATATACATATAAATGTAAGTATATATAATAATTTAAAATTTTAGAATATAATGTAAACATTAAAATTAAGTATGTAAGATAAGATATAAAATAATTAAGTATAATTTAAAATGAATTCGTATACATATACATATATATTTGGTTGCTATTAATAATTATTATATTATAATACATATAATATATATAAATGATATATATTCAAATATGTTATTATATATAAAATAAGTAGTACGTAATTAATGAAATATAAGGTTAATATATTATATGTAATTATAAGTTAAAATATAAATGTCATATTATTATCAATATATTCATTATTATTATTGATGTTAATATTAATATTAATATTTGTATTATTAAGGTTATAAATTCTAATATAAAGATATAAAGATAAATATAAAATCTGATATGTATAAGTTGGTATATTATTATTATCATTAATAATATTAATGTTGTTATAGCTAGTAATATTATTAGTAGTATGAATAATATGATTATTACCATCTTTATTATTAATATCATTATTATTATTATTATCTAATATAATTATAAATATTATTAAAATAACTTTTAATGTAATTGTTAAAATGTATTATTAGAAAATAATACATTTTATGCTTATTAACATAAATAATAAGATTATTATCATTTTATATCATTATTAACATTATCATTAATAATTATTATTATCAGTGTTACTAATATTATTATTATTATTATTTTTAATATAATATAATTATTTGTTTTAAAATACTAATTATATCCAAAATATGAATATAGATATATATATATATATATATATATATATATATATATATATATATATATATATTTATCACGGATCAATTCTATATTCAAAGTAACTGTATTTGATTGAATTACAGTACAAATCAATGACAATAAGAACAAATCTTGTTATCCATCATAATCAAGTTATAATTTTTTTCTTCCATCTTTTGTTTATATCTGTAACTGTTGGCCCACTTCTGTTTTCCTTTAGTTATCGACTAGAGCTGCTACTGCAGCTATACTTTGATGTTTCTGTTTCTACTTGAACACCATTGAACTCTCACCACACCTGCATTTTTCTTTTCTACCATCATATGACTACAACACCAACTCTTTTCTCTCTTCTTTCTTTTCTATCTCTCTTGAACAATGACACAAACGCCACCCCATTGCCGTTTCCTTTTTAATCGGTTTAGAATAAACCACCAAGTTTCCTTCATTTTCCTTCTCTTTTATTTCATGTTCAGTTTCTTGACGAACCAGGTTACAAAACAAATATTGTTGCTGATTGCCTGTACAATTCTATCACAGTCACCATCTAGAGTCACCATCACCGAAGACAACCATCGAATAAAATGCTACTGCAAATGTATTCTTCGTCTATTTCTGACCCGGTTAAGAACTCCATCACTATCGTTGGCAACCAAGAATACCTTCACCAAAAACATTATAATCGTTACCACCTCCAACCCATTGAACCACCACCGTCACCATCGTTCAACACTACAACATCATCTACCTGCGGTTCATAATTCCTGGTTCAAATGCCACCTCTAGCTCATGATCGATTTCAAACATAAACCTGCAACTGCTCGATATTTTGGTCAGACCACCTTAAACAAAACCCTATCATCAAACAAAACTTGCAACTACTGTTGACTTTGGCTAGACCCAGATTACATATAATCATAATCATATCGAACTGTTACAAACCAATCTTAGTATAAATTGCACATTACTATCTGCTATAGGAATAAAAAGTCAACTAAAGTTGTATTGATCAAATTAGTGCAAATTATAAATTTCTTGATGATCAATCTACTTTACGATAATTTGATACCTGATTTCTGAAGGAGTTTATGTTGATTTCCAACACCTGCAACACACCAAACCTCAAATTCAAGTTTTAAACTCACGAAGATCTGTTCTGTTCCTTGATGAATTCAGAAAAATACTTTTGTTTCGATCAATTTCGCTTCATGAAAACATTTAATCATTGTTCTAGGCGAATGATTCCATGGATTTCTTCTTCATTTAATCTTCTCCTGTGGCTCGAATTAAATCCAAACGAACCCATCTATCTACTGCTATTTACAATCAACTATTGATATAACCTTCTACCTTTCGATCCCTTTTGATCTTGATGTGAACTATCGTTGGTTATTGCTAATTCTTCCTTGCTATTACAACCGGTCGATGCCAACCCTAGAATCCCATCTGTAGAGTATACAAGTTTCTGTTTCGGTTATCTTATTTAATCTGGTAACGGGTCATCCAAAAATTGATTACGATTGTTGGGCTTCAATACATTGGGCTTGTGTATTTGCTGTTGGACTGAAGTTATTAGAACTACATAATACGGGTTATACAATTATGATACGGTATTAAAACAGAAAAACAGAAGTGCTTCGATGGTTAAGGATGTTAGGGTGTGAACGAGAGGTCTTGGGTTCGAGCCCGGTGCAAGGCCATTTTTTTTAGGGAAAGCTTTTAAGGTAGTTTATATATCATTATTATTATTATTATTATTATTATTATTATTATTATTATTATTATTATTATTATTATTATTATTATTATTATTATTATTATTATTATTATTATTATTATTATTATTATTATTATTATTATTATTATTGTTATAAACATTAAAATTAACATGTTAAGTAAAATTATTACTATCATTAGAATTATTATTATTGTATCATTATTAATGTTATGGTAAGTATTAACATTTTCATATCATTATAATTATTATTATTATTATAATCATTATTACTATTATCATTATTATCAAAACTATCATTATTATTATTTTCATTAAACATGATTTTTATATATAATTTTATTTACATTATTTTTAATATCATTAATATTATTATTATTATTACAGTATTATTATTACTACAAACATAATAACATTATTTACAAAAATATTTACATATAACAAATTTTGATTTAATAACATAATACTAACTATATAGATATATATGTATTAGTATAACTATATGTATAAATATTAATATACAAAATAAATATATATATAACATTTGAAATAACAAATATATTACTAAAATTAAATAGGTAATATACATAAACTAGTTTGATTATTATTACATATTAATTATAAGCGTTAATATATATAAATGATATAGGTTCGTGAATCCAAGGCCAACCTTGCATTGTTTAGTTGTTCAATGTCGTTATATGTATTTTTACTACAAAATACATTAGGTGAGTTTCATTAATCCCTTTTTAAATGCTTTCGCAATATATATTTTGGGACTGAGAATACATGCGCTGCTTTTATAACTGTTTTACGAAATAGACACAAGTACTTAAAACTACATTCTATGGCTGGATTATTAAACCGAATATGCCCTTTTTATTAAGTCTGGTAATCTAAGAATTAGGGAACAGGCACCCTAATTGACGTGAACTCTAAAGATAGATCTATCGGGCCCAACAAGCCCCATCCAAAGTACCGGATGCTTTAGTACTTCGAAATTTATATCATGTCCGATGGAGGATCCGGGAATGATGGGGATATTCTTGTATGCACATTGTGAATGTCGGTTACCAGGTGTTTAATCCATATGAATGATATTTTTGTCTCTATGTATGGGACGTATGTTTATGCGAAATGGAAATATGAAATCTTGTGGTCTATTAAAATTATGAAATGATTATTTATGCTAAACTAATGAACTCACCAACCTTTTGGTTGACACTTGAAAGCATGTTTATTCTCAGGTATGAAAGAAATCTCCCGCTGTGCATTTGCTCTCTTTAAAGATATTACTTGGAGTCATTCATGGCATATTTCAAAAGACGTTGCATTCTAGTCGTTGAGTTCATCAAGATTATTATTAAGTCAATTATAGTAAGATATATTATGAAATGGTATGCATGTTATCAACCTTAGATGTAATGAAAGATTGTCTTTTCAAAAACGAATGCAATGTTTGTAAAATGTATTATATAGAGGTGAAGTACCTCGCGATGTAATCCACTATTATGAATCGTTTATAATCGATATAGACTTTGTCCGGATGGATTAGGACGGGTCTTCACACTTGTAGTTGATCAAATAAGTCGTCAATTCTCGGCAGTGGATAACGGTTTTTAATGGTAAGTTTGTTCAACTCTCTGTAGTCAATACACAACCTAAATGTACCATCCTTCTTCTTGACAAACAAAACAGGAGCTCCCCACGGTGATGTGCTTGGTCGAATGAAACCACGTTCTAATAGTTCTTTCAGTTGGCTTTGCAGTTCTTTCATCTCGCTGGGTGCGAGTCTATAAGGAGCACGAGCTATTGGTGCAGCTCCTGGTACAAGATCTATTTGAAATTCAACAGATCGATGTGGAGGTAGTCCCGGTAATTCTTTCGGAAATACATCGGGAAATTCTTTTGCGACGGGAATATCATTGATGTTCTTTTCTTCGGAATTGATTTTCTCGACGTGTGCTAGCACAGCATAGCAACCTTTTCTTATTAGTTTTTGTGCCTTCAGGTTACTAATAAGATTTAACTTTGCGTTGCTCTTTTCTCCGCACACCAATTAGGGTTCTCCTTCTTCTCGTACAATGCGAATTGCATTTTTATAACATACGATCTCTGCTTTCACCTTCTTCAGCCAGTCCATGCCAACTATTACATCAAAACTCCCTAACTCTACGGGTATCAAATCAATCTTAAATATTTCGCTACGCAGTTTAATTTCTCGATTCCGGTATATATAATCTGCTGAAATTAATTTACCGTTTGCTAATTCGAGTAAAAATTTACTATCCAACGGCGTCAATGGACAACTTAATTTAGCACAAAAATCTCTACTCATATAGCTTCTATCCACACCCGAATCAAATAAAACGTAAGCAGGTTTATTGTCAATAAGAAACGTACCCGTAACAATCTCTGGGTCTTCCTGTGCCTCTGCCGCATTAATATTGAAAACTCTTCCACGACCTTGTCCATTCGTGCTCTCCTGGTTCAGGCAATTTCTAATAATGTGGCCCGGTTTTCCACATTTATAAAAAACTACATTGGCATAACTTGCTCCGACACTACTTGCTCCGCCATTACTCGTTCCGACACCATTTGTTTCTTTCGTTCTGTTAACTCCTGGTCCGTAGACCTCACACTTCGCCGCGCTATGACCATTTCTTTTACACTTGTTGCAAAATTTGGTGCAGAACCCCGAGTGATACTTTTCACACCTTTGGCATAGCTGTTTCTGATTGTTGTTGTTGTTGCGGTTGTTATTGTTGTTGGGATGATTGTTGTAGTTACTGTTGTTGTTGTTGTTATTGTTGGGCCATTTGTTGTAGTTGCGATTGATGTTACGATTGTTGGGATAGTTGTTGCGATTATTGTTGTAATTGCTGTTGTTGTTGTATTGGTGATTCTTATCACCGTTTTCCTCCCACTTTCTTTTGACTTGCTTCACATTGGCCTCTTCAGCCGCCTGTTCTTTAATTCTTTCCTCAATCTGGTTCACTAGTTTTTGAGCCATTCTACATGCCTGTTGTATGGAGGCGGGCTCGTGTGAACTTATATCTTCTTGGATTCTTTTCGGTAATCCTTTCACAAACGCGTCGATCTTCTCTTCCTCATCTTCGAACGCTCTCGGACACAATAGGCACAATTCTGTGAATCGTCTTTCCTACGTGGTAATATCAAATCCTTGGGTTCGTAACCCTCTAAGTTCTGTCTTGAGCTTATTGACCTCGGTTCTGGGATGGTACTTCTCGTTCATCAAGTGCTTGAATACTGACCACGGTAGTGCGTAAACATCATCTTGTCCCACTTGCTCTAGATAGGTATTCCACCATGTTAATGCAGTACCTGTGAAGGTATGCGTAGCGTACTTCACTTTGTCCTCTTCAGTACACTTACTTATGGCAAACACCGATTCGACCTTCTCGATCCACCGTTTCAATCCGATCGGTCCTTCGGTTTCATCAAATTCGAAAGGTTTGCAGGCATTGAATTCTTTGTTGGTGCATCCTACACGATTTCTTGCGCCGTTAGCTGCATTGCTAGATTCGGCGTTATTGTTGGTATGTAGCGCAGCCTGTACTGCGGCTATGTTTGAAGCAAGAAAGGCACGAAATTCCTCTTCGCTCATATTCAAGGTGTGTCGAGTAGTCGGTGCCATTTCCTTCAAAATAGTCAAATGAAACGAGTTAATCATATAGAATATCAAGAGTAGTCAATAGTATTTCGTAGCGTAATATGAACTTATTTATAAAAGCTCTTTCTTCATATTAGCGTTTTATACTCTTTAATTCGGGTAGTACCTACCCTTTAAGTTCATACTTAGTAGCTAACATACCATTTCAACTACTACAATTCTATATGAAAAACTAATCACAAAAAAAAAAAAAATATATCATATTCAAACCTTTATACAATAACTTGCAAACTTACAATACCGCTTTTTTTTACATATCGCATGAAATATAGCTGTAACGACCCGGATTTTTCCAATCGTTTTATACTTATGAGATTAATATTTACATAAATTAAACCTTACCAACATGATAAGCAATCCAAATTGTTGAGACTTGTGTTTTTGAAAAGAGTTTTACACAACGTTTGACCGTCCAATTTGACCGATGATATCACGAACTATATAACATACGATAATTATACGTTTGTGTATATATATATATATTTAACATGATCTAAGAATGGTTTAACATCTCATTGTGTACTAATGACAATGAGTTATAAGTATATTTTGAAACTACTAACTTAAGTTTTCAAAACGATAACTATACGTAACATTCTTTGATATATATACTTATAACCTATAATGCTTATACATGTATCGTATATATAATGTATCTAATCACTTTTTAAGGACTTAAATACATAAAACAATATAAGTATATTCACAAAAGATAGCTATATTTGAATTCTCATTCCGTTTCCTCAAGATTTCTATACGTATATCTTGGGTATATGTACCCGTATCATACCCAGCTTCTATATGTATTTACTATTGGTATATACACATCAAATCAACATCCTAATCAACATTATTACTGCTCTAGATATGAGGTAACTAGGATTTGTCAAGTAGCATGAATTATTAGTAAGAAAACAAAATTAGGAATCCTTTTCTTTCTTTATAAACTAAAAACGTTTTTATGAATGAACACCATTTCTTCACTCCATTTTCTCATACCTACACCCTCATTTCTCTCTAAAAATACTCTTAACTTCATACTTGATCATCTCCAAGCATTTTCCCCATCATTTAGCTTCAATTACAAGCCTTAAACACCATAAGAAAACTCTTTCAAGAACATATCAAAATAACCACCCATTTGAAGAAGTATACTTCCAACCTTTTGATCTAACTCCACCACTCTTTGATTCCAAGATTTTTTCTTATCTCTTACAGTAACTTTGTCCAAGTAACTTGAGGTAGTAACCTTGTTCATAATCTTGTTCGATTCATAATTATATAGCTATCTTATTTTATGTTGTAAAATTTTAACAACAAGAACATAGTTTGAATGATTTCAAACTTGTTTGCAAACTAAATAGATCCTTCTAACTTAACTTTTAAAATACTTCAAGACCTGTAATATATCATAATGATATAGTCCCACTTTTAAACTCTAAATATTTCGGGATGAGAATACATGCATTTTATGATTTACGTTATGGACACAAGTGATTAAAAATATATATTCTACGTTGAGTTGTACCACTGGCATACTTCCCTGTAACTTGGTAACTACTATTTACTTGAGGTATTGTAAACGCGAATCCTGTTGATAGATCTATCGGGCCTGACAACCCCAACCGGACTGGACGACCAGTATTCAACGGTTGCACAGTACTTCGTTTTGGTGACTACACTTGGTAAGGTGTAGTAAGATTTTATAATAAAGGGAATATGCGACGTTGATTAAATGTTAAGTATGGTT
The DNA here is from genome assembly GCF_046630445.1 of Rutidosis leptorrhynchoides. Taxonomy (NCBI): domain Eukaryota; kingdom Viridiplantae; phylum Streptophyta; class Magnoliopsida; order Asterales; family Asteraceae; genus Rutidosis; species Rutidosis leptorrhynchoides. The sequence goes on from NC_092336.1 coordinate 26,183,340, forward strand.
ATCAAGTGCTCAACAACTTAGAATATTTTTTATTAAAACGTTTATGTATATGAAATCTTGTGGTCTATATTTATAACGCTGCTAGCATTAAACCTATATCTCACCAACTTTATGTTGTCGTTTAAAGCATGTTTATTCTCAGGTTCCTAGAAGTCTTCCGCTGTTTGAATATATGTTAGAGAAACCATGTGCATGGAGTCATACATGTTTTATTCGAGGAAGCATTGCATTCACAAAATCATCACCGTGTATTTATTTTGACTGCATTGTCAACGGAAGTATTCTTGTAAACTGTTATTTACGATGATTGTCTATATGTAGAAATCATCAGATGTCGAAAAATTTGAATTTTAAATATTCATTTATGGTATATCTTTTCAAAAGAATGCAATGTTTATAAAACGTATCATATAGAGGTCAAATGCCTCGCGATGTAATCATATGTTATTGTATTCATCCCTATGGATTGGGTCGGGTCGTTTCATGTGGTATCAAAGCGGTGGTCTTAGCGAACCAGGTCTGCATTAGTGTGTCTAACTGATAAGTCGTTAGGTTGCATTAGTGATTCTGGACTTCGACCGTGTCTGCATGTCAAAATTTTGCTTATCATTTTGTGTCGAAAATCATGTACTTATCATCTGTAGGAAATTACCTGCTTATCATCTTAAGTCTAAACGCGTCTTACTACATTCATTGCATGAATGGTGTATAGACAAAATTTATATCTTAGCGTATTTGCTAATTCATATCTACGCGTATCTGTTACTGTAAACTTTGTCTGACATATTCCGTAAATCCCTCCGTAATCTATGAGATCTTTTGTTCTATATATGTGGATATTCTATATAATTAGAATACCACCCGATAGCCGGAAAATCATTTCATATCGAAAAATCCTTTATTCAATCATACGAAATGGAACTCGTCACTAGTTGAAGTCCCTCGGATTCCGATATGGAATTCCACTCAAGCTCCGAAAGCAGTGTGACCGGAATGGATCAACCAATCAGTCATCATCTATTTTGAATGGATTGGGGATGGGTTCGTAGCCTCCTCAATCATTGGAGACAAGAAGAAGGTTGATAAGGCTAAAAAGGAACATATATTTCATAGCAATATCCCTCCTAAATAATAGGTTTTCATATGTAATTGTATTATATTTTCATTGTAATTGTTTAAATAAATAAGTGCGAAGACAAAAGGCGAAAACGAAGATTTGAAGACACAAACGTCCAAAAAGCTCAAATGTTCAAGATATAATTCAAAAGGTTCAATTTATTGATGAAAAACGTCTAAAAATGACAAGAGTACAAGTTACAAAACGCAAAGTACAAGATATTAAATTGTACGCAAGGACGTTCGAAAATCCGGAACAGGGACATGAGTCAACTATCAACGCCCGACGCAACGGACCAAAAATTACAAGTCAACTATGCACAAGAATATAATATAATATTTAAATAATTATATAAATTATTTATATATTATATATATTTAAAAATTATGTCGACAAGCTATGAGACAAATGATCCTGAGCTGGATTTTCAAACTCCGCGACTCGCGGAGTTTGAAGGCTAAAAACTCCACGACTCGCGGAGCTGTCAGAAATCAAAACTCCTATAAAAGGTCACGAATTCTGCGAGTAAAAAAAATATATAATAATAATAATACTCCCTAGTATAATATAAATAAATATATATATGTATATATAGTATAGATTAGTGTTATATTAGATTAGTTTGGGTTATGCAAAAGTTATTTTTACGGGTTTTTAAAGTCGGAGCTCTGTCCGTGTAACACTACGCGATAAATAATCAATGTAAGCTATGTTCTCCTTTTTAAATTAATGTCTCGTACTTAAGTTATTATTATGCTTATTTGAGCCAAAGTAATCACGATGTTAGACTAAATATTAAAGACGGGGTAATTGGGTTTTGTACCATAATTGGGGTTTGGACAAAAGAACGACACTTGTGAAAATTAGACTATGGGCTATTAATGGGCTTTATATTAAATTAACGATACCTCGTTAATTTAATATAAAGGTTATGATTTGACGTATCTATATATAACCACATACGCTTAATCGGACACGATGGGCGGGATATTTATAAGTACGAATTATTGTTCATTTGACCAGACACGGGGATGGATTAATAGTCAATGGACTCATTAAAACAGGGGTGGATTACATTCAAGGGTAATTGGTGTAATTGTTAACAAAATATTAAAACCTTGGTTTACACACAGTCGATAACCTGGTGTATTCATTAAGCAAAGTATTAAGACCTTGTTACAGTTCGAATCCCCAGTTAGTTGGAATATTTGACTTCGGGTATAAGGTTAAATTTGCCGAGCAGTTTATAATTATGACCGATGAACTATTATGGACAAAAACCAGATAGGTTTCAAATACATCCAGGACAAAGGACAATTAACCCGGGACAATAAATTAAAATCAAAACGTCAAACATCATGGTTACGGAAGTTTAAATAAGCATAATATATTTTATTTCATTTTTCCTCGTACTTTTATTTATTGTCATTTTAATTATTGTTATTTATTTTATATTGTTATTTAAATATCGTCATTTACTATACGCTTCGTTTAAAATATAAATCGACAAACCGGTCATTAAACGGTAAACCCCCTTTTATATATTATTATATATAATTATATATATTTTGTACAAATATAGTTGTTTAAAAATATAGTGTGCAATAAGACCGCTCCCTGTGGAACGAACCGGACTTACTAAAAACTATACTACTCTACGATTAGGTACACTGCCTATAGTGTTGTAGCAAGGTTTAGGTATATCCCATTTGTAAATAAATAATTAAAACTTGTGTAATTTGTAACGTATTTCGTAGTAAAATATAGTACTATCACGTACCCCCATGCTACCACATCAAGTTTTTGGCGCCGCTGCCGGGGACTTGGCGAAACGCTATATTTTTAATATATATTTGTATAAATATATTTTTAGAAAAACAATATCAAATTAAAAAAAAAAAACCGAAAAAATAAAAATAAAAAATATATATAAATCTAGTTTTACGATTTTTATCTATAAAATTATAAAGTAGTTCTATTTTTATTTTAATTTTTAAATATAAGTTTTTATTATATAAATATTTAGATTTTAAAACAGAAAAATATAAAACAGAAAAAAAAACACGTCAAATTAAAAACTGTACCAGAGTTGAATTTTGGAACCACGCGACTCGCGGGGTTTGCTGCTTGAAATACCGCGACTCGCGGAGACACCCTGACACACGTGACAGAACCCTAATTTCACATTAATTACGGATTTTATTATTATTATTATTATTATTAATAAACCCTAATTAGTTTAATTATTATAATTAGTTTAAGTTTTTTTTAATTAAATTGTATTTTAAATTTTAATTAGTTTTATTATATGTAAAATTAATAGTTTTAATAAATAAATAATATAAAAATAATATTTTTAAAAAAATTGTACTTTTTACAACTTTTTGTATATTTTTATATTTTGTCCCTTTTTAATCGTTTTAGCGTAATATTTGTATTTTTAGCTCATATTTAATTTTAAACTTAGTTTTTGCCATAGTTATTTTTACTTCTAGATTTTTAGGCTTTGCCGTAAAATCCCTTAAGTGCTTTTTCTTTAGACTAAGATTTAGGTGCTTTAGAATTTTGCGACTCCGTTTTTATATTTTAGTATCTTTTTAAGTTATTACCATTTGGGATATAGTTTTTCTTTTAAGCTTTAATATTTTTAGACGCAACTTTTAATTCTTAGTTTTTAATTCCTTTTTAAGTTACGACGCGCTATTTTCTTATTTTTATTTTTCGACGTTTTTCGACGCGCATTCTTTTTCTTTCTTATTTCTCGACGCTTTAGTTTTTAGGACTTAGAAATTTTCTCTATTTCTTATCTAATATCTCAAACAGAAAGAAAAATTATTTAAGTGGTTAAATTAATGGACGTTGACAATTTTCTGCTTCGTAGTAATAGTTGGATTTGTTAGTGGCTGAGTTGTGAGCTTCCGATTTAAAGGGTTCTGGCTCCCTGCTGCATCTTTTGGCTATTCGAAACGTGGGCAAAAGCAGAAAAGTCTATTAATTGGACAACTTATATAAGTTTTTCTATTTTTATAACTAATAAGATAATTAGTAAATGCACCACATTGTAGCTAAAATTTGGCCATCGCAATAAAATGGAAAATTTTGAAAACAAGGCTATGGAAACTCTTTTTGATATCCAAAATCAATTAAATCAATACTCTCAAACGAGTGTTGATGACAATTCGTTCGGTCAATCTTGGATCACGAATGAAGAAACAATAACTGGTTGTGAAATCTGTGGAGATTATCACTCAACATGGGAATGTTATTATTACGTTCCTATGAAAAATTACGCACCCACGGAACCTGAATGGAATGATTATGAAGAATACAATTCAAATTGGGATTATTCCCAAGAATATATCCAAACTCAACAACCAGTAGACGAGAAAAATTACGTGTCTGAAAATTTATTAGACAATATGAAAATCAAACTCGAAGAACTCAATGCTCAAAATGAACAAATGAGAGAGTTTGTAAACCGGCAAGCTGAAACTCTATCAGACTACACACCTGTTGATCTGAGGAGTCGTGTGCAAGAAAATCTCATATCATCGAATTTTGATGAATTCGAGAGCTCCGAAATCACCAACTATCCCGATGATACTTTTTATTCAGTCTTACCAATTTCACAACATATCGACACATTAGCCTCTACCGACGAAATCATCGATCCATCAATGGATAAAGAAGAAGTAAGGGTAACAAATTGGTACTCTTGGGAATACGATAACGTTGAAAATTTTACCCCCAAGGCCAAACCGAACTTCACCATTCCACAACCTTCCAACCCAATATTCTCAATAGACGAGTCATCCACCGGAAATGAACTACGAGCTGTAATAGATAATGACACCTCGAATTTCACCCAATTGGGTAATAGAGGTGAAAACTTTGACGTCGAGAATAAAAGGAAGGAAACGTTAGAAATTGTCCACCCTATACTATGTATGTCGGTGTATATCGATCCATTTGACCAAGAACCAGAAAAGAGACATATCCATTTACTAAAAGCTACACTTAAAAAAGAATTAAGTAGTGACGATCGGGTGGGTCTAAACTTTAAACCCATTAATATATTTTATACCACCCGAGATGTAAATAACTGGCTCACTATTTTAATTCGTGGAACTTATTCTACCGACTTCACATGTCGTCAGCTAAGTGTGGGGAAGTTTAACCCCACTTAACGTTAAATTAGGGGTTCGGGTTAGTGCATAACTCGTTAATAAACATGCATAATAAATTAGGGTAAAAGACGCATTTTTAAAGATTAGCAAACAGTTCAGAAAAGCAACCGTTTTTGAAGAAAAATATGTGTGATAAAACAAGAAGGAATGAACGATGAGCCGCGCCATCTATCATTCGACGAGCTTTGTAATTACAAACTGGGTATTTTCAATCACTTTTCTACACTAATCACCCTCATTAATTTATAATTAGAGTCTGATTTCATGCAAATGAGGGCATTGCATGATCTCAAGTGTGGGGAAGGGTTATAAATTCTCTCGGGTTTATACTTGGCTTATTTTCTAAATTTTATGAAAATTTGAAAAATTTTAAACTAAATGAATTTAAGATCATGTTTATATATATTTATGAACGGTGAAAACTAGGTGTTAATACCGAAATTATCGTTACCTCGGAAAGGACATAAATTGAGAAACTCCCTAAAACGATTGAATTCATTTAAAATGGAATAAAGGAGAATAAAAAGGCAAAGAAAGAAACTAAGTGTGGGGAGAATGTACCAAGTTATTCAATTAAAAACTATATATCACATGTTTCTGTAAAGTTTATTGCAGGTGCTTTTGTTTTGGACTAAATTAACTATTTTACCCGATGAAAGAAAAGAAAAGATGGATCTACACGATGAATCAATTCCATCATTAAAAGGAAGTAAAGTCTTCCGAAAAAGACACGCGCTTCTTGATTTAGGTCATGAAGTTGTCGTCCAGACCAGCTGTAGGTTGACGAAAAATCTAGAAAAGTCATCTCTAAAATCAGCAGGAAATCCACGGACCTCAGCATCAAACAGGGTCGCCAAGTGGTCAGATTTATCCTAACTATGAGAAGGATTTATCTCGTAAAATGGGAAGGGCACCGTGCAAATTAGCTTGATAAGACTAATGAATCAGATCCCCAGAAAGGATAATCTCCTTAAAGATCAAAAATCAGCTTTTAAGCCTGTTATTACTCAATCCTTGAGATTGACCTTAAAGATTGAGAATTACAAACTCATGGAATTCAATGATATCTAAACTCGAGCTTGAACGAGAAAATATTTTGATCAAAAATAAAACCGATTTGTTTTCTGAAAACCCATTTTCAATGCGTTCATTACCATTGAACGTAAAATCCTAGGAATTCACCTGGAATTCATTAGGTCACCTTAACCAAATCGGGTGTCAACCGTAAGAACGGTGGTTGCATAGCATGGTCGAAGACAGGACCTTGTGCCAGACCAAAAAATTCATAGGGTGAGCTTTACTATTGCTCCTACAAAGGATAGTAATTGTGTCCGACACGTTATAGACCATAATTAAAAGCATGTCAGGGGACATTACCTTAACAGTTGCTTGTTCAACGCTTTCCTTTACAACCGGACGGTAGTTTATCGAAAGGTAATATACGGAGCAAGTATACTGGACGTGTTGCTTTCCTAATACAAGGTTAGCAAGTGGGTGACACAAAACCACAAGTGTTGAGCTAAAATTTTCAAATCTGAAACCCACACAACCCACAAAAATATTTTGCAAACACCGGTGAAGGGTTATTCCGGAAAACGTGTCTAGGGTAAAAGCTAGATTGAATTTTTAAAAGATCAAATGTTTTCATAAAGATCCAATTTCCTAACGGATCTAAATTTTCATAGTCATGTGGGACTGTAAACCGCCTTTCAAATGTGCACTTTGCTTTGGAAACTGAAAGTAAATCGGCTATTTGATTGCAAGTGTCGTTGACCTAAACCCGAGGCAACTGTGGATGACACACCCACCTTTAACCATGGTTCTATCGTTACTATCATTGTTTATACCACCATATCAAAATCACTGATGTACAAAGTGTGATGAATAAAAAAGTGATTCATGTATGTTTTTATTTCAAATTCTGTATTGCTTGAGGACAAGCAACGCTCAAGTGTGGGGATGTTTGATAAGGCTAAAAAGGAACATATATTTCATAGCAATATCCCTCCTAAATAATAGGTTTTCATATGTAATTGTATTATATTTTCATTGTAATTGTTTAAATAAATAAGTGCGAAGACAAAAGGCGAAAACGAAGATTTGAAGACACAAACGTCCAAAAAGCTCAAATGTTCAAGATATAATTCAAAAGGTTCAATTTATTGATGAAAAACGTCTAAAAATGACAAGAGTACAAGTTACAAAACGCAAAGTACAAGATATTAAATTGTACGCAAGGACGTTCGAAAATCCGGAACAGGGACATGAGTCAACTATCAACGCCCGACGCAACGGACCAAAAATTACAAGTCAACTATGCACAAGAATATAATATAATATTTAAATAATTATATAAATTATTTATATATTATATATATTTAAAAATTATGTCGACAAGCTATGAGACAAATGATCCTGAGCTGGATTTTCAAACTCCGCGACTCGCGGAGTTTGAAGGCTAAAAACTCCACGACTCGCGGAGCTGTCAGAAATCAAAACTCCTATAAAAGGTCACGAATTCTGCGAGTAAAAAAAATTTATAATAATAATAATACTCCCTAGTATAATATAAATAAATATATATATGTATATATAGTATAGATTAGTGTTATATTAGATTAGTTTGGGTTATGTAAAAGTTATTTTTACGGGTTTTTAAAGTCGGAGCTCTGTCCGTGTAACACTACGCGATAAATAATCAATGTAAGCTATGTTCTCCTTTTTAAATTAATGTCTCGTACTTAAGTTATTATTATGCTTATTTGAGCCAAAGTAATCATGATGTTAGACTAAATATTAAAGACGGGGTAATTGGGTTTTGTACCATAATTGGGGTTTGGACAAAAGAACGACACTTGTGGAAATTAGACTATGGGCTATTAATGGGCTTTATATTAAATTAACGATACCTCGTTAATTTAATATAAAGGTTATGATTTGACGTATCTATATATAACCACATACGCTTAATCGGACACGATGGGCGGGATATTTATAAGTACGAATTATTGTTCATTTGACCGGACACGGGGATGGATTAATAGTCAATGGACTCATTAAAACAGGGGTGGATTACATTCAAGGGTAATTGGTGTAATTGTTAACAAAATATTAAAACCTTGGTTTACACACAGTCGATAACCTGGTGTATTCATTAAGCAAAGTATTAAGACCTTGTTACAGTTCGAATCCCCAGTTAGTTGGAATATTTGACTTCGGGTATAAGGTTAATTTTGCCGAGCAGTTTATAATTATGACCGATGAACTATTATGGACAAAAACCAGATAGGTTTCAAATACATCCAGGACAAAGGACAATTAACCCGGGACAATAAATTAAAATCAAAACGTCAAACATCATGGTTACGGAAGTTTAAATAAGCATAATATATTTTATTTCATTTTTCCTCGTACTTTTATTTATTGTCATTTTAATTATTGTTATTTATTTTATATTGTTATTTAAATATCGTCATTTACTATACGCTTCGCTTAAAATATAAATCGACAAACCGGTCATTAAACGGTAAACCCCCTTTTATATATTATTATATATAATTATATATATTTTGTACAAATATAGTTGTTTAAAAATATAGTGTGCAATAAGCCCGCTCCCTGTGGAACGAACCAGACTTACTAAAAACTATACTATTCTACGATTAGGTACACTGCCTATAGTGTTGTAGCAAGGTTTAGGTATATCCCATTTGTAAATAAATAATTAAAACTTGTGTAATTTGTAACGTATTTCGTAGTAAAATATAGTACTATCACGTACCCCCACGCTACCACATCAAAGGTGATCCCTTCCATCCACCAAATTGCCCTCTTGACGATGAACCTGAAGCACTTACCGGCGAACCTGTTCGAGAAACCATTTTCTCTCTCATTTCCAGAGTATCTCGTCACGATTATATACTACATCAAATTCTAGATTTTATTTATCCGCTCGTCCGAACCGAAAATCACCCCGGTGTAATAGAAGAACTCAACAAGCTTTGCACTCGGGTAGTGGCTTTGGAGAATACGGGACGAAGGTTACAAACACCATCAGCAGCATCAGTATCATAACCAGTACCGTCAATAACATCAACATCGCAAGCCTCAATACCCTAAGCACCAGCAGCATCACCAGCATCAACGTTATCACCATCATCAACATCAACATGATCATTACCACCACCAACAATCACATCCGCATCACACGCCTCAATATCACCATCCGTACCTCGGATATCAACGTCACACGCACCATAGATACCAAGAAGTACCAACAACAATAAACGATGAAGTATTGATTCATAACTTCATCGGAGAAACATTCTATGGTGATTATGTAATCTCTAAAGACATAGAGATTACCTATTGCTGCCTTAACCATAAATCAGATGAGTGGACAGAAATGATAAAAGGAAGAGTAGAAACCCCGACAAGAATGATGCGTAAGGTACAAGCTAGACTTGTTTTACCAACAGCATCAGCAGTACCCTTAGCCTCACCAACACAGTCAGTGCTGTCAACATCGTTAGAATCGTCAGCAACTTTAACATCACAAGCTCCACCAGGTCAAGAATCACCGTGGACATCATCAATAACGCGTATATTGCATCAACGAATTATGAAGTATTAACTCATTCTTCTGAAGAATTTATATAAATATTTTATATATATGAATTCGGAAACCAAAATAAATCTTTTCATACTAAGCTATTAAGTATGAATTGAAAAAGGGTAGATACTACTCGTTTAAATTCATACTACAAATATACAATGATGTAGGTCCTTCTTCAGCAACTTAATCATCGTTAACTATAATCCCTGTTTCAATTCAATGAATTCCATTTTATAATAAACCAAGTGTATTATTCAATAATATGTTTGATTTTACACTTTCATCTTCAATGTACTCGAAGCTTACTGGGAAACAACATTCATATCTTGCGAAGTTAGCAAGAGTTCAATGAGTATCAGCATGATTCACTAAGGAAATATATATAAGAATAAATAATAAAGTATTGATCCATAACTTCATTAATATTCTGTGAAGAATATGTGGTTCCTAATCGTTTTAGAGATTACTTATTCTAGCTCAAATCGAAAATCAAATGAGTCTAATATTATATTGACTTATTCATGATTACATCTAAAGAAAATATATATGTACATATATTTTCATAAAGATTGTAATAAAATTCTCTGGTACAAAACATTACTTGTGAAATTTTTTTAACGGGTAGGTAATAACCGAGAGATATATAAATTCACAATTAATATGATTATATTCTTCGACTCTAATTCAACAATCATCAACTATACTCACTACCTTCACAATAATATACATTCTTTCATAGAAATTAAAACAACCATTCTCATCCAAATTTGATTACGACAAAACGAAATCCAAGTTAAGACTTAACAGAAGACATCACTCTTAGGACTCTTACATCTTTCAAAACTATACTTTGACTTCAAAACTATGCTAGAAATCATTCGATTCTTGGAACCCAGAAAAATATTTGTATCATTCAAAGTCCTAAAATCATATGTATATTAACAATTACAATCTATGATCAAACCCTTCGAAATTCCTGAAGACACTTCAAATAATGGACAATCGAGATGATGATCCAACCACACATTACCCACAGCCTTGCATCTGAAAAGCTCTCGAAACTAAGGACATAATTTAACACGTATCCGCGTTAAATCTTTTAGCATTTATTAGCAAAAATAACTTTGCGATTCCTTTCCTAAAATAGCAAATTTTGTCACAGTTTCAGCAAGTCAACCTCGACTTTCCATTCGAAGTAGCCTTATTATAACCTGTAATACATATGATTACCCTTTTGTTATCGGGGAACCTTTTATATTCCACGACATTATCAACAGATGTACCAGCAACTCGTTACCCCTTTGGCGGAATCAACAATTGGTATTTTGAAATCTCGCAGCGTTTCTATTTCAGCAGTTATATATATATACAACGTCTATCCTCAAGAATTACATATTTCAAATGTGAAGTTTCTGAAAAACGCTCCAGCCTACGAATTAGTGCTATGAAGTTTTGGAAAAGACTGATAAAGTGGTAAAGACAGTAGACAACAATTACGGTCAGAAGTTTGACAATAAAGAATAATAGATTGGAAAAGCTCGAACGAAAAATTTGGTACTGGAAAACGGATTGAGCAAAGTATAAAGGAGGTCGTGGACAAATCATAAGGACGAAATCTACCTTCAAAGGATTCAAATGATTCAGTGTCTGCTGAAACCGTTAGTAAGAACCTTACTCCTTATTCTAAACCTTCACAGACAGATTTTCTGCGTCATTCTCTGATCTTAGATATTCTAAGATATCATCGTATCTTTCATTATAAATATCTCTGATATTCCTGAAGATATATTCCCAACTATCCTCATCAAAAATCATTTATCTCTTCACAATATCTGCGTTACAACATAAAAGAAACTGTGTTAGTTTCTAAATTCTGAAAAATTCGAGTTTAAAATATGAATGTTTTGAAGTAGTGTTGGAAACTGAAGCATGAATTAGTATAATATAATGACACTTGATCAACGTGATTATATTACAGTAATTCATGCTGAGTTTCTAAATGGAACACAATGATTCACAGATTATAACGTCATCATGTGCCATGTTACACAACTCTTACATTCTACCCAATCTCCAAACATATTAAGAACATATCTCCTTGATAATTCTATCTTTTCGGATATTCTGGTAACTTACCAAATCAAGATCGTGAAATTACTATTTCCTTCTTAGAACATTAACTATGTTTATTTCAAAATTCATACCTACGAATTCCGGACCATTATTCGCTTGACTCGAAGTCGAGAAGAGGAAACAGAAGTATGGAACTGTTGAATATAAAAGAAAATATAAAGCTCGACAACAAAAAATAAATTACAAACCGTGTATATCAATACGTATTGCAACGTAAAGGCACGGGAGGTAGATGAAATCCTCCGGAGGTAGATGAAAAAGAAGAATGACAGAGATGAAAGTTAAGAGTATATCCAGGATTAGTACTGGATGAAGCATACTGATAAATGTTTAAAGTATGAATTGAGGGAGGAAGAATAGAAGGTATGAGTTGTAAGGAAATGAAAGGAGGTGGATTTATAGTAAAAGATCCGACAGAGCAATTAAAATAGATGATCGCATTTAAAGCGGATTCTAATTTCCTTGATTATCGAAGAATCAAATCTCATTATGAAGATTTTACTCCAAATCTCTTGAACTTGGAAACCAATCCTATCTACGTCAAAAGATATGACGAATCTATACCTACTCATTTCACCCTTTAGTGATAGCCTCACTCGTACTCTTCACAAAAATAAAATTGCTTTATCAATATTACTTGATGATAATAAAACTCTAATTTCCAACTCGTATACGTCATGAAAACATACTTATTGTCAGCCATGACTATCCCATTCAAATTTCGGGACGAAATTTATTTAACGGGTAGGTACTGTAACGACCCGGATTTTTCCAATCATTTTATACACATGAGATTAATATTTACATAAATTAAACCTTACCAACATGATAAGCAATCCAAATTGTTGAGACTTGTGTTTTTGAAAAGAGTTTTACACAACGTTTGACCGTCCAATTTGACCGATGATATCACGAACTATATAACATACGATAATTATACGTTTGTGTATATATATATATTTAACATGATCTAAGGATGGTTTAACATCTCATTGTGTACTAATGACAATGAGTTATAAGTATATTTTGAAACTACTAACTTAAGTTTTCAAAACGATAACTATACGTAACATTCTTTGATATATATACTTATAACCTATAATGCTTATACATGTATCGTATATATAACGTATCTAATCACTTTTTAAGGACTTAAATACATAAAACAATATAAGTATATTCACAAAAGATAGCTATATTTGAATTCTCATTCCGTTTCCTCAAGATTTCTATACGTATATCTTGGGTATATGTACCCGTATCATACCCAGCTTCTATATGTATTTACTATTGGTATATACACATCAAATCAACATCCTAATCAACATTATTACTGCTCTAGATATGAGGTAACTAGGATTTGTCAAGTAGCATGAATTATTAGTAAGAAAACAAAATTAGGAATCCTTTTCTTTCTTTATAAACTAAAAACGTTTTTATGAATGAACACCATTTCTTCACTCCATTTTCTCATACCTACACCCTCATTTCTCTCTAAAAATACTCTTAACTTCATACTTGATCATCTCCAAGCATTTTCCCCATCATTTAGCTTCAATTACAAGCCTTAAACACCATAAGAAAACTCTTTCAAGAACATATCAAAATAACCACCCATTTGAAGAAGTATACTTCCAACCTTTTGATCTAACTCCACCACTCTTTGATTCCAAGATTTTTTCTTATCTCTTACAGTAACTTTGTCCAAGTAACTTGAGGTAGTAACCTTGTTCATAATCTTGTTCGATTCATAATTATATAGCTATCTTATTTTATGTTGTAAAATTTTAACAACAAGAACATAATTTGAATGATTTCAAACTTGTTTGCAAACTAAATAGATCCTTCTAACTTAACTTTTAAAATACTTCAAGACCTGTAATATATCATAATGATATGCTAACTTAACAAGATATAACTTGGTTTTACAAAGAACACCTTAAAAACTGAATCTACGTCGTCGGAGTGCAACCGGGGGCTGTTTTGGGTTGGATAATTAAAAACCATCTTGAACTTTGAATTGGAAGTTCATGTTCTGAAAAAATGATATTTCTTATGAATATGTTAACACATAAAAATTTCATGGTTTAACTCAAAGTGTAAGTATTTTTAGAAAAATGATCATTAAATGTTGTTTTTATGATGGAAAATGATCACTTTCATAAGTTTTACCAAAGTTTGACCTATAACCTGTGATTTCGAATACAAACTAAGGTATTTTTAGTTCATATTCTTAAAATTTGACTCGATCCAAGGAAGTGGCAAGTTGAACCAACAAAAACGGAGTTGTAATGAAGAAACTACGACTAAAACAAGATTGGGTATCCGAAGCTAGTTTAGCTACGAAAATATTTGGAGATAAAGTAAATTAATCATATCTTTTCTAATTAATATGATATTTTATATATAATTACTTATGATTTGATTTTATATATTTCAGGACCACCCGTAAACAACACGAGAAGATTAATCATAAGACCTCATGATTGTACGCAACACGTCATTTGACAACATGGTACCATGGGTCGAGATTAATTCTGATCAATACGAATACGATGGGGTCTTTATTTATTTTATTGAGCAACTAATTGTGGACCACTAACATCGGACTGCTAACTACGGACTAAGAAAATATTAAAAGTATTATAAGTATATATATATATATATATATATATATATATATATATATATATATATATATATATATATATATATATATATATATATATATATATATATATATATATATATATATATATATATATATATATATATATATATATATATAACGATTACTTGAAAAGAATATATGTTGATATATTATATATATATATATGGTTAGGTTCGTGATATCTATCGGAGACCAAGTCGAGTTAAATACCTTCAAGGCAAAAGTGAGTATATAGTCCCACTTTTAAACTCTAAATATTTCGGGATGAGAATACATGCATTTTATGATTTACGTTATGGACACAAGTGATTAAAAATATATATTCTACGTTGAGTTGTACCACTGGCATACTTCCCTGTAACTTGGTAACTACTATTTACTTGAGGTATTGTAAACGCGAATCCTGTTGATAGATCTATCGGGCCTGACAACCCCAACCGGACTGGACGACCAGTATTCAACGGTTGCACAGTACTTCGTTTCGGTGACTACACTTGGTATGGTGTAGTAAGATTTTATAATAAAGGGAATATGCGACGTTGATTAAATGTTAAGTATGGTTATCAAGTGCTCAACAACTTAGAATATTTTTTATTAAAACGTTTATGTATATGAAATCTTGTGGTCTATATTTATAACGCTGCTAGCATTAAACCTATATCTCACCAACTTTATGTTGACGTTTAAAGCATGTTTATTCTCAGGTTCCTAGAAGTCTTCCGCTGTTTGAATATATGTTAGAGAAACCATGTGCATGGAGTCGTACATGTTTTATTCGAGGAAGCATTGCATTCACAAAATCATCACCGTGTATTTATTTTGACTGCATTGTCAACGGAAGTATTCTTGTAAACTGTTATTTACGGTGATTGTCTATATGTAGAAATCATCAGATGTTGAAAACATTGAATTTTAAATATTCATTTATGGTATATCTTTTCAAAAGAATGCAATGTTTATAAAACGTATCATATAGAGGTCAAATGCCTCGCGATGTAATCATATGTTATTGTATTCGTCCCTATGGATTGGGTCGGGTCATTTCAATAGCACATAAAACTTTGATACAAAGTAGTTGCGAAGATAATTCTAGTTAATAAATAAGGCGTTCAGCAAAGGCAATAAAGACACGTAATTCATACGTCCAGAAACAAGTCATGCATTCTGGTTTTACTAATACCACTTCCCATCCTTGGTTTTGTGGAACATAACCGTTGTGACCGATAGTAAGACAATGTGTTGTAACGTCTTCAAAAGGATGAAGGTTACGTAATGACCAACAGTCTCGTAATAACCTAAAAACCTCATTTCTTACCCCAATTACCGAATCCGTCACTTGTGGGAACGTTTTGTTTAATAGTTGTTGCCCGATGTTCTTGTTCTCACTTTGATGAGAAGCGAACATTACTAACCCGTAAGCATAACATGCTTCTTTATGTTGCATGTTAGCCGCTTTTTCTAAATCACGAAGTCCTATATTCGGATATATTGAGTCAAAATAATTTCTTAACCCGTTGCGTAAAATAGCATTTGGGTTCCCCGCAATATATGCGTCAAAGTAAACACATCGTAACTTATGGATTTCCCAATGTGAAATCCCCCATCTTTTGAACGAAAGCCTTTTATAAATCAAGGCATTCTTGGAACGTTCTTCGAATGTCTTACAAACTGATCTCGCCTTAAATAGTTGTGCCGAGGAATTCTGACCGACTCTAGACAAGATTTCATCAATCATGTCTCCGGGTAGGTCTCTTAAAATATTGGGTTGTCTATCCATTTTGTGTTTTTATACTGTAAAACAGACAAGAGTTAGATTCATAAAAAAAAAATACTTATTAATACAAGCAATTTTTACATATATCATAAAGCATAAGCACACTATATTACATATATTACACCACACGAATACAATTATCTTATTCCGACTCGATCGTTTCTTCTTCTTCGATTTTGGTTCGTTTTGCCAAGTTTCTAGGGATATATGATGTTCCCCTAATACGAGCTGTCGTTTTCCACATTGGTTTAGAAAAACCTGGTGGTTTAGAGGTTCCCGGGTTATTGTCACAACTTAAGAAATACGGGTGTTGACGATACATATAAAGTTCATCGGGTTTGGAATCAAATTTCTCTATTTTTACGCCCTTTCCCTTATTGTTCTCTTTTGCCTTATTAAATTGTGTTGGGGTAATTTCTATAACATCATCAGAATCCTTGTCGGGATCCGATTCATCGGAGAATTGGTAATCCTCCCAATACTTTGCTTCCTTGGCGGAAACACCATTGACCATAATTAACTTTGGTCGGTTGGTTGAGGATTTTCTTCTACTTAACCGTTTTATTATTTCTTCTTCCGGTTCCGATTCTTCTTCCGGTTCCGATTCTTCTTCCGGTTCCGACTCTTCTTCCGGTTCCTCTTCGGGAACTTGTGAATCAGTCCACGAATCATTCCAATTTATATTTGACTCTTCATTATTATTAGGTGAGTCAATGGGACTTGTTCTAGAGGTAGACATCTATCACATAATATCAAACGCGTTAAGAGATTAATATATCACATAATATTCACATGTTAAAAATATATAGTTTCAACAAAATTTGTTAAGCAATCATTTTTCAAGTAAACACGGTCGAAGTCCAGACTCACTAATGCATCCTAACAAACTCGATAAGACACACTAATGCAAAATTCTGGTTCTCTAAGACCAACGCTCTGATACCAACTGAAATGTCCCGTCCATATTGATTATAAACGTTCCATATTAATTGATTTCGTTGTGAGGTTTTGACCTCTATATGAGACGTTTTTCAAAGACTGCATTCATTTTTAAAACAACCATAACCTTTATATTATCAATAAAGGTTTCAAAAGCATTACGTCGATTATCAAATAATGATAATCTAAAATATACTGTTTACACACGACCATTACATAATGGTTTACAATAATAATGAAGAGTCGAATATATTTTGGGAAGATTCACAAATTTCCGAAGAAGAACCGGAAGAAGAGGAACCGGAAGAGGAGGAACCGGAAGAAGAAGAGGTTCCAGAGGAAGAAATATTGATACCTATAGTAAATCGATTAAATAAAAGAAAATCCTCAACCAACGTACCAAAGTTAATAATGGTCAATGGTGTTTCCGCCGAGGAAGCAAAATATTGGGAAGCTTACCAATTTTCTGATGAATCGGATCCCGATGATGTTATAGAAATTACATCGACCCAATTTAATAAAGGGAAAGAAAATAATAAGGGAAAAGGTATAAAAATAGAGAAATCCGATTCCAACCCCGATGAACTTTATATGTATCGGCAACATTTGTATTTTCTAAAATGTAACAATGACCCAGAAACCTCTAAACCACCAGGTTTTTCTAAACCATTGTGGAAAACTACGGCTCGTATTAGAGGAACACCATATATTCCTAGAAAATTAGGAAAACAAACCAAGTCAGAAGAAGAAGAAACCATTGATTCAGATTAGAGGGTTGTAATCATGTTGTGTATTATATGTATTGTAGTGTGCTTGTACTTTTATGTTCTATGTAAAAATTGCTTGTATTGTTTGTTAATTATCTTTTATGAATCTAACCCTCGTCTATTTTTACAGTATAAAAACACAAAATGGACGTTAAGGGTAGACAACCGAATATTTTAGAAGACCTACCAGAGGATATGATTGATGAAATCTTGTCTAGAGTCGGTCAGAATTCATCAGCACAATTAGTTATGGCGAAATTAACTTGTCAAACATTTGAAAGACTTTCCAGAAATGCCTTAGTTTATAAAAGGCTTTCCTTTGATAGGTGGGGTATATCACATTGGGGAGACCGTAAGTTACGCCGTGTTTTCTTTAAAGCGTTAAATGCGGGGAACCCAAATGCAATTTTAAGCTACGGGTTAAGAACCTATTTTGACTCAACATATCCCAACATAGGATTTCGTGAATTAGAAAGAGCTTCTAACATGCAACATAAAGAAGCATGTTATGCTTACGGGTTAGTGATGTTCGCTTCTTACCAAAGTGAGAAAAAGAACATCGGATTGCAACTTTTAAATAAAACCTTCCCACAAGTGACGGATTCAGTAGTTGGGGTGAGAAACAAGGTTTTTAGATTATTACGGGGCTGTTGGACATTACGAAACCCTAGTCCTTTTGACGACATTACAACATGCTGTCTTGTCAACGGTCACAACGGTTATGTTCCATAAGACCAAGGATGGGAAGTAGTCTTAGTAAAACCAGAATGCATGACTTGTTTCTGGACGTATGAATTACGTGTCTTTATTGCCTTTGTTGAACGACTTGCGTATTAACTAGAATTGTCTTCGCAACTGTTTTGTATAAGAGTTTTTATGTGCTATATTTCATGCTATATGTAAAATAGCGGTATTGTAAGTTTGCAATATATTGTATAAAAGTTTGAATGTGAAATATTATTATAATCAGTTTTTCATATAGAATTGTAGTAGTTGAATTGTATGTTAGCTACTAGGTATGAACTTAACGGGTAGGTATTTCCCGAATTAAAACTTATAAAACGCTAATATGAAGAAAAAGCTTTTATAAATGAGTTCATATTATGCTACGGAATACTATTGACTACTCTTAATATTTTATATGATTAACTTAATTCTTTTGGCTATTTTTGAAGAAAATGGCACCGACTACTCGTCAGAACTTGAACATGAGTGAGGAAGACTTCCGTGCTTTCCTTGCAGCAAATATAGCCGCAGTACAGGCTGCAATGAAAAACAACAATAACTCAGGGTCTAGCAGTGGAGTTAACTCCATATGAAACCGTGTAGGATGCTCCTACAAGGCTTTCACTGCCTGTAAACCTCTGGAATTCGATGGAATTGAAGGACTAGTCGGACTGAAATGATGGACCGAAAAGGTCGAATCTGTGTTTGCTATAAGCAAATGTGCTGAGGAAGATAAGGTAAAGTACGCCTCGTATACCTTCACAGGTACTGCGTTAACATGGTGGAATACCTATCTCGAACAAGTGGGACAAGATGCTGCTTACGCACTACCATGGTCAGCATTCAAACACTTGATGAACGAGCAGTACCGTCCCAGAAACGAAGTCAATAAGCTCAAGACAGAGTTTAGAGAATTACGAACGAAGGGATTCGATATCACCACATACGAACAACGATTCACCGAGTTGTGTTTATTGTGCCCAAGAGTGTTCGAAGATGAAGAAGAGTAGATCGATGCGTTTGTAAAGGGGTTACCAGAGAGAATTCAGGAGGATGTGAGTTCAAGCGCGCCCACTTCAATGCAAAAGGCAAGCCGAATGGCTCACAAACTTATAAACCAGATCGAGGGAAGGATTAAAGAGCAGGCGGCCGAGGAGGCCAAAATGAAACAAGTCAAGAGAAAGTGGGAAGAACCAGTGACAAGAGTCACAATTTCAACAATCAACACCACAATCACAACTACAATCGCACCATTTTTCTCAACAACAAACGCAACAAAAACCATTCCAACAACAACAACTACAACAATCATCCCAACAATAATACCAACCGCAACAACAAAAATCCCAACAACAATCTCAATAACAACACTGGTAATCAAAATCAGAAAATTCCATGTCTGAGGTGTGAAGGGTACCATCCAACTACTTTTTATCCAGCAACATGTACTAAATGTAATAGAAAGGGTCATGATATGTCATAACCCGTCCTTAACCGTAAGAACGTGTTAGATAACGTATGATTTCATTGCGAGGTATTGACCTCTATATGCGACATTTTTAAAAGAAAAACTGCATATATTATACATTACAAACCATGATTCTTATTTTTGATACAAGCTTTGGACAAAATAAAGATGATTATCGTTTAGCGATAATCTTCGACTTACAAACTTTACAAATGATGATAACAACACGATTTCTAGCATATTTTACAACACAAGTTCTCGGGTATGCAGTTTTATTTTTGACACAAATATGCGTACGCAAGATCCTGCTCAAATTCAACATAATGCAGCGGAAACTTCTAATTATCACCTGAGAATAAACATGTTTAAAACGTCAACATAAAGTTGGTGAGATATAGGTTTAGTGCCGGCAGCAATATATATATAGACCACAAGATTTCATATATAAACAGTTTAATAAAATATTCTAAGTGGTTGAGCACTTGGTAACCATACTTAACAATTAATCACGTCGCATATTCCCTTTATTATGAAATCTTACTACACCGTACCAAGTGTAGTCACGAAACGAAGTACTGTGCAACCGTTGAATACTGGTCGTCCAGTCCGGTTGGGGTTGTCAGGCCCGATAGATCTATCAACAGGATTCGCGTTTACAATACCGCTGTAAATAACAGTTACCAAGCTACAGGGAAGTATGCCAGTGGTACAACTCAACGTAGAATATATTTTTCAGTTACTTGTGTCCATAACGTAAAACATAAAATACATGTATTCTCATCCCGAAATATTTAGAGTTTAAAAGTGGGACTATATACTCACTTTCGTCTTGAAGATATATATATAATTTGACTTGGTCTCCGGTTGATATCACGAACCTATCCATATATAATATATCAATACCTTTTCTTTTTAAACAAACGTCACATATATATACTTGTTATACTTTTAATACTTTGAATAATTCCTTAGTCCGTAGTTAGCAGTTCGTTGTTAGTAATTCAATTTTAATGGTTCATTTTTAGATGTTTAATATACCCGCAATGAAATAAATAAAACCCCCAACGAAATAAATAAAACCCCATCGTATATGTATTGGTCGAGATTAATCTTGACCCATGGTACCGGTGTTGTCAAATGACGTGTTGCGTACAATCATGGGATCTTATGATTAATCTTCTCGTGTTGTTTACGGGTGATCCTGAACCATATAAAATTGAATTATAAGTACATATATATAAAATATCATGTTAACTTAAAAAGATGTGATTTATTTAATTTTTCCCAATTATTTTCGTGGCTAAACTAGTCTTGGATATCCGATTTTGTTTCGGTCATAGTTTCTTCGTTACAACTCCGTTTTCGTTGATTCAACTTGTCATCTCCTTAGATCGAGTCCCTCTTTAAGACTATGAACTGTAAATACCTTAGTTTGTATTCAAAATCACACGGCATAGGTCAAACTTTAGTGAAACTTATGAAGTTAATCATTTTCCATCATGTAAACAACCTTAAATGATTATTTTTCTAAAAATACTTATACTTTGAGTTAAATCATGAAATTTTTATGTGTTATCATATTCATAGTAAAAATCATTTTTCCAGAAAATAAACCTCCAATTCAAAGTTTAAGATGGTTTTTAATTATCCAACCCAAAACAGCCCCCGGTTGCACTCCGACGTCGTAAATTCAGTTTTTAAGGTGTTCTTTGAAAAACCAAGTTATACCTTGTTAAGTTAGCATATAATTAAGATATGTTACAGGTCTTGAAGTATTTTAA
The DNA here is from genome assembly GCF_046630445.1 of Rutidosis leptorrhynchoides. Lineage (NCBI taxonomy): Eukaryota > Viridiplantae > Streptophyta > Magnoliopsida > Asterales > Asteraceae > Rutidosis > Rutidosis leptorrhynchoides. The sequence goes on from NC_092336.1 coordinate 26,205,518, forward strand.
AAGTTAAGTTAGAAGGATCTATTTAGTTTGCGAACAAGTTTGAAATCATTCAAACTATGTTCTAGTTTATAAACTCTTATATATATAGCTTTAAATATATGAATTGAAAAAGAGTTGAAGTAGAGTTTTTACCTCAAGTTTAAAATGTAAAGTTGCTGGAAAGAAGTAGTAAAATAAAAGTTGAGAGAGTTCTTGCAAGTGTGTGTGAAAATTGGAAGTAAAATTTGGAAAATGAATGTGTAAAAATGAGTTAGAAATGGTGCTTATTTATAGGCTTGAAAATTTGGTTTTTAGTGAAAATATCTAAGATAAGTTAAAATTTATTATGTCATGAATGACATATTATTCCAATAATTGAAGATTTCTATTGGTATATACCAATAGTAAATACTTCTAGAAGCTGTGTATAGTACCCTAGATATACGTATAGGATTATTGAGGAAACGGAACGAGAATTCAAATATAACTATCTTTTGTAAATATACTTATATTGTTTTATGTATAAAAGCCCTTTAAAAATGATTAAATACATTACTTATACGATATATGTATAAACATTATAAATCATCAGTATTTATGTCAAATAACGTTACGTATGGTTATTGTTTTGAAAACTTAAGTTAGTAGTTTCAAAATATACTTATGACTTTTTGTTATTAATACAAAATGAGATATTAAAACATCCTGAGATCATGTTAAATATGTATGTATAATTATCATATATTGTATAGTTTGTGATATCATCGGTCAAACTAGACGGTCAAACGTTGTGTAAAACTCTTTTCAAAAACATAAATCTTAACAATTTGGATTGCTTATCATGTTGGTAAGGTTTAATTTATATAAATATTAATCTTATAAGTATAGAACGATCGAAAAAGTGCGGGTCATTACAGTACCTACCCGTTAAGTAAATTTCGTCCCGAAATTTTAAAATTGTACCTATTTTGCGTCATCGGAAAACAAGTGTGGATATTTTTGTTTCATTTGATCCTCTCGTTCCCAAGTAAACTCGGGACCTCTTCGAGCATTCCAACGAACCTTAACGATTGGTATGTTGCTCTGCTTGAGCTGTTTAACTTCACGATCCACGATTTCGATTGGTTCTTCGATGAATTGTAGTTTCTCATCGACATGGATTTCTTCAAGAGGAATGGTGAGGTCTTCCTTTGCAAGACACTTCTTAAGGTTTGAGACGTGAAAGGTATTGTGTACTCCGGCGAGTTGTTGCGGTAACTCGAGTCGATAAGCTACCGGTCCAATGCGTTCGATGATCTTGAACGGGCCTACATACCTTGGGTTTAGTTTACCCCTTTTTCCAAAACGTATTACACCTTTCCAAGGTGACACCTTTAACATAACCATGTCACCGATCTGAAACTCTAATGGTTTCCTTCGAACATCGGCGTAGCTCTTTTGGCGACTACGGGCTGTTTTCAATCTCTCCTTGATTTGTACTATCTTCTCAGTCGTTTCGTGTATGATCTCGGGACCAGTTAATTGTCGATCTCCTACTTCATTCCAACAGATAGGAGATCTACACTTCCTTCCATACAATGCTTCGAATGGTGCAGCTTTAATGCTTGCATGATAACTATTATTATACGAAAATTCTGCTAACGGTAGATACTTATCCCATCCGTTTCCAAAATCGATCACACATGCCCTGAGCATGTCTTCAAGAGTCTGAATCGTTCTTTCACTCTGCCCGTCGGTTTGCGGATGATATGCGGTACTCATATCTAAACGAGTTCCTAGTGCCTTCTGCAGTGATTGCCAGAACTTTGAGGTAAATCTACTATCACGATCGGATATAATAGAAATAGGTATTCCATGCCTTGAAACAATTTCCTTTATATACAATCCTAATAGTTTCTCCATTCTATCCGTTTCCTTCATAGGCAAGAAATGTGCAGACTTGGTGAGACGATCAACAATCACCCAAATGGTGTCGTAACCCCAGGCAGTCTTTGGTAACTTCGTGATGAAATCCATGGTAATACCATCCCATTTCCATTCTGGGATTTCTGGTTGTTGAAGTAACCCTGATGGTTTCTGGTGTTCTGCCTTGACCTTGGAACAAGTTAAACACTCCCCAACATATGTTGCAACGTCTGTCTTTAAGTTAGGCCACCAATAATGTGTCTTAAGATCTTGATACATTTTTCCAACTCCAGGATGTATCGAGTATCTTGTCTTATGTGCCTCGTTCAATATCAACTTCCTTAATCCACCCAACTTCGGTACCCAAATACGGTTTGCAAAATATCGAATTCCATCTTCCCGTATAACGAGTTGCTTCTCATACTTCTTCATTATTTCATTTCCTATATTTTCTTTAGTAAGTGCTTCTCGTTGAACTTCTTTGATTTGTGAGTTGAGATTCATGCGAATTTTTATGTTCATCGCTCGTACTCGAATTGGTTCTCGTTCCTTTCTGCTTAGTGCGTCAGCCACCACATTCGCTTTCCCGGGATGATAACGAATTTCACAATCATAGTCGTTTATTAACTCGACCCACCTACGTTGCCTCATGTTCAGCTGTTTCTGATCAAAGATATGTTGAAGACTTTTATGATCAGTAAACACAGTGCATCTAACCCCATATAAGTAGTGTCTCCATATCTTTAACGCAAACACGACTGCTCCCAGTTCTAGATCATGCGTCGTATAATTCCGCTCGTGAATCTTTAATTGTCGGGATGCGTATGCAATAACTTTCTTTCGTTGCATAAGAACACAACCAAAACCTTGTCGCGAAGCATCACAATATATTTCAAAATCATCGTTCCCTTCAGGTAACGATAAAATAGGCGCCGTAGTTAACTACTTCTTCAGTAATTGAAATGCGTTCTCCTGCTCCGAGGTCCATTCGTATTTCTTCCCTTTTTGCGTTAATGCTGTCAACGGCTTAGCTATTCGGGAAAAATCTTGAATAAACCTTCTATAATAACCGGCTAAACCCAAAAATTGGCGTATCAGCATTGGTGTTTTAGGAGTCTCCCATTTTTCAATGGCTTCAATTTTTGCTGGATCAACCTGAATTCCGTTGCTACTAACAACGTGGCCAAGAAATTGCACTTCTTTCAACCAGAAAGCACACTTAGAAAATTTAGCGTATAGCTGTTCTTTTCTCAACAACTCTAATATCAACCTTAAATGCTGCTCATGCTCTTGCTCACTCTTGGAATAGATAAGAATATCATCAATGAAAACGATAACAAACTTATCTAAATACGGACTACAAACTCGATTCATGAGGTCCATGAATACAGCTGGCGCATTCGTCAATCCAAACGGCATGACCAAAAATTCGTAATGACCATAACGTGTCCGAAAAGCAGTTTTCGGAATGTCCTCTTCTTTGACACGTAGTTGATGATAGCCCGATCTTAGGTCAATTTTCGAGTACACACATGATCCTTGGAGTTGATCAAATAAGTCGTCAATTCTCGGTAGTGGATACCGATTCTTGATAGTTAACTTATTTAATTCACGATAATCTATACACATCCTAAAAGATCCATCTTTCTTTTTAACAAATAGAATCGGAGCTCCCCACGGTGAAGTACTTGGTCGTATGAATCCATGATCCAGTAATTCTTTTAACTGACTCTGAAGTTCTTTTAACTCGGACGGTGCAAGTCTATATGGAGCACGAGCCACTGGTGCAGCTCCTGGTGCTAAATCTATTTGAAATTCTACAAATCTAAATGGAGGTAATCCCGGCAACTTTTCCGGAAAGACTTCAGGAAAATCTCTTGCCACAGGCACGTCATTGATGCTCTTCACTTTTTCCTTTGTTTCGACTTTATTAACATGTGCTAAGATAGCATAGCACCCTTTCTTCAAGCACTTTTGAGCTTTCAAATAACTAATGAGTTTTAGCTTTGAGTTACCCTTCTCTCCATAAATCATTACTGGCGTTTTATCCTTACGAGGAATGCGAATTGCCTTCTTGGCGCACACAACTTCAGCTCCTATTTTGGACATCCAGTCCATGCCGACTATTACATCAAAACTTCCTAATTCTACGGGTATCAAGTCAATTTTAAACGTTTCTCCGGCTAAATTTATTTTACAATCACGGCAAATTTTATCGGCTTTAATTAGTTTACCATTAGCTAACTCAATCATGTACTTAGCATCGAGAGGTAATGATGAACAATTCAATTTAGCGTGAAAGTCTCTACACACGTAACTTCTATCAGCACCAGTATCAAATATAATAGATGCGGATAAGTTATTAATGGTAAACGTACCCGTAACAAGCTCCGGGTCTTCACATGCCTCTTTAGCATTAATAACAAATGCTCTTCCACGTGCAGGTCCGATATTCTTCTCTGGATTCGGGCACTGGCTCTTATAGTGGCCTTGTTTTCCACACCCAAAACAAGTAATGGTAGCCAAAGCAGTTCTATTTGCGTTGGTGGCAGGAGTCTTGGCACCATTTGTATTCGTAACGAGAGCCCTACAATCTTCAGCAAGATGACCCTGTCGATTACATTTGTTGCATACCACACTACAGTAACCAAAGTGATGTTTGTGACATCGGTTGCATAAAGGACTTTGTCCTTTGTAACCAAAACCTGAACCACTACCCGCACCTTTCGGGGTTTCTTGTTTCTTAAAAGTTTGTTGTTGATTACCTCGATCATAGCTTCCATTCCACTTTCTCTTGTTACCTGATACCTTCACATCAGTATTGAATGCTTTCTTATCCAAAATGACCTGATCCATTAGCTCGTTTGCCATGGTTATAGCTTCATGAATTGTCTTAGGTTTCGATGCTGTAACATTTGCCTTGACCTTTTTGGGCAAACCATCTTTGTACATTTCAATCTTCCGTTCTTCGGTTGGAACCAATTCAGGACATAGCAAAACTAATTCCATGAATCGCTGATTGTAGTTGGTGATTTCAGTACCAATAACCTTCAGACTTCGTAACTCATCTTCCAACTTCCTAACCTCGTTCCTTGGACAATATTCGTTGATTAACATTGTTTTGAATTCTTCCCACGGAGTATCATAAGCTACATCTCCTCCTACAGCCTTCACATAATTTTTCCACCACGTGAGTGCACTATCTTGTAAAGTGCACGATGCATATTTGGTCATGTCCTTTTCAACACAACCACTGATTTTGAACACAGTTTCCATCTTTTCTATCCACCGGGTTAAACCGATTGGTCCTTCTGTTCCACTGAATGATGAGGGCTTGCAAGCTTGAAAAGTTTTGTAAGTGCACCCCACACGAGGATTTGGGTTAACTGCAGCACCTCTTGCAGCCTCGACCCATAACATTCTGTCGTTCACTCGCTGATTGATAAGTTCCTGGATTTCTTGTTCCGTCATTCGGTTCAATCGCGCCATATTCTTCTATAAGAATGAAAAGAAAATAATTATTCACATGGAATATTATAGATGTAGTGTATATTTACAGTACATTATAGCTTATTAATAATATGAACCAGGTATTATTATAAAAGCCTTTTCTTCTTATTAGCGTTTTATAATTATATCTAGGGTAGTACCTACCCGTTAATGTCCATACTTAATAGCTTAGTACAGAATCAATTACTACCATCTAAATAATACTTAACCATGGAAAATTATTGCATTTCACACTTCACTATTTTACATATGCTTATCTTATATCGAACATTAAGCAAACCACACTAATAATATTATACAAAACATTATATGATCCCATGGTTTAATACGGCAGCGCATCGTTTGGTCTATTTTCTAGGACGTTTAGGTTCAAGGAATGGCCTAACGCTTATCCTAGCTGTCTGCCTATATTTTGGCTGTGGGGCTGAAGAACTGGATGCCGGGACAGCACGAATAGGAATAACGGAAATAGGGGTGGTAGTGTCTAGTGGAGTTGGTGCCACATCATCCTTACTAAACTCGGGATTTGAATTTTCTAATTCATTAGCCTTTCGTTTCTTTCCTAGTTCGAACTCGTCTTTTGTAATTTCCTGTATTTCTTCCTCGGGTTCACTTTCCTCCTCGGGTTCACTTTCCTCCTCGAGTTCACTTTACTCCTCGGGTTCACTTTCCTCCTCGGGTTCACTTTCCGGGTTCTCTATAGTTGGTTCATCCGGAATTTGTGAGTCTTCCCCAAAGATATCATTTTCGTCATCGGATAGGTTAATGACTGGAACACCATCTGAAGATTCTGGTTCGGAGTCGCTGAATGTGATAACAAGTTTTGAGCCCGACATCTATCATACAACAACTAACCCATTAGTACTACATAATATTTACATATAAATTTTAACCAACAATGATAAGCAATGGTTTTTAAATCAGACCCGGTCAAAGTCCAGACTTACTAATGTATCCTAACGACTTATCGGTTAGACACACTAATGCAAACCTGGTTCGCTAAGACCACCGCTCTGATACCACATGTCATAACCCGTCCTTAACCGTAAGAACGTGTTAGATAACGTATGATTTCATTGCGAGGTATTGACCTCTATATGCGACATTTTTAAAAGAAAAACTGCATATATTATACATTACAAACCATGATTCTTATTTTTGATACAAGCTTTGGACAAAATAAAGATGATTATCGTTTAGCGATAATCTTCGACTTACAAACTTTACAAATGATGATAACAACACGATTTCTAGCATATTTTACAACACAAGTTCTCGGGTATGCAGTTTTATTTTTGACACAAATATGCGTACGCAAGATCCTGCTCAAATTCAACATAATGCAGCGGAAACTTCTAATTATCACCTGAGAATAAACATGTTTAAAACGTCAACATAAAGTTGGTGAGATATAGGTTTAGTGCCGGCAGCAATATATATATAGACCACAAGATTTCATATATAAACAGTTTAATAAAATATTCTAAGTGGTTGAGCACTTGGTAACCATACTTAACAATTAATCACGTCGCATATTCCCTTTATTATGAAATCTTACTACACCGTACCAAGTGTAGTCACGAAACGAAGTACTGTGCAACCGTTGAATACTGGTCGTCCAGTCCGGTTGGGGTTGTCAGGCCCGATAGATCTATCAACAGGATTCGCGTTTACAATACCGCTGTAAATAACAGTTACCAAGCTACAGGGAAGTATGCCAGTGGTACAACTCAACGTAGAATATATTTTTCAGTTACTTGTGTCCATAACGTAAAACATAAAATACATGTATTCTCATCCCGAAATATTTAGAGTTTAAAAGTGGGACTATATACTCACTTTCGTCTTGAAGATATATATATAATTTGACTTGGTCTCCGGTTGATATCACGAACCTATCCATATATAATATATCAATACCTTTTCTTTTTAAACAAACGTCACATATATATACTTGTTATACTTTTAATACTTTGAATAATTCCTTAGTCCGTAGTTAGCAGTTCGTTGTTAGTAATTCAATTTTAATGGTTCATTTTTAGATGTTTAATATACCCGCAATGAAATAAATAAAACCCCCAACGAAATAAATAAAACCCCATCGTATATGTATTGGTCGAGATTAATCTTGACCCATGGTACCGGTGTTGTCAAATGACGTGTTGCGTACATAAAGTACCGGTGTTGTCAAATGACGTGTTGCGTACAATCATGGGATCTTATGATTAATCTTCTCGTGTTGTTTACGGGTGATCCTGAACCATATAAAATTGAATTATAAGTACATATATATAAAATATCATGTTAACTTAAAAAGATGTGATTTATTTAATTTTTCCCAATTATTTTCGTGGCTAAACTAGTCTTGGATATCCGATTTTGTTTCGGTCATAGTTTCTTCGTTACAACTCCGTTTTCGTTGATTCAACTTGTCATCTCCTTAGATCGAGTCCCTCTTTAAGACTATGAACTGTAAATACCTTAGTTTGTATTCAAAATCACACGGCATAGGTCAAACTTTAGTGAAACTTATGAAGTTAATCATTTTCCATCATGTAAACAACCTTAAATGATTATTTTTCTAAAAATACTTATACTTTGAGTTAAATCATGAAATTTTTATGTGTTATCATATTCATAGTAAAAATCATTTTTCCAGAAAATAAACCTCCAATTCAAAGTTTAAGATGGTTTTTAATTATCCAACCCAAAACAGCCCCCGGTTGCACTCCGACGTCGTAAATTCAGTTTTTAAGGTGTTCTTTGAAAAACCAAGTTATACCTTGTTAAGTTAGCATATAATTAAGATATGTTACAGGTCTTGAAGTATTTTAAAAGTTAAGTTAGAAGGATCTATTTAGTTTGCGAACAAGTTTGAAATCATTCAAACTATGTTCTAGTTTATAAACTCTTATATATATAGCTTTAAATATATGAATTGAAAAAGAGTTGAAGTAGAGTTTTTACCTCAAGTTTAAAATGTAAAGTTGCTGGAAAGAAGTAGTAAAATAAAAGTTGAGAGAGTTCTTGCAAGTGTGTGTGAAAATTGGAAGTAAAATTTGGAAAATGAATGTGTAAAAATGAGTTAGAAATGGTGCTTATTTATAGGCTTGAAAATTTGGTTTTTAGTGAAAATATCTAAGATAAGTTAAAATTTATTATGTCATGAATGACATATTATTCCAATAATTGAAGATTTCTATTGGTATATACCAATAGTAAATACTTCTAGAAGCTGTGTATAGTACCCTAGATATACGTATAGGATTATTGAGGAAACGGAACGAGAATTCAAATATAACTATCTTTTGTAAATATACTTATATTGTTTTATGTATAAAAGCCCTTTAAAAATGATTAAATACATTACTTATACGATATATGTATAAACATTATAAATCATCAGTATTTATGTCAAATAACGTTACGTATGGTTATTGTTTTGAAAACTTAAGTTAGTAGTTTCAAAATATACTTATGACTTTTTGTTATTAATACAAAATGAGATATTAAAACATCCTGAGATCATGTTAAATATGTATGTATAATTATCATATATTGTATAGTTTGTGATATCATCGGTCAAACTAGACGGTCAAACGTTGTGTAAAACTCTTTTCAAAAACATAAATCTTAACAATTTGGATTGCTTATCATGTTGGTAAGGTTTAATTTATATAAATATTAATCTTATAAGTATAGAACGATCGAAAAAGTGCGGGTCATTACATGATACAATGAAGTGTGAAATTTATGGACCATCGGGTAAAGGAACAAGTAATGCCCACATTATTTGTTTTGGATGCGGGAAGAAGGGCCACTACAAAATTGCGTGTCCAAACCAGGGAAATAATAATGGGCAAAGCCGTGGGAGAGTTTTTAACATTAATGCAGAAGAAGCGCAGGAAGACCCGGAGCTTGTTACGGGTACGTTTCTTATCGATGAAAAACCTGCTTATGTTTTATTTGATTCGGGCGCGGATAGAAGTTATATGAGTAGAAATTTTTGTGCTAAATTAAGTGGTCCATTGACGCCTATGAATAATAAATTTTTACTCGAATTAGCAAACGATAAATTAATTTCGGCAGATAAAATATGTCGGAATCGAGAAATTAAACTGGTTAGCGAAACGTTTAAGATCGATTTGATACCAGTAGAGTTAGGGAGTTTTGATGTGATAATCGGCATGGACTGGTTGAAAAAGGAGAGAGCGGAAATCGTATGTTACAAAAATGCAATTCGCATTGTACGAGAAAAAGGAAAACCTATAATGGTGTACGGAGAAAAGAGCAACGCGAAGCTAAATCTTATTAGTAATTTGAAGGCGCAAAAACTAATAAGAAAAGGTTGCTATGCCGTTCTAGCACACATCGAAGAAGTCAAACCCGAAGAAAAGAACATCAATGATGTTCCCGTCATAAAAAAATTTCCCGATGTATTTTCGAAATAATTACCGGGACTACCTCCACATCGATCTGTTGAATTTCAAATAGATCTCGTACCAGGAGCTACACCAATAGCTCGTGCTCCATACAGACTCGCACCCAGTGAAATGAAAGAACTCCAAAGCCAACTAAAAGAACTTTTAGAGCGTGGTTTTATACGACCAAGTACATCACCATGGGGAGCCCCTGTTTTGTTTGTCAAAAAGAAGGATGGTACATTCAGGTTGTGTATCGACTACCGAGAGTTGAACAAACTTACCATCAAGAATCGTTATCCACTACTAAGAATCGACGACTTATTTGATCAACTACAAGGCTCGTCACTTTATTCAAAGATTGATTTACGTTCTGGGTATCATCAAATGCGGGTGAAGGAGGATGATATTCCAAAGACTGCTTTCAGGACGTGTTACGGTCATTACGAGTTTATGGTTATGTCGTTTGGGTTGACTAACGCACCAGCTGTGTTCATAGACCTCATGAACCGAGTGTGTGGACCATACCTTGACAAGTTTGTCATTGTTTTTTTATCGAAGACATACTTATTTACTCAAAGAATGATCAAGAGCATGAAGAACATTTGAGAAAAGTGTTAGAGTTGTTGAGGAAAGAAAAATTGTACGCTAAGTTTTCAAAGTGTGCATTTTGGTTGGAAGAAGTTCAATTCCTCGGTCACATAGAGAACAAAGAAGGTATTCAAGTGGATCCGGCAAAGATTGAAACCGTTGAAAAGTGGGAAACCCCGAAAACTCCGAAGCATATACGCCAATTTTTAGGACTGGCTGGTTACTATAGAAGGTTCATCCAAGATTTTTCCAAAATAGCAAAACCCTTGACTGCATTAACGCATAAAGGGAAGAAATTTGAATGGAAGGATGAGCAGAAGAAAGCGTTTTAATTGTTGAAGAAAAAGTTAACTACGGCACCTATATTGTCATTTCCTGAAGGGAATGATGATTTTGTGATATATTGTGATGCCTCAAAGCAAGGCCTCTGTTGTGTATTAATGCAACGTGAAATGTCCCGTTCATATTGATTATAAACGTTCCATATTAATTGATTTCGTCGCGAGGTTTTGACCTCTATATGAGACGTTTTTCAAAGACTGCATTCATTTTTAAAACAACCATAACCTTTATTTTATATATAAAGGTTTAAAAAGCATTACGTAGATTATCAAATAATGATAATCTAAAATATACCGTTTACACACGACCATTACATAATGGTTTACAATAAGAATATATTACATCAAAAATAAGTTTCTTGAATGCAGTTTTTACATAATATCATACAAGCATGGACTCCAAATCTTGTCCTTATTTTAGTATGCAACAGCGGAAGCTCTTAATAATCACCTGAGAATAAACATGCTTAAAACGTCAACAAAAATGTTGGTGAGTTATAGGTTTAACCTATATATTATGAAATCATAATAATAGACCACAAGATTTCATATTTCAATATACATCCCATACATAGAGATAAAAATCATTCATATGGTGAACACCTGGTAACCGACATTAACAAGATGCATATAAGAATATCCCCTATCATTCCGGGAAATCCTTCGGACATGATAAAAACAACATCGAAGTACTAAAGCATCCGGTACTTTGGATGGGGTTCGTTAGGCCCAATAGATCTATCTTTAGGATTCGCGTCAGTTAGTAGATCGGTTTACTAATTCTTAGGTTACCAAGCAAAAGGGGCATATTCGGCTTCGATCATTCACCCATATAATGTAGTTTCATTTACTTGTGTCTATTTCGTAAAACATTTATAAAACTGTATGTATTCTCATCCCAAAATATTAGTTTTTAAAAGCGGGACTATAACTCACTTTCACAGATTTTTACTTCGTCGGGAAGTAAGACTTTGCCACTGGTCGATTCACGAACCTATAACAAATATGTACATATATATCAAAGTATGTTCAAAATATATTTACAACATTTTTAATACGTTTTAATGTTTTAAGTTTATTAAGTCAGCTGTCCTCGTTAGTAACCTACAACTAGTTATCCACAATTAGATGTACAGAAATAAATCGATATATAATATCTTGAATCAATCCACGACCCAGTGTATACACGTCTCAGGCTAGATCACAACTCAAAGTATATATATTTTTGGAATCAACCTCAACCCTGTATAGCTAACTCCAACATTACTGCATATAGAGTGTCTATGGTTGTTCCAAATAATATATATACATGGGTCGATATGATATGTCAAAACATTTGCATACGTGTTTATGGTATCTCAAGATTACATAATATATTAGAATACATGTATAATACAATATAAGTTAGCTAGGATATGATTTATATAGAATTGTTACAATATTTCCCGTAGCTATAACAATAAAAAAAATATCCAATCTTGTTTTACCCATAACTTCTTCGTTTTAAATCCGTTTTGAGTGAATCAAATTGCTATGGTTTTATATTGAACTCTATTTTATGAATCTAAACAGAAAAAGTATAGGTTTATAGTCAGAAATATAAGTTACAAGTTGTTTTTGTAAGAGGTAGTCATTTCAGTCGAAAGAACGACGTCTTGATGACCATTTTGAAAAATATACTTCCACTTTGAGTTTAATCATGATTTTTGGATATAGTTTCATGTTCATAAGAAAAATAATTTTCTCAGAAGAACAACTTTTAAATCAAAGTTTATCATAGTTTTTAATTATCAAACCCAAAACAGCCCGCGGTGTTACTACGACGGCGTATGTCCGGTTTTACGGTGTTTTTTGTGTTTCCAGGTTTTAAATCATTAAGTTAGAATATAATATAGATATAGGACATGTGTTTAGTTGATTTTAAAAGTCAAGTTAAAAGGATTAACTTTTCTTTGCGAACAAGTTTAGAATTAACTAAACTATGTTCTAGTGATTTCAAGTTTAAACCTTCGAATAAGATAGCTTTATATGTATGAATCGAATGATATTATGAACATCATTACTACCTCAAGTTTTGTGGATAAACCTACTGGAAAAGAGACAAATAGATCTAGCTTCAAAGGATCCTTGGATGGCTTGAAAGTTCTTGAAGCAGAATCATGACACGAAAACAAGTTCAAGTAAGATTTCCACTCGAAATAAGATTGTTATAGTTATAGAAATTGAATTAAAGTTTGAATATGAGTATTACCTTGTATTAGAAAGATATATTACTATAAATAAGAAAGATTTCTTGAGGTTGGATGATCACTTTACAAGATTGGAAGTAAGCTTGCAAACTTGGACGTATTCTTGATTTTATGAAACTAGAATTTATAGAATTTATGAAGAATACTTAGAACTTGAAGATAGAACTTGAGAGAGATCAATTAGATGAATAAAATTGAAGAATGAAAGTGTTTGTAGGTGTTTTGGTCGTTGGTATATGGATTAGATATAAAGGATGTGTAATTTTGTTTACATGTAAATAAGTCATGAATGATTACTAATATTTTTATAATTTTATGAGATATTTCATGCTAGTTGCCAAATGATGGTTTCCACATGTGTTAGGTGACTCACATGGGCTTCTAAGAGCTGATCATTGTAGTGTATATACCAATAGTACATACATCTAAAAGCTGTGTATTGTACAAGTACGAATACGGGTGCATACGAGTAAAATTGTTGATGAAACTGAACGAGGATGTAATTGTAAGCATTTTTGTTAAGTAGAAGTATTTTGATAAGTGTCTTGAAGTCTTTCAAAAGTGTATGAATACATATTAAAACACTACATGTATATACATTTTAACTGAGTCGTTAAGTCATCGTTAGTCGTTACATGTAAATGTTGATTTGAAACCTTTAAGTTAACGATCATGTTAAATGTTGTTAACCCAATGTTTATTATATCTAAAGAGATGTTAAATTGTTATATTATCATGATATTATGATATATAATATATCTTAGTATGATATATATACAGTTAAATGTCATTACAACGATAATCGTTACATATATGTCTCGTTTAGAAATCATTAAGTTAGTAGTCTTATTTTTACATATGTAGTTCATTGTTAATACACTTAATGATATATTTACTTATCATTTAACATAATTAACCAAGTGTATCAATATCTTAATATGATTCATATGTACTTAGTAAGACGTTGATATAACGATAATCGTTATATATATCGTTTTCGAGTTTCTTAAATTCAATAGTCTCATTTTTATGTATATAACTCATTGTTAAAATACCTAATGAGATATTTACTTATCATAATATCATGTTAACTATATATATAATCATATATATGTCATCATATAGTTTTTACAAGTTTTAACGTTCGTGAATCACCGGTCAACTTGGGTGGTCAATTGTCTATTTGAAACCTATTTAAATTAATCAAGCCTTAACAAGTTTAATTACTTAACATGTTGGAAACACTTAATTATGTAAATAACAATTTTATTTAATATATATAAACATGGAAAAGTTCGGGTCACTACAGTACCTACCCGTTAAATAAATTTCGTCCCGAAATTTTAAGCAGTTGGAGGTGTTGACGTATCTTCTGGAAATAAGTGCGGGTATTTCTTCTTCATCTGATCTTCTCATTCCCAGGTGAACTCGGGTCCTCTACGAGCATTCCATCAAACTTTAACAATTGGTATCTTGTTTTGCTTAAGTCTTTTAACCTCACGATCCATTATTTCGACAGGTTCTTCGACGAATTGAAGTTTTTCGTTGATTTGGATTTCGTCTATTAAATAGTGAGCTCTTATTTAGCAAAAAATTTCTTCAAATTTGTGACGTGGAAAGTGTTATGTACATCCGCGAGTTGTTGTGGTAATTCAAGTCGGTAAGCTACTGGTCCGACACGATCAATAATCTTGAATGGTCCTATATACCTTGGATTTAATTTCCCTCGTTTACCAAATCGAACAACGCCTTTCCAAGGTGCAACCTTAGGAATGACCATCTCTTCAAATTCAAATTCTATATCTTTTCTTTTAATGTCGGCGTAGCTCTTTTGTCTACTTTGGGCGGTTTTCAACCGATGTTGAATTTGGATGATCTTCTCGGTAGTTTCTTGTATTATCTCTGGACCCGTAATTTTTCTATCCCCCACTTCACTTTAACAAATCGGAGACCTGCACTTTCTACCATAAAGTGCTTCAAACGGCGCCATCTCAATGCTTGAATGGTAGATGTTGTTGTAGAAAAATTCTGCTAACGGTAGATGTCGATCCCAACTGTTTCCGAAATCAATAACACATGCTCGTAGCATGTCTTCAAGCATTTGTATCGTCCTTTCACTCTGCCCATCAGTTTGTGGATGATAGGCAGTACTCATGTCTAGACGAGTTCCTAATGCTTGCTGTAATGTCTGCCAGAATCTTGAAATAAATCTGCCATCCCTATCAGAGATAATAGAGATTGGTATTCCATGTCTGGAGACGACTTCCTTCAAATACAGTCGTGCTAACTTCTCCATTGTGTCATCTTCTCTTATTGGTAAGAAGTGTGTTGTTTTGGTGAGACGATCAACTATTACCCAAATAGTATCAAAACCACTTGCAGTCCTTGGCAATTTAGTGATGAAATCCATGGTAATGTTTTTCCATTTCCATTCCGGGATTTCGGGTTGTTAAAGTAGACCTGATGGTTTCTGATGCTCAGCTTTGACCTTAGAACACGTCAAACATTCTTCTACGTATTTAGCAACATCGGCTTTCATACCTGGCCACCAAAAATGTTTCTTGAGATCCTTGTACATCTTCCCCGTTCCAGGATGTATTGAGTATCTGGTTTTTGAGCTTCTCTGAGTACCATTTCTCTCATATCTCCAAATTTTGGTACCCAAATCCTTTCAGCCCTATACCGGGTTCCGTCTTCCTGAATATTAAGATGCTTCTCCGATCCTTTGGGTATTTCATCCTTTAAATTTCCCTCTTTTAAAACTCCTTGTTGCGCCTCCTTTATTTGAGTAGTAAGGTTATTGTGAATCATTATATTCATAGCTTTTACTCGAATGGATTCTCTGTCCTTTCTACTCAAAGCGTCGGCTACCACATTTGCCTTCTCCGGGTGGTAACAAATCTCAAAGTCGTAATCATTCAACAATTCAATTCACCTGCGCTGCCTCATGTTCAGTTGTTTCTGATTAAATATATGTTGAAGACTTTTGTGGTCAGTATATATAATACTTTTGACCCCATATAAGTAGTGCCTCCAAGTCTTTAATGCAAAAACAACCGCGCCTAATTCCAAATCATGCGTCGTATAATTCTGCTCGTGAATCTTCAATTGTCTAGACGCATAAGCAATTACCTTCGTTCGTTGCATTAATACGCAACCGAGACCTTGCTTTAAAGCGTCACAATATATCACAAAATCATCATTCCCTTCAGGTAATGACAATATAGGTGCCGTAGTTAACTTTTTTCTTTAACAATTGAAACGCTTTCTCTTGTTCATCCTTCCATTCAAATTTCCTCCCTTTATGCGTTAATGCAGTCAAGGGTTTTGCTATTCTGGAAAAATCTTGGATGAACCTTCTGTAGTAACCAGCTAGTCCTAAAAATTGGCGTATATGCTTCGGAGTTTTCGGGGTTTCCCATTTATCAACGGTTTAAATCTTTGCTGGATCCAACTGAATACCTTCTTTGTTCACTATGTGACCGAGGAATTGAACTTCTTCCAACCAAAATGCACACTTTAAAAACTTACCGTACAGTTTTTCTTTTCTCAGCAACTCTAGCATTTTTCTTAAATGTTCTTCATGCTCTTGATCATTCTTCGAGTAAATAAGTATGTCATCGATGAAAACAATGACAAACTTGTCAAGATATGGCCCACACACTCGATTCATGAGGTCCATGAACACAGCTGGTGCGTTCGTCAATCAAAACGGCATAACCAAAAACTCGTAATGACCGTAACGCGTCCTAAAAGCAGTCTTTGCAATATCATCCTCCTTCACCCGCACTTGATGATACCCAGAACGTAAATCAATCTTCGAATAAATAGACGAGCCTTGTAGTTGATCAAATAAGTCATCGATTCTCGGTAGTGGGAAGCCGTTCTTGATGGTAAGTTTGTTCAACTCTCGGTAGTTGATACACAACCTGAATGTACCATCTTTCTTCTTGACAAACAAAACAGGAGCTCCCCATGGTGATGTGCTTGGTCGAATGAAACCACGCTCTAAAAGTTCCTGTAACTGACTTTGTAATTCTTTCATTTCGCTGGGTGCGAGTCTGTATAGCGCACGAGCTATTGGTGCAGCTCCTGGTACAAGGTCTATTTGAAATTCAACGGATCGATGTGGGGGTAATCCCGGTAATTCTTTCGAAAATACATCGGGAAATTCTTTTGTGACGGGAACATTACTGATGTTCTTTTCTTCAGGTTTAACTTCCTCGATGTGTGCTAGAATGATGTAACAACCTTTTTTATTAGTTTTTGCACCTTCAAACTACTAATAAGATTTAATTTCGCGTTGTTCTTTTCTCCGTACACCATTAAAAGTTTTCCTTTTTCACGCATAATGCGAATCGCGTTTTTGTAACAAACGACCTCTGCTTTCACCTTCTTCAACCAGTCCATGCAAATTATTACATCAAAACTCCCTAACTCGATTGGTATTAAATCAATCTTAAACGTTTCATCACCTAGTTTAATTTCTCTTTCCCGACATATATTATCTGCTGAAATTAATTTACCATTTGCTAATTCGAGTAAAAATTTATTATCCAAAGGCGTCAATGGGCAACTTAATTTAGCACAAAATTCTCTACTCATATAGCTTCTATCTGCACCCGAATCAAATAAAACATAAGCAGATTTATCGTCAATAAGAAACGTACCCGTAACAAGCTCCGGGTCTTCCTGTGCTTCTGCTGCATTAATATTGAAAACTCTTCCACGGCCCTGCCCATTAGTATTTCCCTGATTCGGGCAATTTCTAATAATGTGGCCCAGTTTTCCACATTTATAACAAACAGGGTTGGTATTACTTGCTCCGACACTATTCGTTTCGGCATTACTTGTTCCGACATTATTTGTTCCTTTGGTTCTATTAAACTTTGGTCCGTAGACCTCACACTTTGTCGCGCTATGACCATTTCTTTTACACCTGTTGCAAATTTTCGTGCAAAACACCTGATGATTTTCTTCACACCTATGACATGGCTGTTTTTGGTTTTTGTTACCGTTGTTGTTATTGAGGTTGTTGTTGGAATTGTTATTGTTGTTGAAATAGTTGTTGTAGTTGTTGTTGTTGTTGGGATGTTTGTTGTAGTTATTGTTAGGATTGCGGTTATTGTTGTGATTGTTGTTGCGATTGTTGGGATAGTTGTTGCGATTGTGGTTGTAATTGTTGTTGTTGTTGTACTGGTGACTCTTGTCACCGTTTTCCTCCCACTTCCTCTTGAGTTGTTTCGTGTTGGCTTCTTCGGCCTTCTGCTCTTTAATTCTTTCCTTAATCTGATTTATGAGTTTATGAGTCATTCGACTTGCCTTCTGTATAGAAGCGGGCTCGGGCGAACTCACATCTTCTTGAATCCTTACTGGTAACCCTTTTACAAACGCGTCAATCTTCTCTTCTTCATCTTCGAATGCTCCCAGACACAATAGGCACAACTCTGTCAATCGTCGTTCATATGTGGTAACGTCGAACCCTTGTGTTCGTAACTCTCTAAGTTCTGCCTTGAGTTTATTAACTTCGTTTCTAGGACGGTACTACTCGTTCATCAATTGCTTGAATGCCGACCACGGTAGTGCGTAAGCAGCATTTTGTCCTGCCTGTTCAAGATATGTGTTCCACCACGTTAACGCAGTACCTGTGAAGGTATGCGTAGCGTACTTAACTTTGTCCTCTTCAGTACACTTACTTATGGCAAACACCGATTCGACTTTCTCGATCTACCGTTTCAATCCAATTGGTCCTTCGGTTCCATCAAATTCCAAAGGTTTGCAGGCAGTGAATTCTTTGTAGGAGCATCCTACACAATTTCTCGCGCTGTTAGCTGCATTGCTAGATTCAGAGTTATTGTTGGTATGTAGCGCAGCCTGTACTGCGGCTATGTTTGCAGCAAGAAAGGTACGCAATTCCTCTTCGCTCATATTCATGGTGTGTCGAGTAGTCGGTGCCATTTCCTACAAAATAGCTAATTGAATCGAGTTAATCATACAGTATATTAAGAGTAGTCAATAGTATTTCGTAGCATAATATGAACTCATTTATAAAAGCTTTTTCTTCATATTAGCGTTTTATAAGTTTAAATTCGGATACTACCTATCCGTTAAGTTCATACTTAGTAGCTAATATACAATTCAACTACTACAATTCCATATGAAAAACTGATTATAATAATATATCACATACAAATATTCTTTAAACTTACAACTTCGCTATATTACATATAACATGAAATATAGTACACTTTGATACAGAACAGTTTTGAAGATAAACCTAGTTAATACGCAAGTTGTTCAGCAAAGGAAATAAAGACACGTAATTCATAAGTCCAGAAACAAGTCATGCATTCTGGTTTTACTAAGATGACTTCCCATCCTTGGCCTTGTGGAAAATAACCGTTATGACCATTGGCTAGGCAGCATGTTGTAATGTCGTCAAAAGGACGAGGGTTTCGTAATGTCCAACAGCCCCGTAATAATCTAAAAACCTTGTTTCTCACCCCAACTACTGAATCCGTCACTTGTGGGAAGGTCTTATTTAAAAGCTGCAGTCCGATGTTCTTTTTCTCACTTCGGTAAGAAGCGAACATCACTAACTCGTAAGCATAACATGCTTCTTTATGTTGCATGTTAGAAGCTCTTTCTAATTCACGAAATCCTATGTTGGGATATGTTGAGTCAAAATAGGTTCTTAACCCGTAGCGTAAAATTGCATTTGGGTTCCCCGCATTTAACGCTTTAAAGAAAACACGGCGTAACTTACGGTCTCCCCAATGTGATATACCCCACCTATCAAAGGAAATCCTTTTATAAACTAAGGCATTTTTGGAAAGTCTTTCAAATGTTTGGCAAGTTAATTTCGCCATAACTAATTGTGCTGATGAATTCTGACCGACTCTAGACAAGATTTCATCAATCATATCCTCTGGTAGGTCTTCTAAAATATTCGGTTGTCTACCCTTAACGTCCATTTTGTGTTTTTATACTGTAAAAATAGACGAGGGTTAGATTCATAAAAGATAATTAACAAACAATACAAACAATTTTTACATAGAACATAAAAGTACAAGCACACTACAATACATATAATACACAACATGATTACAACCCTCTAATCTGAATCACTGGTTTCTTCTTCTTCTGACTTGGTTCATTTTTCTAATTTTCTAGAAATATATGGTGTTCCTCTAATACGAGCCGTAGTTTTCCACAATGGTTTAGAAAAACCTGGTGGTTTAGAGGTTTCTGGGTCATTGTTACATTTTAGGAAATACAGATGTTGCCGATACATATAAAGTTCATCGGGGTTGGAATCGGATTTCTCTATTTTTATACCTTTTCCCTTATTATTTTCTTTCGCTTTATTAAATTGGGTCGAGGTAATTTCTATAACATCATCGAAATCCTCATCGGGATCCGATTCATCAGAAAATTGGCAATCTTCCCAATATTTTGCTTCTTCGGCGGAAACACCATTGACCATTATTAACTTTGGTCCGTTGGTTGAGGATTTTATTTTATTTAATCGATTTACTATAGGTATCAATATTTCTTCCTCCGGAACCTCTTCTTCTGGTTCCTCCTCTTCCGATCCCTCCTCTTCTGGTTCCTCTTCTTCCGGTTCCTCCTCTTCCGGTTCCTCCTCTTCCGGTTCCTCTTCGGGAATTTGTGAATCTTCCCAAAATATATTCGACTCTTCATTATTATTAGGTGAATCAATGGGATTTGTACTAGAGGTAGACATCTATCACACAATATCAAACACGTTAAGAGATTAATATATCACATAATATTTACTTGCTAATAATATATAGTTTCCAACAAAAAAATGTTAAGCAATCGTTTTTGAAGAAAAACACGGTCGAAGTCCAGACTCACTAATGCATCCTAACAAACTCGATAAGACACACTAATGCAATTTTCTGGTTCTCTAAGACCAACGCTCGGATAATAACTGAAATGTCCCGTTCATATTGATTATAAACGTTCCATATTAATTGATTTCGTCGCGAGGTTTTGACCTCTATATGAGACGTTTTTCAAAGACTGCATTCATTTTTAAAACAACCATAACCTTTATTTTATCTATAAAGGTTTAAAAAGCATTACGTAGATTATCAAATAATGATAATCTAAAATATACCTTTTACACAAGACCATTACATAATGGTTTACAATAAGAATATATTACATCAAAAATAAGTTTCTTGAATGCAGTTTTTACATAATATCATACAAGCATGGACTCTAAATCTTGTCCTTATTTTAGTATGCAACAGCGGAAGCTCTTAATAATCACCTGAGAATAACCATGCTTAAAACGTCAACAAAAATGTTGGTGAGTTATACGTTTAACCTATATATTATCAAATCATAATAATAGACCACAAGATTTCATATTTCAATATACATCCCATACATAGAGATAAAAAATATTCATATGGTGAACACCTGGTAACCGACATTAACAAGATGCATATAAGAATATCCCATATCATTCCGGAAAATCCTTCGGACATGATAAAAACAACATCGAAGTACTAAAGCATCCGGTACTTTGGATGGGGTTCGTTAGGCCCAATAGATCTATCTTTAGGATTCGCGTCAATTAGTAGACCGGTTTACTAATTCTTTGGTTACCAAGCAAAAGGGGCATATTCGGTTTCGATCATTCACCCATATAATGTAGTTTCATTTACTTGTGTCTATTTCGTAAAACATTTATAAAACTGCATGTATTCTCATCCTAAAATATTAGTTTTTAAAAGTGGGACTATAACTCACTTTCACAGATTTTTACTTCGTCGGGAAGTAAGACTTGGCCACTGGTCGATTCACGAACCTATAACAAATATGTACATATATATCAAAGTATGTTCAAAATATATTTACAACATTTTTAATACGTTTTAATGTTTTAA
Organism: Rutidosis leptorrhynchoides; assembly: GCF_046630445.1. Taxonomy (NCBI): domain Eukaryota; kingdom Viridiplantae; phylum Streptophyta; class Magnoliopsida; order Asterales; family Asteraceae; genus Rutidosis; species Rutidosis leptorrhynchoides. The sequence goes on from NC_092336.1 coordinate 26,227,438, forward strand.
GTTTATTAAGTCAGCTGTCCTCGTTAGTAACCTACAACTAGTTGTCCACAATTAGATGTACAGAAATAAATCGATATATATTATCTTGAATCAATCCACGACCTAGTGTATACACGTCTCAGGCTAGATCACAACTCAAAGTATATATATTTTTGGAATCAACCTCAACCCTATATAGCTAACTCCAACATTACTGCATATAGAGTGTCTATGGTTGTTCCAAATAATATATATACATGGGTCGATATGATATGTCAAAACATTTGCATACGTGTCTATGGTATCCCAAGATTATATAATATATTAGAATACATGTATAATACAATATAAGTTAGCTAGGATATAATTTGTTTAGAATTGTTACAATATTTCCCGTAGCTATAACAATCAAAAAAATATCCAATCTTGTTTTACCCATAACTTCTTCGTTTTAAATCCGTTTTGAGTGAATCAAATTGATATAGTTTCATATTGAACTCTATTTTATGAATCTAAACAGAAAAGTATAGGTTTATAGTTAGAAATAAAAGTTACAAGTCGTTTTTGTAAGAGGTAGTCATTTTAGTCGAAAGAACGACGTCTTGAAAAATATACTTCCACTTTGAGTTTAATCATGATTTTTGGATATAGTTTCATGTTCATAAGAAAAATAATTTTCCCAGAAGAACAACTTTTAAATCAAAGTTTATCATAGTTTTTAATTATCAAACCCAAAAAAGCCCGCAGTGTTACTACGACGGCGTATGTCCGGTTTTACGGTATTTTTCGTGTTTCCAGGTTTTAAATCATTAAGTTAGCATATCATATAGATATAGGACATGTGTTTAGTTGATTTTAAAAGTCAAGTTAGAAGGATTAACTTTTGTTTGCGAACAAGTTTAGAATTAACTAAACTATGTTCTAGTGATTTCAAGTTTAAACCTTCGAATAAGATAGCTCTATATGTATGAATCGAATGATGTTATGAACATCATTACTACCTCAAGTTTTGTGGATAAACCTACTGGAAAAGAAACAAATGGATCTAGATTCAAAGGATCCTTGGATGGCTTGAAAGTTCTTGAAGCAGAATCATGACACGAAAACAAGTTCAAGTAAGATTTCCACTCGAAATAAGATTGTTATAGTTATAGAAATTGAATCAAAGTTTGAATATGAGTATTACCTTATATTAGAAAGATATATTACTGTAAATAAGAAAGATTTCTTGAGGTTGGATGATCACTTTACAAGATTGGAAGTAAGCTAGCAAACTTGGAAGTATTCTTGATTTTATGAAACTAGAACTTAAAGAATTTATGAAGAACACTTAGAACTTGAAGATAGAACTTGAGAGAGATCAATTAGATGAAGAAAATTGAAGAATTAAAGTGTTTGTAGGTGTTTTTGGTAGTTGGTATATGGATTAGATATAAAGGATGTGTAATTTTGTTTACTTGTAAATAAGTCATGAATGATTACTAATATTTTTGTAATTTTATGAGATATTTCATGCTAGTTTCCAAATGATGGTTCTCACATATGTTAGGTGACTCACATGGGCTGCTAAGAGCTAATGATTGGAGTGTATATACTAATAGTACATACATCTAAAAGCTGTGTATTGTACGAGTACGAATACGGGTGCATACGAGTAGAATTGTTGATGAAACTGAACGCGGATGTAATTGTAAGCATTTTTGTTAAGTAGAAGTATTTTGATAAGTGTCTTGAAGTCTTTCAAAAGTGTATGAATAAATATTAAAACACTACATGTATATACATTTTAACTGAGTCGTTAAGTCATCGTTAGTCGTTACATGTAAATGTTGATTTGAAACCTTTAAGTTAACGATCATGTTAAATGTTGTTAACCCAATGTTTATTAAATCTAAAGAGATGTTAAATTGTTACATTATCATGATATTATGATATATAATATATCTTAGTATGATATATATACAGTTAAATGTCGTTACAACTATAATCGTTACATATATGTCTCGTTTCGAAATCATTAAATCAGTAGTCTTATTTTTACATATGTAGTTCCTTGTTAATACACTTAATGATATATTTACTTATCATTTAACATAATTAACCAAGTGTATCAATATCTTAATATGATTCATATGTACTTAGTAAGACGTTGATATAACGATAATCGTTATATATATCGTTTTTGAGTTTCTTAAATTCAATAGTCTCATTTTTATGCATATAACTCATTGTTAAAATACCTAATGAGATAATTAATTATCATAATATCATGTTAACTATATATATAATCATATATATGTCATCACATAGTTTTTACAAGTTTTAACGTTCGTGAATCACCGGTCAACTTGGGTGGTCAATTGTCTATATGAAACCTATTTAAATTAATCAAGTCTTAACAAGTTTGATTGTTTAACATGCTGGAAACACTTAATCATGTAAATAACAATTTCATTTAATATATATAATCATGGAAAAGTTCGGGTCACTACACAACGAACGAAGGTAATTGCTTATGCGTCCAGACAATTGAAGATTCGCGAGCAAAATTATACGACTCACGATTTGAAATTGGGCGCTGTTGTTTTTGCATTAAAGACTTGGAGGCATTACTTATATGGGGTCAAAAGTATCATATATACCGACCACAAAAGTCTCCAACATATATTTAATCAGAAACAACTGAACATGAGGCAGCGTAGGTGGATTGAGTTATTGAATGATTACGATTTCGAGATTCGTTACCACCCGGGGAAGGCAAATGTGGTAGCCGACACTTTGAGTAGAAAGGACAGAGAACCAATGCGGGTAAAAGCTATGAATATAATTATTCGTACTAACCTTACTACTCAAATAAAGGAGGCGCAACAGGGAGTTGTAAAAGAAGGAAAGTTGAAGAATGAAATACCCAAAGGATCGGAGAAACATCTTAATATTCGGGAAGACGGAACCCGGTATAGGGCTGAAAGAATTTGGGTACCAAAGTTTGGAGATGTGAGAGAAAAGGTACTTAAGGAAGCACATAAAACCAGATATTCAATACATCCCGGAGCGGGGAAGATGTACAAAGATCTCAAGAAACACTTTTGGAGGCCGGGTATGAAAGCCGATATTGCTAGATACGTAGGAGAATGTTTGACGTGTTCTAAGGTCAAAGCTGAACATCAGAAACCATCAGGTCTACTACAACAACCCGAAATCCCAGAATGGAAATGGGAAAACATTACCATGGATTTCATTACTAAATTGCCAAGGACTGCAAGTGGTTATGATACTATTTGGGTAATAGTCGATCGTCTCACCAAGTCAGCACACTTTCTGCCAATGAGAGAAGATGATAAAATGGAGAAGTTGGCAAGATTATACTTGAAGGAAGTTGTCTCTAGACATGGAATACCAATCTCTATTATCTCTGATAGAGATGGTAGATTTGTTTCAAGGTTTTGGCAGACATTACAACAAGCATTGGGAACTCGTCTAGACATGAGTACTGCCTATCATCCACAAACCGATAGGCAGAGCGAAAGGACGATACAGACTCTTGAAGACATGCTACGAGCATGTGTTATTGATTTTGGAAACAGTTGGGATCGACATCTACCATTAGCAGAATTTTTCTACAACAACAGTTACCACTCGAGTATCGAAATGGCACCGTTCGAAGCACTTTATGGTAGAAAGTGTAGATCTCCAATTTGTTGGAATGAATTGGGGGATAGACAGATTACGGGTCCGAAGATAATCCAAAAAACTACAGAGAAAATCATCCAAATTCAACAACGGTTGAAAACTGCTCAGAGTCGACAAAAGAGCTACGCGGACCTTAAAAGGAAAGATATAGAATTTGAAATTGGGGAGGTGGTCATGCTTAAGGTTTCGCCTTGGAAAGGTGTGACGATCGCTCCAAATCCATATGGACAATACGTCATTCATTGATTTCATTGCGAGGTATTTGACCTCTATATGATACGTTTTGTAAACATTGCATTCTTTTGAAAAGGCACACCATAAATGAATATTTAAATCAAAGGTTTTCGACATCTGATGATTTCTACATATAGACAATCACCGTAAATAATAGTTTACAATAGTACTTCCGTTGACAATGCAGTCAAAATAAGATACATGGTGATAATTTGGTGAATGCAACGTTTCCTTGAAAAGTATGTCATGTAAGACTCCATGCACATAGCTTGTCTAACATATAAGCAACAGCGGAAGACTTCTAGGAAACCTGAGAATAAACATGCTAACAAGTGTCAACACAAAGGTTGGTGAGTTCATAGTTTTAATGTTTCGCATAATCTGTGTATAAAGGTGGATCACAAGATTTCAGTTGTTTCATCCAGAAACGTTTATCAAAATATTCTACAAGATTGAGCACCCTGGTAACTAAACTTAACGTATATATAATTTGTACCCTTTGTATAATCATCTTAATAGTACATGCAAACCAACATGTACACTTCTCAAATAGCATACGTCCGTTAAAAGGCTAGCGCTCTAGCTCGGACGGGGATATCAAGCCCTACGGATCCATATACTACTACTCGCGCCCACCAGTTCTTATAACTGGCAGTTACTAGTTACCAAAGCTAAGGGATTTTCGGTTCAAACTCAGTATAGAATTTAGTATGTACTTGTATCCATTGTGTTTAAAATAAAGTGCATGTATTCTCAGCCCAAAAATATATATTGCAAAAGCAATTAAAAAGGGAGCAAATGAAACTCACGCATATAAATCTAGTATTTGCAGTATGTAAAAACAGTCGCATGTATTCTCAGCCCAAAATGTATTGAGTAAAAGGGATCATATGAAACTTACCTTAGCAGCACATAAAGTTGTTCACCAAAACGTGACCGAAACTCGGAATATCAAATAACCGTAGATCTTAACCTAGAGAACATATGTTGGTCAATAAATGTCTATCAAGCTAGGTCAGGTCATAGTGTATAACAATCCTAATGCTCGAGATCGACATACAAAAGTTATCCAAAGTCGTTTCAAAAAGTCAATTTTGATAATAGTTCAACAAAACGAGACATACCTTATGTGATGACCCGGGAATTTCTGACCAAATTTAAACTTAAATCTTATTTGATTTCGATACGATAAGCAAAGTCTGTAATATTGATGTTTCAAAAACTTTGAACTGTAATCATGTATTCATTTATCCTTGACTGTTTCCGACGATTCACGAACAAATGATTGTAAGCAACTAAATATATATATATAGATATATATGTATAAATATTTGAAATTTGGTATGAATAAGTTAATATATGAAAATTGATATATATTATTATTATTATTATTAATATTGCTGTTGTTATTAATAATATTAGTAAAATTCAAATTATTGATATTAACAATATTATTACTATACATTCATGGTAATTGTTATCATTATCATTAGTAATAATATTACTACTATTATATCATTATAAACTTGTGTTATTAATATTTATGACATTGATAGTATTATTACTATTGTTATAATAATAATAATTATAATTATTAGTAATACTAATTATAAACTTCTACTGCAGTACTACTTTATTCTCTGTTCGCATTAAATCCCAACCGGCACCATTAAAATACTAACATATGTTGCTGCTATTACTTTCTTTTTGTTTGTTCAGACAACAACACCGTATCTTGAACTGCTACACCTACAATTTGTTCCACTTCATATTGTGCACTATATCAAACCCCCCTCACACAAAACTACATATACTTTTCGTTCCTGGGCTGCACAAAACCAACCACCAATAAACCTCAAGCTACCACTCCCCGTTACCTTATCTTCCGATTTGATAAACCTGCTGCACATACAAGAACACCAACGTAAATACACACATATAATAATTAGTCATTACTACTACTAATTCTAGGTCAATTCACACACCAATGGTATCATTCCCACCATCGAAATAATACACCTTCATCATCATCGTCCTATAACTACCTATTCTATTTCTGTTCTATACGAAGATCACACAAATAATTAAATTCATACAACTACTGCTACTACAATTACTGAATTATGTTCGAATCATAAGCAATTGGTTTATAACTAAGATTAGAGGTAAAACAGAACTTACAAATAGGAAAATGAATTTTAATTAGTTAAGTTTTTGACAAATACCGATACGCAATGGTAATGATGTCAACGGTCTATGGGACGACGGTGTAAATTTGGCGCAAATGAGGTGAATCTAACTGCCGGAGTCGTCGAATACCATAACGAGTTCTTCTGCTATGAAATAGCTTCGATACACCCCTCATTCAACAGAAGCCACTTAAAAACCCTAATTACAAACAGATTCATAATAAATTATAGTTAGGGTTACACAAAATCATACGAATTCATGGGAAATTGAAATCTAATTTCAAACTATTGTAACTATACCGATAAAAAAAATTGAGTGCTCGATTGACGATGATAATGATGTGGAAGGGAAGATAAGATGATGATGAGGATGATGATAATTTTCTTTTTGAACGATTGCTCGATGATGAAACCCTTCTCTGTGGTACTTCTGCTATCTCGATCTGTTTTTGGGGAAACCCTAATAGAACGCATGTTGTTTATATTAGGTATTATTATTATTATTATTATTATTATTATTATTATTATTATTATTATTATTATTATTATTATTATTATTATTATTAGAATTACTATTATTATTATAATTATTATATTATCAAACAAATAATGTTTTTACAAAACCATATTTATTATATACATATATCATATTACATAATAATATCTTAAAACTAAAGTATTATTATTATTTAAATTACACATAATATATGAAAATATCTTAATATAATCATATATATATATATAAACTTTAATACATTATATATTTTAATTAAAACACTTTAATATGAATCTAATATTTAATTTTTAAGCATTTATTTAAACTATCTAACTAGATGTAACTAAGTTATTTATTAATAAATATTAATATACGAACTTGTTTAAATGTTATTATATGTGTTAATATATATACCTGATATAGGTTCGTGAATCCGAGGCCAACCCTGCATTTGTGCAATGTTGTTATATGTATTTTTACTACAAAATACAATAGGTGAGTTCATTTGAATCCCTTTTACTCTTTACATTTTTGGGGCTGAGAATACATGCAAATATTTTATTAACTGTTTTACAATAATTATATGCGTGAGTTTCATTTGCCCTTTTTACTCTTTACGTTTTTGGGCTGAGAATACATGCAAATGCTTTATTAACTGTTTTACAATATTTATATGCGTGAGTTTCATTTGCTCCCTTTTTAAATGCTTTTGCAATATATATTTTTGGGACTGAGAATACATGCGCAACTTTTATAACTGTTTTACGAAATAGACACAAGTAATCGAAACTACATTATATGGTTGAATTATCGAAATCGAATATGCCCCTTTTTATTAAGTCTGGTAATCTAAGAATTAGGGAACAGACACTCTAATTGACGCGAATCCTAAAGATAGATCTATCGGGCCCAACAAGCCCCATCCAAAGTACCGGATGCTTTAGTACTTCAAAAATTATATCATGTCTGAAGGAGGATCCCGGAATGATGGGGATATTCTTATATGTATATTGTGAATGTCGGTTACCAGGTGTTCAATCCATATGAATGATATTTTTGTCTCTATGCATGGGACGTATGATTATGAGAAATGGAAATATGAAATCTTGTGGTCTATTAAAATGATGGAAATGATTATTTATGTTAAACTAATGAACTCACCAACCTTTTGGTTGACACTTTAAAGCATGTTTATTCTCAGGAATGAAAGAAATCTTCCGCTGTGCATTTGCTCATCTTAGAGATATTATTTGGAGTCATTCATGATATATTTCAAAAGATGTTGCATTCGAGTCGTTGAGTTCATCAAGATTATTATTAAGTTAATTATAGTAAGATATATTACGAAATGGTATGCATGTTGTTAATTTTCAATGAAATGAAAGATTGTCTTTTCAAAAACGAATGCAATGTTTGTAAAATGTATCATATAGAGGTCAAGTACCTCGCGATGTAATCAACTGTTGTGAATCATTTATAATCGATATGGACTTCGTCCGGATGGATTAGGACGGGTCCTTTCAGTTGGTATCAGAGCGGTGGTCTTAGCGAACCAGGTCTTACATTAGTGAGTCTAACTGATAGTCGTTAGAATGCATTAGTGAGTCTGGACTTCGACCTGGTCTGCATGTCAAAAAGTTTTGCTTATCATTTTGTGTCGAAAATTATCTGCTTATCATTCTTAGTCTAGACACGTCTTGCTGCATTGATTGCATGAATAGTGTATAGACAAGATTCATATTTTAGTGTATCTGTTACTGTAAACCTTACCTGGCGTATCCCGTAAATTTCTCCGTAATCTACGAAACCTTTTGTTCTATATATATGGATATTCTATGTAATTAAGAATACCATCCGTTAGCCAGAAAATCATTTCATATCTAAAAAAAAATCCTTTATTCAATCGTATGAAGTGGAATTCGTCATTAGTTCAAGTCCCTCGGATTCCGAAATGGAATCCCACTCAAGCTCTGAAAGTAGTGTGACCGGAATGGATCAACCAATCAGTCATCATCTATTCTGGATGAATTGGGGATGGGTTCGTAGCCTCCTCAATCATTGGAGACAAGAAGAAGGTGATCCTTTTCATCCGCCACATTGCCCTATTGGCGAAGAACCTGAAGCACTTACCGGTGAACCTGTTCGAGACACCATCTTTTCTCTCATTTCCAGAGTATCTCGCCACGATTATATACTATACCAAATTCTAGATTATATTTATCCGCTAGTCCGAACCGAATATCACCCCGGTGTAATAGAAGAAGTCAACGAGCTTCGCGCTCGGGTAGTGACTTTAGAGAATATGGTGCGAAGGTTACAAACACCAGCAGCAGCACCAGCAACATAACCAGTACTACCACCAACATCAACATCCGCATCCCACACCTCAACATTTTAATCTATACCTCGAACATCAACGTCATACGCACCATGGATACCAAGGAGTACCAACAACAACAACATCATCACACGTCTCAACCTCGCAATCTATACCTCAAGCATAATCATTGTTCTACGAATCATTTTACGAATCGTTCTACATAAACTATCTTCGTCCTTCATGGTAATTATGTAATCTCTAATATTTTAAAGATTATGTACCCTCGTTCTAGCCGTAAAACTGACGAGTTTAATATCACATTGACTCATTAAATCCATAATTACGTCTGAAGAAAATATATATGTATATATGTTTTCATAAAGATTGTAATTAAAATTCTTATTGTACAAACTGTTAATGGTAAAAATATTTTAACGGGTAGGTAATACCCGAGGAATATTTAGATTTCGCATTAATAAGTTACACTGTTCATTCTTCGAATCTGATTTAACAGTCATTTACTATCCTACTTGCAACCACAGCTATACGAATCCGTTCATCACAGAATAACCATTTTCATTCAATTTCATATTTGGATTTTGACATATCAAAATTCGACAAGTGGCATAATGAATAAAACATTGGACAAAATAAAATTTGTTAGAAACAAACAAATTAACTATGAGAAATTTTGTTAAGAATCCACGCTAACAAAATCCTAGCTAACTGTTCCTAGCTAACTGATTACATTTTATTTATCGTAAATTAATTATCGCAATTTTATTTATCGTCATTTAATTTCTTTTATTTACTTTACGCACTTTATTTATCGTCATTTAAATTCTGTTATTTATTTTACGCATTTTAAATGTCGGGACACGTATACAAGGTTTTGACATATCATATCGACCCATCTATATATATTATTTGGAATAACCATAGACACTCTATATGTAGTAATGCGGGAGTTAGCTATACAGGGTTGAGGTTGATTCTACAATAATATATATAGTTTGAGTTGTGATCGAGTCTGAGACATGTACATGGGTCACGATACGTATTAATTAATTCGAATATTATATATTAAATTATATATGAATTATTGGACTGTCAACTGTGGATTATCGACTGTGGACTAATAAAATTGGACAATTAAAATGAATTAAAATATTGATTATAACATATGAAACTAAACATCTCTTCAGGTTTGCCACTTGATTTCATCTTAAACCTCATTTGTATCTTGACGATTACAATCTGCGTTCAAAATTCTCATGATTCTTGAAAAACACCTCAAACGATAGGATGAATCAACCACACTTCATCTACAGAAGAAAAGATTTATGCATCTAGTTATGCACCTGAGAAACTCTCAGCAACTGAATAAAAGTTTAACACGTAGACACGTCAGATCCTTTGGCATTTATTAGCAAAAATAACTTTGCGATCCCTTTTCAAAGTAGCAAATTTTGTCACAGCTCCAGCTAGTACATCGACCTTTCATTCGAATAAGTCTTATTATAACTTTGATATATAAGTTTACCTTTCATCATCGTTACCTGGGAACCGTTTATATTCCACCACATTAGCAGTAAACTTACCAGCAACCTCATTGCTCCTTGGCTTAAACCTCTCCGATAAATCACTATATTTATCCATTGAAACCCTATCATATACTCATCCGCATCTTGTAACGAGAACTGCCATAACAATTACCAGGAATCAGCAATCAGTACTTTGAAAACTCACAGCATATCTACATCAACAGTTATATGTATGACATTTATCTCTTAGAATTATGATCTCTCGGTCTGAAATTCTGAAAAGCACTCAGTCACAAATCAATACTCTGAATGTTGAAAAAGCTGAATGAAGCAACAGAAACCATAGACAACCGTAAACGACCTTAATCATCGAAAGTTTGATGATAAAGAATAGTATGTTGGAAAAGCTCAGAAAAGTTAGAACTGGAAAACGGAGTGAGCTAACCACGAAGGAGACCAAGGACAAATACAAGTACCATACCATATATTCACAGAATCCAGGTAATTCTGGATCCGATGAAACCTTCAATGAATATCTTGCTCCGTACTCATGTTAAAATCTTGCGGAAAATCTTTCTCATCAACCATCGAACTTAGAAATTCCAAAATATCATCATCAATATCTTCGATATTTCAGAGGATATTTTCATAAATATTCTCGTCCGAAATTATATACCTCTTCGTGCTTCCTGTGTATCATTATGTTGGAAACATTCAATAGAAAATTTAGTACCGAAAAGCAGATTATGCGAAACTATGAAGAAAGCAGTGGACAAATCACAAAGAATAAGTTTGACTTCAAAGAATCCAAATGATTCAATGTCTGCTAAAGTCTTTAGTGAATATCTTGCTCCTTACTCTAAACCCTTGCGGACAATAGTTTCTATCATCCTTTGATCTTAGATATTCTGAGATATTATCGTATCTCTCATTATAAATATCCTTGATATTTCTGAATATATTTTCATAACTAATCTTGTCGGAAATCATTAATCTCTTCGTGCTATCAGTGTTACATCATATAGAAACTGTTAGTTTCTATATTCTGTAAACCTTCAAGTTTAAATTATGAATGATTTTGAAGTAATGTTGGGAATTGATGCATGAGTTAGTATAATATAATGACACTTGATCACCGTGATTATATTACAGTAAGTCATGCTGAGTTTCTAATGGGACGTGATGATTCACAGATCATAGCGTCATCACGTGCCATGTTACAAAACTCTCTCATTTTACTTAACTTCTGAACATATCAAGAAAATATATTCTTGAAAGTTCTATTCTCAGAAGTTCGGGTAATTTGACAAATCAAATCGTGCGATTACGTTCTTTCTTGTTTAGAACATTAAATTCATTTGAAACTCCACATTTAGGAATTCTGGATCATTATTCGCTTGATTTAAAGTCGGGAAGAGAAAACTAAGAGCATGAAGCTTCGATATATAAGGGAAAATATAAAGCCCAATAACAACACGGAGATTACAAACCGTGAATATTAATACGAATAGTAATATAAAGACACGGTATAATTAAGAATAGTATCACCACAAGGTAATAGTAGAAGTAAATAGATTCTTCTGATGGAAGATTGAAAAGAAGGATGACAGAACTGATAATTAGAAAAATATCAAAGATTAGAACTAGATTAAGCATTTTCACAATCTTTTGGATATATGAACTAAGAAAGAAAGTATAGGAATGGTGAGAATAATGGAACGGGAGAGCTTAATTTATAATGGAAATATCAGACAGAGTAATCGAGGCAGATCCCCGTATTTAATTATAGAGATCTTAATTCCTTTATTCGCCAAAGAATCAAATCTTTTAGATGTCAAAAATTTTCTTTATATCCCTTGAATTCCGGAATTCAACCAAAACAACGTCAAAAGTTAAGACGCATACTATTTTATAAATTCAATCGTGACTACGTCAAAAGTTAAGATACACCTTACTTTCAAAATTCAACCCTGACTATGTCAAAAGTTAAGACGAATCTTTACTTTTCCTATTTCAATCTTTTGTGATAGCTTCACTCTTACGCTTCGAGTAATCGAATTGTTTTATCCATATTATTCAATAATGATAAGACTCTATTTATCAGCTCATATTCGTCAGGAAAATATATTTATTGTTAGCCATGACGACCTCACTCAAATTTCAGGACGAAATTTCTTTAACGGGTAGGTACTGTGATGACCCGGGAATTTCCGACCAAATTTAAACTCAAATCTTATTTGATTTCGATACGATAAGCAAAGTCTGTAATATTGATGTTTCAAAAACTTTGAACTGTAATCATGTATTCATTTATCCTTGACTGTTTCCGACGATTCACGAACAAATGATTGTAAGCAACTAAATATATATATATATATATATATATATATATATATATATATATATATATATATATATATATATATATATATAGATATATATGTATAAATATTTGAAATTTGGTATGAATAATTTAATATATGAAAATTGATATATATTATTATTATTATTATTAATATTGCTGTTGTTATTAATAATATTAGTAAAATTCGAATTATTGATATTAACAATATTATTACTATACATTCATGGTAATTGTTATCATTATCATTAGTAATAATATTACTACTATTATATCATTATAAACTTGTGTTATTAATATTTATGACATTGATAGTATTATTACTATAGTTATAATAATAATAATTATAATTATTAGTAATACTAATTATAAACTATCAAAACAAATATATAAATATAACAAATATAATGAGTGTGTGATGTTTGATTCCCTTGCCACTAACTAATTGTTGGGTATTGATATTAGTTGATTGAATGTAATTTAATTATCTTATTATATATATAGGTACCCTACTTATCATTATCATCCAACAACTAATTTTGTTTGCCTACTGAGACTACTCGTCTCTTACAAACAAAACAACCATCATCATTTAAATTGTTCTTATTTCTACTTCTTTTCTATTTTCATATTCAAAGAATATCAACTTCATCTTCAAAAAATCTTACGGTATATATATTCCTTTGTTTTTAGTGTTGGACTTTAACATCTATAGTATATATATAGATTGCATTATCTGTATGATCTAACATCACCACTAAAGAGACCACTTGTAAGTCTCCTATTATATATCTTCTATATATTCGATGGCCACAAGAATGGAACTCAAATTCCATTTATTAATCTCTTTTGCTACACACTAGTACACCTTTCTGTTGGCTATCACAATCTATCACTATCTATATTTATCTACCTTCATATATCTTTATCTACCTATATTATTGATATATACATACATATACATTGAACCAATTCACTCATGAACCACTTTGACCCATGACCATCTTCTTGCTCTTTCATCTTCTTCTGTAACCAACTGCCACTAGTAACTTTTGTTTTCGGCTTCTGTCTAACTGGGAAGCCACGACCACAACCTGCAAATCTTCGGTTGTTGCTAATGCACGTGTTCCTTTGATCTCGGTTTATTCGAACCCCATTAAAATCACCACCACCAGAGAACACCAAACCACCTCTCCACCTTAGTTACTTCTGCTGCTGCGATTACCCTTGTTTGAAACCACAACACGTCACAAATTGCAGGTAACTTCTATTGCGGTACTACTTTATTCTCTGTTCGCATTAAATCCCAACCGGCACCATTAAAATACTAACATATGTTGCTGCTATTACTTTCTTTTTGTTTGTTCAGACAACAACACCGTATCTTGAACTGCTACACCTACAATTTGTTCCACTTCATATTGTGCACTATATCAAACCCCCCTCACACAAAACTACATATACTTTTCATTCCTGGGCTGCACAAAACAAACCACCAATAAACCTCAAGCTACCACTCCCCGTTACCTTATCTTCCGATTTGATAAACCTGCTGCACATACAAGAACACCAACGCAAATACACACATATAATAATTAGTCATTACTACTACTAATTCTAGGTCAATTCACACACCAATGGTATCATTCCCACCATCGAAATAATACACCTTCATCATCATCGTCCTATAACTACCTATTCTATTTCTGTTCTATACGAAGATCACACAAATAATTAAATTCATACAACTACTGCTACTACAATTACTGAATTATGTTCGAATCATAAGCAATTGGTTTATAACTAAGATTAGAGGTAAAACAGAACTTACAAATAGGAAAATGAATTTTAATTAGTTAAGTTTTTGACAAATACCGATACGCAATGGTAATGATGTCAACGGTCTATGGGGCGACGGTGTAAATTTGGCGTCAAATGAGGTGAATCTAACTGCTGGAGTCGTCGAATACCATAACGAGTTCTTCTGCTATGAAATAGCTTCGATACACCCCTCATTCAACAGAAGCCACTTAAAAACCCTAATTACAAACAGATTCATAATAAATTACAGTTAGGGTTACACAAAATCATACGAATTCATGGGAAATTGAAATCTAATTTCAAACTATTGTAACTATACCGATAAAAAAATTGAGTGCTCGATTGACGATGATAATGATGTGGAAGGGAAGATAAGATGATGATGAGGATGATGATAATTTTCTTTTTGAACGATTGCTCGATGATGAAACCCTTCTCTGTGGTACTTCTGCTATCTCGATCTGTTTTTGGGGAAACCCTAATAGAATGCGTGTTGTTTATATTAGGTATTATTATTATTATTATTATTATTATTATTATTATTATTATTATTATTATTATTATTATTATTATTATTATTATTATTATTATTATTATTATTAGAATTACTATTATTATTATAATTATTATATTATCAAACAAATAATGTTTTTACAAAACCATATTTATTATATACATATATCATATTACATAATAATATCTTAAAACTAAAGTATTATTATTATTTAAATTACACATAATATATGAAAATATCTTAATATAATCATATATATATAAACTTTAATACATTATATATTTTAATTAAAACACTTTAATATGAATCTAATATTTAAATTTTAAGCATTTATTTAAACTATCTAACTAGATGTAACTAAGTTATTTATTAATAAATATTAATATACGAACTTTTTTAAATGTTATTATATGTGTTAATATATATACCTGATATAGGTTCGTGAATCCGAGGCCAACCCTGCATTTGTGCAATGTTGTTATATGTATTTTTACTACAAAATACAATAGGTGAGATCATTTGAATCCCTTTTACTCTTTACATTTTTGGGGCTGAGAATACATGCAAATGTTTTATTAACTGTTTTACAATAATTATATGCGTGAGTTTCATTTTCCCTTTTTACTCTTTACGTTTTTGGGCTGAGAATACATGCAAATGCTTTATTAACTGTTTTACAATATTTATATGCGTGAGTTTCATTTGCTCCCTTTTTAAATGCTTTTGCAATATATATTTTTGGGACTGAGAATACATGCGCAACTTTTATAACTGTTTTACGAAATAGACACAAGTAATCGAAACTACATTATATGGTTGAATTATCAAAATCGAATATGCCCCTTTTTATTAAGTCTGGTAATCTAAGAATTAGGGAACAGACACTCTAATTGACGCGAATCCTAAAGATAGATCTATCGGGCCCAACAAGCCCCATCCAAAGTACCGGATGCTTTAGTACTTCGAAAATTATATCATGTCCGAAGGAGGATCCCGGAATGATGGGGATATTCTTATATGTATATTGTGAATGTCGGTTACCAGGTGTTCAATCCATATGAATGATATTTTTGTCTCTATGCATGGGACGTATGATTATGAGAAATGGAAATATGAAATCTTGTGGTCTATTAAAATGATGGAAATGATTATTTATGTTAAACTAATGAACTCAACAACCTTTTGGTTGACACTTTAAAGCATGTTTATTCTCAGGTACGAAAGAAATCTTTCGCTGTGCATTTGCTCATCTTAGAGATATTATTTGGAGTCATTCATGATATATTTCAAAAGACGTTGCATTCGAGTCGTTGAGTTCATCAAGATTATTATTAAGTCAATTATAGTAAGATATATTACGAAATGGTATGCATGTTGTTAATTTTCAATGAAATGAAAGATTGTCTTTTCAAAAACGAATGCAATGTTTGTAAAATGTATCATATAGAGGTCAAGTACCTCAGGATGTAATCAACTGTTGTGAATCGTTTATAATCGATATGGACTTCGTACGGATGGATTAGGACGGGTCCTTTCACCTTATATAAGGATTCATTTATTCGGTTGGTAATATTCAAAAATCCAATTTATCAATCTCGTAAACAAGTTGTTTAAATCTTAATTGTAGATTCAAAAGCAATTTCAATTAACATTAATCATAATTCAGTTGATCATATCTTTTAATCCGTTCATCGAAATTATTCGATATCAAAATGAAAAGTTATTGATTTTTCGCCAGCTTTCCAAAAACATGTATATCATATACCTTTTACCAGTAATATATGTATTTACTTCGTGATTCATCATAACTGTTTAACGACAAAATTTAGCATACAAGCATGCATAAATATATATACTCGAGCACTAGACATGGATACACAATTAATGTATAAAAGATAAAATATGAGTGCTTACGTATCAATATTGAGATTCAATATTGTAGGAAAGTACGTAGACGCAACAGAGATGATAAACACTAGATTTGATTCACAAATATACCCTCGAACATTACCCATAACCTCCTTGACAATAACCCATAATTTCCTTAGCTCTATCCCGCTCAAAAACCCATTTTAAAGGTGACACGCTCATAACCTCGTCGTAGTATTTTAGGTATATATACTACTAATAATAATATTATAATAAGATTAATAATAATAATATTAATCTTAATAATAATAATAATAATATAATAATAATAATAATAATAATAATAATAATAAAAATAATAATAATAATATATAAAAATAATAATAATACAGAGGAATGAATCGAGCTTTTATAGTATGTGGCCTGCTACAGTACCTCATGCGATCGCATGAGTTTTCAGTATTTTTGCCATGCGATCGCATGGCCGCCTTATCCTGTTTTTGTTTTCTAGTTCGTCGACATCAAATAGTGTTTAATGTAGCAAATAGTGTTTACTGTAGCAAATAGTATTTTACTGTAGCAAATAGTATTTACTGTAGCAAATCACTGTAGCACTGTAGCAAAATACGGTTTCATTGTAGCAAATAGTGTTTTACGGTAGAAAAGTCGTTTTTACTTGTACATATATATATATACATACATATAATTGTTCATGAATCGTCGAGAGCAGTCAAATGTAATTTAATACATGAAACAGTTCTAAAATTTTAAGATTCAACTTCATAGACTTTGCTTATCGTGTCGGAAACATTAAATCATTTAAAGATAAAGTTTAAATTTAGTCAGAAATTTCCAGGTCATCACAAAAGGCGTTGTTCGATTTGGTAAACGGGGGAAACTAAATCCAAGATACATTGGACCATTCAAGATTTTAGATCGTGTCGGACCAGTAGCCTACCGACTTGAATTACCTCAACAACTTGCCAGTGTACATAATACCTTTCACGTCTCGAATCTGAAGAAGTGCTTAGCCAAAGAAGATCTCACTATTCCTTTAGATGAAATTAAAATCAATGAAAAACTACAATTCATTGAAGAACCCGTCGAGATAATGGATCGTGAGGTTAAAAGGCTCAAGCAAAATAAGATACCGATCGTCAAGGTTCGATGGAATGCTCGTAGGGGACCCGAGTTCACCTGGGAGCGTGAAGATCAAATGAAGCTAAAATACCCGTACCTATTCCCAGAAGATTCGTCAACACCTTCAACATCTTAAAATTTCGGGACGAAATTTATTTAACGGGTAGGTACTGTAGTGACCCGAACTTTTCCATGTTTATATATATTAAATGAAATTGGTATATTTACATGATTAAATGTTTTTCAACATGTTAAGCAATCAAACTTGTTAAGACTTGATTATTTGAAATGTGTTTCATATAGACAATTGACCACCCAAGTTGACCGGCGATTCACGAACGTTAAAAATTTGTAAAAACTACATGATGATATATATATGGTTAACATGAGATTATGATAAGTAAGTATCTCACTAAGTATATTAACAATGAGTGATATACATAAAAATGAGTTTATTGAATTAAGAAACTCGAAACGATATATATAACGATTATCGTTATAACAACGTCTTACTAAATACATATGAATCATATTAAGATATTGATACACTATGTTTAACATGATAAAATGATAATTAAGTATATCATTAAGTGTGTTAACAATGAACTACATATGTAAAACAAGACTACTAACTTAAGAATTTCGAAACGAGGCATATATGTAACGATTATCGTTGTAACAACATTAAACTGTATATATATCATACTAAGATATATTAATGTATCATAATATCATGATAATGTAATAATTTAACATCTCTTTAGATATAATAAACAATGGGTTAACAACATTTAACAAGATCGTTAACCTAAAGGTTTCAAAACAACATTTACATGTAACGACTAACGATGACTTAACGACTCAGTTAAAATGTATATACATGTAGTGTTTTAATATGTATTCATACACTTTTGGAAGACTTAAAGACACTTATCAAAATACTTCTACTTAACAAAAATGCTTACAATTACATCCTCGTTCAGTTTCATCAACAATTCTACTCGTATGCACCCGTATTCGTACTCGTACAATACACAGCTTTTAGATGTATGTACTATTGGTATATACACTCCAATGATCAGCTCTTAGCAGCTCATGTGAGTCACCTAACACATGTGAAAACCATCATTTGGCAAATAGCATGAAATATCTCATAAAATTACAAAAATATTAGTAATCATTCATGACTTATTTACATGTAACCAAAATTACACATCCTTTATATCTAATCCATATACCAACGACCAAAAATACCTACAAACACTTTCATTCTTCAATTTTCTTCATCTAAGTAATCTCTCTCAAGTTCTATCTTCAAGTTCTAAGTGTTCTTCATAAATTCTACAAGTTCTAGTTTCATAAAATCAAGAATACTTCCAAGTTTACTAGCTCACTTCCAATCTTGTAAAGTGATCATCCAACCTCAAGAAATCCTTGTTGTTTACAGTAAGATATCATTCTAAATCAAGGTAATACTCATATACAAACTTTGATTCAATTCCTATAACTATAACTATCTTAATTCGAGTGATAATCTTACTTGAACTTGTTTTCGTGTCATGATTCTGCTTCAAGAACTTTCAAGCCATCCAAGATCCTTTGAAGTTAGATCATTTCTTGTCACTTCTAGTAGGTTTACCTACTAAACTTGAGGTAGTAATGATGTTCATAACATCATTCGATTCATATATATAAAACTACCTTATTCGAAGGTTTAAACTTGAAATCACTAGAACATAGTTTAGTTAATTCTAAACTTGTTCGCAAACAAAAGTTAATCCTTATAACTTGACTTTTAAAATCAACTAAACACATGTTCTATATCTATATGATATTCTAACTTAATGATTTAAAACCGGGAAACACGAAAAACACCGTAAAACCGGATATACGCCGTCGTAGTAACACCACGGGCTGTTTTGGGTTAGTTAATTAAAAACTATGATAAACTTTGATTTAAAAGTTTTTATTCTGGGAAAATTATTTTTCTTATGAACATGAAACTATATCCAAAAATCATGGTTAAACTCAAAGTAGAAGTATGTTTTCCAAAATGGTCATCTAGACGTCGTTCTTTCGACTAAAATGACTACCTTTACAAAAATGACTTGTAACCTGTATTTCTGACTATAAACTTATACTTTTTCTGTTTAGATTCATAAACTTAAGTTCAATATGAAACCATAGCAACTTGAAACACTCAAAACGGATTTAAAACGAAGAAGTTATGGGTAAAACAAGATTGGATAATTTTTTCTTGTTGTAGCTACGTGAAAATTGGTAACAAATCTATATTAATCATATCCTAGCTAACTTATATTGTATTACATGTATTCTAATATATTATGTAATCTCGGGATACCATAGACACGTATGCAAATGTTTTGACATATCATATCGACCCATGTATATATATTTTTTGGAACAACCATAGACACTCTATATGCAGTAATGTTGGAGTTAGCTATACAGGGTTGAGGTTGATTCCAAAAATATATATACTTTGAGTTGTGATCTAGCCTGAGACATGTATACACTGGGTCGTGGATTGATCCAAGATAATATATATCGATTTATTTCTGTACATCTAACTATGGACAACTAGTTGTAGGTTACTAACAATGACAGCTGACTTAATAAACTTAAAACATTAAAACATATTAAAAATGTTGTAAGTATATTTTGAACATACTTTGATATATATATGTACATATTTGTTATAGGTTCGTGAATCGACCAGTGGCCAAGTCTTACTTCCCGACGAAGTAAAAATTTGTGAAAGTGAGTTATAGTCCCACTTTTAAAATCTATTATTTTTTTTTGGGATGAGAATACATGCGATTCTATAAATGTTTTACAAAATGGACACAAGTAATCGAAAATACTTTCTATGTTGGATTATCGAACCGAATATGCCCCTTTTTAGCTTGGTAGCCTAAGAATTAGGGAAATGGCCTCTAATTGACGCGAATCCTAAAGATAGATCTATTTGGCCCAACAAGCCTCATCCGAGTTACGGATGCTTTAGTACTTCTATTTATCATATCCGATGAGAGTCCCGGAATGATGGGGATATTCTATATGCATCTTGTTAAGGTCTGTTACCAGGTGTTCAATATATGAATGATTTTTATCTCTATGCAGTTTGCGAAATGCCTGATATGAGATGTGTTATAAAAATAAAATCTTGTGGTCTATTATTATGATTTGATAATATGTAGGTTAAACCTATAACTCACCAATAATTTTGTTGACGTTTTAAGCATGTTTATTCTCAGGTGATTATTAAGAGCTTCCGCTGTTGCATACTAAATTAAGGACAAGATTTGGAGTCCATGCTTGTATAATATTGTTTAAAAACTGCATTCGAAGACTTATGTTGATGTGTAATATTATTGTAAACCATTATGTAATGGTCGTGTGAAAAACGCTATATTTTAGATTATCATTATTTGATAATCGTCGTAATATTTTAAAGGTTATGGTTTGTTCTAAAATTGAATGCAGTCTTTGAAAAACGTCTCATATAGAGGTCAAAACCTCGCAACGAAATCAATTAATATGGAACGTTTATAATCAATATGAACGGGACATTTCATGGAATGTC
The DNA here is from genome assembly GCF_046630445.1 of Rutidosis leptorrhynchoides. Lineage (NCBI taxonomy): Eukaryota > Viridiplantae > Streptophyta > Magnoliopsida > Asterales > Asteraceae > Rutidosis > Rutidosis leptorrhynchoides. The sequence goes on from NC_092336.1 coordinate 26,249,203, forward strand.
TGGAACGTAGCAAAATCATTTTTTTTATGAATTGTTAGACCACTCTTAACCATGAAGTCCGTGTCTCAACTATACACCGTCACATCAACGCCATCTCGACATTTTCTTCTTAATCATGCATAGATTTTCCATAAAGAATCCTATCCATAATTTACGAATAAGGGGTTTAAAGATCTTAGTATTTAGTTCTCCGGTGTAGTTATTGTGAATAACCCAGATCGATATGGTGATATCGATGAGGTGGCTAAATGGTTAAGTCCACCATCGATGACGTTCGTCGATTGATGGCCCAAAGAAGGTTGTAGGTAGCCGTCGATTTAGACTTACCAGTTAACCTTGTAGACGTGATGAACTGATGATGTTACGTAACTCGACTGCCGATGATGACAGAGTATTATCTAGGGAACGTAATATGTTGTGTTTTAATGAGGTTTTAGGGTTTCGTATTTATAGATAAACTCTACATTCTAGAGTCATCTAAGATTGTCATAATTTTTTTCATAACTAACTTCCCCTAATTTCGGATATCATTATGGAAAGGATAATGTCCTTGGTCAACAAAGAATTAATAACCGACATGAGAATAGACGCACACGCCATCCCCATGCCGCAGACCAAATAATACGTGAGGTCGAGCTCAATCAATGATACCGCATTGACTGTGCATTGACTTTATAAGACTTAATGCGTAATAGCGCATATATATGCGTGAAATCCGCTGATGTAAATATGCCCATGATTAAAAATAAAATATACTGGAAATTTACGAGCATCAACAATATGTGAACATATATATACATCAACATGCATGTGTGTATATATACGTAAGCAAACAATGTGAATGCATATAAATTATGGGAGATGATACTCACACACCAATAATAGATCCATACACACCAACTTACTATTATACCCTTAATTTACAATTATGGAGGTTCAACTCCCTAGATAAAATTAGGTTTATAACTGTCAATTTTGTGCTAAAAAGTGTGGATAGATCAAATTTGAGTGTGTGAGTATCACTTCCCATAAATTATGCCTGTAAAGAGTATTTGGAGTACTAGTTTAAACTAGTCCGGACCGGCCCGCGCGTTGCGGCGGGGGCTTTCGGCCTGCGTATTCATATTTAATGTAGCGTTGTGTATTTACAGATGGAAAAACGGGCCGTGTGTTAAGCGCCGTTGTAGGTGTCGTCGTCTTCAGTATTTTTTAAAAAGTATCCGTTTCGAACGTAGTTAGTTTCGTTTTGTTGATAAAATTATTTCGAGTCTAACGGTGCTGTCGGAAAAATTTAACTCGCGTCGAGGAGGAAGATACGTGCTGTCGTTGTGTTTAGCGTTTTTTAAAGAGTGCCCGTTTTGAACGTGGTTAGTTTCGTTTCGTTCATAAAATTATTTCGAGTCTGACGCTGCCGTCGAAAAAATTTAACTCGTGTCGAGCGGGAAGATATGGGTTGTCGTTGTGTTTAGCGTTTTTTGAGAAGTGTCCGTTTCGCGTATAGTTAGTCCCGTTGGGTTCGGAAGATTTTTTCGAGGTGAACGGTGGTCTCTGAAAAATTTAACTCGCTCCCAGCGAGAAGATAGGGCCCGTTATAAATTCGGGTGTGATTAGTTTTTTATATTTTAATTAAATTATATATTTACACTTTTTACCCCTAAATAAATGTAAACTTGAGGGGCTGTTTTTGAAATTGAGGCGAAGTTAAGGGGCCGGGTGTAATGTGAACGTAAAGTCAAAACGACACTCAAATATAACTAAAATTACAACATTTCTATTCACTTGTAGTATGTAAAAGAACATTTCTAATCACTTGTAGTATGTAAAGGTTAATAATAATTCAATTCAATTCAACCTACACTTTATAATTGAAGATTATACTCCAAAGTTGTACCCTATTAGTGGCCCTCGTATTCTATCTTTTCTAGTATTTTAATTTGGTTTTTTTTTTTTGAAAAGTAACTGAATAATATTAATAGAACTAAAAAGTTACAAGGCTGCTAATTCCACACATATAGCAGCATGAAAAGAGATCAAACTATACAAACTCAAAACCTATGATCTCAATACTATGTGCTGAGATAGCAAATAAAACTACTCGAACTATTTAATCTCTAAATAGACTTGCGGATTCGATAACCACCTACACCATTCTAGCTTTGGACCTTTTAATCTTCTAGAAATCCAATCGAAACTCATGATTTGAATCTCATTCAAAATCGTAGGGACACACACGCTTTTGCTTTTGAAGATTTTCAGGTTCCGATTTTTCCACAATAAATACCCACTCGACCACTCAACCGCTTGCCAAATCTTTACCCCAAGTTCCGAAGAGTGTCTATTTAGGGAACCCTCAAAAGTCTCGATGGTACTTAGTCTCGATGGTACTTAATTTGTTAATACTTAAATGTCATGTCCTTAACACTCTCACACCTTACCATCCAGGCATAGCCTGGATGGCCACCGACACTTCCAGTGAAGGGAGCCACCCGGGTTCGATTCTTGGCACAGCCATCTCGTTCAAAAAGGGAGTTCACCTGAGGTTGCTTTTCCTGGTAACCGTGAGGGTCGGCTTGCGGCTTACCCGGTGGTTTACTCGCTGCGTTGGGGCCAATGTGCCTGCTTCGTAGTTGGGGTTCCACCGTTAACAAAAAAAAAAAAAAAAAAAAAAAAAAAAAAAAAAAACCTTTTAATTAATTCTCAAAGAAGATAAGATTGTCTTTATTCTTTATTGGGGAAAGCTACATTACACATTATTTGTTATAATTCAGTAGGCTTATAACTACCTTTAGTGGTTTGATTCTTGATGTTATAATTCAGTAGGCTTATAACTACCTTTAGTGGTTTGATTCTTGATGTTATAATTCAGTAGGCTTATAACTACCTTTAGTGATTTGATTCTTGATTTAGAATACTAATAATGAAGTGTAAGAACAAAGATGATAATGGAGAGAAAGAAAGAAACACTTTGTAAGTGTGAGAAATGGTGCAAGTTTAATGCTTGCATTCATGAGTATTTATAGCCTAAAATCTCAATATAAAAATACATACTTTGTGTACCAAAATTGACTATATGTATACACCAAAATTGACTATCCATATCTATATTATTATTATTATTATAACACTCCCCCTTGGATAGCAATTTTATTTTGTTGAAGATCAACTATAAATTACTGCCTCGTTAAAAACCTTGCTAAAGAAAACCCAGTGGGAAAAAACTTTAGCTAAGGGAAAAAGAGTGCAGCATGGAGTTGACTCCCCCTCAAGTAGACATCGCTTCAGCTGTTACATCTTTTGAACATGTCTCATGCCAATGTTATGAACGTGTGTTCTGAAAATAGCAGTTGGAAGTGCTTTCGTGAAAAGATCAGCAGAGTTTTTGCTAGATTGCACATATCTCATTTCAATCTGGTTGTCCTTAATGAGATTTTGAGTGTATGAGAAGAATCTAGGTGGTATGTGTTTTGTTCGGTCACTTTTGATATACCCTTCTTTCATCTGTGCTATGCAAGCTGCATTATCTTCATAGATAGTTGTTGGACTTTTATCGCGTTCTAGTCCACAAGAATCAGTAATGAGTTGTGTCATTGATCTCAACCAAAAACATTCTCGAGTAGCTTCATGTAATGCAATCACTTCGGCATGATTTGACGATGTAGCAACAAGTGTTTGTTTTTGAGAACGCCATGATATTGCAGTACCTCCATTTAGGAATACATATCCAGTTTGAGATTTAGCTTTATGTGGATCAGATAAATAACCTGCATCTGCATAACCAACCAAATCTTGTTTTGATTCGTTAGAATAAAATAATCCTAAATCAGTAGTTCCTCGAAGGTATCGAAATATGTGTTTGATCCCATTCCAGTGTCTTTTGGTAGGAGCAGAGCTGAACCTTGCCAACAAATTAACTGCAAAAGAAATGTCAGGTCTTGTACAATTTGTAAGATACATAAGAGCTCCAATTGCACTAAGATATGGTACTTCTGGTCCAAGAATGTCTTCTTGATCTTCACATGGACGAAATGGATCAGCTTCAACATTGAGTGATCTAACAACCATAGGAGTACTTAATGGTTTTGCCTTGTCCATATTGAAACGTTTCAAAATCTTTTCAGTATATGTTGTTTGATGTACAAGTAAACCATTAGGCATATGCTCAATTTGTAAACCAAGGCAATACTTGGTTTTTCCGAGATCTTTCATTTCAAATTCTTTCTTTAGAAGTTGAATGGCTTCATGGATCTCTTTATTTGTACCTATGATGTTAAGATCATCAACATAAACAGCTATGATCACATATCCGGATGTTGTTTTCTTAATGAAAACACAAGGGCAAGTAAGATTATTTGTATACCCTTTGCTTATCAAGTAATCACTTAATCGGTTATACCACATACGTCCCGATTGTTTTAACCCATATAAAGATCTTTGTAATTTAATCGAATACATTTCTTTGGGTTTTGCATTTGATGCTTCTGGTACCTTAAATCCTTCAGGTATCTTCATATATATATCACTATCAAGTGATCCATATAGATAAGCAGTCACAACATCCATGAGATGCATTTCTAAATTTTTAGAAACTGCCAGACTGATTAAGTACCTAAAAGTAATTGCATCCATAACAGGAGAATAAGTTTCTTCATAATCAATTCCCGGTCTTTGAGAAAAACCTTGAGCTACAAGTCTAGCTTTATACCTTGTAACTTCATTTTTCTCATTTCTTTTTCGGACAAAAATCCATCTATATCCTACAGGTTTCACATCTTTAGGAGTGAGAATGATGGATCCGAAAACTTTTCTTTTATTGAGTGATTCTAATTCAGCTCGTATTGCTTCTTTCCATTGAGCCCAATCATGTCTATTTTGACATTCAACCATAGATGTTGGTTCTGGATCATCATCATTATTCATGATGTCATATGCAACATTAAATGAAAATTTCTCATCAAGATTTTTCATTTCATTTCGGTTCCATAATATTTTTGAATATGCATAATTGATTGCAATTTCTGTATTGACATCATCAATCTCCTCTGCAGTAGGAGTACTGATTTGTGGTTCTTCTTGAACACTTTCTTTTACTTCATTATCAGCTGATTTTCTTTTTCGAGGATTTTTATCCTTTGAACCGATTGGTCTTCCACGTTTCTGACGTGGCAAAGATTCATGAGTGACGTTATTGCCAGCTTTTGGAATTTCAATTCGAGCTGGAGTATTTACTGCTGGTATATATGATTTTGTCACCGTTTTTGTATCTGTAAATGCATCAGGCAATTGATTTGCAAGTTCTTGTATATGCATTATCTTTTGAACTTCTGTCTCGCATTCTTTTGTGCGAGGATCAAGATACTTTAATTGAGGTTCACACCATGAAACATCATTTTCTTTATTTTTCATTTCTCCCCCTAATCTAGGGAACAATGTTTCATTAAAATGACAATCAGCAAAACGTGCTGTAAAAACGTCACCTGTCATAGGTTCAATATACCTTAATATTGAAGATGTTTCATATCCAACATATATTCCCAACCTCCTTTGAGGACCCATTTTTGTACGTTGTGGTGTCGCAATTGGAACATACACTGCACAACCAAATGTTCTAAGATGGGAAATATTTGGCTCTTGACCAAAAGCAAGTTGTAGGGGGGAATATTTATGACTTGCACTTGGTCTGATGCGAATCAATGCAGCAGCATGTAAAATTGCATGACCCCATATAGATACAGGGAGTTTTGTTCTCATTATCAATGGTCTAGCGATTAACTGTAAACGTTTAATCAATGACTCGGCTAAACCATTTTGTGTATGCACATGAGCAACAGAATGTTCAACAACAATTCCTATAGACATGCAATAGTCATTAAATGCTTGAGATGTAAATTCACCAGCATTATCAAGTCTCACCCTTTTAATGGTGTAATCAGGAAAATGAGCTCTCAATTTAATAATTTGGGCAAGAAATTTTGCAAATGCCACATTACGGCTTGATAACAGACAAACATGAGACCATCTGCTAGATGCGTCTATTAGAACCATGAAATATCTAAATGGTCCACATGGTGGATGAATTGGTCCACATATATCACCTTGAATTCTTTCAAGAAACATTGGTGATTCTTTCTCAACCTTAAGTGGTGAGGGTCTAGTTATCAATTTTCCAAGAGAGCAAGATGTACATGGAACCATTGTATCATGATGGATTTTTCTATCCTTTAGTGGATGTCCATGAGTACATTCAATAATCCTTTTCATCATTGTTGATCCTGGATGGCCTAATCTGTTATGCCATAAACTGAATACACCAGGATCAATATATTTTTCGTTAACTACCATATGTATTTCTGGTACATTTATATGTGTATAATGTAATCCAGAACTAAGTCTTGGCAGTTTTTCAACCACATGACTCTTGTCAGTGATACTTAAATATTTCTCATTTTCTGTTGTCACTGACTGATAATCATACCCGTTAAGGTATATGTCGGAGAAACTCAATAAATTTCTGCTTGACTTGGGAGAAAATAAGGCATCATTTATTAAAAATTTTGTACCATTTGGTAGTATGAAATTTGCCTTTCCTATCCCTTTTATCAAGTTAGCAGGTCCTGATATTGTATGTATAGTTCCTTCCGTTGGTTTTAGATCAATAAAATATTTCTCGGATTTAAGTATAGTGTGTGTAGTTCCACTGTCTGCTATACAGAGATCTCCACCACTTGATTGATGTTGTATTCCAGCAAAATTCATATTGAACTTCATATATAAGAAATAAATAGTGAGTACATTAATATTACACAATATTTTAAACGCAAATAGATAGTACTGAAACATTTAGCAAACATAATGACAAAGACAGACGATATTAAATCGTTTATTTTTCAAAAGACACACAACTTAAACATTCAAGAAATCTTCATATAAATCAGATGGTTTCTCAGTGACTGTTGGATCAATATTATCCACAAAATTTACTTCCTTTTCTTTACCTTTCAGCGAATCCTGATACATCTTAACAAGATGTTTAGATGTTCGGCAAGTATTAGCCCAGTGGCCCATTCTACCACATCTGTAGCAAGATTCTTCAGAATTTTTAGAAGAATTTTCTTCAACATCTTGTTTAATGGGCTTGTTTTGTGGTTGATATTTATATTTTCGTGGATTACTATTTCTTTGACCACCACGCCACGACCACGACCACGTCCACGCCCATTACCATTACCATAAGGATGGTTTCTACCATAGTTATGGCTTTTGGCATGATGATGGTGATGGTTATTATAACCACGACCTTGCCCGCGTCCTTGTCCCTGTTTATAATTATTTGCAGTATTTGCTTCAGGGATTGCAAGTGTACCAGTAGGACGGGATTGCTGATTTTTCATTAATAGCTCATCATTTTGCTCTGCAACTAAGAGATATGAATTAAGTTCAGGATATGTTTTGAACTTTAGCATTCTCAAATTTCTTTGCACTGTGATGTTTGCAGCATTCATTGTGGAGAAAGTTTTCTCCATCATGTCTGCATCACTAATTTCATGTCCACAGAATTTAAGTTGTGAACATGTATTATACAGAGCTGAGCTGTATTCATTTACTTTCTTAAAGTCTTGGAACCTTAATGTTCTCCATTGTTCCATTGCAGCTGGAAGTAAAATTTCTCTTTGATTATTGAATCTGCTTTTGAGACCTTCCCATAAAACATGGGGATCTTCTACAGTCACATAATTATTTTGTAAGCATTCATCAATATGTTGATGAATAAAGCAACATGCCGTAGCTTGTTCTTTTTCAGAACAAGTGTTGTTTTCATTTATGGTTTCAAGAATGCCCATTGATTTAAGATGCATTTTTACTTTTATAACCCATGGCATGTAGTTGTTTCCAGTTGATTCTAAAGGAGTAAATTTAAGCTTTTCCAGATTCGACATTTTCTATTATCAAAAATTAAAACAAACATCATGATAAATTAGAGTCAATTTATATTCATAAGTATATAAACATTAAACATAAATTTAATATAACATAAATGATAAGTAGGTGACAGTGTCGACCATGTGTAAGCAATCATAAATAAATGTTATATAACAAAAATATAAATATTAGTAAACATAAATGAAAATTTGGCGACAGTGTCGACCATATATTTTTTCAGGTGGTATAACCGACCTATATCATTCTGGTGGTATAACCGACCATATATCATTTTGGTGGTATAACCGACCATATATCATTTTGGTGGTATAACCGACCATATATCATTTTGGTGGCAGAGCCAACCATATTTAGTATTAAGATTATCGTGCTGATAACGTGTTATAATTCAGTAGGCTTATAACTACCTTTAGTGGTTTGATTCTTGATGTTATAATTCAGTAGGCTTATAACTACCTTTAGTGGTTTGATTCTTGATGTTATAATTCAGTAGGCTTATAACTACCTTTAGTGATTTGATTCTTGATTTAGAATACTAATAATGAAGTGTAAGAACAAAGATGATAATGGAGAGAAAGAAAGAAACACTTTGTAAGTGTGAGAAATGGTGCAAGTTTAATGCTTGCATTCATGAGTATTTATAGCCTAAAATCTCAATATAAAAATACATACTTTGTGTACCAAAATTGACTATATGTATACACCAAAATTGACTATCCATATCTATATTATTATTATTATTATAACATTATTGAAGTTTTCTGTCTACAAAATCAACATTTAACCCCAAATATGAATAGATAATATTTTTTTAATATTGATACAAGGTACTCCGTATTTTATTTATAACAATGTACATGATGTGGATATATGGTTGTCACTTGCGAGTTTGGCTCTAAGTAGTAAGTAGCGTCATTTAACCTATAAATAAACATTAAACATTAACACAACAAATTAAATTTAATATCACGTATTTGTAGAGTAATTTGGGAGCGATTAAATCTGAAAATTCACTTGGAAATTTCATTTTGAGAGCTATCAAATTTCTAGTTTTGGTCTTTTTATACACTTTAATTGTCGGCTTTTTCTAATGAAGTTAAACATTATTGTGCTCTTAATTATTTCGCTTCCCACCCTATAATCTTAATTATATTACTTTTTCCTCGCTTTGTCTTCGCATGGGTAATTACAAAGAACAATAATCACCTTTGTTTATTATGGCCACTAACTTTGAAATCAAGAAGGTTAGTGTAAACCTTAAGAAGTTACCTGGATGATTGGTAAATTAAGACAACATTATTGAACTATTGTCACCTTTTGCATTTAAAGGATCATACAAAATACGTAATGAGACTATCATCCGAGCGATACAACCAACCAAACTCAAATGATCTAGTTATATATGACAGTTGGAGAAGGTTAAATTTTATTATAGAGATCAAATTATCTTTTGAAAGCAAAACAAATATTAGGGAGTTGATCCGTACACCACTTGTTTTTTGCCATACACCACTAAACTACAATCTTTGACTATTTTACCCTTTCTAACTCATGGCCCTTTTCCCTAAATTAATTATGAGAAAGGGTAAAATGGTCCAAAATTAAATTTTAGTGGTGTATGGCAAAAAGTAAGTGGTGTACGTATCAGCTCCCCAAATATTATCATTGATAATATATAAGGAGCATAGATCAAATTATTTTAGTGTATAAATGTAAAATATAAGATTTTTGCACGTGAGTTTGAGAGGATATATGTATTAGGAGAGTGTTTATGAATAATGAAAGATAAAAGGGTTGAGAAAGAGGTGCGTGAAGTCATCAAAGAATATGTCAATGCTCCAGTTAGTGAGTTTGAAAGTAAACAAGGATTGTACTTGCAGCTGCTGCAAATTGGGGGCTTATCTGGGCATATAACTATACAAGTCTTTGTAGTGTGTGTAGCTCTGGATTTGCATATTCATGCTTCAACCACAATCAGGGCCGGACCTGGGGTGGGGCTGGAGGTGCAACCGCACCTGGGCATCATGAAAGAGAGGGCATCATGTGTTCAATGGTTGTTCTTGAATTTTTACAGATTTGAGATGTGTAAGTGTGTAAAAATGAGTTTTGAACAATTTAATTATGTTATATGATACTTATATATAGTATGTTTAGATGGTTAATTTTTGTTTCTTGGCGCAAACTTAAAAGCTTCATTTAGGTTTTATGGGGTTAGGATATTGCAGAGAATTTTGGGGAAAATTTGGAGAAGATGATTCTCTGACACGATCAATTAACTTTTTGCTACTTACCCCTTCAATATTATACTAACTTACATATTAACCCTTCTCTTTAGATTTTATTATTTAAAACTTTTTTTGTTAATACTCCATTATTGTAATTATATACGAGTAGTACTGTATGTGAGTATATTATGGAATTAAAGAACAATTTTGTACTTGTAATACAAAATGAAATAGGACCATATAATGTACTCGTATGTTATTTAGTTTGTGTCAATATATATCTAGACTAAAAGATATAGTTTAAATTAATAAATTAATAAAAAAAGTATTTTAATATTAATATATAAGCATATTTGAAATCTAATTGAATGAATATATTAATATTACCGCGATATTTTTACAAACTAGAATAAGTGAAATATTTATTTGAATTCTTAATTTTGTTTGATAATCATACAATCACATATGATTGAATCTTACAATCACATGTGATGGATCCGTCAAATCACATTTGTTTTTAATTCTAGTCATTGATTATTTTAATCCAAAGGCTGAGTTTTAGCTCTTGGTTTTCAAACAAAATTAAGGATTTAAATGAATATTTTCCAATAGAACATATGTAGCATGTATTAATAAACCTTGCAAGTTGACTTAAAGTGAGGTTATATTTTTTTAGTGTCTTTATTCTTCTATAAATGTATGTATTATAACATATATTCAGTTAAATACAACATAAAATTTAACACAAGGTTAAAACCATTTATTTATACTTATATTTATAAAGATAGTATAATAGTACTATTTGTTTACAAAAATTAAAGGGGCATATTTTTATATTTACGCACTGGGCATCAAAAATGACAGGACCGGCCCTGACCACAATGTTTCAAAGTAAAAAACACACTCCAAAGGAAATGATACACTACATATTCTAGTTAATCTATGTTTATTATGACGTTTAAATGATTGTTTTATCAAATGTTAAACAAAAGAGAAATATCGTTACTTTTAAGTTAAAACTCCGTCTAAAAATTAATGATTATCCTTTTTTTATAAGTAAATCATAAGCAAGCCTAATCATTGGCACTTACCTAAGGATAACGAACATATGCAAGCCTGATAATTGTCACATATGTGTGCCATTAATCTTCTACGATCATATTACGAACATAACGAAAATTAAGTAAATATCCAGTTCGTAAGAATCATCATTCACGAGCTCTTTCATATCTTTAAGTAAGTGCCAATGATCAGGTTTGCACATGATTACTTAGAAAAATGGATTATCGTTAATTTTTTAACGGAGTTCTAACTTAAAAGTAACAATACCCCTCTTTTTTATTAACATTTGATAAAACAATCCTCTAAATGTCAAAATAAACATAGATTACCTAAATTAGGAAATTGAGGTAAAAAAGTTATCTTTTATTGAAATTTGCAATATTTTGAAATGTCCCGTTCATATCGATTATAAACGTTTCATATTAATTGATTTCGTTGCGAGGTTTTGACCTCTATATGAGACGTTTTTCAAAGACTGCATTCGTTTTTAAAACACACCATAACCTTTATTTTATCGACAAAGGTTTAAAGGACATAACCTAGATTATCAAGTATTGATAATCTAAAATTTCACGCTTACACACGACCATTACATAATGGTTTACAATTATTGATAAGTTACAGCAAAGTAAACTCTCGAATGCAGTTTTTAAACAATATTATACAAACATGGACTCCAAATCTTGTCCTTAATTTAGTATGCAACAGCGGAAGCTCTTAACAATCACCTGAGAATAAACATGCTTAAAACGTCAACAAAAAATATTGGTGAGTTATAGGTTTAACATATATATTTATCAAATCGTATTAATAGACCACAAGATTTCATATTTCCATTTCTCATAAACAACATGCATGCATAATAGCAATCTGCATAAAAAAAATTCATTCATGTGGTGAACACCGGGTAACCGACATTAACAAGATGCATATAGAATATCTCCATCATTTCAGGACATCCTTCGGACATGATAATTTCGAAGTACTAAAGCATCCGCAACAACAGATGGGGTTTGTTGGGCCCAATAGATCTATCTTTAGGATTCACGTCAATTAGTAGACTGGTTTACTAATTCTTAGGCTACCAAGCAAAAAGGGGCATATTCGGCTTCGATCATTCAACCATAGAATGTAGTTTCACGTACTTGTGTCTATTTTGTAAAACATTTATAAAACTGCATGTATTCTCATCCCAAAAAGAAAAATATTAGATTTTTAAAAGTGGAACTATAACTCACTTTCACAGACTTTCACTTCGTCGGAAAAAGACTTGTGTAACAACCCGGAAATTTCTGACCAAATTTAAACTTTATCTTTATATTATTCTGACACGATAAGCAAAGTTTGTTAAGTTGAATCTCAAGAAGTGTAAACTGTATTCATACATTCATTTTACCTTGACCAAACCCTGACGATTCACGAACCATTATAATTGGATTGGAAAATATACGTATATATATATATATATATATATATATATATATATATTTTTACAAAAATATAATATTAACTTAGTCATAAAACGTCCTGATTTAAAATAATATATTTTGATAAACAACGAGTCACTGATTTATAGAAGCAAATGACCACAACACTCAATTTTACAAGTTACATTTATCACAAAATAATTTATTGATGAGTAAGTCAAATTATTAATAAGGGTACACGTCGCGTAACGTAAAAGACTTGTTTTCTAAACGTACGAAAATGCGTTCAAAAAACCGAAAGTGGTACATGAGTCGAGTGACAACGTCCATGTCATTTGAGTAAAAAATTACATTTTTACCATGCACGTAAATATAATATAATATATAATTAATTGTATAGATTAAATAATAATTTATAATTAATATATTAAATAAATTAAATATAAGTGTCGGTAGCCTCAATGATTCATTTATGCGCTGTAAAATACACTCATGCGAGTGCATGAAAATTACATGGGAACTCCATGCGAGTGCATGGAGTCTAATCCCTGACTACTTGTATAAATGGAACGAAATCGGATTCATTTTAATCACACTCCACTCTATCAATATTATTCGTATATTATTTTTATATTATTACTATTATTAATAAGATTAATATTATTATTAATTTTATAGTTGGGAGTAATATTATTAGTAGTATTATACATAAAATATTACGACGAGTTCATGGGCGCATTATTTTCAAAATGGGTTTTTGAGTGGGATAGGGCTAAGGAAATTATGGGTTAGCTATGGAGGTTATGGGTATAGTTCGTGGGTATGCTCGTGAGGTCAGCCTAGTATTTATCATCTCCGTTGCGTCTACGTACCTTTCCTGCAATATTGAATCTCAATATTGATACGTAGGCACTCGTAATTTAATTTTTACATATTAATAGTGTATCCCTGACTAGTGTTCGAGGATATAGGATTATGCATGCTTGTACTTTTAAAATTGTCGTTAGATAGGTTATGTTGAATCCTGAATATGTTACATATGTGGTTGAGATAAGGTATAAGATATGCATGTCGTTGGAAAGCTAGCGAAAAATTATTAACTTTTCATTTAGAAATCGCGTGAATTCAATGAACGGATTAAAAGATATGGTCAACTGAATTATGGTTAACATTAATTGAAATTGTGTTTGAAACTGTAAATTAATATTTAAATAACTTGTCTATGAGATTGATAAATTGGATTTTCAAATATTACTAATCGAGTAAATGAATTTCTATATAAGGCACGTTTTGTTTTGTTGATCAATTGTCAAAGTTGACTGTCTTATCATATTTTAAAGCTTTATAAACACTATAATATGATTTTTACAAGCATTGGAAAACTATGTGAAATAATATAACATTTTCGATTGCCATGATAATTCAAATATAATATAGCTCCTGAAATAAATAATATTTTGAGTTTGATAAACTATAAATTCGTTCAATTATCAAGACTTATACTATGTTAATAAACATGTATAGATTTAAAGATCATATTGGGTCAGGGTGACTTTTGAGATGACTTTTGTTAACTTTTGCATGTCGGTCTCGAGCATTAGGATTGTGATACACTATGACCTGACCTAGCTTGTTAGACATGTATTGACCAACATATGTTCTCTAGGTTGAGATCTACGGTTATTTTGCATTTTGAGTTTCGGTCACATTTCGGTGAATGACCATATGTGCTGCTAAGGTGAGTTTCATTTGCTCCCTTTTTAAATGCTTTTGCAATATATATTTTTGGGCTGAGAATACATGCACTTTATTTTAAAAACAATGGACATAAGTACATACTAAATTCTATACTGAGTTTGAACCGAAAATTCCTTAGCTTTGGTAACTAGTAACTACCGGTTATAAGAACTGTTGGGCGCGAGTAGTAGTATATGGATCCATAGGGCTTGATATCCCCGTCCGAGCTAGAGCGCTAGCCTTTTAACAGACGTATGCTATTTGAGAAGCGTACACGTTGGTTTGCGTGTATTATTAAGATAATTATACAAAGGGTACAAATTATATATACGTTAAGCTTAGTTACCAGGGTGTTCAATTTTGTAGAATATTTTGATAAATGTTTCAGATGAAACAACTGAAATCTTGTGATCCACCTTTATATACAGATTATGTGCAACATTAAAACTATGAACTCACCAACCTTTGTGTTGACACTTTTTAGCATGTTTATTCTCAGGTTTCTAGAAGTCTTCCGCTGTTTGCTTATATGTTATACAAGCTATGTGCATGGAGTCATACATGCTTTATTCGAGAAAACTTTTCATTCACAAAATCACCACCATGTATCTTATTTTGATCGCATTGTCAACGGATGTAGTATTGTAAACTATTATTTACGGTGATTGTCTATATGTATAAATCATCAGATATCAAACACCTTGGAATTAGATATTCATTTATGGTGTGCCTTTTCAAAAGAATGCAATGTTTATAAAACGTATCATATAGAGGTCAAAACCTCACTATGAAATCGATGAATGATGTATTCGTTCAAAGGGATTTGGACAGGTCATCACAGTTGGTATCAGAGCTTGAGGTCATAGGGAACCAGAATTTGCATTAGTGTGTTTAACTGGTAATTGTTAGGATGCATTAGTGAGTCTGGACTATGACCGTATATGTTTTTACCGAGTTTTGCTTATCATTTCTTGTCAGAAATTACCTGTCTATCATCTTAAGTCTAAACGTGTCTTATTGCATTGATTGCATAGATAGTGTATAGACAAAATTCATATCTTGACATCTCTATTACAGTAAACTTTACCTGACATCTTCCGTAAAATCCTCTGTAACTTATGGGATTCTGGTATTATAAATACATATGTAAACTATGTATTGAGGAATACCAAATTAGTCCTATAATCTATTTCATTCCAAAAATATTTTCCTTGATTACACAAAATGGATCCCGTATCTAGTTCAAATTCCTTAAACTCCGACAGCTATTCCGATATGGATATTCACCTGAACTCCGAAGACAGTGTAACCGTAATGGATCAACCAATTAGTCATCATCTTTTCTGCATGAATTGGGGGTGGGTTCGTAGCCTACTTAATCATTGGAGACAAGAAGAAGGTGATCCCTTCCATCCACCACATTCACCTCTTGGCGAAGAACCTGAAGCACTTACCGGCGAACCTGTTCATAATACCATTTTCTCTCTTATTTTCCGAGTATCTCGTCACGATTATATACTATCTCAAATTTTAGATCTTATTTGTCCGCTCGTTCGAACCGACAATCATCCTGGTGTAGTAGAAGAAGTCAACGAGCTTCATGCTCGGGTAGTGGCTTTGGAGAATATGGTGTAAAGATTACAAGCACCAGCAGCATCACCGGCATCAACAGTACCACCATCATAAACACCAACAGTATCGTTACCACCACCAACAACAACATCCGCATCCCACACCTCAACATCACAATCTGTACCTCGAACATCAACGTCATACGTACCATAGATACCAAGGAATACCAACAACAACAAACGATGAAGTATTGATTCATAAATTCATCAAATAAATATTATGCAGAGAATATGTAGTGTCAAATGGTTTTAGAGATTACTTATTCTAGTTCTAATTGTAAACCAGATGAATGAGCGAATAGAAATGATTAAATAAAACCCTGAACGGAATGGTGCACGATTTACAAGCTAGATCTGTTAGCAGCAGCACCGTCAGTACCGTCAGCATCGTCAGCATCAGAAGCATCTACAACAACCACAAGCTCCGCCAGATCTATAATCACCGCAAACATCATAACTAATCAACAACGCGTATATCGTATCAACGAGTTATGAAGTATTAACTCATTCCCTCTGAAGAAATAATATGTATATTTTATATATATATGAATTTTGGGCAAAATAAATCTTTTCGTACTAAGCTATCACGTGTGAATCTTAACTAGTAGGTACTACTCGGTTAATTCATATTACTAATATGCTATGATGTACATCCTTCGTTAACGACTTAACCATCGTTAACTACAATATCTGTTTCAACTCATTGAATTCCATTTCATAATAAACTTAGTGTATTAATCAACTACATGTTTGATTTTACACTTTTATCTTCGATGTAATCGAATCTTTCTAGAAAACATCATTTATATCTTATGAAGTTCATAAAAATTCCACGAGCACTAACATCATTCACCGAGGAAATATCAATAAAAATAAATAACGAAGTATTGATTTCATTTACGTTGAAGAGATAATCCACGAAGATTACAAAATTTCTAAAGTTTTAGAGATTATTCATTTCTAGTTCCAGCTGAAAATTAAATGAGCTTAATATGATATTAACTCATTAAATCTGTATTACATTTGAAGAAAATATACATACTAATATTTTCATAAAAATTGTGATAAAATTCTCTTGTACAAAATATTATTTGTGAAACTTTTAACGGGTAGGTAATACCCAAAAGATATATAAATTCACAAATAATATGTTACATTCATCGAATCTAATTCATCAATCATCAACTATATTCACTACTTTCACAACAATATACATTCTTTCAAAGAAATCAAAACTACCATTCGCATCCAAATTTGATTACATATTCTGATTTTGGAAAATCAGAATCCAAGTCCAGATTTAACATAAAACATCACTCTTAGATTCTTACATCTTTCAAATGCCATACTTTGAATTCAAAACTGTACTAGAACATCATATGTATACATATAACATTCATCTCTTAAAATTATGAGCTTTCATTCTGAAATTCTGAAAAGCAACCAGTCTACGAAGCAATACCCTGAATGTTGAAAAAGCTGATGATGCAGCAAAAACTGTAAACGACATTAACAGCCAAAAGTTTGATGATAAAGAATTGTGTGTTGGCAAAGCTCGGAAAAATAGAAGGTTTGTAACTGGAAAACGGATTGAGCAAAGTATGAAGGAGGCTGTGGATAAATCACAAAGACTAAACCTGCCTTCAAAGAATCCAAATGATTCAGTATCTACTGAAGTCATTAACGAATACCTTGCTCCTGACTCTAAACCCCTGTGGACAATATTCTTCATCATCCTCTGATATTAGAAATTCTAAGATATCATCGTATCTTTCATTATAAATATCCTTCATATTTCTGAAGATATTTTCATAATTATTCTTATCTGAAACCATTTACCTCTTCGCGCTGTCTGTATTACATCATAAAAGAAACTATTTTAGTTACTAAATCTGAAACCGTCGAGTTTAAATTATGAATGTTTTGAAGTAGTGTTGGGAACTGATGCATGAGTTAGTATAATATAATGACACTTGATCAACGTGATTATATTACAGTAATTCATGCTGAGTTTCTAAATGGAACGTGATGATTCACAGATCATAACATCATCATGTGCCATGTTACACGACTCTTGTATTCTATTTAACCTCTAAAATATTAAGAAAATATTTCTTGATGATTCAGTCTTTTCCAGGGTATTCTGGTAATTTAACAAATCAAGATCGTGCCATTACCATTTTCTTCTTAGAACATTAACAATGTTCATTCCGAAATTCATATCTGCGAATTCTGGACCATTACAAGCAATGCTTAGTCACAAGAAGAAGAAACGAAGGGATAAACTCCGAAATAGAAATTGGAGTACAAATTGCAGCAAATAAAAGAGAGCATTAAATGGGAATGATAATAATTATAGAAGACAGAAGCAGGAACTTTGAAATATAAGAGAGAATATAAAGCCCGATGACAACACATAAATTACAAACCGTGTATATCAATGTTTATCGCAACATAAAGACACGGGAGAATTAAAAGCACTATAACCCCAAGGGCAAAGTAGAAGTAAGCAGATTCCTCTGGCGGAAGTTGGAAAAGAAGAATAATTGTTGCGATAGTAAGGATAAGGACAAGGATCAGAACTGGATTAAGCATTTTCACAATCTTTTGAATTTGAGAATTGAGTATAAGAATGGTAAAAGTAAGGAAACGAAGGGGGTGGATTTATAGTGAAATATTTGACAGAGTAATCAAAATAGATGATTGCATTTAAAGCGGATCCTAATTTCCTTGATTTCCGAAGAATCAAATCTTATTACTAAGACCTTCTTCAAATCTCTTGAACTCTGGAAATCAACCTGTCTACGTCAAAAGATATGACAAAACTTTACTTACTCATTTCACTCCTTTGTTATAACTTCATACTCTTCGCGTAACCAAATCGTTTTATCTATATTACTCGCTGATGATAAAACTTTAATTTTCAGCTCGCATGCATCATGAAAACGTATTTATTGTCAGCCATGACCATCTCAATCAAATTTCGGGACGAAATTTCTTTAACGGGTAGGTACTGTAACAACCCGAAAATTTCTGACCAAGTTTAAACTTTATCTTTATATTATTCCGACACGATAAGTAAAGTTTGTTAAGTTGAATCTCAAGAAGTGTAAACTGTATTCATACATTCATTTAACCTTGACCAAACCCTGACGATTCACGAACCATTATAATTGGATTGGAAAATATACGTATATATATATATATATATATATATATATATATATATATATATATATATTACAAAAATATAATATTAACTTAGTCATAAAATGTCCTGATTTAAAATAATATATTTTGATAAACAACGAGTCACTGATTTATAGAAGCAAATGACCACAACACTCAATTTTACAATTTACATTTATCACAAAATAATTTATTGATGAGTAAGTCAAATTATTAATAAGGGTACACGTCGCGTAACGTAAAAGACTAGTTTTCTAAACGTACGAAAATGCGTTCGAAAAACCGAAAGTGGTACATGAGTCGAGTGACAACTTCCATGTCATTTGAGTAAAAATTACATTTTTACCATGCACGTAAATATAATATAATATATAATTAATTGTATAGATTAAATAATAATTTATAATTAATATATTAAATAAATTAAATATAAGTGTTGGTAGCCTCAATGATTCATTTATGCGCTGTAAAATACACTCATGCGAGTGCATGAAAATTACATGGGAACTTCATGCGAATGCATGGAGTCTAATCCCTGACTACTTGTATAAATGGAACGAAATCGGATTCATTTTAATCACACTCCTCTCTATCAATATTATTCGTATATTATTTTTATATTATTATTATTATTAATAAGATTAATATTATTATTAATTTTATAGTTGAGAGTAATATTATTAGTAGTATTATACATAAAATATTACGACGAGGTCATGGGCGCATTATTTTCAAAATGGGTTTTTGAGTGGGATAGGGCTAAGGAAATTATGGGTTATAGCTATGGAGGTTATGGGTATAGTTCGTGGGTATGCTCGTGAGGTCAGCCTAGTGTTTATCATCTCCGTTGCGTCTACGTACCTTTCCTGCAATATTGAATCTCAATATTGATATGTAAGCACTCGTAATTTAATTTTTACATATTAATAGTGTATCCCTGACTAGTGCTCGAGGATATAGGATTATGTATGCTTGTACTTTTAAAATTGTCGTTAGATAGGTTATGTTGAATCCTGAATTAGTTACATATGTGGTTGAGATAAGGTATAAGATATGCATGTCGTTGGAAAGCTAGTGAAAAATTATTAACTTTTCATTTAGAAATCGCGTGATTTCAATGAACGGATTAAAAGATATGGTCAACTGAATTATGGTTAACATTAATTGAAATTGTGTTTGAAACTGTAAATTAATATTTAAACAACTTGTCTATGAGATTGATAAATTGGATTTTCAAATATTACTAATCGAGTAAATAAATTTCTATATAAGGCACATTTTGTTTTGTTGATCAATTGTCAAAGTTGACTGTCTTATCATATTTTAAAGCTTTATAAACACTATAATATGATTTTTACAAGCATTGGAAAACTATGTGAAATAATATAACATTTTCGATTGCCATGATAATTCAAATATAATATAGCTCCTGAAATAAATAATATTTTGAGTTTGATAAACTATAAATTCATTCAATTATCAAGACTTATACTATGTTAATAAACATGTATAGATTTAAAGATCATATTGGGTCAGGGTGACTTTTGAGATGACTTTTGTTAACTTTTGCATGTCGGTCTCGAGCATTAGGATTGTGATACACTATGACCTGACCTAGCTTGTTAGACATGTATTGACCAACATATGTTCTCTAGGTTGAGATCTACGGTTATTTTGCATTTCGAATTTCGGTCACATTTCGGTGAATGACCATATGTGCTGCTAAGGTGAGTTTCATTTGCTCCCTTTTTAAATGCTTTTGCAATATATATTTTTGGGCTAAGAATACATGAACTTTATTTTAAAAATAATGGACATAAGTACATACTAAATTCTATACTGAGTTTGAACCGAAAATCCCTTAGCTTTGGTAACTAGTAACTACCGGTTATAAGAACTGGTGGGCGCGAGTAGTAGTATATGGATCCATAGGGCTTGATATCCCCGTCCGAGCTAGAGCGCTAGCCTTTTAACGGACGTATGCTATTTGAGAAGCCTACACGTTGGTTTGCGTGTATTATTAAGATTATTATACAAAGGGTACAAATTATATATACGTTAAGTTTAGTTACCAGGGTGCTCAATTTTGTAGAATATTTTGATAAACGTTTCGGATGAAACAACTGAAATCTTGTGATCCACCTTTATATACAGATTATGTGCAACATTAAAACTATGAACTCACCAACCTTTGTGTTGACACTTTTTAGCATGTTTATTCTCAGGTTTCTAGAAGTCTTCCGCTGTTTGCTTATACGTTATACAAGCTATGTGCATGGAGTCATACATGTTTTATTCGAGAAAACTTTTCATTCACAAAATCACCACCATGTATCTTATTTTGATCGCATTGTCAACGGATGTAGTATTGTAAACTATTATTTACGGTGATTGTCTATATATAGAAATCATCAGATATCAAAGACCTTGGAATTGGATATTCATTTATGGTGTGCCTTTTCAAAAGAATGCAATGTTTATAAAACGTATCATATAGAGGTCAAAACCTCACTATGAAATCGATGAATGATGTATTCGTCCAAAGGAATTTGGACAGGTCATCACAACTTGGCCACGGGTCGATTCACAAACATATAACAAATATATACATATATATCAACATATGATCGAAATATATTCACAACATTTTTATTACGTTTTGACGTTTTAAATTTGTTAAGCTAACAGTCCAACGTTAGTAGTCCACAATTAGTTGTCCACAGTTAGTAATACAGAAATAAATCAATATATATTATCTCGAATCAATCCACGACCCAGTGTATACAAGTCTCAGACTCGATCACAACTCAAAGTATATATATTATTTTGGAATCAACCTCAACCCTGTATAGCTAACTCGAGCATTACCGCGTATAGAGTGTCTATTGAAATGTCCCGTTCTTATTGATTAAAAACGTTCCATATTAATTGATTTCGTTGCGAGGTTTTGACCTCTATATGAGACGTTTTTCAAAGACTGCATTCATTTTCAAAACAAACCATAACCTTTATTTCATAAATAAAGGTTTAAAACACTTTACGTAGATTATCAAATAATGATAATCTAAAATATCCTGTTTACACACGACCATTACATAATGGTTTACAATACAAATATGTAACATCGAAATCAGTTTCTTGAATGCAGTTTTTACACAATATCATACAAACATGGACTCCAAATCTTGTCCTTATTTTAGTATGCAACAGCGGAAGCTCTTAGTATTCACCTGAGAATAAACATGCTTTAAACGTCAACAAAAATGTTGGTGAGTTATAGGTTTAACCTATATATATCAAATCGTAACAATAGACCACAAGATTTCATATTTCAATACACATCCCATACATAGAGATAAAAATCATTCATATGGTGAACACCTGGTAACCGACATTAACAAGATGCATATATAAGAATATCCCCATCATTCCGGGACACTCTTCGGATATGATATAAATTTCGAAGTACTAAAGCATCCGGTACTTTGGATGGGGTTTGTTAGGCCCAATAGATCTATCTTTAGGATTCGCGTCAATTAGGGTGTCTGTTCCCTAATTCTTAGATTACCAGACTTAATAAAAAGGGGCATATTCGATTTCGATAATTCAACCATAGAATGTAGTTTCACGTACTTGTGTCTATTTTGTAAATTATTTATAAAACCTGCATGTATTCTCATCCTAAAAATATTAGATTTTAAAAGTGGGACTATAACTCACTTTCACAGATTTTTACTTCGTCGGGAAGTAAGACTTGGCCACTGGTTGATTCATGAACCTATAACAATATATACATATATATCAAAGTATGTTCAAAATATATTTACAACACTTTTAATATATTTTGATGTTTTAAGTTTATTAAGTCAGCTGTCCTCGTTAGTAACCTACAACTAGTTGTCCACAGTTAGATGTACAGAAATAAATCGATAAATATTATCTTGAATCAATCCACGACCCAGTGTATACGTATCTCAGTATTGATCACAACTCAAACTATATATATTTTGGAATCAACCTCAACCCTGTATAGCTAACTCCAACATTCACATATAGAGTGTCTATGGTTGTTCCGAAATATATATAGATGTGTCGACATGATAGGTCGAAACATTGTATACGTGTCTATGGTATCTCAAGATTACATAATATACAATACAAGTTGATTAAGTTATGGTTGGAATAGATTTGTTACCAATTTTCACGTAGCTAAAATGAGAAAAATTATCCAATCTTGTTTTACCCATAACTTCTTCATTTTAAATCCGTTTTGAGTGAATCAAATTGCTATGGTTTCATATTGAACTCTATTTTATGAATCTAAACAGAAAAAGTATAGGTTTATAGTCAGAAAAATAAGTTACAAGTGATTTTTGTAAAGGTAGTCATTTCAGTCGAAAGAACGACGTCTAGATGACCATTTTAGAAAACATACTTCCACTTTGAGTTTAACCATAATTTTTGGATATAGTTTCATGTTCATAATAAAAATCATTTTCCCAGAATAACAACTTTTAAATCAAAGTTTATCATAGTTTTTAATTAACTAACCCAAAACAGCCCGCGGTGTTACTACGACGGCGTAAATCCGGTTTTACGGTGTTTTTCGTGTTTCCAGGTTTTAAATCATTAAGTTAGCATATCATATAGATATAGAACATGTGTTTAGTTGATTTTAAAAGTCAAGTTAGAAGGATTAGCTTTTATTTTCGAACAAGTTTAGAATTAACTAAACTATGTTCTAGTGATTACAAGTTTAAACCTTCGAAAAAGATAGCTTTATATGTATGAATCGAATTATGTTATGAACATCATTACTACCTCAAGTTCCTTGGATAAACCTACTGGAAATGAGAAAAATAGATCTAGCTTCAAAGGATCCTTGGATGGCTCGAAGTTCTTGAAGTAGAATCATGACACGAAAACAAGTTCAAGTAAGATCATCACTTGAAATAAGATTGTTATAGTTATAGAAATTGAACCAAAGTTTGAATATGATTATTACCTTGTATTAGAATGATAACCTACTGTAAGAAACAAAGATTTCTTGAGGTTGGATGATCACCTTACAAGATTGGAAGTGAGCTAGCAAACTTGAAAGTATTCTTGATTTTATGTAACTAGAACTTGTAGAATTTATGAAGAACACTTAGAACTTGAAGATAGAACTTGAGAGAGATCAATTAGATGAAGAAAATTGAAGAATGAAAGTGTTTGTAGGTGTTTTTGGTCGTTGGTGTATGGATTAGATATAAAGGATATGTAATTTTATTTTCATGTAAATAAGTCATGAATGATTACTCATATTTTTGTAATTTTATGAGATATTTCATGCTAGTTGCCAAATGATGGTTCCCACATGTGTTAGGTGACTCACATGGGCTGCTAAGAGCTGATCATTGGAGTGTATATACCAATAGTACATACATCTAAAAGCTGTGTATTGTACGAGTACGAATACGGGTGCATACGAGTAGAATTGTTGATGAAACTGAACGAGGATGTAATTGTAAGCATTTTTGTTAAGTAGAAGTATTTTGATAAGTGTTTTGAAGTCTTTCAAAAGTGTATGAATACATATTAAAACACTACATGTATATACATTTTAACTGAGTCGTTAAGTCATCGTTAGTCGTTACATGTAAATGTTGTTTTGAAACCTTTAGGTTAACGATCTTGTTGAATGTTGTTAACCCATTGTTTATTATAACAAATGAGATGTTAAATTGTTATATTATCATGATATTATGATATATAATATATCTTAGTATGATATATATACAGTTAAATGCCGTTACAACGATAATCGTTACATATATGTCTCGTTTCGAAATCATTAAGTTAGTAGTCTTATTTTTACATATGTATTTCATTGTTAATACACTTAATAATATATTTACTTATCATTTAACATAATTAACCAAGTGTATCAATATCTTAATATGATTCATATGTACCTAGTAAGACGTTGTTATAACGATAATCGTTATATATATCGTTTTCGAGTTTCTTAAATTAATAGTCTCATTTTTATGTATATAACTCATTGTTAAAATACCTAATGAGATACATACTTATAATAAAATCATGTTAACTATATATATAACCATATATATGTCATCGTATAGTTTTTACAAGTTTTAATGTTCGTGAATCATCGGTCAACTTGGGTGGTCAATTGTCTATATGAAACCTATTTCAATTAATCAAGTCTTAACAAGTTTGATTGCTTAACATGTTGGAAACACTTAATCATGTAAATAACAATTTCATTTAATATATATATAAACATGGAAAAGTTCGGGTCACTACATCTATGGTTATTCCAAATAATATATATAGATGATGTCGATATGATATATCAAAACATTGTATACGTGTCTAAGGTCTATCAAGATTACATAATATATGTTAGAATACATGTATAATACAATATAAGTTAGTTAAGTTATGGTTAGTATAGATTTGTTACAAAGTTTCACGTAGCTAAAACAAGCAAAAATATTCAATTTTGTTTTACCCATAACTTCTTCATTTTAAATCCGTTTCGAGTGAATCAAATTGCTATGGTTTCATAATGAACTGAAATTTATGAAACTAAACAGAAAAAGTATAAGTTTATAGTCAGAAATACGGGTTACAAGTCATTTTTGTAAGAGGTAGTCATTTCCGTCGAAAGAACGACATCTTGATGACTATTTTGAAAAACATACTTCCACTTTGAGTTTAACCATGATTTTTGGATATAGTTTTGATGTGTCAAGACGTAACCTTTAAAATGTAAACAATATGCTTAATAATTAACACATAATACAGGCAACTAAAACCCGATCATGCAGTAACTAGCAAGTAAATTGACCAGTTCGATCCACAGGAAGAAGTTTGTTTTAAGGATTTTAACAACGATTAATTATTCTAAAGGGGGGATTTGTGTTTGAAATTGTATTTTCGTTTAATGAAACAGTAAATAAATATAATGAGTAACAAGAATGAGAATGCGGTGTTTACTTCTATGCTTGATAAATGACAGGGATTGTTCTTTTATAATTAAAACCGTTATGTAATAGTTACAATGGAGCAGTTTATATCAATTTCACAATTTCTATAAACTTAAGAGCTATGTTTAATCAACAAGATTCTTTCGTGGTTGAATTCACATAAAACCTAGTTTACTAAGATCACTCTAAGTAAACTACATGATTGTATTTCCTAAGAATCGTTCAATTAACATCCTATACTCACATATAGGTGACTAGATCACTAGGTGTTGAAGTATAAGCTATGGTCTTTGATAAATTCACATAAATCAAGTCATAACTTACATAATTGAACTAGGATACAAGGATGATTACAACTATGGATCTTTTGAAAGAACATGGTGATTTAGATTGATTAACTAACTAGATTCAACCCGGTTAAACTCACGTGAAACCTAAATTACAACAATCACTTGAGGTAATTTCATAACTATGTTGCTTTGGAACCTATTCAATTACCGAATTAAACACATAACAAAATCACTTAAGTATTGTAACATCCCGCGTTTTTTTCCGTTAAATTTATTTTTAACACCGTCTTTTTCTTTTAAATAATACCTTTCGTTATTTAAATTCGTAGTTTCCGTTGACTAACGTTCATAATAATTCCGTCATTTAATTATAACATCTCTCGTTAACTTGCGTTTTAAAAATATTCGATCGGTTAAATCCCGCACCCGCTTTGAAACTCGAGGGACCGGAGTTGCCAAATGGGCAAACTAGTTGACTAGGTCAACTAGTCAACCCATTTCATCCATTCCATCATCTCCCTCATCCCTTTTCTCTCCATCTCAAGAACACACACACAAACCCATTCCATTCATTCATCATCTAAATTCAATCTTGGAAGCTCACAACAAATCCGATTACATATTTGGAATCCTCTCTTCATCCTCTACAATTTGATACCAACTTCATCTCGTTTGGGTAACATTTCTAAAACTCTAGATTTCTCTAAATTCGTGTTTTTGATTTGAAATGGTGTTAGTTAGTGTCTATGGCTCGAGTCTAACATGAATATATGTTTGGTTTGCTCGATTTGTTGTTTTTGGAGTAACTAGCATGAACTTGAAATGGGTGTGCTTAATCCTTGATTTTGGATGAGTTAATGTTGTTAGATTGTTAAAGTGCATGTTTTAATTGTGTTACTAGTATCACTAGCTTCGTTTTGATGCGTAGGTTGATTAAGAAAACTTCAAAAACATGAATATTGATTTTGTGATGTTTGACTAGGGTTTGATAGTTCTTGACATGAATTTTTGGATGCTTGAATGCCATGGAATGTTAATTATTAGTGTTTAGTTGTAATGTATGTTTCATTACCTTCAAAACGGCATATTATATGTGTGAATTGGTTTCCCGAAACTCAAATTGCATTTGAAGAACTTGAAACCTTAAAAATGAACGTTTAATGATCACTTGATGAGTTTTCGGCTATTATAAATGATGTTTTTGTTTGGTGAAACATGTTTAGTTGTGTTCCTTGTCAAAAGAGCTTTCCAACGGTATAAGATACGTCTTCTAGTTGTTTACGGTTTGAGTTTTGTGTTTGTTTGAAAATTGACCAAGTCTTGAACAAGTGAAACAGGCCTGGGACCAGGCCACGGCCATTGTCGCGGCGCGACAGGACTGGCCGCGGCGCGGCATAAGCCGTGCCCAGCTTCTGTCTCCAATGTCCGTTTCACGTGAAATGTTTGCCATGTTTTAGACTTCCGATTCACATGAGACTTGTTCTAACATGCTTATATATGAATAAAAATCTCAGAAAAATAGTTCGGAACCCGACCCGAACGTGTTGACTTTCGTTGACTTTGACCGACCAAAGTTTGACTTTTAGTCAAACTTAACCAAACTTTTATACAATCGTTCTAACATGCTTTTGTACGTGATTCTTGCATGAAACTTGACAACGTGATTCACATGCTATACTATTCAAGTCGTATTGAGCCATAGGACTAATTGAACACATTTCACCCGACCTTGTGTCGTAACCGGTTAATTGATACAACTTATTTGTTTAGGTCAAGGCTAAGCAACATTCATGCACACGTTTACTTTGTGAAGTACATTTATACCCGTGCAATCAAAGGTGAGATCATAGTCTCACTTTTTCAATCACTTTTATTCTTTACATCGTGGGCTGAGAAACACATACATTTCATACTTATTTACTTATCATGCTTTTACATTGTGAACAAATACGAATACAAAGATGCATACGAGTTTGAACAAAAGTCCTCAATCCAATTATCATTAGTTCCACTTGCAGGGTGTAAGTGTAAGCGTGTAATTATGTTGTGTGGCCATACGGGTTTAACAAACCCTCATTCAGACGGTTCGCTACCGTTAGTGAATGAAATATAATTTCAACAATGTATAGTGTAAGTTCTAACACTAAATTCAAAATTCAGAGGGAAGATTCGGTTAAGCCTTGATAATTGGGTGCTCGTGATACAAATACTATTTTGGAATGTGAATGATTCTGGTTGAGCAATTCTTAAAGAACCTTGTGGTTCAATACAATTTACTTACTAAACCTATGATTTCACCAACGTTTTCGTTGACAGATTTTTCTATGTTTTTCTCAGGTCTTGCACGATATGTGATACATGCTTCCGCTCATTATTTTGATACTTGCATTGGATGTCGAGTATACATGCTTTTCATGGAGCGTCTTTTGACTTTACTTTAAACCGTGTCGCCTAGATTTCAATCGTACTTATAACGTTGTAACTTAACTTTTGGTTGAACAATTCTTGTAAACTTTGAAACAATCATTATTTTGAAATGAAGGCGACATATTTTGGTCAAACGTTATCTTAAAGACTTATAATCAGGTAATGGGACCCACGTAGCCGACGCCGTCACTTGACGATTTGTCGGGGTCGCTACAGGTGGTATCAGAGCCTTGGTTGTAGGGATTTAGAGTTCATTTGTGTCCACCCCGAGTCATAGGGTACATAGGTGAATCTAGACTACAACCGGCATATAGACAGAAGTAGGAATTACTTGACTATTTGTGCATTTATACTCGAACTCTTCTATCATATCTAACTCGTATTCGATCTTGATCTTACGTTGATAAATTTTGTTGACGCGCCACCTTGACTTTATGAAGTAATGTTAAATGCACATGAGAATCAGGGTAATATAATTTCCGGGATTATATTACGGTGATTCATATGGACATTCCGACATTATGACATAAAGAATTTAAGGCGAGTCAAGGAAAATTTTCTCTACATCATCATTCCATATCATGATTAGTATTATTGAGAATACTAATCAACGATATTCTTGTGTCTTGAAGGAACAATGCCTCCCCGTCGCGGGCCACGTAATGAAACTTCCGAACAAGTTTTTCAACGCATGATAGCCGCCGCCATAGGTGCGGCTATGGCTAGTATCTCCTCCGACATCAATAACAACCACAACCACAATAACCATGGAGCCGGTAATTCAAACGAGGGTTGCTCCTACAAAACTTTCATGGGGTGCAAACCTCACACCTTCGATGGGACCGGAGGACCGGTTGTGCTCACCCGATGGTTTGAGCAAACAGAAGCCGTTTTTAGCATAAGCGGTTGTCGGGACCAAGACAAAGTCAAATATTCCACCCACACTTTTGCCGGTATCGCCCTCACATGGTGGAATACGTATGTGCTGTCGGTGGGTATCAATGAAGCCCACACACTCTCATGGGCCGACTTAAAGAAAAAGATGATCACCGAATACTTCCCGCGCGAAGAGACCCGTAAGCTCGAACACGAACTAAGAACTTTAAAAGCGGTCGGGAATGACCTTAAGGCCTATAATCAACGATTCTCCGAACTTGCTTTGATGTGCCCAAATCTTGTGAACCCCGAATCTTTAAGGGTTGAACTTTACATGGATGGTCTCCCCAAGAGCATCAAACAAGGAGTAATGTCATCCAAACCCGCTAACCACCAAGAGGCTTTAAATATGGCCCGCCAATTGATTGAAACAGTGGACGAGATTGAAGTGCCGGCACGTAAAGCCGAGGATAAGTCGGGTGACAACAAAAGAAAATGGGAAGCCCCCCAATCAAGCAATTACAACAACCCCGCCAAGCAGCCCTTCATCCCCAACGGCAAGAAAGGTTATACCGGACACCTACCGTATTGTAACGAGTGCTACAAACATCATTTAGGTGAATGTGGCAAACCATTTTGCTTGAAGTGTCAAAGAAGTGGCCATGTAGCCCACGATTGTAGGAATACCGCTCCCGTCGCCCAAAAGGAGCACAATGCACCCAAGACGGGTGTTTGTTTTGAATGTGGCCAACCGGGTCATTTTAGGAGTGCGTGCCCAAACAAGAAAATCAACCCCAACGCACGCCGTTGAACTTACAACATCGACACCTAGGATGCCCGAGACGATGAGGGACTAGTCACGGGTACGTTTCTTCACAACAAACCGTATATTTCATACTTATTCGATTCGAGTACCGTTAGACGTTTTATAACCAAGGATTTGACTCGTGCTCTTTATATTCCACCTCTTTCCCCCAGATACTACTTAGACGATTTAAGTGACCGACGGAAAAATATTGTGTGCCTATAAATTTTATTGGAGGAAATACGTTAAGACTTTTGACTTGACACCTATAGAACTAGGGAGCTCGGAACCTATTCGTAAAAAAAAAAAAAAAAAAAAAATGTGTTTCCCCATCATCTTGTATAGATTATTGTGAACTGAGTAATTTTCGGTTGGAAACCGATACCCTCTCCCTCGCATCCATGACCTCATGATTATTTGCACGAATCCCGTATGTTCCAAATCGACCTCCGTTCCGGTTATCATCAATTGCGGGTTAAGTGAGACGATGTCTCCTAAGCCACTTTCCGAACTCGCAACGTTAGTTGTAAAACTCTCTTAGTACCGTTTGATTTATTTAGGGCTCGCCCGTATCCATAAACCTCTTGAACCGCGTATGCAAATTCATATAGACTAATCTGTTATTGTATTTATAGATGACATCTTAACTTATTTAAGTAAAGAAGGAAAACGAACAACATCACCATCTTACGCTCGAACTTTTGAGAAAAGAGCAACTTTATACCAAATTCTCCGAGTGAGAATTTCTGTTGAACGAAGTCCAATTTTCTAGACCATGATGTTAATGGTCAAGGCATTACAATTAATCTCGAAATCAAGCCACATGTAATCAGGAAACTCTCCCAACTCAGACTTGTATTCGTAAAATCTTAGATCTCGCCTGTTATCACCGAAGATTCATTTCTGACTTTTCTCGTGTTACCCGACTTTTACACTCGTTAACTCACTAAGGGAAAACTTTAAACCTCTCCGTGTTCGAACATTGAGCGTGATTCTTCACACCAACATTTCTAGTTAAAATCGTATAGCAACAGATGGAACTCAAACATGGAAATATTTCTACATGAACGCCGAAAGGCATACTCTCTCGACTCAAAATTAACGTAACTAAAATTCGTTATTTTGCACGAAGAATTCGAATATTAAACTGTAGATCCGATCAACTTTCTCGTCATCACGTACCACACACATACCTCTGTTATTTCACCGTTACTGTCTGATATTACTGGAATTTAAGATAACACACAATCCAACGATACTTCACTCTTCTTTGACTTAACGTCCTTGTGTTTCTGATAATCGGCCAACTATTATTCAACCCCGAACTATACAACTACGTGTACTATCTTGTTTCTCTTCCAGACTTCAATTTTCGACAACTAGAGGCGCGTTATGGCAACCTCGAGATGTAAGCTCATCCTATTCTCAGTCCTCATTTCACTCCTATCTTTATCGCTCGCATTTCCGTTTAAGGAAACTCCTTGTGACATTTCTCCATGGATAGAGAAATTCCTCATATTATATTAGTATTCGCCACGAGGGTGAATAGTCCTAACGAACATTTTTCGAACCCTAACTGGCTTGTTCAAACATATCTTAGGAGATTCTATTCCAACACGGTGTATCTTTGTCAATTATTCTGTATCGAAATACTCGTTTCACTTCTAGTTTTACAAGAAACCTTGGGAACCCGCTTAGACATGAGTACCGCGTACCACCCACAAACTGACGAACCGAGCAAACGAACGATTTACGTCTTGGAAAGACATCTCACAAACTCGTATTGTCACCTTTAGTAGATCACTCTTACAACAGTAGTTACCACTCGTGTGTTCACGCTCACTTTTCGAAACCTTATATGACCGCTAATGTCATACCCCTGTTCATCTAACCAAAGCATCAACCACCGAAATCTGAACTCCATCAAGAAACAACAATTGAGATCGTTCAAGTCCGAGAAGGGCTCGAGACAACCCATTGTCGCCAGAAGAGTTATACCAAACTTAGAGGAGAACCTCACAAATCCCAGTGTGTAACCGCGTAATATTGAGAACCCGCACCTTGGAAGGGTGTAATCCGTTTCGGGAATCAGGGAAAGTTAAATCCGCGACATGTTAACCCTTTTGAAACCTTGGGGCGTATTGGAACCGTTCCCTACCGTTTAGAACTTCCGACTCAATTAAGTTTCCGTTTACCCTACATTTCGTGTAACAAACTTAGAAACGTGTCCTGCGGAACAGGAACGTGCAATCCTGCTGGATACATCAACTATCGATGACAAACTTCTCTTCATAGGAAAACCAGTTGAAACCGGGGATCGTAAAAACCGAACCTTAATGCAACGTAAAACCCTGACTATCCAAATTCATGAGAACCCTCAAGAACGTACTTTCACTTATTCATAGCATTGACAACGTAAAGTCTCGAGTAAGAGATATCGACTACTACTTCCAACTAAATTTCGGGACGAAATTTCTTTTGAGTTGTGGATAATGTAACATCCCGCGTTTTTTTCCGTTAAATTTATTTTTAACACCGTCTTTTTCTTTTAAATAATACCTTTCGTTATTTAAATTCGTAGTTTCCGTTGACTAACGTTCATAATAATTCCGTCATTTAATTATAACATCTCTCGTTAACTTGCGTTTTAAAAATATTCGATCGGTTAAATCCCGCACCCGCTTTGAAACTCGAGGGACCGGAGTTGCCAAATGGGCAAACTAGTTGACTAGGTCAACTAGTCAACCCATTTCATCCATTCCATCATCTCCCTCATCCTTTTTCTCTCCATCTCAAGAACACACACACAAACCCATTCCATTCATTCATCATCTAAATTCAATCTTGGAAGCTCACAACAAATCCGATTACATATTTGGAATCCTCTCTTCATCCTCTACAATTTGATACCAACTTCATCTCGTTTGGGTAACATTTCTAAAACTCTAGATTTCTCTAAATTCGTGTTTTTGATTTGAAATGGTGTTAGTTAGTGTCTATGGCTCGAGTCTAACATGAATATATGTTTGGTTTGCTCGATTTGTTGTTTTTGGAGTAACTAGCATGAACTTGAAATGGGTGTGCTTAATCCTTGATTTTGGATGAGTTAATGTTGTTAGATTGTTAAAGTGCATGTTTTAATTGTGTTACTAGTATCACTAGCTTCGTTTTGATGCGTAGGTTGATTAAGAAAACTTCAAAAACATGAATATTGATTTTGTGATGTTTGACTAGGGTTTGATAGTTCTTGACATGAATTTTTGGATGCTTGAATGCCATGGAATGTTAATTATTAGTGTTTAGTTGTAATGTATGTTTCATTACCTTCAAAACGGCATATTATATGTGTGAATTGGTTTCCCGAAACTCAAATTGCATTTGAAGAACTTGAAACCTTAAAAATGAACGTTTAATGATCACTTGATGAGTTTTCGGCTATTATAAATGATGTTTTTGTTTGGTGAAACATGTTTAGTTGTGTTCCTTGTCAAAAGAGCTTTCCAACGGTATAAGATACGTCTTCTAGTTGTTTACGGTTTGAGTTTTGCGTTTGTTTGAAAATTGACCAAGTCTTGAACAAGTGAAACAGGCCTGGGACCAGGCCACGGCCATTGTCGCGGCGCGACAGGACTGGCCGCGGCGCGGCATAAGCCGTGCCCAGCTTCTGTCTCCAATGTCCGTTTCACGTGAAATGTTTGCCATGTTTTAGACTTCCGATTCACATGAGACTTGTTCTAACATGCTTATATATGAATAAAAATCTCAGAAAAATAGTTCGGAACCCGACCCGAACGTGTTGACTTTCGTTGACTTTGACCGACCAAAGTTTGACTTTTAGTCAAACTTAACCAAACTTTTATACAATCGTTCTAACATGCTTTTGTACGTGATTCTTGCATGAAACTTGACAACGTGATTCACATGCTATACTATTCAAGTCGTATTGAGCCATAGGACTAATTGAACACATTTCACCCGACCTTGTGTCGTAACCGGTTAATTGATACAACTTATTTGTTTAGGTCAAGGCTAAGCAACATTCATGCACACGTTTACTTTGTGAAGTACATTTATACCCGTGCAATCAAAGGTGAGATCATAGTCCCACTTTTTCAATCACTTTTATTCTTTACATCGTGGGCTGAGAAACACATACATTTCATACTTATTTACTTATCATGCTTTTACATTGTGAACAAATACGAATACAAAGATGCATACGAGTTTGAACAAAAGTCCTCAATCCAATTATCATTAGTTCCACTTGCAGGGTGTAAGTGTAAGCGTGTAATTATGTTGTGTGGCCATACGGGTTTAACAAACCCTCATTCAGACGGTTCGCTACCGTTAGTGAATGAAATATAATTTCAACAATGTATAGTGTAAGTTCTAACACTAAATTCAAAATTCAGAGGGAAGATTCGGTTAAGCCTTGATAATTGGGTGCTCGTGATACAAATACTATTTTGGAATGTGAATGATTCTGGTTGAGCAATTCTTAAAGAACCTTGTGGTTCAATACAATTTACTTACTAAACCTATGATTTCACCAACGTTTTCGTTGACAGATTTTTCTATGTTTTTCTCAGGTCTTGCACGATATGTGATACATGCTTCCGCTCATTATTTTGATACTTGCATTGGATGTCGAGTATACATGCTTTTCATGGAGCGTCTTTTGACTTTACTTTAAACCGTGTCGCCTAGATTTCAATCGTACTTATAACGTTGTAACTTAACTTTTGGTTGAACAATTCTTGTAAACTTTGAAACAATCTTTATTTTGAAATGAAGGCGACATATTTTGGTCAAACGTTATCTTAAAGACTTATAATCAGGTAATGGGACCCACGTAGCCGACGCCGTCACTTGACGATTTGTCGGGGTCGCTACAAGTATATGCATCTAATCGTCTAGATTACTAGGTGTATTAAAGTATAGATTGTTTTTCTAGTTAACTCACATTAATAGGTTTGCAATCTATATAATTGAAGTAATGAACTAAACAAGCATAACAATTGTTCTTATGGTTGAACTAGATAATTTAATCAATCAAACATATGTATAACTAGCATAACATCAAAGTATAGAACAATCCCAAGCCATAAATCTTACATTGAAGCAAACACACAAGGCTTTTAGCCAAACATAATCATGGTAGAACTAATGAAACAGTAAATACAATTCGAATTCATGTTTAAAAGATATAAAACAAAAGTACCAATAGTGATGAATGATCCTAGCTTAATCTTGATGTTGAAAGAGTGGAGATTGACTTGCAACCTTCCTTGAACCTTGAAAATCGTATTAGAATTGGGGGAAAACGTAGTAGTGAAGGTGTATAAGTATGTAACCAAAGGCTCTCTTAAATAGGCTAAAAAGTTAGGTAAAATGGTCAGAAATTGACCAGATGCGCCGCATTTCTTTGGGATGCGCCGTATCTCTTTACGCTCGATTCTGCACTCAAATCTGTCGGCAGGGGACCAGATGCGCCGCATCTGGGACAGATGCGCCGCATCCATCTCAGATGCGCCGCATCTGAGGCTGTTTTGGTCCAGAAGTCTTTATGCTCCGCATCTGAAACTGTCGGGAGTTATTTGGTGCATAGATGCGCCGCATCTAAGAGAGATGCGCCGCATTTGGACCTGTTTCAGTGGTTTCGGGCTGTTTTACGCGTTCAATCTTCATTTTAACTCTGTTTTCGCTGTTGGTCTTCATTTATTCATTCACAATGGACTTTTACAAATATACACGAATTACAATACATACGTACAACAATTACATACAAATGGAACAACTTTGGATCGAAATAACGGCAATAAACATGTATAATTTTGACGTTATCAAGTTTCATGTTCATATGAAATATCATTTTCCCAGAAGAACAACTTTTAAATCAAAGGTTATCATAGTTTTTAATTATCCAACCCAAAACAGCCTCTGGTTTCACTACGACGGCGTATGTTCGGTTTTACGGTGTTCTTCGTGTTTCCAGGTTTTAAATCATTAAGTTAGCATATCATATAGATATAGAACATGTGTTTAGTTGATTTTAAAAGTTAAGTTATAAGGATTAACTTTGTTTGCGAACAAGTTTAGAATTAACTAAACTATGTTCTAGTGACTACGAGTTTAAATCTTCGAATAAAATATTTATATATATATATATATATATATGAATCGAATGATGTTATGAACATCATTACTACCTCAAGTTTAGTAGGTAAACCTACTGGAAGTGACAAGAAATGATCTAGCTTCAAAGGATCTTGGATGGCTTGAAAGTTCTTGAAGTAGAATCACGACATGAAAACAAGTTCAAGTAAGATTTTTACTCGAATTAAAATAGTTTATAGTTATAGAAATCGAATCAAAGTTTGAATATGAGTGTTACCTTGAATTAAAATGGTAACCTACTGTAAATAACAGAGGTTTCTTGATCTTAGATGATTACTTGAGATGGATTAGAAAGCTTGGAAGTAGACTTGTAAACTTGAAAGTGTTCTTGATGTGTTATTGAGTAGTTGTTTTGAAAGTTGATATAGGTTAGGATTTATGAACTAGATTGAGTTAGATTTTGTTGAAGATGATGAAGAACACTTAGAACAATGAGAGAACACTTGAGAGAGAGTTGTTTGATGCATGAAAGTTGAAAAATGAAAGTGTTATGGTTGGTGCTAGTTCACTTGAATATGGAATACACATATAGTCTCCATTAGTTTGTATTTTTGTTAGATATTTCATGCTAGTTGCCAAATGATGGTTCCTACATGTCTTGGTGACTCACAAGGGCTGCTAAGAGCTGATCATTAAAGTGTATATACCAATAGTATATACATTTAGAAGCTGTGTATTGTACGAGTACGAATACGGGTGCATACGAGTAGAATTGATGATGAAAATGAACGAGAATGTAATTGTGAGCATTTTTGCTAAGTAGAAGTACTTTGATATGTGTCTTGAAGTCTTTCAAAAGTGTACTAATACATCTTAATACACTACATGTATATACTTTTTAACTGAGTCGTTAAGTCATCGTTAGTCGTTACATGTAAGTGTTGTTTTGAAACCTTTAAGTTAACGATTTCGTTAAATGTAATTAATCCCATTGTTATTATATTTAATGAGATGAGATGTTAAATTGTTACATTATCATGATAACATGATGCACTAATATATCTTAATATGATATATAAATATTAAAACGTTATTACAACGATAACCGTTACGTATAGATAACGTTTTTGAATTTCTTAAGTTAGTAGTCTTGTTTTATGTATAAGGTTCATTGTTAATATATATAATGAGATACTTTAATTATCATTTCATCATGCTAAACATATATATATATATATATATATATATATATATATATATATATATATATATATATATATATATATATATATATATATATATATATATATATATATATATATATATATATATATATATATATATATATATATAATATCATGTCATATACAAGTTATAACGTTCGTGAATCATCGGACAAACTGGGTGGTCAAACGTTAACACAAAAACCGTTTCAATTAATCGAGTCTTAACAAGTTTGATTGCTTAACATGTTGGAAACATTTATTCATGTAAATATTAATCTCATATAATATAATCTCATATAATATATAATCATTGAGAAGTTCGGGTCACTACATATTCTTTATATTAGGGAAGCTTATACGTAAGACCCATCGCCTAACCATATCACCTTCATTAAGAGTGCTCTAAATGAAGACATACTTCCTCCTAGAATTAGCTGCCACATCAGCGGCACATCACTATTTCCTTCTCAGGACTAACCCTGAATTAAACACTACCAACAATGACATACTCCCTCAAATAAATTAGGACCTACTTAAGTTATTTAATTAAAGAGTTTACAAGCTTTATAGCTAATCGTACAAGTAATATATATACATTTACATCCATCCATCCATCCGTCCACAAATATTTCAAAGAAGCACGAAAAGGAGGACTAAGGGGCTTGGACTAGCCCCTGGACTAGTTGTTGCCAATGGTGTCCTCGGGAGGGCTAGTCTTGGACTCTGGGCGGGACTCAAGACCCAACCATTGAAAGCACCTTAAGGGTATATTCTCTCGTATTGACTTTCTTTCTCTGATGGTGTGATTCTTCTTCACAAACCTCTCTTATATCAATTTTTTTGTAATTGACCCAATCTAATATTACTTGGGGATCATCATATAAAAATCATGTCATGTACGATCCTAGAAAAAAAATCACAACAGTTGACCAATCAACACACATATGCCATTAAAAAGAAATAAAATATATTGTACAATAACATGGCACAATACCAAGGAGTTGCAAAAAGTCGTTTATTTATTTACACGTTGAAACAACAAAAAAATTTGTAGCTAAATGCCGACAAAGGGATCTGAATAGTGCAAAGCTGCATTTATTCTAGAAATGCTAACAAGTGACACGTATCTGAACGCCAACAAAAGCTTCATGAATATGTCGTCAATCTCCTCAAAAATGTCTACCAAATTCCCGGAGATTCCATTTTTTCCAAGTTTTACAAATCACAAACAAACAAAGGCTGCGAAGTAGGGGATTATCAGAAGAGAAGGCGTAATTTTTACCAAGATGTATACAATTTAACCGGCTTATCTAATCGGCTTACCTAGTGATTGTTTTCGGTCATTTTTCCTAACCACCTCGTAATATATTACGAGTAAGGTTTTGACTTTTAACCTCAGGTTTGACTTTTAACCAGGAAAAGTTTTTTGAAACTTTTAGTAGCTTCTAGCTTTTATTAAAAAACTTATTACTAACAATTCATTCGATTAAGCTAGCTTAAAGCTTTTAGACGGAGAAAAAAAGCTATAAGCTAACAGAAGTAACGTTTGAGTAAAAGTTCATAGGTTTTTGCGATTTTTACTCTTTAATTTAACAGTTCCAGATACTATATTAAACAACTAAATACATATAAAGAACTAACAGCTATAAGCTATCAGATAGAAGCTAAAAACTACCAACTAATTTTGTCAAACATACGGTTTCATTTGAAATTTCAATAAATTTTGCAGACCAAATGAAGCAATAAAAATTTTGTAGTATAATTTAGTATAGGTTTACACTGTATACACATACGTACTTGCATATAGGTATTATCTATTGATAAACTCTGAGCTACATTTCATATATATATATATCCCCATGAAAACAAGTGAGAAATGGTATCTGAAGTATCAAGTGTTAATTCATTCAATTACAAACAAGTCAAACTTTCTGTCTTCTAATTTCTCTTTTTCGCACCAAAGACAGATAAATAGTTCAAAACAAACAAACAAAAAGGCACATTATTATTATTATTATTATTATTATTATTATTATTACCCCTGAATACTAAATGTCCTGAGACCCCTACATACTAAATGTCCTGGGTTTTTGGTCGTTTTAGTTATAACACGATGCCGTTTTGAGTTTGCGTTCACACTACAAAAAGCCCCCCAACTTTCGCACAATTTACACATCGCCCCCTCAACTTTACACTTTTCCAGGAGTAAGAAATGTAAATATATAATTTTATTAAAATTAAAAAAACTTATTCCATCCAAATTTATAACGGGCCTCATCTTCTTACTCGGTGCGAGTTAAATTTTTCCAAGGCCACCGTTCAACTCGAAAAAATCTCACGAACCCAACGGGACTAACTATATGCGAAACGGACATCGTTAAAAAAACACTAAATAACGGGCTCTATATTCACACTCAGTGCGAGTTAAATTTTTCCGAGACCACCTTTCAACTCGAATTAATTTTACGAACACAACGTGACTAACTATACGCGAAACGGATATCGTTAAAAAAATTAAATATTTCGGGCTAAATTACATACATATACATACACGTCCAACAAAAACCCAACCTATTAGATATATTAAGTACCAAACAAGGTATATTCAAAATCGACCACGCGCCGAATACAACCGCAGCAACGCGCGGTCAAATTTTTTCTAGTAGTTATACTAAAAGTATTATTTTAGTCCTTTACATTATTAATTATTAATTAATTAATTAATTAACTCTTACATACTAAAAGACATGTGAAAAGACATGTGAAAAGACATGTGAAAATGTGTAGTTGTAGTTGTTTTGAATTGTAGTTTCGAGTTTGCGTTCACACTACAATTAGTCCCTCAACTTTGACTCAATTTACACAATAACTCCTCAAATTTACACTTTCTTAGGAGTACCATGTGTAAACATATAATTTTATTAAAATATAATAAATTAATTTCCCTCGAATATATAACGGACCCTATCTTCTTGTTCGGTGCGAGTTAAATTTTTTCGAGACTACAGTTCAACTCGAAAAAGTCTCACGAATCCAACGGGACTAACTATACGCAAAACGGACACTTTTTAAAAAATGCTTAACACAACGACAGCCCGTATCTTTCTGTTCGCCGCAAGTTAAATTTTTCCGACAGCACCGTTACACTCGAAAAAAAAATTATGAACAAAACGAAATAACTACGTTCGAAATGGACACTTTTTAAAAAACGTTTAAGACAACGACATCTAAAACGACGCTTAAGACCTGAGCCGTTTTTTCCGATGTAAATACACAACGCTACGTTAAATATGAATACACAGACCGAAAGCCCCCGCCGCATCGCGCGGGCCGGATCCGGACTAGTTTATTTATATTAATGGTCCTTTATTTAGTACTTTGTTTATTATTTGAAGTCCTTTACATTAACGGGAATTTAATTTTTTCGTTATCTCACTTTATTTATCGTTTAGTCGTTTTTTATACCCCTTTTCTCGATTACTTCTTTTTAAATTGTTCTATGACATTAAGTATGTCCTTGGATCCAACATCTTGTACAAAGAATTCTTAGTAGTGGTAATTGTTAACTTTGATTTTCATTAGCTCTTTAATTATATTAGTAACTTGACGATAAAAATATATTTACATAATGTAATAGCTCATATGACATACTTTCAAAGAATTTTAATTTTTATAATATCAAAAGTTGCACTGTTTACCGTTACATATAACACGAAGTACAATTACTTTGTAATACTGAATAAGTTTTCTTTATCAAAAGTTACACTGTTTACCATTACATTTAAAATTTTACTTTTGTTATAATTCAGTAGGCTTATAACTACCTTTAGTGGTTCTTGACTGTAGAAGGTATATAGAGATAGAGATACTGTAAAACAGAGAAAACAAAGGTTGAACAAAAGGTATGAGTAATTGGTTTTTTATTTATAGAAAAATGTACAATGAGAGTTTGGTGGCATTTGAAATCTAGAGAGAGAGAGTGTTTTGTTAACCAAAAAATACATCCCATAAACTCTAACTCAACACACCTATTTATACTCAAAAAAATATACTATGCAATATCTATAATAATAATAAAATTATCATCCAATTATTACTTTTATAACACTCCCCCTTGGATGATAATTTTATTAGTGAATAACTAGTACTGCCTCGTTAAAAAACCTTGCTAAAGAAAACCCTTTGGGATAAAACTTTAGCTAAGGGAAAAAGAGTGCAGCATAGAGTTGACTCCCCCTCAAGTAGGCAACGCCTGAGTTGTTACATCTTCTGAACATGCCTCATGTAGTGACCCGAACTTTTCCATGTTTATATATATTAATTGAGATTGATATTTACTTGATTAAATGTTTCCAACATGTTAAGCAATTAAACTTGTTAAGACTTGATTAGTTGAAATATGTTTCATATAGACAATTGACCACCCAAGTTGACCGGTGATTCACGAACGTTAAAACATGTAAAAACTATACGATGACATATATATGGTTATATATATAGTTAACATGATTTTATTATAAGTATGTATCTCATTAGGTATTTTAACAATGAGTTATATACATAAAAATGAGACTATTAATTTAAGAAACTCGAAAACGATATATATAACGATTATCGTTATAACAACGTCTTACTAGGTACATATGAATCATATTAAGATATTGATACACTTGGTTAATTATGTTAAATGATAAGTAAATATATTATTAAGTGTATTAACAATGAATTACATATGTAAAAATAAAACTACTAACTTAATGATTTCGAAACGAGACATATATGTAACGATTATCGTTGTAACGACATTTAACAGTATATACATCATACTAAGATATATTATATATCATAATATCATGATAATATAACAATTTAACATCTCATTTGTTATAATAAACAATGGGTTAACAACATTAAACAAGATCGTTAACCTAAAGGTTTCAAAACAACATTTACATGTAACGACTAACGATGAGTTAACGACTCAGTTAAAATATATATACATGTAGTGTTTTAATATGTATTTATACACTTTTGAAAGACTTCAATACACTTATCAAAATACTTCTACTTAACAAAAATGCTTACAATTACATCCTCGTTCAGTTTCATCAACAATTCTACTCGTATGCACCCGTATTCGTACTCGTACAATACACAGCTTTTAGATGTATGTACTATTGGTATATACACTCCAATGATCAGCTCTTAGCAGCCCATGTGAGTCACCTAACACATGTGGGAACCATCATTTGGCAACTAGCATGAAATATCTCATAAAATTACAAAAATATGAGTAATCATTCATGACTTATTTACATGAAAACAAAATAACATATCCTTTATATCTAATCCATACACCAACGACCAAAAACACCTACAAACACTTTCATTCTTCAATTTTCTTCATCTAATTGATCTCTCTCAAGTTCTATCTTCAAGTTCTAAGTGTTCTTCATAAATTCCAAAAGTTCTAGTTTCATAAAATCAAGAATACTTTCAAGTTTGCTAGCTCACTTCCAATCTTGTAAGGTGATCATCCAACCTCAAGAAATCTTTGTTTCTTACAGTAGGTTATCATTCTAATACAAGGTAATAATCATATTCAAACTTTGGTTCAATTTCTATAACTATAACAATCTTATTTCAAGTGATGATCTTACTTGAACTTGTTTTCGTGTCATGATTCTGCTTCAAGAACTTCGAGCCATCTAAGGATCCGTTGAAGCTAGATCCATTTTTCTCTTTTCCAGTAGGTTTATCCAAGGAACTTAAGGTAGTAATGATGTTCATAACATCATTCGATTCATACATATAA
Organism: Rutidosis leptorrhynchoides; assembly: GCF_046630445.1. Lineage (NCBI taxonomy): Eukaryota > Viridiplantae > Streptophyta > Magnoliopsida > Asterales > Asteraceae > Rutidosis > Rutidosis leptorrhynchoides. The sequence continues at coordinate 26,292,966 of NC_092336.1, forward strand.
AGCTATCTTATTCGAAGGTTTAAACTTGTAATCACTAGAACATAGTTTAGTTAATTCTAAACTTGTTCGCAAATAAAAGTTAATCCTTCTAACTTGACTTTTAAAATCAACTAAACACATGTTCTATATCTATATGATATGCTAACTTAATGATTTAAAACCTGGAAACACGAAAAACACCGTAAAACCGGATTTACGCCGTCGTAGTAACACCGCGGGCTGTTTTGGGTTAGTTAATTAAAAACTATGATAAACTTTGATTTAAAGGTTGTTATTTTGAGAAAATGATTTTTATTATGAACATGAAACTATATCCAAAAATTATGGTTAAACTCAAAGTGGAAGTATGTTTTCTAAAATGGTCATCTAGACGTCGTTCTTTCGACTGAAATGACTACCTTTACAAAAACGACTTGTAACTTATTTTTCTGACTATAAACCTATACTTTTTCTGTTTAGATTCATAAAATAGAGTTCAATATGAAACCATAGCAATTTGATTCACTCAAAACGGATTTAAAATGAAGAAGTTATGGGTAAAACAAGATTGGAAATTTTTTCTCATTTTAGCTACGTGAAAATTGGTAACAAAACTATTCCAACCATAACTTAATCAACTTGTATTGTATATTATGTAATCTTGAGATACCATAGACACGTATACAATGTTTCGACCTATCATGTCGACACATCTATATATATTTCGGAACAACCATAGACACTCTATATGTGAATGTTGGAGTTAGCTATACAGGGTTGAGGTTGATTCTAAAATATATATAGTTTGAGTTGTGATCAATACTGAGATACGTATACACTGGGTCGTGGATTGATTCAAGATAATATTTATCGATTTATTTATGTACATCTAACTGTGGACAACTAGTTGTAGGTTACTAACGAGGACAGCTGACTTAATAAACTTAAAACATCAAAATATATTAAAAGTGTTGTAAATATATTTTGAACATACTTTGATATATATGTATATATTGTTATAGGTTCGTGAATCAACCAGTGGCCAAGTCTTACTTCCCGACGAAGTAAAAATCTGTGAAAGTGAGTTATAGTCCCACTTTTAAAATCTAATATTTTTGGGATGAGAATACATGCAGGTTTTATAAATGATTTACAAAATAGACACAAGTAAGTGAAACTACATTCTATGGTTGAATTATCGAAATCGAATATGCCCCTTTTTATTAAGTCTGGTAATCTAAGAATTAGGGAACAGACACCCTAATTGACGCGAATCCTAAAGATAGATCTATTGGGCTTAACAAACCCCATCCAAAGTACCGGATGCTTTAGTACTTCGAAATTTATATCATATCCGAAGGGTGTCCCGGAATGATGGGGATATTCTTATATATGCATCTTGTTAATGTCGGTTACCAGGTGTTCACCATATGAATGATTTTTATCTCTATGTATGGGATGTGTATTGAAATATGAAATCTTGTGGTCTATTATTATGATTTGATATATATAGGTTAAACCTATAACTCACCAGCATTTTTGTTGACGTTTTAAGCATGTTTATTCTCAGGTGATTATTAAGAGCTTCCGCTGTCGCATACTTAAATAAGGACGAGATTTGGAGTCCATGCTTGTATGATATTGTGTAAAAACTGCATTCAAGAAACTTATTTTGTTGTAACATATTTGTATTGTAAACCATTATGTAATGGTCGTGTGTAAACAGGATATTTTAGATTATCATTATTTGATAATCTACGTAAAGCTTTTTAAACCTTTATTGATGAAATAAAGGTTATGGTTTGTTTTAAAATGAATGCAGTCTTTGAAAAACGTCTCATATAGAGGTCAAAACCTCGCAACGAAATCAATTAATATGGAACGTTTTTAATCAATAAGAACGGGACATTTCAGTTGGTATCCGAGCGTTGGTCTTAGAGAACCAGAATTTTGCATTAGTGTGTCTTATCGAGTTTGTTAGGATGCATTAGTGAGTCTGGACTTCGACCGTGTTTACTTGAAAAATGATTGCTTAACAAATTTTGTTGGAAACTATATATTTTTAACATGTGAATATTATGTGATATATTAATCTCTTAACGCGTTTGATATTATGTGATAGATGTCTACCTCTAGAACAAGTCCCATTGACTCACCTAATAATAATGAAGAGTCAAATGTAAATTGGAATGATTCGTGGACTGATTCACAAGTTCCCGAAGAGGAACCGGAAGAAGAGTCGGAACCGGAAGAAGAATCGGAACCGGAAGAAGAATCGGAACCGGATGAAGAAATAGAACCGGTGGGGGAAATAATAAAACGGTTAAGTAAAAGAAAATCCTCAACCAACCGACCAAGGTTAATTATGGTCAATGGTGTTTCCGCCAAGGAAGCAAAATATTGGGAGGATTACCAATTCTCCGATGAATCGGATTCCGACGAGAATTCCGATGATGTTATAGAAATTACCCCAACTGAATTTAAAAAGGCAAAAGAAAATAATAAGGGAAAGGGCATAAAAATAGAGAAATATAATTCCAACCCCGATGAACTTTATATGTATCGTCAACCCCCGAAGTCCTTAAGTTGTAACAATGACCCGGGAACCTCTAAACCACCAGGTTTTTCTAAACCAATGTGGATCACGACGGCTCGTATTAGGGGAACATCATATATCCCTAGAAACTTGGCAAAACGAACCAAAACCGAAGAAGAAGAAACAAGCGAGTCGGAATAAGATAGTTGTATTCGTGTGGTGTAATATATGTAATATAGTGTGCTTATGCTTTATGATATATGTAAAAATTGCTTGTATTAATAAGTATTTTTTTTATGAATCTAACTCTTGTCTATTTTACAGTATAAAAACACAAAATGGATAGACAACCCAATATTTTAAGAGACCTACCCGGAGACACGATTGATGAAATCTTGTCTAGAGTCGGTCAGAATTCTTCGGCACAACTATTTAAGGCAAGATCAGTTTGTAAGACATTCGAAGAACGTTCCAAGAATGCCTTGGTTTATAAAAGGCTTTCGTTCGAAAGATGGGGGATATCACATTGGGAAATCCATAAGTTACGATGTGTTTACTTTGACGCATATATTGCGGGGAACCCAAATGCTATTTTACGCAATGGGTTAAGAAATTATTTTGACTCAATATATCCGAATATTGGACTTCGTGATTTAGAAAAAGCGGCTAACATGCAACATAAAGAAGCATGTTATGCTTACGAATTAGTAATGTTCGCTTCTCACCAAAGTGAGAACAAGAACATCGGCCTACAACTATTAAACAAAATGTTCCCACAAGTGACGGAGTCGGTAATTGGGGTAAGAAATGAGGTTTTTAGATTGTTACGGGACTGTTGGACATTACGTAACCCTCGTCCCTTTAACGACGTTACAACACGCTGTCTTATCAATGGCCATAACGGTTATGTTCCACAAGACCAAGGATGGGAAGTAGTCCTAGTAAAACCAGAATGCATGACTTGTTTCTGGACGTATGAATTACGTGTCTTTATTACCTTTGCTGAACGACTTGTGTACTAGCTAGAATTATCTTCACAACTATCTTGTATCAAAGTTATTGTGTGCTATATTTCATGCTTTATGTAAAATAAGCGGTATTGTAAGTTTGTAAAATATTGTATAAAAGTTTGAACGCGAAATATTATTATAATCAGTTTTTCATATAGAATTGTAGTAGTTGAATTGTATATTAGCTACTAAGTATGAACTTAACGGGTAGGTACTACCCGAATTTAAACTTATAAAATGCTAATATGAAGAAAAAGCTTTTATAAATGAGTTCATATTATGCTACGAAATACTATTAACTACTCTTAATATTCTGTATGATTAACTTGTTCCATTTGACTATTTTGAAGGAAATGGCACCGACTACTCGACACACCGTGAATATGAATGAAGAGGAATTCCGTACTTTTCTAGCTTCAAACATAGCCGCAGTACAGGCTGCGCTACATACCAACAATAACATTGGATCTAGCAGTACAGGAAATCGTGTAGAATGCACCTACAAAGAATTCACTGCCTGCAAACCTTTGGAATTTGATGGAACCGAAGGACCGATCGGATTGAAACGGTGGACCGAGAAGGTCGAATCGGTGTTTGCCATAAGTAAGTGTACTGAAGAGGACAAAGTGAAGTACGCTACGCATACCTTCACAGGTTCTGCATTAACATGGTGGAATACCTATCTAGAGCAAGTGGGACAAGACGATGCGTACGCACTACCGTGGTCAGCATTCAAGCACTTGATGAACGAGAAGTACCGTCCCAGAACCGAGGTCAATAAACTCAAGACAGAACTTAGAGGGTTACGAACCCAAGGATTTGATATTGCCACGTACGAAAGACGATTCACAGAATTGTGCCTATTGTGTCCGGGAGCATTCGAAGATGAGGAAGAGAAGATCGACGCGTTTGTGAAAGGATTACCGGAAAGAATCCAAGAAGATATAAGTTCACACGAGCCCGCCTCCATACAACAGGCATGTAGAATGGCTCACAAACTAGTGAACCAGATTGAAGAAAGAATTAAAGAACAGACTGCTGAAGAGGCCAATGTAAAGCAAGTCAAAAGAAAGTGGGAGGAAAACGGTGATAAGAATCACCAATACAACAACAACAGCAATTACAACAATAATCGCAACAATTATCCCAACAATCGCAACATCAATCGCAACTACAACAAATGGCCCAACAACAACAACAATAACAACAACAACAGCAACTACAACAATCATCCCAACAACAATAATAACCGCAACAACAACAACAATCAGAAGCAGCTATGCCAAAGGTGTGAAAAGTATCACTCAGGGTTCTGCACCAAATTTTGCAACAAGTGTAAAAGAAATGGTCATAGCGCGGCGAAGTGTGAGGTCTACGGACCAGGGGTTAATAGAACGAAAGGAACAAATGGTGTCGCAACGAGTAATGGCGGAGCAAGTAGTGTCAGAGCAAGTTATGCCAATGTAGTTTGTTATAAATGTGGAAAACCGGGCCACATTATTAGAAATTGCCCGAACCAGGAGAACACGAATGGACAAGGCCGCGGAAGAGTTTTCAATATTAATGCGGCAGAGGCACAGGAAGACCCGAAGCTTGTTACGGGTACGTTTCTTATTGACAATAAATCTGCTTACGTTTTATTTGATTCGGGTGCGGATAGAAGCTATATGAGTAGAGATTTTTGTGCTAAATTAAGTTGTCCATTGACGCCTTTGGATAATTAATTATTACTCGAATTAGCAAATGGTAAATTAATTTCAGCAGATAATATATGTCGGAATCGAGAAATTAAACTGGTTAGCGAAACATTTAAGATTGATTTGATACCAGTAGAGTTAGGGAGTTTTGATGTGATAATCGGTATGGACATGTTGAAAGAAGTGAAAGCAGAGATCGTTTGTTACAAAAATGCAATTCGCATTATACGAGAAAAAGGAAAACCCTTAATGGTGTACGGAGAAAAGGGCAACACGAAGCTACATCTTATTAGTAATTTGAAGGCACAAAAACTAATAAGAAAAGGTTGCTATGCTGTTCTAGCACACGTCGAGAAAGTACAAACTGAAGAAAAGAGCATCAATGATGTTCCCGTCGCAAAAGAATTTCCCGATGTATTTCCGAAAGAATTACAGGGATTACCCCCACATCGATCCGTTGAATTTCAAATAGATCTTGTACCAGGAGCTGCACCAATAGCTCGTGCTCCTTACAGACTCGCACCCAGCGAGATGAAAGAACTGCAAAGCCAATTACTAGAACTTTTAGAGCGTGGTTTCATTCGACCAAGCACATCACCGTGGGGAGCTCCTGTTTTGTTTGTCAAGAAGAAAGATGGTACATTCAGGTTGTGTATCGACTACCGAGAGTTGAACAAACTTACCATCAAGAACCTCTACCCACTACCGAGAATCGACGACTTATTTGATCAACTACAAGGCTCGTCTATTTATTCAAAGATTGACTTACGTTCCGGGTATCATCAAATGCAGGTGAAAGAAGATGATATTCCAAAGACTGCTTTCAGAACACGTTACGGTCATTACGAGTTTATGGTCATGCCATTTGGTTTAACTAATTCACCAGCTGTGTTCATGGACCTTATGAACCGAGTGTGTGGACCATACCTTGACAAGTTTGTCATTGTTTTCATTGATGACATACTTATTTACTCAAAGAATGACCAAGAACACGGTGAACATTTGAGAAAGGTGTTAGAAGTATTGAGGAAGGAAGAATTGTACGCTAAGTTTTCAAAGTGTGCATTTTGGTTGGAAGAAGTTCAATTCCTCGGTCACATAGTGAACAAAGAAGGTATTAAGGTCGATCCGGCAAAGATAGAAACTGTTGAAAAGTGGGAAACCCTGAAAACTCCGAAACACATACGCCAGTTTTTAGGACTAGCTGGTTACTACAGAAGGTTCATCCAAGACTTTTCCAGAATAGCAAAACCCTTGACTGCATTAACGCATAAAGGGAAGAAATTTGAATGGAAGGATGAACAAGAGAAAGCGTTTCAGTTATTGAAGAAAAAGCTAACTACGGCACCTATATTGTCATTGCCTGAAGGGAATGATGATTTTGTGATTTATTGTGACGCATCAAAGCAAGGTCTCGGTTGTGTATTAATGTAACGAACGAAGGTGATTGCATATGCGTCTAGACAATTGAAGATTCACGAGCAAAATTATACGACGCATGATTTGGAATTAGGCGCGGTTGTTTTTGCATTAAAGACTTGGAGGCACTACTTATATGGGGTCAAAAGTATTATATATACCGACCACAAAAGTCTTCAACACATATTTAATCAGAAACAACTGAATATGAGGCAGCGTAGGTGGATTGAATTGTTGAATGATTACGACTTTGAGATTCGTTACCACCCGGGGAAGGCAAATGTGGTAGGCGATGCCTTGAGCAGGAAGGACAGAGAACCCATTCGAGTAAAATCTATGAATATAATGATTCATAATAACCTTACTACTCAAATAAAGGAGGCGCAACAAGGAGTTTTAAAAGAGGGAAATTTAAAGGATGAAATACCCAAAGGATCGGAGAAGCATCTTAATATTCGGGAAGACGGAACCCGGTATAGGGCTGAAAGGATTTGGGTACCAAAATTTGGAGATTTGAGAGAAATGGTACTTAGAGAAGCTCATAAAACCAGATACTCAATACATCCTGGAACGGGAAAGATGTACAAGGATCTCAAGAAACATTTTTGGTGGCCGGGTATGAAAGCCGATGTTGCTAAATACGTAGGAGAATGTTTGACATGTTCTAAGGTCAAAGCTGAGCATCAAAAACCATCAGGTCTACTTCAACAACTCGAAATCCCAGAATGGAAATGGGAAAACATTACCATGGATTTCATCACTAAATTGCCAAGGACTGCAAGTGGTTTTGATACTATTTGGGTAATAGTTGATCGTCTCACCAAATCAGCACACTTCCTGCCAGTAAGAGAAGATGATAAGATGGAGAAGTTAGCACGACTGTATTTGAAGGAAGTCGTCTCCAGACATGGAATACCAATCTCTATTATCTCTGATAGGGATGGCAGATTTATTTCAAGATTCTGGCAGACATTACAGCAAGCATTAGGAACTCGTCTAGACATGAGTACTGCCTATCATCCACAAACTGATGGGCAGAGCGAAAGGACGATACAAACGCTTGAAGACATGCTACGAGCATGTGTTATTGATTTCGGAAACAGTTGGGATCGACATCTACCGTTAGCAGAATTTTCCTACAACAACAGCTACCATTCAAGCATTGAGATGGCACCGTTTGAAGCACTTTATGGTAGAAAGTGCAGGTCTCCGATTTGTTGGAGTGAAGTGGGGGATAGACAGATTACGGGTCCGGAGATTATACAAGAAACTACCGAGAAGATCATCCAAATTCAACAACGGTTGAAAACCGCCCAAAGTCGACAAAAGAGCTACGCTGACATTAAAAGAAAAGATATAGAATTTGAAATTGGAGAGATGGTCATGCTTAAAGTTGCACCTTGGAAAGGCGTTGTTCGATTTGGTAAACGAGGGAAATTAAATCCAAGGTATATTGGACCATTCAAGATTATTGATCGTGTCGGACCAGTAGCTTACCGACTAGAGTTACCTCAACAACTCGCGGCTATACATAACACTTTCCACGTCTCGAATTTGAAGAAATGTTTTGCTAAAGAAGATATCACTATTCCGTTAGATGAAATCCAAATCAACGAAAAACTTCAATTCATCGAAGAACCCGTCGAAATAATGGATCGTGAGGTTAAAAGACTTAAGCAAAACAAGATACCAATTGTTAAGGTTCGATGGAATGATCGTAGAGGACCCGAGTTCACCTGGGAGCATGAAGATCAGATGAAGAAGAAATACCCGCATCTATTTCCAGAAGATTCGTCAACACCTTCAACAGCTTAAAATTTCGGGACGAAATTTATTTAACGGGTAGGTACTGTAGTGACCCGAACTTTTCCATGTTTATATATATTAATTGAGATTGATATTTACTTGATTAATTGTTTCCAACATGTTAAGCAATTAAACTTGTTAAGACTTGATTAATTGAAATATGTTTCATATAGACAATTGACCACCCAAGTTGACCGGTGATTCACGAACGTTAAAACATGTAAAAACTATACGATGACATATATATGGTTATATATATAGTTAACATGATTTTATTATAAGTATGTATCTCATTAGGTATTTTAACAATGAGTTATATACATAAAAATGAGACTATTAATTTAAGAAACTCGAAAACGATATATATAACGATTATCGTTATAACAACGTCTTACTAGGTACATATGAATCATATTAAGATATTGATACACTTGGTTAATTATGTTAAATTATAAGTAAATATATTATTAAGTGTATTAACAATGAATTACATATGTAAAAATAAGACTACTAACTTAATGATTTCGAAACGAGACATATATGTAACGATTATCGTTGTAACGACATTTAACAGTATATACATCATACTAAGATATATTATATATCATAATATCATGATAATATAACAATTTAACATCTCATTTGTTATAATAAACAATGGGTTAACAACATTAAACAAGATCGTTAACCTAAAGGTTTCAAAACAACATTTACATGTAACGACTAACGATGAGTTAACGACTCAGTTAAAATATATATACATGTAGTGTTTTAATATGTATTTATACACTTTTGAAAGACTTCAATACACTTATCAAAATACTTCTACTTAACAAAAATGCTTACAATTACATCCTCGTTCAGTTTCATCAACAATTCTACTCGTATGCACCCGTATTCGTACTCGTACAATACACAGCTTTTAGATGTATGTACTATTGGTATATACACTCCAATGATCAGCTCTTAGCAGCCCATGTGAGTCACCTAACACATGTGGGAACCATCATTTGGCAACTAGCATGAAATATCTCATAAAATTACAAAAATATGAGTAATCATTCATGACTTATTTACATGAAAATAAAATAACATATCCTTTATATCTAATCCATACACCAACGACCAAAAACACCTACAAACACTTTCATTCTTCAATTTTCTTCATCTAATTGATCCCTCTCAAGTTCTATCTTCAAGTTCTAAGTGTTCTTCATAAATTCCAAAAGTTCTAGTTTCATAAAATCAAGAATACTTTCAAGTTTGCTAGCTCACTTCCAATCTTGTAAGGTGATCATCCAACCTCAAGAAATCTTTGTTTCTTACAGTAGGTTATCATTCTAATACAAGGTAATAATCATATTCAAACTTTGGTTCAATTTCTATAACTATAACAATCTTATTTCAAGTGATGATCTTACTTGAACTTGTTTTCGTGTCATGATTCTGCTTCAAGAACTTCGAGCCATCTAAGGATCCGTTGAAGCTAGATCCATTTTTCTCTTTTCCAGTAGGTTTATCCAAGGAACTTAAGGTAGTAATGATATTCATAACATCATTCGATTCATACATATAAAGCTATCTTATTCGAAGGTTTAAACTTGTAATCACTAGAACATAGTTTAGTTAATTCTAAACTTGTTCGCAAATAAAAGTTAATCCTTCTAAATTGACTTTTAAAATCAACTAAACACATGTTCTATATCTATATGATATGCTAACTTAATGATTTAAAACCTGGAAACACGAAAAACACCGTAAAACCGGATTTACGCCGTCGTAGTAACACCGCGGGCTGTTTTGGGTTAGTTAATTAAAAACTATGATAAACTTTGATTTAAAGGTTGTTATTCTGAGAAAATGATTTTTATTATGAACATGAAACTATATCCAAAAATTATGGTTAAACTCAAAGTGGAAGTATGTTTTCTAAAATGGTCATCTAGACGTCGTTCTTTCGACTGAAATGACTACCTTTACAAAAACGACTTGTAACTTATTTTTCTGACAATAAACCTATACTTTTTCTGTTTAGATTCATAAAATAGAGTTCAATATGAAACCATAGCAATTTGATTCACTCAAAACGGATTTAAAATGAAGAAGTTATGGGTAAAACAAGATTGGAAATTTTTTCTCATTTTAGCTACGTGAAAATTGGTAACAAATCTATTCCAACCATAACTTAATCAACTTGTATTGTATATTATGTAATCTTGAGATACCATAGACACGTATACAATGTTTCGACCTATCATGTCGACACATCTATATATATTTCGGAACAACCATAGACACTCTATATGTGAATGTTGGAGTTAGCTATACAGGGTTGAGGTTGATTCCAAAATATATATAGTTTGAGTTGTGATCAATACTGAGATACGTATACACTGGGTCGTGGATTGATTCAAGATAATATTTATCGATTTATTTATGTACATCTAACTGTGGACAACTAGTTGTAGGTTACTAACGAGGACAGCTGACTTAATAAACTTAAAACATCAAAATATATTAAAAGTGTTGTAAATATATTTTGAACATACTTTGATATATATGTATATATTGTTATAGGTTCGTGAATCAACCAGTGGCCAAGTCTTACTTCCCGACGAAGTAAAAATCTGTGAAAGTGAGTTATAGTCCCACTTTTAAAATCTAATATTTTTGGGATGAGAATACATGCAGGTTTTATAAATGATTTACAAAATAGACACAAGTAAGTGAAACTACATTCTATGGTTGAATTATCGAAATCGAATATGCCCCTTTTTATTAATTCTGGTAATCTAAGAATTAGGGAACAGACACCCTAATTGACGCGAATCCTAAAGATAGATCTATTGGGCTTAACAAACCCCATCCAAAGTACCGGATGCTTTAGTACTTCGAAATTTATATCATATCCGAAGGGTGTCCCGGAATGATGGGGATATTCTTATATATGCATCTTGTTAATGTCGGTTACCAGGTGTTCACCATATGAATGATTTTTATCTCTATGTATGGGATGTGTATTGAAATATGAAATCTTGTGGTCTATTATTATGATTTGATATATATAGGTTAAACCTATAACTCACCAACATTTTTGTTGACGTTTTAAGCATGTTTATTCTCAGGTGATTATTAAGAGCTTCCGCTGTCGCATACTTAAATAAGGACGAGATTTGGAGTCCATGCTTGTATGATATTGTGTAAAAACTGCATTCAAGAAACTTATTTTGTTGTAACATATTTGTATTGTAAACCATTATGTAATGGTCGTGTGTAAACAGGATATTTTAGATTATCATTATTTGATAATCTACGTAAAGCTTTTTAAACCTTTATTGATGAAATAAAGGTTATGGTTTGTTTTAAAATGAATGCAGTCTTTGAAAAACGTCTCATATAGAGGTCAAAACTTCGCAACGAAATCAATTAATATGGAACGTTTTTAATCAATAAGAACGGGACATTTCACCTCATGCCAATATTATGAACGTGTGTTCTGAAAATAGCAGTTGGAAGTGCTTTGGTGAAAAGGTCAGCAGAGTTTTTGCTGGACTGAACATATCTCATTTCAATCTGGTTATCCTTAATGAGATTTTGAGTGTATGAGAAGAATCTAGGGGGTATGTGTTTTGTTCGGTCACTTTTGATATACCCTTCTTTCATCTGTGTTATGCAAGCTACATTATCTTCATAGATAGTTGTTGAACTTTTATTGCGTTCTAGTCCACAAGAATCAGTAATGAGTTGTGTCATTGATCTCAACCAAAAACATTCCCGACTGGCTTCATGTAATGCAATTACTTCGGCATGATTTGATGATGTTGCAACAAGTATTTGTTTTTGAGAACGCCATGATATTGCGGTACCTCCATTTAGGAATACATATCCATTTTGAGATTTAGCTTTATGTGGATCAGATAAATAACCTGCATCTGCATAACCAATCAAATCTTGTTTTGATTCGTTAGAATAAAATAATCCTAAATCAATAGTTCCTCGAAGGTATCGAAATATGTGTTTGATCCCATTCCAGTGTCTTTTGGTAGGAGCTGAGCTGAACCTTGCCAACAAATTAACTGCAAAAGAAATGTCAGGTCTTGTACAATTTGTAAGATACATAAGAGCTTCAATTGCACTAATATATGGTACTTCTGGTCCCAGGATATCTTCATGATCTTCACAGGGACGAAATGGATCAGTGTCAACATTAAGTGATCTAACAACCATAGGAGTACTTAATGGTTTTGCCTTGTCCATATTAAAACGTTTTAAAATCTTTTCAGTATATGTTGTTTGATGTACAAGTAAACCATTAGGCATATGTTCAATTTGTAAACCAAGGCAATACTTGGTTTTTCCGAGATCTTTCATTTCAAATTCTTTCTTTAGAAGTTGAATGGCTTCATGGATCTCTTTATTTGTACCTATGATATTAAGATCATTGACATAAATAACTACGATATATATCTGGTCATTGTTTTTCATAATTAAAACACATGTGTAAATAAGTTTATATGTATACACTTTTCTTATCAAGTAATCACTTAATCCGTTATACTATTGTATCAACCCATATAAAAATCTTTGTGATTCAATGGAATACATTTCTTTAGGTTTTGCGTTAGATGTTTCTGATACCTTAAACCCTTCAGGTATATTCATATATATCACTATCAAGTGATCCATATAGATAAGTAGTAACAACATCCATGAGATGCATTTAAGTAACTACCAGGTTGATTAAGTATCTAATAAGTAATTGTATCCATTACATAAGGATAAGTTTTCCTCATAATTCATTTCTGGTCTTTGTGGGAAACCTTGAGTTACAAGTCTAGTTTTGCCTTGTATCTTCATTTGCACATTTCTTTTCGGATAAAAATTCATTTGTATCCCATACGTTTCACATCTTTAAAAGTGATAACGATTGATCCGAAAACTTTTCTTTTATCGAGCGATTCTAATTCAGCTCTTATTGCTCCTTTTCATTGAGCTCAATCATGTCCATTTTGTATATTCAATGACAGATTTTAGTTCCAGATCATCATCCTTATTCATGATGTCATTGTAACATTATATGAAAATATCTCATAGAGATTTTAGTTTCATTTCGGTTCCATAATATTGCATAATTTATCGCAATTTTAGTATTTACATTTATCAATATCCTCTGCAGAAGGAATATTGATTTGTGGTTCTTCTTGAACACTTTCTCTTACCTCATTATCAGCTGATTTTCTTTTTCGAGGATTTTTATCTTCGGAACCAATTGATCTTCCACGTTTGATGCGTGGCAAAGACTCAACAGTGACATTATTGCCAGCTTTTGGAATTTCAGTTCGAGCTGGAGCATTTATCGCTGGTATATATGATTTAGTCACTTTTTTATATCTGTAAATGCATAAAGTAATTAATTTGCAAGTTCTTGCATATGCATTATTTTTGAACTTTCGTTTCACATTCTTTTGTGCGAGTTCAATATACCTTAATTGATGTTCACATCATGAAGCATTATTGATAATGCTAAAAACGAACATATATTTCATAGCATTATTCCTCAAGAAAGACAAGCTTTTAGTTGCAATTGTTCTATTTACAAGTGATATTCGTTTAAATAATAAAAGGTGAAGACAAAAGATAGATTCGACGAATTGAAGACGCAAACGACCAAAAAGCTCAAAAGTACAAAAGACAATCAAAAAGGTTCCAATTATTGATAAGAAACGTCTCGAAATTACAAGAGTACAAGATTCAAAACGCAAAGTACAAAATATAAAATTGTACGCAAGGACGTTCGAAAATCCGGAACCGGGACCAGAGTCAACTCTTAACGCTCGACGCAACGGACTAAAAATTACAAGTTAACTATGCATATAAATATAATATAATATATAATTAATTATATTAATTATATATATATTATATTTATAAAAACCGTCGGCAGAGAAAGACTCCAAGATGTGAGCTGGAATTTCAAACTCCGCGACTCGCGGAGTTTGAAGGCCAAACTCCGCGACTCGTGGAGTTTGAAGGCCAAAATGACCGCGAGTCGCGGAGCCCCAAAATGAAAAAATGCCTATAAAGCCAACCGAATTCTGAACGCAAAAAATATTCTATTTCTCTCTTCTCTCATATATACGATATATATATATATATATAATTTATATTTTAATTTTAATTTTAATTATAATTCTAATAATAAGGGTATGTTAGCGAATGTTGTAAGGGTGTAAGTCGAAATTCTGTCCGTGTAACGCTACGCTATTTTTAATCATTGTAAGTTATGTTCAACCTTTTTATATTAATGTCTCGTAGCTAAGTTATTATTATGCTTATTTAAAACGAAGTAATCATGATGTTGGGCTAATTACTAAAATTGGGTAATTGGGCTTTGTACCATAATTGGGGTTTGGACAAAAGAACGACACTTGTGGAAATTAGACTATGGGCTATTAATGGGCTTTATATTTGTTTAACTAAATGATAGTTTGTTAATGTTAATATAAAGATCTACAATTGGGCGTCCCTATAAATTACCATATACACTCGATCGGACACGATGGGCGGGGTACTTATACGTACGAATAATCGTTCATTTAACCGGACACGGGAATGGATTAATAGCCACTAGAATAATTAAAACAGGGGTGAAATTACATTCAAGGGTAATTGGTGTAATTGTTAACAAAGTAGTAAAACCTTGGTTTACACGCAGTCGATAACCTGGTGTATTCATTAAACAAAGTATTAAAACCTTGTTACAATTCGAATCCCCAATTAGTTGGAATATTTAACTTCGGGTATAAGAATAATTTGATGAGGACACTCGCACTTTATATTTATGACTGATGGACTGTTATGGACAAAAACCAGACGGACATATTGAATAATCCAGGACAAAGGACAATTAACCCATGGGCATAAAACTAAAATTAACACGTCAAACATCATGATTACGGAAGTTTAAATAAGCATAATTCTTTTATTTCATATTTAATTTCCTTTATTTTATATTTAATTGCACTTCTAATTATCGCACTTTTATTTATTGTTATTTAATCGCACTTTTAATTATCGTACTTTTTAATTATCGCAATTTTATTTTATCGCACTTTTATTATTCGCAATTTCATTATCGTTATTTACTTTACGCTTTAATTTAAGTCTTGTATTTATTTTATATTTTACATTAGGTTTTAACTGCGACTAAAGTCTTAAAATCGACAAACCGGTCATTAAACGGTAAAAACCCCCCTTTATAATAATAATATTACTTATATATATATTTGTATTTTTAATAAAAGTAAACTAATATAGCGTTGAGCTTTGTTTAAAGATTTCCCTGTGGAACGAACCGGACTTACTAAAAACTACACTACTGTACGATTAGGTACACTGCCTATAAGTGTTGTAGCAAGGTTTAAGTATATCCATTCTATAAATAAATAAATATCTTGTGTAAAATTGTATCGTATTTAATAGTATTTCCTGCTAAAATTAATAACTATTTTATATACACCTCGCATAACATCAAGTATTTTTGGCGCCGCTGCCGGGGAACGTTATCTTAAAAGCCGGAAACGCAACGCTAAAATATAAAAAAAAAAAAGATTTTTAGTTAACTTTTATTAAAATTCTTTTTTGTAAAAATACGTTTTAATTATTCAAAAATATAAAAAGAAAAACAAAAATATATGTATTTTTAAGATTTTGTTAAATATTTAAGTTTTATAAGTTTCTTTATTTTTATTTTAGTTTATAAAAATATAAAGTTTTATTTTAAAATCTTTTATTTATTTAAAAACAGAAAACAGAAAATAAAAAAAAATAAAAAATAAAGAAAAACGCGTAAAAATTCAAACATGTCAGCTGAATTCTGAAAAGCCGCGACTCGCGGGGTTTGAAGCATTAAATACCGCGACTCGCGAAGATGCTCTGACACGCGACAGGAAGCCCTAATTCAGCATTAATTACGGTTTATTATTAATTATAATTATTATTTAAACCTAATTATTATTATTATTATTATTAGTTTTATTTTTATTTTTACTTTTTATTTAATTTATGTATTTAGTATTAATTAGTTTTATTAAATTGTAAAATTAGTAGTTTTATTAAAAATAATATAAAAAATAATATTTTTATAAAAATTGTACTTTTTACAACTTTTTGTATATTTTTATATTTTGTCCCTTTTTAATCGTTGTAGCATAACTTTTGTATTTTTAGCTCATATTTAATTTTAAACTTAGTTTTTGCTATAGTTATTTTTACTCCTAGATTTTTAGGCTTTGCCGTAGAATTCCTTAAGTGCTTTTTCTTTAGACTAAGATTTAGGTGCTTTAGAATTTTGCGACGCCTTTTTAAGTTTTAGTTTCTTTTTAAGTTATTTCCATTTGGGATTTAGTTTTTCCTGTAAGCTTTAATATTTTTAGACTTTTACTATGTACCAATTGTCATTCCAATTAGTAATTTCAATTTGCGATTATAATTTTAAGTTAGTTGTAGTAATAAGGTTAGGTTAGTTAAGTATTTTTAAGTTTTTATAAGTTTCTTTTATTTTTTTCCGTCACCTTTTATTTTTCAACCATTTTTCTTTTTCGACCTTTTTCGACGAACTCTTTTTCTCTCTTATTTCTCGCCATTCTAGTTTTTAGGACTTAGAATTTTTTCTACTTCTTATCTAAATTTCTTAAAATTACGAAAATTTATTTTAAGTGGTTAAATTAATAGACATCAAAATTTTCTGGTTCGTAGTAATAGTTGGATTTGTACGTGGACCGGGTTATTGGAGCCAAACAGTCCTCAATTATATTGAGACCAAACGAATCCTGCCCCTCTGCTGCATCTTTTGGCTATTCGAAACGTGGGCAAAATCAGAAAAGTCTATTGATTGGATAACTTATTATAATTTTTCTTTCCTTTTTAAAACTAATAGGATATTCAGTGAATGCACCGAGCAAGACGTTCATCACCTTTTGTACGTTCACCACCTGTAACTAGATCAAGACATTTAGCAAATATAACCGCCGTTGATTTTTCTTTAGAATCGTCATCCAGTCAACCAAGTACTTCAGTTCAAATTTCCGATAATCCATTTTTTGAACCCAACCTCACAATTGAGAATCCAGAGAATATTCAGGAACGGTTCATAGATCCTGAACCATTAAACTTTCCTCCGGAACCACCAATCATTCAAACAGAGATTGTTGAGGAACGAACCATTAAATCAGAATCATCTAGTGATACCGATTCAACAAATTCAATTATGGAGAATCTGGAACCTTTAAGTATGGAAGACCGAATGAGAGCTAAACGCACTGGCCAAGGTCACGCAATTACTCATCCAGACATTAATGCGCCAGATTATGAAATCAAAGGACAAATTCTACACATGGTGACTAATCAATGCCAATTTAGTGGTGCGCCGAAGGAAGATCCAAATGAACATCTACGTACCTTTAATAGGATCTGCACACTATTTAAAATAGGAGAAGTAGAGGATGAACAGATATATCTCATGTTATTTCCCTGGACTTTAAAGGGAGAAGCCAAAGATTGGTTGGAATCGTTACCTGAAGGGGCGATCGATACATGGGACGTTTTAATTGACAAATTTCTTAAACAATTCTTTCCTGCATCTAAAGCCGTAAGACTTCAAGCAGAAATTGTTACGTTCACACAGAAACCAAATGAAACTCTATATGAGGCGTGGACAAGATATGGAAAGTTATTAAGAGGATGTCCGCAACATGGTTTAGACACCTGTCAAATAGTACAAATATTCTACCGAGGATGCGACATCACTACAAGAAAAGACATAGATATAGCAGCTGGTGGTTCTATTATGAAGAAAACCGAAACTGATGCTTACAAAATTATTGATAACACTGCTTCCCACTCACATGAGTGGCACCAAGAAAAAGATATCATTAGATCATCTAAAGCAGCTAGAGCCGATTCTAGCCATGACTTAGATTCCATTTCCGCAAAGATAGATGCTGTGGAGAGACGAATGGAAAAGATGACTAAGGATATTCACTCAATACGAATTAGTTGTGAGCAGTGTGGAGGACCACATTTGACAAAAGATTGTCTCGGTATTGAATTAACAATGGAACAAAGAGAGAATATTTCATACATAAACCAAAGGCCTGGAAATAATTATCAGAATAATTATCAACCGCCAAGACCGATTTACAATCAAAACCAGAATTATAACCGAAATATTCCATACAACAACCAACAAGGTCCTAGCAATCAACAAGTATCCAATAATACTTACAACCAGCAAAGACCGAATTTTCAAAACAAACCACCACAACAAACCGATGATAAAAAGCCGAATTTAGAAGATATGATGACGAAGCTAGTTGAAACTCAAACACAGTTTTTCACATCTCAGAAACAAACCAATGAACAAAATGCTCAAGCATTTAGAAATCAACAAGCTTCTATTCAAAATCTGGAACAAGAAGTAAGTAACCTAGCAAGGTTAATAGGTGAAAGAAAACCGGGAAGTTTACCAAGCGATACAAATGCTAACCCCCGGAATGAAACAGCTAAAGCCATTACCACAAGAAGTGGTACAACACTTAAACCACCTGAAATACCTGTAACTTCTGATGAAACTATTCCTACTCCACAAGAACCGCAACCTGATCAAGATAAGGAAAAAGAACCGGTAGTTGAAAAGGTTAATGAAAATAACACAGTTAAGGATAAACCTTATGTTAAACCATACCAACCACCACTTCCTTACCCGAGTAAAATGAGAAAAGAAAGACTTGAAGCCGAGCAATCCAAATTCTTGGATATGTTTAAACAGATAAATGTAAATCTTCCTTTCATTGATGTGATTTCAGGAATGCCTAGATATGCTAAATTCTTGAAAGATCTAATCTCAAATAGAAAGAAAATGGAAGAACTCTCGGCTGTTACTATGAATGCTAATTGTTCAGCAGTGCTGTTGAATAAGATACCAGAAAAACTATCTGATCCAGGAAGTTTCACAATTCCATGTTTTCTGGGTAGTCTTAGTTCAATAGAAGCATTGGCAGACTTAGGTGCTAGTATAAATCTAATGCCGTATTCACTATACACTAAACTAGACCTTGGAGAATTGAAACCAACCAGAATAAGCATACAACTAGCCGATAGATCAATAAAATATCCTAGAGGGATAATGGAGAACATGCTAGTTAAAGTTGGTAATTTAGTATTTCCAGTAGATTTTGTTGTTTTGGACATGGAAGAAGATTCTCAAGTTCCTCTCATATTAGGAAGACCATTCTTAAACACGGCTAAAGCAATGATAGACGTGTTCGGTAAGAAACTGACCCTAAGTATAGAGGACGAGAGTGTTACCTTTTCAGTTGATAGAGTAATGCAACAACCACAATCTGCAGATGATACATGTTATTATATTCAAACTATAGATGTACATGCAGAATTATTAGAAGAATTTCCAGAATTACAAGGAACAGGAGAATGTTCTTTAGGAGAAGGTAATGAACCAATTGATGAAGCTGAAATGTTAGCTACACTTATAGCTAATGGATATGAACCAACAACAGAAGAAATTCAAATGCTAAAAGAAGAAGACAGATATCGATATAAATCATCAATAGAAGAACCCCCGAAATTAGAGTTAAAGCCACTTCCAAACCATTTGGAATACGCTTATTTACATGGTAAATCTGAATTACCTGTAATAATATCGTCTTCTCTTACTGAAAATGAGAAATCACAACTCATTTCTGTGTTGAAAGCTCATAAACCAGCCATTGCATGGAAGATTCATGATATTAAAGGAATAAGTCCTTCGTATTGCACACATAAAATCCTTATGGAAGAAGGTCATAAAACGTATGTGCAACGCCAACGAAGACTAAATCCTAATATGCAAGATGTAGTTAAGAAAGAGATTATTAAACTGCTAGATGCAGGTTTAATTTATCCAATCTCTGATAGTCCATGGGTAAGCCCAGTTCAATGCGTGCCTAAGAAGGGTGGCATGACTGTCATTACAAATGAGAAAAATGAGCTTATTCCTACTAGGACTGTAACAGGATGGCGTGTATGTATTGATTATAGAAAATTAAATGACGCCACCAGAAAAGATCACTTTTCCTTACCTTTCATAGATCAAATGTTGGAAAGATTAGCCGGAAATAGTTACTATTGTTTTCTAGATGGATTTTCCAGATATTTTCAAATTCCAATAGCACCCGAAGATCAAGAGAAAACAACATTCACGTGCCCTTATGGTACTTTTGCTTACAAACGCATGCCATTTGGACTTTGTAACGCCCCTGCAACCTTTCAAAGGTGTATGATGGCGATTTTTCACGACATGATAGAAGAATGCATGGAAGTATTCATGGATGACTTTTCAGTCTTCGGTGATACATTTAAATCATGTCTAGTTAATCTGGAACGAATGCTAATTAGATGCGAAAAATCAAATCTAGTACTTAATTGGGAGAAATGCCATTTCATGGTTAAAGAAGGCATCGTTCTTGGACATAAAATTTCAAAAGAAGGAATTGAAGTGGATAGAGCTAAAGTAGATGTAATTGCTAAACTTCCACATCCCACCAATATTAGAGGAGTTAGGAGTTTTCTAGGGCATGCCGGTTTTTACCGACGTTTCATAAAAGATTTTTCTAAAATTGCCACTCCTATGAATAAACTCCTAGAAAAGGATGCGCCATTCATCTTTTCAGATGAGTGTATCAAATCTTTTAATATTCTTAAAGAGAAACTCACTAATGCACCGATCATGATAACACCAAATTGGAATCTACCATTTGAACTAATGTGCGATGCAAGTGATTTTGCAATGGGAGCCGTTTTAGGACAAAGGATTGAAAAACGATTTCAACCTATATATTATGCTAGTAAGACGTTACAAGGAGCACAAACGAACTATACAACTACTGAAAAAGAACTCCTTGCTATTGTCTTTGCTTTTGACAAATTTCGATCATATCTCGTTCTAGCAAAAACGGTGGTCTATACCGACCATTCTGCTCTTAGATACCTATTTTCAAAACAAGATGCTAAACCAAGATTAATACGTTGGATCTTACTCTTACAAGAGTTTGATATTGAAATCCGAGATAAAAGAGGAGCAGAAAATCTCGCCGCTGATCATCTTTCTCGTCTTGAAAATCCCGAATTAGAAGTTCTAAATGAGTCAGCCATACAAGACAACTTTCCTGATGAATATCTATTGAAGATAGATTATAAAGAAATCCCATGGTTTGCAGACTATGCAAACTACTTAGTTTGTGGATTCCTTGAAAAAGGATTATCATACCAAAGACGAAAGAAATTCTTCAGTGATATAAAACACTATTTCTGGGAAGACCCACATCTGTTTAAAAGTTGTCCCGATGGAATAATACGCCGATGTGTATTTGGAGATGAAGGTAGTAAAATTTTAAACCATTGTCACACAGGACCAACAGGAGGGCATTATGGGCCTCAACTAACAGCAAGAAAAGTTTATGAAGCTGGATTCTATTGGCCTACAATTTACAAAGACGCACACCTTCTTTGCAAATCCTGTGATGCATGTCAAAGGGCCGGAAAAATAAGTCAACGTGATGAAATGCCACAAAATGTCATCCAAGTATGTGAAGTATTTGACATTTGGGGTATTGACTTTATGGGTCCATTTCCAAAATCTCATAATAATCTATATATACTCGTAGCCATTGATTATGTATCTAAATGGGCGGAAGCACAAGCTCTCCCAACTAACGATGCACGAGTTGTAGTCAACTTTTTAAAACGTCTTTTTGCAAGGTTTGGAACACCGAAAGCTTTAATAAGTGATCGGGGTACTCATTTCTGTAATAATCAACTTGAGAAAGTTCTTAAAAGATATGGAGTAACTCATAAAATCTCCACCGCATATCATCCACAAACAAGTGGACAAGTTGAAAATACCAACCGAGCTTTAAAACGTATTCTAGAGAAAACCGTAGGATCAAATCCGAAGGAATGGTCCATTAAATTGGAGGATGCACTCTGGGCTTTTAGAACAGCCTACAAAACTCCAATTGGAACCACACCTTTTAGACTTGTTTATGGAAAAGCATGTCATCTTCCAGTAGAAATTGAACACAAAGCATTTTGGGCTTTGAAGACATGTAATCTTGATTTATATGAAGCTGGACGTCTACGATTAAGTCAACTAAACGAATTAGAAGAATTAAGACATGAAGCATACGAAAATTCGTTAATCTATAAAGAAAGAACGAAGAAATGGCATGATAAAAGAATCAGAAGTTCAAAAGAATTTAAAGAAGGAGACAGAGTTCTTCTTTTCAATTCACGATTCAAGCTATTTCCTGGAAAATTGAAATCAAGATGGTCTGGACCATTCATAGTCAAAAGAGTTTTCCCATACGGAACGATAGAATTAATAAATTCAAATGGGATTGAATTTAAAGTTAATGGTCACAGAGTTAAACATTACATACATGGTCCGATGGAAGTCGACAACGAAGTTAATCACAATTTCGACACCACAGCTAACTAAGTGTGGGGAGAATCAAGTCTTTAAAGGATAATATTTATTTCTGTTAGAGTTAGATTGTCTGTTTTCGTGTAGTTCTCGAAAATGGAACCCGAATGGTCTTTCCCTAGCAGACCCTAAAGAACTAGTCTTCTCCCCCCATTCTGAATTTTTTTTTTTTTTTTTTTTTTACAAAATGAAGACTGCCTGTGAACTAAACCATGGTCTAATGCTACACGCTTTGATCACTAAACGTAATAATGACATACTCCCGAGTGAAATAGTATCAGTAATCAGAGAAAGAATGGACGGAGTTAGAAAAGAATCCAGATGCGAAGATAATAAGTTACAATTTGGTAAAGGAAAATCAAAATCCGCAGCGAAAAGAAGAGCACGACACCTAGAACGATGTCACAAATGCGGAAAATGGTCACATGGAGGTAAATGTTCAAATAATCAAACCTATTCAAATACCGAATTTGTTACTTTATGCAGAGACGGACCGTTCATATGTTTAGAAGAAAAGACACTGAATGCTCGAGGTTACGCCTATGCAGCCATGGAAAACCAATTAAACCGACTATCTTATGAATGGGATAGATCATATAACTAAGAAATCTATTTCACAGGTATGTCTGTACAGTTTTTATTTTTATTTTTATTTTTAACCTTTTGATAATAAACGCTAATTTGTTCGCTAAAAAGTATTAAATTGGTATTGAATAAAATTAGGTTTGGCGACCGAAATTATTGATATCATTCAAAAATTTATTACATCACTGCGAAATTTAACGTTTATTCTTAAGGTATAAATATCTTTAAACAATCAACCCAAAATATTTCAAAAATTCGTCATGAGTTAAATTAGGTCTTGGAACCGAAATTACTTTACCGAAAAGAGGGGCGCATATTTTTGATAATATTTGATTGATTAAAGTGGGATAAAAAGACAAAAAGATTTTTAATTTTATTTTTACCATGTTTTTAAAATTAATATTTAAATCCATCTAGAAATATTAATTTAAATTCAGCAAAAGCAACTAATTTTGACGACAAGATGCAAAATATATGTGAAATAACAACAAGACGGAATGAACAAATGATGTGCACCATTTATCATTCAGCAAACAAACGCCAATATATTTGGAAACTTTGGTAAAATTTAATCATTTTCACACAAATCACCCTCAATAATTTAAATTGTTACTGATTTCTTGCAAATGAGGGCATTGCAAGATCTTAAGTGTGGGAAGGGGTTAAATTCTTTCGGATTTTAAAAATTTTTACTTTATACACTTGGTTACCATTAAAAATACTAGTAAAGCAGTAGTTGTATTAGAATCTAGTGCTCTCTGATAAAAAAGAACAGCCCTAGTCTTATATACTGACTACCCAATTCTAGTAAAATTTTTCAAAATTTTCAATTAAATGAATTCAAAATTATGTTTATACATATTTATGAACGATAAAACTAGGTTTTAACACCGAAATTATTGTTACCTCGGAAAGGACATAAATTAAGAAACAAACTAAAATGTTAAAATTCATTTAAAATGGAATAGAGGACGATAAAAAGGAAAATAAAAAGCCAAGTGTGGGAAAATTTACCAAGTTATTTTAAACATATGTCACATATATCTGTAACAAATAACTGAAAATACTTTTGCTTTGGACTAAACTAAACTGTTTTACCCGATGAAAGAAAAGAAGAGATGGATCTACACGATGAATCAATTCCATCATTAAAAGGAAGTAAAGTCTTCCGAAAAAGACACGCGCTTCTTGATTTAGGTCATGAAGTTGTCGTCCAGACCAGCTGTAGGTTGACGAAAAATCTAGAAAAGTCATCACTAAAATCAGCAGGAAATCCACGGACCTCAGCATTAAACAGGGTCGCCAAGTGGTCGGATTTATCCTAACCATGAGAAGGATTTATCTCGTACAATGGGGGGGCACCGTGCAAATTAGCTTGATAAGACTAATGAATCAGATCCCCAGAAAGGATAATCTCCTTAAAGATTAAAAATCAGCTTCTAAGACTGATATTACTCAATCCTAGAGATTGACCTTAAAGATTGAGAATTACAAACTCATGGAATTCAATGATATCTAAACTCGAGCTTGAACGAGAAAATATTTTGATCAAAATTACAAACCGATTTGTTTTCTGAAAACCCTTTTTTCAATGCGTTCATTACCATTGAACGTAAAATCCTAGGAATTCACCTGGAATTCATTAGGTCACCTGAACTAAATCGGGTGTCAACCGTAAGAACGGTGGTTGCATAGCATGGTCGAAGACAGGACCTTGTGCCAGACCGAAAAATTATAAGGGTGAGCTTTACTATTGCTCCTACAAAGGATAGTAATTGCGTCCGACACGTTATAGACCATAATCAAAAGCATGTCACGGGACATTGCCTTAACAGTTGCTTGTTCAACGCTTTCCTTTACAACCGGACGGTAGTTTATCGAAAGGTAATATA
This sequence comes from Rutidosis leptorrhynchoides, assembly GCF_046630445.1. Lineage (NCBI taxonomy): Eukaryota > Viridiplantae > Streptophyta > Magnoliopsida > Asterales > Asteraceae > Rutidosis > Rutidosis leptorrhynchoides. The sequence goes on from NC_092336.1 coordinate 26,318,429, forward strand.
CGGGACAAGTAAACTGGACGTGTTGCTTTCCAAATACAAGGTTAGCAAGTGGGTGATACAAAACAGCAAGTTTTGAGCTAAAATTTTCAATTCTGAAACCCACCAAACCCACAAAAATATTTTGCAAACACCGGTAAAGGGTTATCCCGGAAAACTTATCTAGGGTAAAAACTAGATTTAATTTTCAAAAGATCAAATGTTTTCATAAAGATCCAATTTCCTTAATGGATCTAATTTTTTATAGTCATGTGGGACTGTAAACCATATCGTTACTACCATTGTTTATACCGCCATATAGAAATCACTGATGTACAAAGTGTGAAGAATAAAGAAGTGATTCTAGTATTTCAAGACAATATTGCTTGAGGACAAGCAACGCTCAAGTGTGGGAATATTTGATAATGCTAAAAACGAACATATATTTCATAGCATTATTCCTCAAGAAAGACAAGCTTTTAGTTGCAATTGTTCTATTTACAAGTGATATTCGTTTAAATAATAAAAGGTGAAGACAAAAGACAGATTCGACGAATTGAAGACGCAAACGACCAAAAAGCTCAAAAGTACAAAAGACAATCAAAAAGGTTCCAATTATTGATAAGAAACGTCTCGAAATTACAAGAGTACAAGATTCAAAACGCAAAGTACAAAATATAAAATTGTACGCAAGGACGTTCGAAAATCCGGAACCGGGACCAGAGTCAACTCTTAACGCTCGACGCAACGGACTAAAAATTACAAGTTAACTATGCATATAAATATAATATAATATATAATTAATTATATTAATTATATATATATTATATTTATAAAAACCGTCGGCAGAGAAAGACTCCAAGATGTGAGCTGGAATTTCAAACTCCGCGACTCGCGGAGTTTGAAGGCCAAAATGGCCGCGAGTCGCGGAGCCCCAAAATGAAAAAATGCCTATAAAGCCAACCGAATTCTGAACGCAAAAAATATTCTATTTCTCTCTTCTCTCATATATACGATATATATATATATATATATATATATATATATATATATATATATATAATTTATATTTTAATTTTAATTTTAATTATAATTCTAATAATAAGGGTATGTTAGCGAATGTTGTAAGGGTGTAAGTCGAAATTCTGTCCGTGTAACGCTACGCTATTTTTAATCATTGTAAGTTATGTTCAACCTTTTTATATTAATGTCTCGTAGCTAAGTTATTATTATGCTTATTTAAAACGAAGTAATCATGATGTTGGGCTAATTACTAAAATTGGGTAATTGGGCTTTGTACCATAATTGGGGTTTGGACAAAAGAACGACACTTGTGGAAATTAGACTATGGGCTATTAATGGGCTTTATATTTGTTTAACTAAATGATAGTTTGTTAATGTTAATATAAAGATTTACAATTGGGCGTCCCTATAAATTACCATATACACTCGATCGGACACGATGGGCGGGGTACTTATACGTACGAATAATCGTTCATTTAACCGGACACGGGAATGGATTAATAGCCACTAGAATAATTAAAACAGGGGTGAAATTACATTCAAGGGTAATTGGTGTAATTGTTAACAAAGTAGTAAAACCTTGGTTTACACGCAGTCGATAACCTGGTGTATTCATTAAACAAAGTATTAAAACCTTGTTACAATTCGAATCCCCAATTAGTTGGAATATTTAACTTCGGGTATAAGAATAATTTGATGAGGACACTCGCACTTTATATTTATGACTGATGGACTGTTATGGACAAAACCAGACGGACATATTAAATAATCCAGGACAAAGGACAATTAACCCATGGGCATAAAACTAAAATCAACACGTCAAACATCATGATTACGGAAGTTTAAATAAGCATAATTCTTTTATTTCATATTTAATTTCCTTTATTTTATATTTAATTGCACTTCTAATTATCGCACTTTTATTTATTGTTATTTAATCGCACTTTTAATTATCGTACTTTTTAATTATCGCAATTTTATTTTATCGCACTTTTATTATTCGCAATTTCATTATCGTTATTTACTTTACGCTTTAATTTAAGTCTTGTATTTATTTTATATTTTACATTAGGTTTTAACTGCGACTAAAGTCTTAAAATCGACAAACCGGTCATTAAACGGTAAAAATCCCCCTTTATAATAATAATATTACTTATATATATATTTGTATTTTTAATAAAAGTCAACTAATATAGCGTTGAGCTTTGTTTAAAGATTTCCCTGTGGAACGAACCGGACTTACTAAAAACTACACTACTGTACGATTAGGTACACTGCCTATAAGTGTTGTAGCAAGGTTTAAGTATATCCATTCTATAAATAAATAAATATCTTGTGTAAAATTGTATCGTATTTAATAGTATTTCCTGCTAAAATTAATAACTATTTTATATACACCTCGCATAACATCAAGTATTTTATTTATTTTTCATTTCTCCCCCTAATATAGGGAACAATGTTTCATTAAAGTGACAATCGGCAAAATGTGCTGTAAAACATCACCCGTCATGAGTTCAATATATCTTATGATTGAAGATGTTTCATATCCAACATATATTTCCATCCTTCTTTGAGGAATCATTTATTGTGGTGGTGCAATTAAAAATACACTGCACAGCCAAATGTTCTAAGATGGAAAATATTTGGCTCTCGACCAAAATTAAGTTGGTAATGGAGAATATTTACGACTTGCACTTGGTTTAATGCGAATTAATGTCGCATCATGTAATTTTACATGTCCCCATATAAATATTGAGAGTTTTGTACTCATTTCCAATTGTCTAGTTATTAGCTGCAAGCGTTTATCTATTGATTTAGCTAAACCAATTTTGTGTATGCACATGAGTAACTGGATGTTCAACAACAATCCCTGTAGACATATAATAATCATTCAATACTTGAGATGTTAACTCACCAGCGTTATCAAGTCTCATCATTTTAATGATGTAATCAGAATAATGTGTTCTCAATTTAATAATTTGTGCAAGAAACTTTGCAAATGCCATATTACGGCTTGATAACACACAAACATGAGACCATCCGCTAGATGCATCTATTAGAATCATGAAATATCAAAATGGTCCACATGATGGATGAATTGGTCCATATATATTCCCTTGAATTCTTTCAAGAAATATTGGTGATTCTTTCTCAATGTGCTTTTCATTAATCACCATATGTGATTTTCATTAATCACCATATGTGTTTTTCGTTAATCACTATATGTGCTTTTCATTAATCACTATATGTGCTTTTCATTAATCACCATATGTGATTTTCATTAATCACCATATGTGCTTTTCATCATATATCATTTTCACCATATGCGCTTTTAATCATATGTGCTGCGCTTTTCGTCATATGCACTTTTCATTATATGCGCTTTTAATTATATGCGATGCGCTTTTCATCATATGCGCTTTTTATCATATGCGCTTTTCATCATATGCGCTGCGCTTTTCATCATATGCGCTTTTTATCATATGCGCTTTTAATCCTATGCGCTTTTCGGTGCTACATAGATATTTCTCATTTTCGATTATTATTGACTGATAATCATATCCACTATGATATATATCAGAGAAACTTAACAAATTTCTCTTTGATTTGGGAGAAAACAAGATATTGTTTACCAAAAAATTCGTACCATTTGGTAATATGAAATTTTGCCTTTTTCGTTTCTTATATCAAGTTTGCAAGAGCTGGTATAGTATTTATAATTCCTTCATTTGATTTAAATCAATGAAATATTTCTTAGATTTGATCATAGTGTGTATGTTACTACTATCTGCAATACATAGTTCTTTACCATTTAATTGATGTTGTATTTCTGCAGGATTCATACTAAAACTTCAAATAAGATAAGCAAATAATGAGTTATATTTCAGCAAGATAATCAAATTATATTACCTGCAAACAAGTTATAATCTGAAGTACATAAAAGATAACACTTAATAAAACATATGCGTTATGGTCTAAAACCATTTATTTATGAGTGATACATAAAAAAAAAACTAGGCATCTTAGAAAATTCAAACCATTCAAGTCTCAAGGTAGCTCAGGGTTAATTTAATCAAGATTTGTCAACAGATTCACTCTCGTTTTCTTTTCTTTTTGGGACTTATTTGTAGAGCTAAACAAGATGTTCATGTATTCAAGAAATACTAGACTGATGATCCACGTTACCAGATCATTAATAAGAATCTCCGGAATTCTTATAAGAGCGTCTACTAATATCTTTAATTTTATTCTTTCATGGATCACCGTTATTATTATTATTATTATTATTTTTTTTTGATAATTATTAACGTATCTATCTTTGAGTATTTTCCATAATACACTTGGATTTTCGATCATATAATATGTAGATTCTAAGGACTCGTCAATATGTTTGCTAAGAAAAATACTTACTATTGCTTTCTCTTGTTCGGAATAATTGTTATTTTCATTCAGGGTTTCTAAAATACCGTTTGATTCGAGATGTTTTTCTACATTCATAACCCATGTTAAGTAGTTGTTCCCACTTGTTCTAAATGAGCAAATTTAAGCCTTTTCAAATTCGACATTTTCTATTATCAAAAAGATGAATAACATAAATTATAATCATAATCAACTTCTATTCATAGACAAATAATAAAATGAAATTAGAATCATTTTAAATTCATAAGTAGCAAACAACAGAATAATGGTATGATTACAAATAATAAAACCACAAGGGCAGGATAGAATATAGGTTCACCCGGTGGTATATTAGCAACAATGATGATAGTTAATATGACCAATACAATAGGAAAAATCATCCTTGTGTGAATCATTTTTACAAAAACCTTTTGAGAGTAGTAATCTGAAAAATAAAGATTGATTTGTGAAAATGTGAAAACGGAGATGTTTATTTTATATTTGAAAAATATAGTTGTTGTAACGTCGTCAGTTGACGTTAACAACCGTTATGTATATATGACCGTTGTAACGTCATTAGTTGACGTTAACGAATAAAGTCACTATATCAAAACGCGTATGAGTAATATAAAGGACAAGATTTTTTTTTCTTATTTTAACTTTTAAGATTTACTTTTAATAAAAATACAAACTACTTTTTCTTATTTTATCTTTTAAGATTTACTTTTAATAAAAATACAAACTACTTTTTCTTATTTTAACTTTTAAGATTTATACTTTTAATAAAAATACAAACTACTTTTTCTTATTTTAACTTTTAAGATTTACTTTTAATAAAAATACAAACTACTTTTTCTTATTTTAACTTTTAAGATTTACTTTTAAGAATAAATATTAGTATGCATGAAATAAATAATGATTTATTGCATAAGTAATCATAAATGTTAGATAACATATAAAGACCCCATCGTATTCGCATTGATCGGAATTAATCTCGACCCATGGTACCGTGTTGTCAAATGACGTGTTGCGTACATAAAGTACCGTGTTGTCAAATGACGTGTTGCGTACAATCATGAGGTCTTATTAACATAAATATAAATGTTAGTGAAGTTAATAAGAGTTAGATTACAGAAAATATAATTCAGGTGGTATAACCGACCATATATAACTTAAATAACATAAATATAAATGTTAGTAAAGTTAGTAAAAGTTAGATTACAGAAATATAATTCAGGTGGTATAACCGATCATATATAACTTAAATAACATAAATATAAATGTTAGTGAAGTTAGTAAAAGTTAGATTACAGAAATATAATTCAGGTGGTATAACCGACCATATATAACTTAAATAACATAAATATAAATGTTAGTGAACATAACTGTAAATGTTAGTATACATAAATAAATGTTAAATAACATAAATGTAAATGTTAGTATACATAAATAAATGTTAGATAACATAAATGTAAATTAGGCGACAGTGTCGACCATATATCATTTAGGTGGTATAACCGACCATATATTAGTTAGGTGGCAGAGCCAACCATATTTAGTATAAATGTTGAGATAATCGTGCTGATAACGTGTTATAATTCAGTAGGCTTATAACTACCTTTAGTGGTTCTTGACTGTAGAAGGTATATAGAGATAGAGATACTGTAAAACAGAGAAAACAAAGGTTGAACAAAAGGTATGAGTAATTGGTTTTTTATTTATAGAAAAATGTACAATGAGAGTTTGGTGGCATTTGGAATCTAGAGAGAGAGAGTATTTTGTTAACCAAAAAATACATCCCATAAACTCTAACTCAACACACCTATTTATACTCAAAAAAATATACTATGCAATATCTATAATAATAATAAAATTATCATCCAATTATTACTTTTATAACAACTTTGTTGATTTAAAATTCTCATATATTAAATACTACAACGATTATTGTTGTTGTTATTATGATTTTGATTATGAATTATGAATGGGCTATGTATTTATTTTTACATGTGATAATTCCTATCACTAATATATTTAAAAGCTCGTTACTGACTAAAAATAAACAAGTGTTATAAAGTGAAACAATTTGAAACCAACAAGATTGAAAGGAATATACAACGATCAGTCGTGAACGTGTAAACTTACATAAATGGGATGAATCGAGACAACAATATACACAAATATCAGCTTTCGATGAACTACATTCCTACTAGTGTTCTTGTCTTCTCCATTCTGTTTTGTTTGTTTGGATGCTACTTTCATATCCACTACTATCTCCTGACTCAATTTGTCGTTTCTCAAATGACCTCTCCCTTACTGTTTCCCGACTTCCTCTTCGATCCTACATCATCCAATATCACGATTTAAGGAGGTGGTTAATTGTGCACTATGAAAGTAAATATATAAATATTTGTAATAAAAAATCAACTATAATAAAATGGTTGCAAGGGATACTGTATGGATGTGTTTTAAAGGTTTGAAGCTGGAATAGTCATTTAAATAAATGTTTGAAAAATTAAGAACTTTTAGGTAATAACTTGAGCCATAAAATGGTCAAAAACGGCATTCTTCTGATGATGAGGTTTTGTACAAATTGTTTTTTGAACGGCGATATCGGCATCGAATGCTCTCATTTGTCACCCACACACACGTTAGGAGGAAACACAATTCGTGACGATGTTGGCAGTACCATCGAAGGTTGGGAAAACCCCCCAAAGACCTTCCCAAATCGCATTGATGTTGGCAGTACCATCAAAGGTTGAAAACTCCCTGCTTAGAGTGAGAATCGAACCTGGGTTGGCAGTACCCCAAGTTGAATCCCACCCCTCATACTACTTAAGCCAAGCTTCGGTGGTCAGGTTTTGTACAATTTACTAAAATGAGTAAGTACATTTTAAACCTAAACATCAAAAGTTGAACATTAAAACTATAATTCTATAAACATGGATATTGAGAAAAAATATGAAGTACTTGGTGCATGTAACTTACACTTTGAAAGGAAAAATCGTCGGCCTCGAGCATGTGAATCACATGACCCATCTTCGGCCTTTTTTGAGCAGTTGGATCCACACATCGTAATGCTACTAAAAGGACTCGTTTCAATGCTCTTGAAGAAGGTTTTTCAGGTAATTTAGGATCCAAAACGCCCTCAGCGTTCCTATTTGTTACCATTGTTTTAAGCCAATCAACAAGGTTTACCTGTGTTGATTTGATTTTATTATAATCCAGTTATAATAAATAAAACAAGATTAAAATGAACAGAAATTAAAAACAAACCTCTCCTTGAGGCCGGCTATAATCTACAGGGTTTCTACCACTAATTATCTCCATAATTAAAATCCCAAAACTGTATACGTCGCTTCGTTCGTTCAACATACCAGTACTAGCATACTCTGGAGCAACATACCTATTTATATATGCACAATACAAAGCATGCCAATTAATAAATTTACTAAATATAATTGTACTAGAATAGAATATTGTTGAACAATATATTGATTTAGATGATTCATACAATAAAACTATACATCATAGGACTTTTGAATTGTTAGAGAAATTTGATGTATTTCCTTTCTAACTATTTTTAGATATATATCTCCTTGACCCATTAAAGATAATAAGTGAATGGGGGGAAATTGCTACCTCTAGAAGAAGACCATAAACATGAAGAATTAACTGACATACCCAAATGTTCCCATGACCCGGGTCGTTACATAACTCATATCTGACCCCAGGAGCTTTGCCAAACCAAAATCCGAAACTTTCGAGTTCCATTGCCTATCAAGTAATATGTTGCTTGCCTTAATATCACGGTGAACTACTTTGGGCTCGAGTCCTTCGTGCAAATACGTCAACCTATAAATGACCATAAGCGTTTAGTAATCTTCTTGAAATAGATTTAGATATTATGAATCAAGAATGTACCCTTTGGCAGTTCCGAGTATAATGTTCATTCGAATCTCCCATGTAAGAGGGCTGGTGGGTCCTACATCTCCATGAAGCCATTGTTCTAAGTTTCCGTTGTCTGCGTACTCATAAACTAGGATCCTAAACATAAAACAAATCTTATGTTCAGTATCTTCTCTTAGGTTAAAAGCTTTACTAACTTTAAAACAAAACCGATACTAATCAAACGTTACCTATGAGCTCCTTCCACACAATAACCAAGTAACCTGACTAAATTCTTATGCCGTACACGCCCAATTGCTTCTACTTCTACCTTAAACTCCCTTTCAGCTTGTCCTCTGTTCAAAAAATGTATTTAAAACGAAAATAATTAACATTATCAATTTCCAATTATTTCATTAACTGCTAGACAAATTAAGCATATTTCATTATTGCATCCACACTTAATACTATATACTATACTGTACTAAATTATAAAGTACCCTTGAATAGTCAAAGTTTTTATTCAAGATCATCATATACTATTTTGATCATCTCCTATTAATCAACTAAAACGATTGGATAAAAACAAATTAAATAAAATCGTATCTTAATCAAATAAACTAGGAAGTTCAGTTTTTGTTGTTGATTAAACTAAATTTAGGATTTAGGATCCTTTTCAAAGGCACATGATGTTTGATTACCCACGGTAGAAAAATTTGGTAACAATATTATTAAAATGTTACCACCAATTAATAATGTAAGTTATTGTAGTAACAGTTAAACCTGTTATTAAGCAAATTCTTAACAGCAACAGTAGAGTTATCTTCCAAAATCCCACTATAAACAATCCCATAACCACCTTCACCAATCACATTTTCATCAGCAAAACCATTTGTTGCAATCTCAAGCTCTCTAAGTGTATACCAATGACCCCAACCCAGATGGGAAACCTCAGGTTGAACAGAACCAACAATACTCAATTGATCACCCGACCCATTTTTGTGACCCGAACCAGTTCTCTCCGGATACGAAATCCGGTGCTTTTTACCCAATTCAATCTGAATGTTTTGATACCCATTTACATCTTTTTCATCTTCAACTAAAAAGTCGGAATCTTGACCCGGGTTTTGTTGTTTTGACTCGGTTTCTTGATTATCAGGCCGGGTCGGGTTGACCCGGATCTCACGGATTTCTTTAGAGATATTTGGGATGATGGGTTTTTGCTTTTGAGGTAAAGTTTCGCTTTTTTTGCAAAAATTTTTGTTCTTGGAAGTGAAATAAAGTGAAATTAAGAACATCAAGATAACAATGGTGGCACCAACACAAATACCAACAACAGCCCATAACCTTAAACCAAATATTGAGGTTTCATCATTAAGAAAACCAGACATATTTGTTCTTGTTGCTGTTAATTATTAGTACGATGATGCCACATGACAAAAAGGACAATTAGGAAAATATGAAATGAAGAAGAGAGACAAAAAAGAAGGGTAATGTAATGGTGGTATTAAATGGTTAGAAAATTAAGTGGGGATTTTGGGGGTTGGATGGTAGGGAAGTGTACAGAGCTGTACTGAATGGGACTTGTACAAAAAATTTAGTAGAATTTTATCAGCTCATTTTGTTGCTACTCATTTTTGTTTTTATTTGTTTTTATATTCTTTTAGTGATGTTTGTTTGATTTTTGTAGTAACTTGAAGCGATTGGTATCGGTTGAGTTTAGGATTGTATTATGCAATTTAAATGATTGTTTGTAAAGATTGAAAATGATCGGTATAAGAGTTTGGTATAATACTAACCTTCTAAATTAAAATATCACCCTATTATACATAACCTTTACCTTTATGGTGATGATTAAAAGGATATCTGCCCTTTAAATATCCTCAATTTCCTTGAATAAATTGTTAACTACCGTGAAGTGTGATAATTTCCTTGATTAATCCCTTTAAATATCCTCAATTTCCTTGAATAAATTGTTAACTACCGTGAAGTGTGATAATTTCCTTGATTAATTGTTACAAAATGATGAGGTGTTCCAGTTTTGTTGTATATACAATTTTGCCAAAAAGAATAATTGTCAACTACGATGAAATTGTCAAACACTTAGACCATTCGTATCGGAGCTAGTAGTGAGCTCGTGGTGACATCCGCCCTCGAGAGCGTTGATGTCATTCACCTTGGATATCATGTAATTCAGACGAGGGGCGTTCAAGAAACAAACAATTAGAAATATTATATACGAGGACGCAAGGCGTGTTCTAAAGGATTGTCCGAAATTTTTAACGTTCGAGTGTGTCACGAGTAAAAGGAAGACAACGATCGAGGAACCGATCAACAAGATAACCCGAACCAAACAATTGGCTAGGTACCGACTCAGTTTGAGCATCTATTCCGTGAGGTGGCACTCCGACGTCCACTGAGTTGTGCAAATGTCCGTGCAATTTCCAAGAGTCAAAAAAGTTCCTGATAGTCCGATGCGTCATCGCGTTTATCGTCAGAGGAAGCTCGACGAATGGTTGTTGATTCTGCAAATGCTACAAAGCGGACTATGAACAAAATATACAAAGAAGCCGAGAATCGTACGATGTTGGATAGCTTAAAATTATACACCAAACCGGTTGCAAACGACTTGACTCCCAAACAATACGAGTTGGTGTTGAAAGCTTGTCCTAAGATTCACAAGAAATTTCAGAATGCGTTTGAAGATTCGAACGAAAAATAGTTAAATGTTTAAGTTTTCGTTGTTTATTTAATAATCACATCAATTTCATATATAATTAACTCAAGAGAAATGTAAAAGATCACATATATTTCATAAAAATATTTTATCAAATGATGTGAGCCAAATAAATGCAGTTCTTCTTTCTCTGTCATTGTTCTAATGTTCTATCACTTAATTTGCTTGGTACAACTCAATTTGTAAATTCTTTCTTTTGAAAATTATGTGGACGCGTCATTGCTCCTAACTTTATAAGGAGTATATAATATGGGGGAGTAATAAAGTGGATTGATTTTATAACTTTCATTTATCAATCATATACTCCGTACTTTTTAATTATAATCTTAAGGGATTACGTATAGATAGAGGAAGATGATCTTCACACAAACCTTTTGATTCATGTACACTTAATTAACTATTATATACTTAATTATACTTTATATTATACTTATAATAATAATATAAGTTCAACTCAACTCACTAGATGCTTTGCAATCTTATAAAGTGAACCACTCATATCATATCAATATATCATTCTTCATAGATGTAGTTTAGCAGCCGGAAGATATGCAAGCATGAAGCGGAGATAATGAGTTCAATCATAGCATCCCGACCCTTTAATCACGTGTCACACAATTTTCTTATATGTTACTCGTGAGAGTGATCGGTTTGGAACCAACTGGGAATTAATTCTACCTTTTTTTTTTCCTTCTAACAACTTCGATAACTAATTTTGTTTAACGCCTGAAATTTAATTAAAAGTACTCGTACTCCGTAGTAAAATGCTACAGTATAAAACATAAAGTTCTTTTACTGTTAAGTTCACACTTTTTGTTGTTTTTTTTTTCTTTTATTTACTGATCCACCAATTACCCAATTCCTTCGACGTTTGCTGCTAAAACCCCTATTTTTTTTTTCTACAACCATCGGTTCCTATGGCAACAACGATTAAAAAAATTCCAGTCGTCTCGCCGCCATCGCCGCTACGGTAACCAAAATTCGCATTCATAATATTTTGATGAAAAATCTCCTCTATTTTTTAATTTGCATATAATTCGGAGAAATGGACCGATTTGTACCAAAGTTAGATACTTTTTCCGAATTTTAACATTATTGCATGATTGGATGCAATATAAGGTTCGGTACAATTCGTAATTTAGCACTAAAACGGTTGTTACTGAAGTTAAATCTATTTAATATTATTCTTTAATCTAATCTATGTTATAAGAGGATTTGTAATTTTGTTAGCAACTTTGTAGTCTACTGTGGTCCATGAGCCTAAAAATTTGACTTTCAGTCCTGTTTATGTCATTTTGCGTCTTAATTTCTAATAGTTGTTCGTGTTTGCCTTTAAAAAAAAAAAAAAAAAAAAAAAAATTCTAATTGTTGTTCAATATGTTATTTATGTTTGTATAATTTATAGCACCCTGAAATAATTTGTGAAGTGTTTAAAAATATGTTAAATCATCTAAGATAACATAATCACAACTTTTGACTTGTGTATCAACTTCAAGTGGATATATTCCGTTTGATGCATTTCAATTTAAGAAGCTATTTGACAATCTGCAACAATGTATATATGAGATAATGTATTGCCCTGACCAACGTTTTTTTTTTAAAAAAAAAAAAAAAAATTTGCAAATGATTTGAATTCTAATTCGAGTGTTCTTAATCTTCTTATTACGTTAGTACTCTTTTGTAGGATCCTTATTCATGTGCTCATCTATATGAGATGTAAAACTTATCTGTCACAAAATGACCCAGCCCATACACCAAGTCATCCATTAGTGACTCATATAATCATATGTAAATAAAAGTAGTACATTCAGCAATGCTTTATGATAATGCTAAAAACGAACATATAATTCATAGCATTATTCCTCAAAAAAGACAAACTTTTAGTTGCAATTGTTCTATTTACAAGTGATATTCGTTTAAATAATAAAAGGTGAAGACAAAAGACAGATTCGACGAATTGAAGACGCAAACGACCAAAAAGCTCAAAAGTACAAAAGACAATAAAAAAGGTTCCAATTATTGATAAGAAACGTCTCGAAATTACAAGAGTACAAGATTCAAAACGCAAAGTACAAGATATTAAATTGTACGCAAGGACGTTCGAAAATCCGGAACCGGGACATGAGTCAACTCTCAACGCTCGACGCAACGGACTAAAAATTACAAATCAACTATGCACATAAATATAATATAATATTTAAATAATTCTTATAATTATTTAATATATTATATATATTTATAAATCCGTCGACAAGAAAGACTCCAAAGTATCTGAGCTGTAATTTCAAACTCCGCGACTCGCGGAGTTTGAAGGCCAAAAAGGCCGCGAGTCGCGGAGCCCCAATTTCAGAAAATCCCTATAAAGCTCGCGCATTCTGATCGTAATCATCATCTTTTTCTTCTCCTCATTCATACGTAAAATATATATATATATATTTATAATTTATATTTTAATTTTAATTATAATTATAATAATAAGGGTATGTTAGCGAATGTTGTAAGGGTGTAAGTCGAAATTCTGTTCATGTAACGCTACGCTATTTTTAATCATTGTAAGTTATGTTCAACCTTTTTACATTAATGTCTCGTAGCTAAGTTATTATTATGCTTATTTAAAACGAAGTAATCATGATGTTGGGCTAATTACTAAAATTGGGTAATTGGGCTTTGTACCATAATTGGGGTTTGGACAAAAGAACGACACTTGTGGAAATTAGACTATGGGCTATTAATGGGCTTTATATTTGTTTAACTAAATGATAGTTTGTTAATGTTAATATAAAGATTTACAATTGGGCGGCCCTATAAATTACCATATACACTCGATCGGACACGATGGGCGGGGTATTTATATGTACGAATAATCGTTCATTTAACCGGACACGGGAATGGATTAATAGTCACTAGAATAATTAAAACATGGGTGAAATTATGTACAAGGACACTTGGTATAATTGATAACAAAATATTAAAACCTTGAGTTACACTCAGTCGATATCCTGGTGTAATTATTAAGCAAAGTATTAAAATCTTGTTACAGTTTAAGTCCCAATTAGTTGGAATATTTAACTTTGGGTATAAGGATAATTTGACGAGGACACTCGCACTTTATATTTATGACTGATGGACTGTTATGGACAAAAACCAGACGGACATATTAAATAATTCAGGACAAAGGACAATTAACTCATGGGCATAAAACTAAAATCAACACGTCAAACATCATGATTACGGAAGTTTAAATAAGCATAATTCTTTTATTTCATATTTAATTTTCTTTATTTTATATTTAATTGCATTTCTAATCATCACATTTTTATTGTTATTGTATTTAATCGTACTTTTAATTATCGTACTTTTAATTATCGCAAGTTTATTTTATTGCACTTTTATTATTCGCAATTTCATTATCGTTATTTACTTTATGCTTTAATTTAAGTCTTGTATTTATTTTTAATATTTTACATTAGGTTTTAACTGCGACTAAAGTTTTAAAATCGACAAACCGGTCATTAAACGGTAAAAACCCCCCTTTATAATAATAATATTACTTATATATATATTTGTATTTCTATAAAAGTAAACTAATATAGCGTTAAACTTTGTTTAAAAAGATTCCCTGTAGAACGAACCGGGCTTACTAAAAACTACACTACTGTACGATTAGGTACACTGCCTATAAGTGTTGTAGCAAGGTTTAAGTATATCCGTTCTCTAAATAAATAAATATCTTGTGTAAAATTGTATCGTATTTAATAGTATTTTCTGCTAAAATTAATACAGTAACTATTTTATACCACTCCGCTACCACATCACTTTACCCCAAAAAGTTACATAGTACATGTTAGTGTGTTTATATGAGGAATATATATATATATATATTTTTTTTTATCGTAATGTTGTGTTATGTTGCTTAGCTATTTGCTGTTAACTTGAAATTTATTTTCTTTTTACAACATTTCTTGAATATTACAGCATTCCTTACAAAATATTGGCGTTGAATTCCATGAACAAGAAAGATATTAAATGGTCTGATTACAAGAAAGTGCCCATAGAGGTAGTGCAATTGGATACATTTACTTTGTTTAACATGTAAATGTACACATGAATTAGCATGACTAGCTTAATGTTTATTTTCATTTGAAATAAACACACATATTTTTTTCGTTGTTTGTACAGTTTATTCCAACGGTACACGAAAGAGATAACGGGAGGGAACTGTTTTATCTAAGTACTGCATTTTCGACAATGGCTAGAGTGTTTTTAATTGGTACATACTAAATTACATTTACTTAACATATGTCTATTAAGATTTGATTTTTTTTTTTTTTGGTTCCTGATATTAGGTTGTTTGGATTGCAGATGGTGGTTCTGACCATTTTCCAAATGAATTTCCCGGATAAGCTCGTGCTATAACTTTACAGCTTTGGATCATTTTTACATGGGTAAGAACTACACGAAATTGTTATTTCCAATTCGTAACAAGAGTTTATCTTTTCGTCAATGCATTCGTGCTTTCCTCATTCCTTTGTCTAACACAACATGTGCTATATGAAATTTAGTTTTTCTTTTCTTACACACACTCTTGTTTACCGTCTTCTCCGCTGAGATGAAATATAAGGGAAGTCTCTTTGAGCACTACCAACTCTACCTGCTTTACTTTGAGTGGTACTTTTCCGTTAATCGTTTGCAAGCCACTTCCCTTTTCTTACAAATATTTTTTTTTGAAATAAGTAAAACAAATAAAACTTAAGCTATAAGCGCACTCACTCCTGGACAACGGCTCCAACATTTGATCGGCCTCTTAGTACCAATAAAAAATGAACTTCAATTACCTTAAACCAGCTAAGGTATTGGGTCAAATCACGGGGAGTATGTGGTTACAGCTAAGCTTTTGAACAAGAAATATTAATGTCAAGGTTGATTTTAGTTGAATTAACTAATTCTAAAATTACTATTAAGAAAACAAATATTATATTAATCTTACTTAAACTAAAGAAAGCAATTGACAATCGAGTCTTATCTTATAAATTAATAAATGTAAAGCAATCACTACAGGTTCATAGGGTTTTTATAAAAGATGTATTCTCTAACTAATTATCACGTTTGTATTAAAGACAAATCAATTCAACACATACATATTATGTTTTTCAAATCGCCGTTTAAATCCTTAAATATAGTTAGAGTCAGAGTCAGCATAAATGATTGAATCAGTATAACTTGTCTTACAATGATTAAATCAATAATCAATAAGTAATAATAAAAACAAAAATCATAAATTCAGATAATGTATAATAAAATAAACTAAAAATTACGCCATCGGTTCTTAATGTTTGTTGGATTATAATCGGTTATGGTGTGCAAGTCATGTTCCACATCGAAAAATGAATGAACCAAATGTATGTATATAAGCTTATGAGAACCTCCTTCTATCACCAATTGGTTTTAGAGTAATGTGGAACTCATGAGCTTATATGTCGTATATGTTGGCGGACCTGAAACGATCCTACACGTGGTATCAGAGCCGGAGCAGAGAGCAAGTAAACCGGACGCATGAAGATGAAAGAAAGGGCTTGATTGCAACCTTATAATAACATGTAGCACGTAGCATGCAGCAAGATTAACCGATTAAGGGGGTGATTGTTGGAGTATAATCGGTTAAGGTGTGCAAGTCATGTCCCACATCGAAAAATGAATGAACCAAATGTTTGTATATAAGCTTATGGGAACCTCCCTCTATTACCAATTGGTTTTAGAGTAATGTGAAACTCATGAGCTTATATGTCGTACATGTTGGCGGACCTGAAACGATCCTACAATGTTTGCTTAAAATTTCATGGATGGACTTAAAGTATGTTTTGACGTGGATGACCCTAATGTTTTCAAATGTCGGTCCAGTAGCAGATGTTAGTTCTCCATCGTTAGCCTTCATCACGTGAGGTCCACACGAGGGTTGTTTTGTCAAATCAACGTATGCAATATATTGTAACCGATTTAATTCATTCGTTCCGCGTTAATTTGTAACCCTAATTCCAATAGCTCGTTCAACCTATAATAATCCTAATTACATGCACAACAATTCAAAATCATAATTCCAGTTTCGCAATGGTTGATTGTTGGTGTGGCAGACGCGTTATACTTCGCACTTCAAAGAATTCGAAAAACCCCGATCGTATATTCTACGGTTTCCTCATTGAGTTATGTTCGTATTTTGTTTCAATTTCAACATAAACGTGATATTATATTAATGTTAGGGTTGTCTGTTATACTGTAATCGTAAATGGCAAAACAACCCTCGTGTATGTGATGGAGACTAATGGTGGAGAATTACAGTATGTCACCTTCATGGACCAACGATGTCACATATTGAAACATTACGGCCTTTCATGTCAAAAAAATATTTTAGATGTATTCATGAAATTTTAGACAAATAATAAGGACCAATGCTTGATTTTGTCTAAAATAAACAGGCAATTCAAGTTTAAACATATTAAAAATTAAAAAATTAATAAAATAAACTATTATATATTATTATATCTATCTATATACCGAAAGCTATGAACTTTCACTGTTCACAGGGGCATTTTCACCATTTTACTTCATTTATTTACTAATTACTGTTTTTGCCACCACCACTATACCTCCTACCACCAGGTCACCACCACTATAAATCCTACCACCACACCACCACCACCACCACCACTATAGCTCCTGCCCCACCACTACTCCGCCACCATCGAACTCTTGCCACCGCCACAATCAACCTCCTACCACCGCCACCATCACACACCGTTCACCCCATTTATGGCCATCACTGAAAACCACCACCAACGTCGTCCTACTACCGCTACTATCTTCATCTTTCTTCCCCTTTAAAAAAACTTTAATTAAAACATTACATATAATGCAAATTATCATTTATTTCTTCGAACTTTTTTCCGTCAAAATAATAACATTTATCTTTTTTAAATGTTCATATTTTCATTTGATCTTAACGTTTGAATGTACAAAAAAAAAAACAAAAAAATTTATCTCCCCACTTTCCCTAAAAAAGTGTTTCTCTTTTGATTAAATATATATAGGGTAAGGATCCAGCGCTAAGTGGTACTTGGTGGGATAAGGGGATAAGTGATTTTGTGATTTTTATATCTTTAATTCTACAGTTCCGATTAAAAAAAAAATTGCTGGTATCTATTTTCAGTGTGCAGATTCAAAAAAAATATTTTTTTTTTTAACTGTAGCGTTAAGATGCATCTGATGCATGTTATCCGCTGTTTGATGCATGTTATGTAAGACCTTAATATTTATTGTACATAAGTGTAAATAAGCTACTGGAAGTGTAGGAAGCTGTGTGTCATTAAACTGTGACCAGAGCCCGTTCAGACCACTGTGTGCGCCGCGCACATGTAAGGGAGCGCGCCGCGCACCCTTTCCAGCTGGCAGATTCTGTTTCATTTAATTGGATATTTGGAAGGGCTTTTTGGTAAAATCACATGAGGATGAGTTTGGGGCTTTAGTGGCCAGTTGTTTGGTGGTTGAAACACACTTAACATTATCACCAACCACTTCATCTCTCCAAACAAAAGTTCTAGAGTGAGAAACCCATTTGAGAGAGAGAAAGCTCAAATCAAGAAGGAAGAAGTTGATTACGGGTCAAAGCGCGTGCATTAAAGTCGTTCATCTAGCAACTAGCTACGTTTTGGTTGTAGTGGTATGTTCTAACGTTGATTTCCTAACTTTGATTTATGTATGGGTTAGGGTTTGGTTAAAAGAAGAACATAAAATCCATATTTGGTGATTTTGGGTGTTCTTGGGTAAGATTGAGTCATGAGAACTCAAGAATGACTAACCTAGGGTTTCAAAGGGTTATTTGGTGTTTAAGAGTCATAATTGGTTAGTTAATTGCTAGCACACCTAGCTATTAAAGTGAATGGGTGTTACTTGGGTTAGTGGATGACCCGAAATGGGTGTGTTGACCTTGAAATGGCCAAATGGGTAATGATTGACCTAGTTGGGAAATGTGGGTATGAAATACCCTAATTATGTATTAGTTAGCGTTGTTGGACATTAATCACTAGCTTTGAGTGATTTAAGAAGGTCTTGACCTTAAATGGACGATTTTGGAGTAAATGGGACATTTAATGCATTTTAAGTCATTAAATGCACATGAGTGAATTGTTGGTCTTTAGTCCAACTAGTTTGTGTGTTGATTGAGTACTTATTGTATTAGGTACTTTGCTTTGAAGCTTGCGGAAGTATAAAACCGTCACCGAATCGTTAAGGTGAGTGGAATAATTATATGCGTAGGTATATAATGTATTTATTTGTGTAGCGTGAGATGTGAAGTGTCGATGTGTTAGGACACCACGTTCACGTGAAGAGTGAAGTGTCGATGTGCTAAGACACCACTCCAAGTAATGAAATGAGTGAAGTGTCGATGTGTTAAGACACCACTCAAAGCAATGTAAAGAGTGAAGTGTCGACGTGTTAAGACGCCACTCGGGGTGAAGTATCGACGTGTTAAAATGCCACCTCAAGTAAGATGAAGAATGAAGTGCCGACGTGTTAAGGCACCACTCGGAGTGAAGTATCGACGTGTTAAGATGCCACTCTAAGAAAGTAACGGATGAAGTGTCGACGTGTTAAGACACCATCCGGGGTGAAGTATCGATGTGTTAAGATGCCACCCGTGGGATTAGTGTACGACGTGTTAAGTACTCTAATGGTTGTTATGAACACCGATGAGAAATTCGAGTACCATTCCTCGTGCTATTGGTTAACCATGATTATTGTGTTGTAGCGTAAGCATATTATATTATACCAATTGTATATATGCTATTGTATTGCTAGATTATGGTATTGGAGGTTAATAGCTTGTATTTGAGATGATAAGCTAATTGTGTTGCTAGCATGTATGCGGTATGTGTGTAAGTGTTTGCAAGTAGGTATGATAATGCTAAAAACGAACATATATTTCATAGCATTATTCCTCAAGAAAGACAAGCTTTTAGTTGCAATTGTTCTATTTACAAGTGATATTCGTTTAAATAATAAAAGGTGAAGACAAAAGACAGATTCGACGAATTGAAGACGCAAACGACCAAAAAGCTCAAAAGTACAAAAGACAATCAAAAAGGTTCCAATTATTGATAAGAAACGTCTCGAAATTACAAGAGTACAAGATTCAAAACGCAAAGTACAAAATATAAAATTGTACGCAAGGACGTTCGAAAATCCGGAACCGGGACCAGAGTCAACTCTTAACGCTCGACGCAACGGACTAAAAATTACAAGTTAACTATGTATATAAATATAATATAATATATAATTAATTATATTAATTATATATATATATTATATATATATATTATAAAACCGTCGGCAGAGAAAGACTCCAAGGGTGTGAGCTGTAAATTCATTCTCCGCGACTCGCGGAGTTTGAAGAGGATTTTGCCGCGAGTCGCGGAGCCCCAAATTTCAACTTTTCCTATAAAAACAACCGAATTCTGATCGCAATTCATAATCTTTTTCTTCTCTTATCATACGTAAACGATATATATATATATAATTTATATTTTAATTTTAATTATAATTCTAATAATAAGGGTATGTTAGCGAATATTGTAAGGGTGTAAGTCGAAATTCTGTCCGTGTAACGCTACGCTATTTTTAATCATTGTAAGTTATGTTCAACCTTTTTACATTAATGTCTCGTAGCTAAGTTATTATTATGCTTATTTAAAACGAAGTAATCATGATGTTGGGCTAATTACTAAAATTGGTTAATTGGGCTTTGTACCATAATTGGGGTTTGGACAAAAGAACGACACTTGTGGAAATTAGACTATGGGCTATTAATGGGCTTTATATTTGTTTAACTAAATGATAGTTTGTTAATGTTAATATAAAGATTTACAATTGGGCGTCCCTATAAATTACCATATACACTCGATCGGACACGATGGGCGGGGTATTTATATGTACGAATAATCGTTCATTTAACCGGACACGGGAATGGATTAATAGCCACTAGAATAATTAAAACAGGGGTGAAATTACATTCAAGGGTAATTGGTGTAATTGTTAACAAAGTAGTAAAACCTTGGTTTACACGCAGTCGATAACCTGGTGTATTCATTAAACAAAGTATTAAAACCTTGTTACAATTCGAATCCCCAATTAGTTGGAATATTTAACTTCGGGTATAATAATAATTTGACGAGGACACTCGCACTTTATATTTATGACTGATGGACTGTTATGGACAAAAACCAGACGGACATATTAAATAATCCAGGACAAAGGACAATTAACCCATGGGCATAAAACTAAAATCAACACGTCAAACATCATGATTACGGAAGTTTAAATAAGCATAATTCTTTTATTTCATATTTAATTTTATTTATTGTTATTTAATCGCACTTTTAATTATCATACTTTTTAATTATCGCAATTTTATTTTATCGCACTTTTATTATTCGCAATTTCATTATCGTTATTTACTTTACGCTTTAAATTAAGTCTTTTATTTATTTAATATTTTACATTAGGTTTTAACTGCGACTAAAGTCTTAAAATCGACAAACCGGTCATTAAACGGTAAAAACCCCCCTTTATAATAATAATATTACTTATATATATATTTGTATTTTTTATAGCGTTGAGCTTTGTTTAAAGATTTCCCTGTGGAACGAACCGGACTTACTAAAAACTACACTACTGTACGATTAGGTACACTGCCTATAAGTGTTGTAGCAAGGTTTAAGTATATCCATTCTATAAATAAGTAAATATCTTGTGTAAAATTGTATCGTATTTAATAGTTTTTTTTTCTAGTAAAATATAAACTATTTTATATACACCTCGCATAACATCAAGTATTTTTGGCGCCGCTGCCGGGGAACACTCTTAAACGCCGGAAGCGCAACGCTAATATAATAATAAAAAAAAGATTTTTAGCTTACTTCTATTAAAAATTCGTTTTTGTAAAAATACGTGTTAATTATTCAAAAATATAAAAAGAAAAACAAAAATATAAGTATTTTTTTTAAATATTTAAGTTTTATAAGTTTCTTTATTCTTATTTTAATTTATAAAAATATAAGTTTTATTAAATATCTTTTATATATAGAAAAAACAGAAAACAGAAAATAAAAAAAAAATATAAATAAAGAAAAAACGCGTCGATTCAAACTGTGCCAGAACTGAATTTCTGAACCCCGCGACTCGCGGGGTTTTCTTCATTAAATACCGCGACTCGCGGAGGCTTTCTGACACGCCGACAGAAGCCCTAATTCAGCATTTATTACGGATTATTATTAATTAATTAATATTAAACCCTTATTATTATTATTATTATAATTAATTTTACTTTAACTTTTACTTTTTATTTAATTTATATACTTTAGTTAAATTAGTTTTATTAAATTGTAAAATTAGTAGTTTTATTAAATAAATAATATAAAAATAATATTTTTATAAAAATTGTACTTTTTACAACTTTTTGTATATTTTTATATTTTGTCCCTTTTTAATCGTTGTAGCGTAATATTTGTATTTTTAGCTCATATTTAATTTTAAACTTAGTTTTTGCTATAGTTATTTTTACTCCTAGATTTTTAGGCTTTGCCGTAGAATTCCTTAAGTGCTTTTTCTTTAGACTAAAATTTAGGTGCTTTAGAATTTTGCGACGCCTTTTTAAGTTTTAGCTTCTTTTTAAGTTATTTCCATTTGGGATTTAGTTTTTCCTGTAAGCTTTAATATTTTTAGACACCTTTTACTATGTATCAATTATCATTCCAATTAGTAATCTCAATTTGCGATTATAATTTTAAGTTAGTTGTAGTAATAAGGTTAGGTTAGTCAAGTATTTTTAAGTTTTTATAAGTTTCTTTTATTTTTCCGTCACCTTTTATTTTTCAACCATTTTTTTCTTTTTCGACCTTTTTCGACGAACTCTTTTTCTCTCTCATTTCTCGCTATTCTAGTTTTAGGACTTAGAATTTTTTCTACCTCTTATCTAAATTTCTTAAAATTACGAAAATTTATTTTAAGTGGTTAAATTAATAGACATCAAAATTTTCTGGTTCGTAGTAATAGTTGGATTTGTACGTGGACCGGGTTATTGGAGCCAAACAGCCCTCAATTATATTGAGACCAAACGAATCCTGCCCCTCTGCTGCATCTTTTGGCTATTCGAAACGTGGGCAAAATCAGAAAAGTCTATTGATTGGATAACTTATTATAATTTTTCTTTCCTTTTTAAAACTAATAGGATATTCAGTGAATGCACCGAGCAAGACGTTCATCACCTTTTGTACGTTCACCACCTGTAACTAGATCAAGACATTTAGCAAATATAACCGCCGTTGATTTTTCTTTAGAATCGTCATCCAGTCGACCAAATACTTCAGTTCAAATTTCCGATAATCCATTTTTTGAACCCGACCTCACAATTGAGAATCCGGAGAATATTCAGGAACGGTTCGTAGATCCTGAACCACTAAACTTTCCTCCGGAACCACCAATCATTCAAACAGAGATTGTTGAGGAACGAACCATTAAATCAGAATCATCTAGTGATACCGATTCAACAAATTCAATTATGGAGAATCTGGAACCTTTAAGTATGGAAGACCGAATGAGAGCTAAACGCACTGGCCAAGGTCACGCAATTACTCATCCAGACATTAATGCGCCAGATTATGAAATCAAAGGACAAATTCTACACATGGTGACTAATCAATGCCAATTTAGTGGTGCGCCGAAGGAAGATCCAAATGAACATCTACGTACCTTTAATAGGATCTGCACACTATTTAAAATACGAGAAGTGGAGGATGAACAGATATATCTCATGTTATTTCCCTGGACTTTAAAGGGAGAAGCCAAAGATTGGTTGGAATCGTTACCTGAAGGGGCGATTGATACATGGGACGTTTTAGTTGACAAATTTCTTAAACAATTCTTTCCTGCATCTAAAGCCGTAAGACTTCAAGCAGAAATTGTTACGTTCACACAAAAGCCAAATGAAACTCTATATGAGGCGTGGACTAGATATGGAAAGTTGTTAAGAGGATGTCCGCAACATGGTTTAGACACCTGTCAAATAGTACAAATATTCTACCAAGGATGCGACATCACTACAAGAAAAGACATAGATATAGCAGCTGGTGGTTCTATTATGAAGAAAACCGAAACTGATGCTTACAAAATTATTGATAATACTGCTTCCCACTCACATGAGTGGCACCAAGAAAAAGACATCATTAGATCATCTAAAGCAGCTAGAGCCTATTCTAGCCATGACTTAGATTCCATTTCCGCAAAGATAGATGCTGTAGAGAGACGAATGGAAAAGATGACTAAAGATATTCACTCAATACGAATTAGTTGTGAGCAGTGTGGAGGACCACATTTGACAAAAGATTGTCTCAGTATTGAATTAACAATGGAACAAAGAGAGAATATTTCATACATAAACCAAAGGCCTGGAAATAATTATCAGAATAATTATCAACCGCCAAGACCGATTTACAATCAAAACCAGAATTATAACCGAAATATTCCATACAACAACCAACAAGGTCCTAGCAATCAACAAGTATCCAATAATACTTACAATCAGCAAAGACCGAATTTTCAAAACAAACCACCACAACAAACCGATGATAAAAAACCGAATTTAGAAGATATGATGACGAAGCTAGTTGAAACTCAAACGCAGTTTTTCACATCTCAAAAACAAACTAATGAACAAAATGCTCAAGCATTTAGAAATCAACAAGCTTCTATTCAAAATCTGGAACAAGAAGTAAGTAACCTAGCAAGGTTAATAGGTGAAAGAAAACCGGGAAGTCTACCTAGTGATACAAACGCTAACCCCCGAAATGAAACAGCTAAAGCCATTACCACAAGAAGTGGTACAACACTTAAACCACCTGAAATACCTGTAACTTCTGATGAAACTATTCCTACTCCACAAGAACCACAACCTGATCAAGATAAGGAAAAAGAACCGGTAGTTGAAAAAGTTAATGAAGATAACACAGTTAAGGATAAACCTTATGTTAAACCATACCAACCACCACTTCCTTACCCGAGTAAAATGAAGAAAGAAAAACTTGAAGCCGAGCAATCCAAATTTTTGGATATGTTTAAACTGATAAATGTAAATCTTCCTTTCATTGATGTGATTTCAGGAATGCCAAGATATGCTAAATTCTTGAAAGATCTAATCTCAAATAGAAAGAAAATGGAAGAACTCTCGGCTGTTACTATGAATGCTAATTGTTCAGCAGTGCTGTTGAATAAGATACCAGAAAAATTATCTGATCCAGGAAGTTTCACAATTCCATGTTTTCTGGGTAGTCTTAGTTCAATAGAAGCATTGGCAGACTTAGGTGCTAGTATAAATCTAATGCCGTATTCACTATACGCTAAACTAGACCTTGGAGAATTGAAACCAACAAGAATAAGCATACAACTAGCCGATAGATCAATAAAATATCCTAGAGGGATAATGGAGAACATGCTAGTTAAAGTTGGTACTTTAGTATTTCCAGTAGATTTTGTTGTTTTGGACATGGAAGAAGATTCTCAAGTTCCTCTCATATTAGGAAGACCATTCTTAAACACGGCTAAAGCAATGATAGACGTGTTCGGTAAGAAACTGACCCTAAGTATAGAGGATGAGAGTGTTACCTTTTCAGTTGATAGAGCAATGCAACAACCACAATCTGCAGATGATACATGTTATTATATTCAAACTATAGATGCACATGCAGAATTATTAGAAGAATTTCCAGAATTACAAGGAACAGGAGAATGTTCTTTAGGAGAAGGTAATGAACCAATTGATGAAGCTGAAATGTTAGCTACACTTATAGCTAATGGATATGAACCAACAACAGAAGAAATTCAAATGCTAAAAGAAGAAGACAGATATCGATATAAATCATCGATAGAAGAACCTCCGAAATTAGAGTTAAAGCCACTTCTAAACCATTTGGAATACGCTTATTTACATGGTGAATCTGAATTACCTGTAATAATATCGTCTTCTCTTACTGAAAATGAGAAATCACAACTCATTTCTGTGTTGAAAGCTCATAAACCAGCCATTGCATGGAAGATTCATGATATTAAAGGAATAAGTCCTTCGTATTGCACACATAAAATCCTTATGGAAGAAGGTCATAAAACGTATGTGCAACGCCAACGAAGACTAAATCCTAATATGCAAGATGTAGTTAAGAAAGAGATTATTAAACTGCTAGATGCAGGTTTGATATATCCAATTTCTGATAGTCCATGGGTAAGCCCAGTTCAATGCGTACCTAAGAAGGGTGGCATGACTGTCATTACAAATGAGAAAAATGAGCTTATTCCTACTAGGACTGTAACAGGATGGCGTGTATGTATTGATTATAGAAAATTAAATGACGCCACCAGAAAAGATCACTTTCCCTTACCTTTCATAGATCAAATGTTGGAAAGATAGCCGAAAATAGTTACTATTGTTTTCTAGATGGATTTTCCGGATATTTTCAAATTCCAATAGCACCCGAGGACCAAGAGAAAACCACATTCACGTGCCCTTATGGTACTTTTGCTTACAAACGCATGCCATTTGGACTTTGCAACGCCCCTGCAACCTTTCAAAGGTGTATGATGGCGATTTTTCACGACATGATAGAAGAATGCATGGAAGTATTCATGGATGACTTTTCAGTCTTCGGTGATACATTTAAATCATGTCTAGTTAATCTGGAACGAATGCTAATTAGATGCGAAAAATCAAATCTAGTACTTAATTGGGAGAAATGCCATTTCATGGTTAAAGAAGGCATCGTTCTTGGACATAAAATTTCAAAAGAAGGAATTGAAGTGGATAGAGCTAAAGTAGATGTAATTGCTAAACTTCCACATCCCACCAATGTTAGAGGAGTTAGGAGTTTTCTAGGGCATGCCGGTTTTTACCGACGTTTCATAAAAGATTTTTCTAAAATTGCCACTCCTATGAATAAACTCCTAGAAAAGGATGCGCCATTCATCTTTTCAGATGAGTGTATCAAATCTTTTAATATTCTTAAAGAGAAACTCACTAATGCACCAATCATGATAACACTAAATTGGAATCTACCATTTGAACTAATGTGCGATGCAAGTGATTTTGCAATGGGAGCCGTTTTAGGACAAAGGATTGAAAAACGATTTCAACCTATATATTATGCTAGTAAGACGTTACAAGGAGCACAAAAAAACTATACAACTACTGAAAAAGAACTCCTTGCTATTGTCTTTGCTTTTGACAAATTTCGATCATATCTCGTTCTAGCAAAAACGGTGGTCTATACCGACCATTCTGCTCTTAGATACCTATTTTCAAAACAAGATGCTAAACCAAGATTAATCCGTTGGATCTTACTCTTACAAGAGTTTGATATTGAAATCCGAGATAAAAGAGGAGCAGAAAATCTCGCCGCTGATCATCTTTCTCGTCTTGAAAATCCTGAGTTAGAAGTTCTAAATGAATCGGCCATACAAGACAACTTTCCTGATGAATATCTATTGAAGATAGATTATAAAGAAATCCCATGGTTTGCAGACTATGCAAACTACTTAGTTTGTGGATTCCTTGAAAAAGGATTATCGTACCAAAGACGAAAGAAATTCTTCAGTGATATAAAACACTATTTCTGGGAAGATCCACATCTGTTTAAAAGTTGTCCCGATGGAATAATACGCCGATGTGTATTTGGAGATGAAGCTAGTAAAATATTAAACCATTGTCACACAGGACCAACAGGAGGGCATTATGGACCTCAACTAACAGCTAGAAAAGTTTATGAAGCTGGATTCTATTGGCCTACAATTTACAAAGACGCACACCTTCTTTGCAAATCCTGTGATGCTTGTCAAAGGGCCGGAAAAATAAGTCAACGTGATGAAATGCCACAAAATGTCATCCAAGTATGTGAAGTATTTGACATTTGGGGTATTGACTTTATGGGTCCATTTCCAAAATCTCATAATAATCTATATATACTCGTAGCCATTGATTATGTATCTAAATGGGCGGAAGCACAAGCTCTCCCAACTAACGATGCACGAGTTGTAGTCAACTTTTTAAAACGTCTTTTTGCAAGGTTTGGAACACCGAAAGCTTTAATAAGTGATCGGGGTACTCATTTCTGTAATAATCAACTTGAGAAAGTTCTTAAAAGATATGGAGTAACTCATAAAATCTCCACCGCATATCATCCACAAACAAGTGGACAAGTTAAAAATACCAACCGAGCTTTAAAACGTATTCTAGAGAAAACGGTAGGATCAAATCCGAAGGAATGGTCCATTAAATTGGAGGATGCACTCTGGGCTTTTAGAACAGCCTACAAAACTCCAATTGGAACCACACCTTTTAGACTTGTTTATGGAAAAGCATGTCATCTTCCAGTAGAAATTGAACACAAAGCATTTTGGGCTTTGAAGACATGTAATCTTGATTTACATGAAGCCGGACGTCTACGATTAAGTCAACTAAACGAATTAGAAGAATTAAGACATGAAGCATACGAAAATTCGTTAATCTATAAAGAAAGAACGAAGAAATGGCATGATAAAAGAATCAGAAGTTCAAAAGAATTTAAAGAAGGAGACAGAGTTCTTCTTTTCAATTCACGATTCAAGCTATTTCCTGGAAAATTGAAATCAAGATGGTCTGGACCATTCATAGTCAAAAGAGTTTTTCCATACGGAACGATAGAATTAATAAATTTAAATGGGTTTGAATTTAAAGTTAATGGTCACAGAGTTAAACATTACATACATGGTCCGATGGAAGTCGACAGCGAAGTTAATCACAATTTCGACACCACAGCTAACTAAGTGTGGGGAGAATCAAGTCTTTAAAGGATAATATGTATTTCTGTTAGAGTTAGATTGTCTGTTTTCGTGTAGTTCTCGAAAATGGAACCCGAATGGTCTTTCCCTAGCAGACCCTAAAGAACTAGTCTTCTCCCCCCATTCTGAATTTTTTTTTTTTTTTTAGGTTTTTACAAAATGAAGACTGCCTGTGAACTAAACCATGGTCTAATGCTACACGCTTTGATCACTAAACGTAATAATGACATACTACCGAGTGAAATAGTATCAGTAATCAGAGAAAGAATGGACGGAGTTAGAAAAGAATCCAGATGCGAAGATAATAAGTTACAATTTGGTAAAGGAAAATCAAAATCCGCAGCGAAAAGAAGAGCACGACACCTAGAAAGATGTCACAAATGCGGAAAATGGTCACATGGAGGTAAATGTTCAAATAATCAAACCTATTCAAATACCGAATTTGTTACTTTATGCAGAGACGGACCGTTCATATGTTTAGAAGAAAAGATACTGAATGCTCGAGGTTACGCCTATGTAGCCATGGAAAACCAATTAAACCGACTATCTTATGAATGGGATAGATCATATAACTAAGAAATCTATTTCACAGGTATGTCTGTACAGTTTTTATTTTTATTTTTATTTTTAACCTTTTGATAATAAACGCTAATTTGTTCGCTAAAAAGTATTAAATTGGTATTAAATAAAATTAGGTTTGGCGACCGAAATTATTGATATCA
This sequence comes from Rutidosis leptorrhynchoides, assembly GCF_046630445.1. Classification (NCBI taxonomy): domain Eukaryota; kingdom Viridiplantae; phylum Streptophyta; class Magnoliopsida; order Asterales; family Asteraceae; genus Rutidosis; species Rutidosis leptorrhynchoides. The sequence goes on from NC_092336.1 coordinate 26,348,081, forward strand.
TTCAAAAATTTATTACATCACTGCGAAATTTAACGTTTATTCTTAAGGTATAAATATCTTTAAACAATCAACCCAAAATATTTCAAAAATTCGTCATGAGTTAAATTAGGTCTTGGAACCGAAATTACTTTACCGAAAAGAGGAGCGCATATTTTTGATAATATTTGATTGATTAAAGTGGGATAAAAAGAAAAAAAAAAGATTTTTAATTTTATTTTTACCATGTTTTTAAAATTAATATTTAAATCTTAAATTAATATTGTAAACTTTATAAAAACAATATATTTAAAATTGTAAATATTTGAAAAATTAATATAAGTTTAGTATGAATTTATAAATTTTTAAATTAAGTTTGGTGTGAATTTTTAATTTTTAAAATATTAATTTTTAATTTTATGCATTTCAAATTTTAAGTTTGGTGTGAATTTTTAATAATAATTTTGAATTTTATATTTAAGTTGTGTGAATTTAAAAACAAAAATTTACTTTATCTCATTAAGTTAAGAATATGATTTTTAAAATTCGTCGTAAGTTGAAGACTAGGTCTTTGAACCGAAATTGCTTTACCCGAGGGAGGGACGAGAACTTTTATTATCATTATTTTTAATCTTATTGAATTAGAGTATGCCAAAAACATTGAAAAAACCCAAAAATCTTAGCTTTTAAAACAATCGCTACAAAAAGACAAATTTTAAAATTTTATCGAAGGACGGACTAGGACATCGATCCGAAACGACCTCGTCCTAAATAATAAAGGAAACAAAATTTTAAAATTAATTTCTTAATTGTTTTCAAAAGTTAATGATTATAAAAAAAAAAAAAAAAAAAAAAACTCCGCGACTCGCGGAGGGGCCGGATTACAGAAAAAAAATAAAAAGAGCTGAACGACCTGTTTCAGTCCCCAACCCAAAAACTCAAAAACAAACTGCGAAAACCCACGAAAAACCCCGCAAAATACACCCCAAAATCACAATTTTTAACCGTTAATCACCAAATCTTTTGCTAAAATCATGTTGAGAAGGATGCTATCTAAGAATTACTCAAGAAAAATGGTAAATTTCTACACCTAAACACCATTTAATCCGAAATTTGGTGTTCTTGAGCTATTTTTTCCCCAAATTGATTTTGATGCTTTTTAGTGTAATTAGACTTAAATTGTTTATGTATTATGCTTGTATAACCTAGATTGATGCTGTTTAACATGATTAGAAGCCTTAAACTTCAAATTTTGAATAATCTAGGGTTTGTGTTCATGAGCATATTTGGGACTTTTTGATATAAACAGGTTATGGCCGATTTTTGTCATGAATTGTTGCTAAAATAAGTAGTGTAACATGTCTAGGTAGTTAAATGATCCAAACTTTGAGCCTAAACATGATTTTGAGAATTAAAGTGGACTTTTTCAAGTCTAAAATTCATGAACTTGATTTTTGAAAGATAATGCCATTTGAGACTTGTTTGATTGCTAGTAATGATTATTTTGAAATGTTATTTGAGTTGAATGCTTATGAACTTGGCAAAAATTTTCGTATATGCTTATTTGAAAAAGTGTAGATTTGATAAAAATGTGAAAATAAGCTTAAGTTTGATATAAATTGATAATGTCATTGTAATTATTTTGATTGATGATTTTGCTGACACTAATGCATATTTGGATGCACAAAAATTGTGTTTGATGTGTTTTGCAGAATGAAAGGGGTGAATCTTCATCCCAAGCCCGCAATGCTCCTGCTGAGAATTTGGAACAACAGGAGGTGGATAACTACTACAAGCAGGATATACCTCATCCAGTCATGACCTTTTCCGATATGCATTTGGAAGAGTTGCACCCGAACCTGAGATTTGACAGACTTTGGATAGATTATCCAAAATGTCAAAGGGGTTTGCATACTCTTCATTCCAAGGTTGTTGAGGTACCGAGGGTCATAGAATGGGGATCCTTAGAAGCTGTAGAATTGGCCGGGCCAATTAGGGAATTACTTGTACAGAGGTATGGTAATTCTTCTTTTAATGACTGGATATGTTTATTCACCATACGTAGACCTGTATATAAAGTATGGTGTGAAGAATTGTTATGTAGTATAGAGTTGAATGATCGGGTAGCTAGTTTAACCGATCGTTCTTTTATTAGATTTTTGTTAGGCGGTTCGATGCGCCACATGTCTTTACTGGACATGGCTCAGGCTTTACGTATATATACGCCTGAGGAGTTAGCGTCTGCCGATTGTAGAGGATTGATACTAAACGGTAGAAAGATAGATGAAAATTTTGATACACACGGTGTGTGGAGTCAAATGACAAGCCATCACCGTTTCAAAGGGGGAAATTACTCTTATTTGGATATAGATAGATCCGAATTAAGAGTGATACATAGGTTTTTAGTTAATTCGATTACACAAAGGGGTAAGAACAAGGAAAAAGTAAATGAACAGGATTTGTTTTACCATATGTGTATTCGAGACCCACAAAGCGCTGTAAGTATACCATATTGTGTGGGTTATTATTTATCAGCTATGGTTCGGGGGATGCGACCGCATAGCATAATAGGAGGTGGTATTTTTATTACTTTGATTGGTGAATATCTCGGTGTGGATATAAGTCGGGGGGGATTATTAGTAGAAGAACCAGAACCCCGCGATACTATAGGTTTAAATGTATACCATGGTGCGAAAGTTTTGAAGAGGCAAAATAACGCCGCAGTACGATACCATGGTAGACATCCACAGGTGGAGAGAAACCAACAACAAGGTAATGTAGGAGGGGGGAATGAGATGCAAGAAATGCATAGGTTTATAGCTTCTCAGGAATACGAAAATGCTAGACAGAGAGCATTTGAAGATTGGCAAGTTCATCAGAACCAGATCATAGCTCATTGCCAACATATAGGTAGAAACTATATTCCTACACCGAAACCCATCTTCCCTCCTTGGTCTATAGAGATGCAGCCACCATATCCTACGTATGACCCTGCCGAAGCATTCTATAGCACCTATGGTTATGCCTGGAACCCCTATTGGTACCAATATCATCCTTAGTTTACTTATTATTTTTTTTATTTTTTATTTTGTAATTTGTAATTATTGATACGTTTAATACTTTTGTTAATATTGTAATCATTTTTATAATTATCTAACTTTTATTCTTAGATTTTAATAATTTTTGAACGTGGGGTAATATACCAAACTTCAAAAATATGTATATATGTTTGCAAGTTTATCTTATGTACACAACAGGGTAAAACAACGCATTTTCAAAGACTGGCATTAAGTTCAGCAAAAGCAACTAATTTTGACGACAAGATGCAAAATATATGTGAAATAACAACAAGACGGAATGAACAAATGATGTGCACCATTTATCATTCAGCAAACAAACGCCAATATATTTGGAAACTTTGGTAAAATTTAATCATTTTCACACAAATCACCCTCAATAATTTAAATTGTTACTGATTTCTTGCAAATGAGGGCATTGCAAGATCTTAAGTGTGGGAAGGGGTTAAATTCTTTCGGATTTTAACACTTGGTTACCAATAAAAATACTAGTAAAGCAGTAGTTGTATTAGAATCTAGTGCTCTCTGATAAAAAAGAACAGCCCTAGTCTTATATACTGACTACCCAATTCTAGTAAAATTTTTCAAAATTTTCAATTAAATGAACTCAAAATCATGTTTATACATATTTATGAACGATAAAACTAGGTTTTAACACCGAAATTATTGTAACCTCGGAAAGGACATAAATTGAGAAACAAACCAAAATGTTAAAATTCATTTAAGATGGAATAGAGGACGATAAAAAGGAAAATAAAAGCCAAGTGTGGGAAAATTTACCAAGTTATCTTAAACATATGTCACATATATCTGTAACAAATAACTGAAAATACTTTTGCTTTGGACTAAACTAAACTGTTTTTACCCGATGAAAGAAAAGAAGAGGTGGATCTACACGATGAATCAATTCCATCATTAAAAGGAAGTAAAGTCTTCCGAAAAAGACACGCACTTCTTGATTTAGGTCATGAAGTTGTCGTCCAGACCAGCTGTAGGTTGACGAAAAATCTAGAAAAGTCATCACTAAAATCAGCAGGAAATCCACGGACCTCAGCATTAAACAGGGTCGCCAAGTGGTCAGATTTATCCTAACCATGAGAAGGATTTATCTCGTACAATGGGGGGGGCACCATGCAAATTAGCTGGATAAGACTAATGAATCAGATCCCCAGAAAGGATAATCTCCTTAAAGATTAAAAATCAGCTTTTAAGCCTGATATTACTCAATCCTTGAGATTGACTTTAAAGATTGAGAATTACAAACTCATGGAATTCAATGATATCTAAACTCGAGCTTGAACGAGAAAATATTTTGATCAAAAATACAAACCGATTTGTTTTCTGAAAACCCATTTTCATTGCGTTCATTACCATTGAACGTAAAATCCTAGGAATTCACCTGGAATTCATTAGGTCACCTGAACTAAATCGGGTGTCAACCGTAAGAACGGTGGTTGCATAGTGGTCAAAGACAGGACCTTGTGCCAGACCGAAAAATTATAAGGGTGAGCTTTACTATTGCTCCTACCAAGGATAGTAATTGCGTCCGACACGTTATAGACCATAATCAAAAGCATGTCACGGGACATTGCCTTAACAGTTGCTTGTTCAATGCTTTCCTTTACAACCGGACGGTAGTTTGCCAAAAGGTAATATACGGAACAAGTAAACTGGACGTGTTGCTTTCCAAATACAAGGTTAGCAAGTGGGTGACACAAAACAGCAAGTTTTGAGCTAAAATTTTCAATTCTGAACCCCACCAAACCCACAAAAATATTTTGCAAACACCGGTAAAGGGTTATCCCGGAAAACTTATATAGGGTAAAAACTAGATTTAATTTTCAAAAGATCAAATGTTTTCATAAAGATCCAATTTCCTTAATGGATCTAAATTTTTATAGTCATGTGGGACTGTAAACCATATCGTTACTACCATTGTTTATACCGCCGTATAGAAATCACTGATGTACAAAGAGCGAAGAATAAAGAAGTGATTCTAGTATTTCAAGACAATATTGCTTGAGGACAAGCAACGCTCAAGTGTGGGAATATTTGATAATGCTAAAAACGAACATATATTTCATAGCATTATTCCTCAAGAAAGACAAGCTTTTAGTTGCAATTGTTCTATTTACAAGTGATATTCGTTTAAATAATAAAAGGTGAAGACAAAAGACAGATTCGACGAATTGAAGACGCAAACGACCAAAAAGCTCAAAAGTACAAAAGATAATCAAAAAGGTTCCAATTATTGATAAGAAACGTCTCGAAATTACAAGAGTACAAGATTCAAAACGCAAAGTACAAAATATAAAATTGTACGCAAGGACGTTCGAAAATCCGGAACCGGGACCAGAGTCAACTCTTAACGCTCGACGCAACGGACTAAAAATTACAAGTTAACTATGTATATAAATATAATATAATATATAATTAATTATATTAATTATATATATATATTATATATGTATATATTATAAAACCGTCGGCAGAGAAAGACTCCAAGGGTGTGAGCTGTAAATTCATTCTCCGCGACTCGCGGAGTTTGAAGAGGATTTTGCCGTGAGTCGCGGAGCCCCAAATTTCAACTTTTCCTATAAAAGCAACCGAATTCTGATCGCAATTCATAATCTTTTTCTTCTCTTATCATACGTAAACGATATATATATATATATATATAATTTATATTTTAATTTTAATTATAATTCTAATAATAAGGGTATGTTAGCGAATATTGTAAGGGTGTAAGTCGAAATTCTGTCCGTGTAACGCTACGCTATTTTTAATCATTGTAAGTTATGTTCAACCTTTTTACATTAATGTCTCGTAGCTAAGTTATTATTATGCTTATTTAAAACGAAGTAATCATGATGTTGGGCTAATTACTAAAATTGGGTAATTGGGCTTTGTACCATAATTGGGGTTTGGACAAAAGAACGACACTTGTGGAAATTAGACTATGGGCTATTAATGGGCTTTATATTTGTTTAACTAAATGATAGTTTGTTAATGTTAATATAAAGATTTACAATTGGGCGTCCCTATAAATTACCATATACACTCGATCGGACACGATGGGCGGGGTATTTATATGTACGAATAATCGTTCATTTAACCGGACACGGGAATGGATTAATAGCCACTAGAATAATTAAAACAGGGGTGAAATTACATTCAAGGGTAATTGGTGTAATTGTTAACAAAGTAGTAAAACCTTGGTTTACACGCAGTCGATAACCTGGTGTATTCATTAAACAAAGTATTAAAACCTTGTTACAATTCGAATCCCCAATTAGTTAGAATATTTAACTTCGGGTATAATAATAATTTGACGAGGACACTCGCACTTTATATTTATGACTGATGGACTGTTATGGACAAAAACCAGACGGACATATTAAATAATCCAGGACAAAGGACAATTAACCCATGGACATAAAACTAAAATCAACACGTCAAACATCATGATTACGGAAGTTTAAATAAGCATAATTCTTTTATTTCATATTTAATTTTATTTATTGTTATTTAATCGCACTTTTAATTATCATACTTTTTAATTATCGCAATTTTATTTTATCGCACTTTTATTATTCGCAATTTCATTATCGTTATTTACTTTACGCTTTAAATTAAGTCTTTTATTTATTTAATATTTTACATTAGGTTTTAACTGCGACTAAAGTCTTAAAATCGACAAACCGGTCATTAAACGGTAAAAACCCCCCTTTATAATAATAATATTACTTATATATATATTTGTAATTTTTATAGCGTTGAGCTTTGTTTAAAGATTTCCCTGTGGAACGAACCGGACTTACTAAAAACTACACTACTGTACGATTAGGTACACTGCCTATAAGTGTTGTAGCAAGGTTTAAGTATATCCATTCTATAAATAAGTAAATATCTTGTGTAAAATTGTATCGTATTTAATAGTTTTTTTTTTCTAGTAAAATATAAACTATTTTATATACACCTCGCATAACATCAAGGTATATTATATATGTACGTGTATAATCATTGCATTCACTAAGCTTTGCTTACCCTCTCGTTGTTTACCTTTTATAGGCTCCGGCGTGGACAAGGGTAAGGGCATTCGATTGGATTAGAGATCACGCTTTGTTTGTTAGGGGACGCTTTTGGATGTATTAGCTTTCGAAGTTTGACCGAGAATTGAGTAGTTTAACCCCCAAACATCATGCTCTGGTATCGTTTAGAATTTAAACTAATTCGGTTGAAACTTATACTTTTGTACGAAACTCGTATTACGGCATATGTGGGCCCAGTTTCGTAAAACTTATTTTATTATTGAAACGTGTGAGTTTTAACTATTATATCATGTTGTGAAAAGCATTTCGTCTAAATATGTCTGGAAGTGGGAGATCTTTATTTGAAAATTCACAAAACCGGACAGAACTGAATTGGGCCTGTGCGCGCCGCGCACATATGGTGGTGCGCGCCGCGTACCCCTCATGTATAAAAAAAAAAAAATTATTTCGCGTATTCGGTTGGTTATTGGTTTGGGTTGTTACAAGTGGTATCAGAGCATGGTCTAAGGGATTTAGGCAACTTGAGATAGGTGCCTAAACTTAGACTTTATTGTGTATGCGCTTTATGCGGGACTTGTAGGACTTCGGGTCAGATCGGGTTTGGATAGTGCATAGGTTTATGTGAACTATACCTTGCGCTACTGGTTTTGTGTTGTATTTGTAATCATCAAGTGAGATAGACGTTGTACTAACGAGTTAATGCGACGTGCTCGCGTAGCAATGACTAGCTACCATTGTTACGGGTGCAAATCGTGTCAAACAAGCGAGGTACGACGATTGTTAAGCAAGATGGGGTAGTGTGGTATATATATATGTATATATACATACGTGTTATGTCTTTTCGTTTCGTTGTTTAATCTAATTCATTTCTTAAGAATGAAGACGGAAGATGGGTACGGAACGGAAGAGCCTACTCGTGAAAGGAAGAACGAGTTAAAAGTAATGGTTGAAGCCGCGATTGAACAATGCGTCTCGGGTTTCGCCAATGGAGTTAGTCAAGTAGTCAAGGAGTCAATCGAACGATGAGTAACCGAGATGGTCCGAGACCAAGTGACTAAGGTTGTAAGGGAAGAGTTTGAGAAGAGGTTCTCCAAACCTCAAGGTAGTGGTGAAGAAGAAGTACTTGCAAGGCTAGAGCCACATGGTGCTCCGGGCAATAGGAAGAGAGGTACGTCTGAAGGCGTCGGGAATGTGAAAAAGAAGAGTAAGGGAGGTTGCACATCTAAATGTTTCAATTGTGGTGTTAGGGGTCACAAGATATGGGACTGAACGTTGCCGAGGAGTGATAACGGAATGTGCTACCATTGTCATAAAGAGGGGCATCGAAGGTCGGAGTGTCCCGAATTGTTATTGATCAAAGTAGAGGTGTAATTGAGGCAGCTAGTAGCATGAGGAAGGGAGCGTCGGGCTCCGGTGGGTTGAAGTATTACAATTGTGGGCAACGGGAACATAAGTCTTGTGAATGTCCGTCGGGCAAAACTGTATGTTTTTATTGTCGGAAGGAAGGGCACCAAAGGTCTGAGTGTCCCGATCGGGCTAGTAATCAGACTAAGAAGTAAGGAGGTTTCGTGCCTACATGTTATAGTTGTCTGCAACGAGGCCATTTGGCACGGGATTGTACGGGTGTACCTGTGAGCACGATCAGGTGCTTTATATGCCAGGCGGAGGGATACAAAAGGTCGGAGTGTTCCGAATCGTTTGATGATCGGGTTAAAAGATTAGAGTGCGACTACTTGATGGGTAGTGAAGCACAGAAGTCCAGCGATACTGCTTCAGGTACTTTCGTTTTCGATGCAAATATGCCTTATTATTATTTGTTGTGTGCCGATGTATTCGGTTATGAAGTTGAGACTTAAGTCTCGTTACGAAACCTAATTAGTCTCGAGTGAACGTATATTTCAATAGTACCCATATAAGTGCGGGGTTAATAATTACGATGACGGTGCACTAGGGTAGTGCTTGAGTCATTGACTCATGAGAATGCGACTTGGGGGAGAATGCATTAGTGTAAATACGTGGTATTGTTACGGGTAGCATTCCTAATGGAATTACCCTACGTTGGAGTTGGATTGACGATTGCAGGGCGTAAGACTTGGTGCAACCAAGCATTCCTTGGTGTTTGGGAAAATATTTCTATTAAGCCATGGATACGGGCTTTGGTTTTCAGATGTTGATCGTGTTCGCTTTCGTGTGGAAGTTGATGAAATCGTTAAGACAAAGTGTTTGATCTAGACGAATGTTGGTAATGGAGTCTATGAGACCCAACGTCAGGTGTCTCTTTCATACCTACTAGCGTGGTATTCGACTCCGATGGTGTTACGGTTACATCGAACATAGGGTATCGGTAAGAAACCCTTAGGTGTTCTAGTGGTGGTGTGGAAGTTACAAGCGATAGCAACTCGATGATTGCTAGAGTAATACTCGTACGGTTAGGTAAGTGCTTCGGTTAAGTAGCAAAGGATAATCCGAAATCCTTCGTATGCTCAAGGGTGGAGCAAAGTTTGGTGATATGTGTGTTATGAGATGCATGACGGGTGAACCTCGTCTCTCTTTTACGAGATGGTTGTGATTTTGGGTCGTTAAGCTCGTTCGAGTTAGACCCGTAGGCTTTGTAGATTGTGTGTGTATTGTTGCTCGTATGTGAGTTTAACAACTAATTGCTTGTGTGCGCGTGTTATTGGGTTAGTATGCACCGGATGTTATATCACCATGTGAGAGTACGTGACGTGTAATCGTCTTATCGAGAGTGTTGTGTTTTGTTTTGGTGTAGCCGTGAGAGCTTAACCGAGCGTATAGTGATGAGACCGTGTAGGGCGTAGTCCCAATTGTTGTGTTGAACTTATGGTAAAACCAATTAGGCCATAACCAGAGTGTGGTAGTACGCTTGACGATAATAACATACTATGATGTATATACACATGTTAATTGGCGGTTCGATTTCGATGGCGGTTTTGTGATTGTGTGGCGAGTGTTGTACGCTCTTGACGTCCACTCTTTTCTTTTATGATTTTGGGGGTGTACGCGGTATGCCGTTCGAGAGCCATTTCCGTTAACCACGTTCGTGTGCGGGTAGAGTCATGGTGGTTAACTATTCTTATGTATGTAGGTAACCGGGTTAATGGTTATGAAGAAGTTAGAAAGGTGTAAGCCTTGGTGTTCCAAGCGCCTCCTTAGTGTTGAGTTGAAAGATAAATAGGCTAGCTATGCGGCCTAGGTGGGTAGTGACTAACGGGTGTCGCTAGGAAGTGTGACAACCCGGAAATTTTTGACCAAATTTAAACTTTATCTTTAAATGATTTAACGTTTCCGACACGATAAGCAAAGTCTATGAAGTTGAATCTCAAAATTTTAGAACTGTTTCATTACATTTGACTGCTCTCGACGATTCATGAACAATTATATGTATGTATATATATCTATATATGTACAAGTAAAAACGACTTTCCTACGTTAAAACACTATTTGCTACAGTAAAATAACTTTGCTACAGTAAAACGCTATTTGCTACAGTGAAACACTATTTGATGTCGACGAACTAACAAACAAAAACGGATAAGGCGGCCATGCGATCGCATGGAAAAAACACTGAAAACTCATGCGATCGCATGAGGTACTGTAGCAGGCCACATACTATAAAAGCTCGGTTCATTCCTCCGAATTATTATTTTTTATATTATTATTATTATTATTATTATTATTATTATTATTATTATTATTATTATTATTATTACTATTATTATTATTATTATTATTAAGATTAATATTATTATTATTAATCTTATTATAATATTATTATTAGTAGTATATATACCTAAAATACTACGACGAGGTTATGAGCGTGTCACCTTCAAAATGGGTTTTTGAGTGGGATAGAGCTAAGGAAATTATGGGTTATTGCCAAGGAGGTTATGGGTAATGTTCGGGGGTATATTTGTGAATCAAATCTAGTGTTTATCATCTCCGTTACGTCTACGTACTTTCCTACAATATTGAATATCAATATTTATACGTAAGCACTCATATTTTATCTTTTATATATTAATTGTGTATCCATGTCTAGTGCTCGAGTATATATATATATATATTTATATATGCTTGTATGCTAAATTTCGTCGTTAAACAGTTATAATGAATCACGAATTAAATACATATATTACTGGTAAAAAGTATATGATATACATGTTTTTGGAAAGCTGGCGAAAAATCAATAACTTTTCATTTAGATATCGAATAATTTCGATGAACGGATTAAAAGATATGATCAACTGAATTATGATTGACGTTAATTGAAATTGCTTTTGAATCTACAATTAAGATTTAAACAACTCGTTTACGAGATTGATAATTTGGATTTTTGAATATTACCAACCGAGTAAATGAATCCTTATATAAGGTACGTCTCGTTTTGTTAAACAACTGTCAAAATTGACTTTTTGAAACGACATTGGATAACTTTTGTATGTCGATCTCGAGCATTAGGATTGTGATACACTATGACCTGACCTAGCTTGATAGACGTTTATTGACCAACATATGTTCTCTAGGTTGAGATCTACGATTATTTGGTAATTCGAGTTTCGATCACATTTTGGTGAACGACTTTATATGCTGCTAAGGTGAGTTTCATTTGCTCCCTTTTTAATTGCTTTTGCAATCTATATTTTTGGGCTGAGAATACATGCACTTTATTTTAAACGCAATGGATACAAGTACATACTAAATTCTACACTGAGTTTGAACCGAAAATCCCTTACCTTTGGTAAATAGTAACTGCCAGTTATAAGAACTGGTGGACGCGAGTAGTAGTATATGGATCCATAGGGCTTGATATCCCCGTCCGAGCTAGAGCACTAGCCTTTTAACGGATGTATGCTATTTGAGAAGCGTACACGTTGGTTTGCGTGTATTATTAAGGTGATTATACAAAGGGTATAAATTATATATACGTTAAAGTTTAGTTACCAAGGTGCTCAATTTCGTAGAATATTTTGATAAACGTTTCTGGATGAAACAACTGAAATCTTGTAATCCACCTTTATATACAGATTATACGAAACATTAAAATTATGAACTCACCAACCTTTGTATTGACACTTGTTAGCATGTTTATTCTCAGGTTTCCTAGAAGTCTTCCGCTGTTTGATTATATGTTACACAAGCTATGTGCATGGAGTCTTACATGGCATATTTTTTCAAGGAAACGTTGCATTCACCAAATCATCACCATGTATCTTATTTTGACTGCATTGTCAATGGAAGTACTATTGTAAACTATTATTTATGGTGATTGTCTATATGTAGAAATCATCAGATGTCGAAAACCTTTGATTTAAATATTCATTTATGGTGTGCCTTTTCAAAAGAATGCAGTGTTTACAAAACGTATCATATAGAGGTCAAATACCTCGCAATGAAATCGATGAATGACGTGTTCGTCCATATGGATTTGAAGCGATCGTCACAGTTGGTATCAGAGTTGGTATAACGCCGTCCATGTGTGGCGGGTTAGTCGTAAAGGAGGTTCTCACAGTGTTACCTGTGACGAAGCATTGGCTCTTACTCCTTGCAATCCCTTACGAGGGTTGGCAGTAGGCGAGAGGCAGGCCCTCAAATCAGTATCTGAGGTACACTCAGTGGTCACCAGGCGGTTAGCTGGGAAGGCACTGAGTGGGACGGTGGTTGTCCCCAACTGTATTTCAGTTGGTATCAGAGCATTGGTCCTAGCGAACCAGGTCTTGCATGAGTGTGTCTAACAGATAGTTGTTAGGATGCATTAGTAAGTCTGGACTTCGACCGTGTCTGCATGTCAAAAGTTTTGCTTATCATTTTTTGTCGAAAATTACCTGCTTATCATCCCTAGTCTAGACACGTTTTACTGCATTGATTGCATGAATAGTGTATAGACAAAATTCATATCTTAGCGTATCTGTTACTGTAAACTTTTCCTGACATCTTCCGAAAATTTCTCCGTGATTTATGGAATTTGGTATTATATATACATATGTAAATTATGTATTGAAGAATACCAAACTAAATTCTATAATCTAATTCATATAAAAAAAAATCATCTCCCTAATTATACAAGATGGATCCCGTATCTAGTTCAAATTCCTTAAACTCTGACAGCTATTCCGATATGGATATTCACCTGAATTTCGAAGACAGTGTAACCGGAATGGATCAACCAATTAGCCATCATCTATTCTGGATGAATTGGGGATGAGTGAAATGTCCCGTTCTTATTGATTAAAAACGTTCCATATTAATTGATTTCGTTGCGAGGTTTTGACCTCTATATGAGACGTTTTTCAAATACTGCATTCATTTTAAAACAAACCATAACCTTTATTTCATCAATAAAGGTTTAAAAAGCTTTACGTAGATTATCAAATAATGATAATCTAAAATATCCTGTTTACACACGACCATTACATAATGGTTTACAATACAAATATGTTACAACAAAATAAGTTTCTTGAATGCAGTTTTTACACAATATCATACAAGCATTGACTCCAAATCTCGTCCTTATTTAAGTATGCGACAGCGGAAGCTCTTAATAATCACCTGAGAATAAACATGCTTAAAACGTCAACAAAAATGTTGGTGAGTTATAGGTTTAACCTATATATATCAAATCATAATAATAGACCACAAGATTTCATATTTCAATACACATCCCATACATAGAGATAAAAGTCATTCATATGGTGAACACCTGGTAACCGACATTAACAAGATGCATATATAAGAATATCCCCATCATTCCGGGACACCCTTCGGATATGATATAAATTTTGAAGTACTAAAGCATCTGGTACTTTGGATGGGGTTTGTTAGGCCCAATAGATCTATCTTTAGGATTCGCGTCAATTAGGGTGTCTGTTCCCTAATTCTTAGATTACCAGACTTAATAAAAAGGGGCATATTCGATTTCGATAATTCAACCATAGAATGTAGTTTCACGTACTTGTGTCTATTTTGTAAATCATTTATAAAACCTGCATGTATTCTCATCCCAAAAATATTAGATTTTAAAAGTGGGACTATAACTCACTTTCACAGATTTTTACTTCGTCGGGAAGTAAGACTTGGCCACTGGTTGATTCACGAACCTATAACAATATATACATATATATCAAAGTATGTTCAAAATATATTTACAACACTTTTAATATATTTTGATGTTTTAAGTTTATTAAGTCAGCTGTCCTCGTTAGTAACCTACAACTAGTTGTCCACACTTAGATGTACAGAAATAAATCGATAAATATTATCTTGAATCAATCCACGACCCAGTGTATACGTATCTCAGTATTGATCACAACTCAAACTATATATATTTTGGAATCAACCTCAACCCTGTATAGCTAACTCCAACATTCACATATAGAGTGTCTATGGTTGTTCCGAAATATATATAGATGTGTCGACATGATAGGTCGAAACATTGTATACGTGTCTATGGTATCTCAAGATTACATAATATACAATACAAGTTGATTAAGTTATGGTTGGAATAGATTTGTTACCAATTTTCACGTAGCTAAAATGAGAAAAATTATCCAATCTTGTTTTACCCATAACTTCTTCATTTTAAATCCGTTTTGAGTGAATCAAATTGCTATGGTTTCATATTGAACTCTATTTTATGAATATAAACAGAAAAAGTATAGGTTTATAGTGGGAAAAATAAGTTACAAGTCGTTTTTGTAAAGGTAGTCATTTCAGTCGAAAGAACGACGTCTAGATGACCATTTTAGAAAACATACTTCCACTTTGAGTTTAACCATAATTTTTGGATATAGTTTCATGTTCATAATAAAAATCATTTTCTCAGAATAATAACTTTTAAATCAAAGTTTTTCATAGTTTTTAATTAACTAACCCAAAACAGCCCGCGGTGTTACTACGACGGCGTAAATCCGGTTTTACGGTGTTTTTCGTGTTTCCAGGTTTTAAATCATTAAGTTAGCATATAATATAGATATATAACATGTGTTTAGTTGATTTTAAAAGTCAAGTTAGAAGGATTAGCTTTTGTTTGCGAACAAGTTTAGAATTAACTAAACTATGTTCTAGTGATTACAAGTTTAAACCTTCGAATAAGATAGCTTTATATGTATGAATCGAATGATGTTATGAACATTATTACTACCTTAAGTTCCTTGGATAAACCTACTGGAAAAGAGAAAAATGGATCTAGCTTCAACGAATCCTTGGATGGTTCGAAGTTCTTGAAGCAGAATCATGACACGAAAATAAGTTCAAGTAAGATCATCACTTGAAATAAGATTGTTATAGTTATAGAAATTGAACCAAAGTTTGAATATGATTATTACCTTGTATTAGAATGATAAACTACTGTAAGAAACAAAAATTTCTTGAGGTTGGATGATCACCTTACAAGATTGGAAGTGAGCTAGCAAACTTGAAAGTATTCTTGATTTTATGTAACTAGAACTTGTAGAATTTATGAAGAACACTTAGAACTTGAAGATAGAACTTGAGAGAGATCAATTAGATGAATAAAATTGAAGAATGAAAGTGTTTGTAGGTGTTTTTGGTCGTTGGTGTATGGATTAGATATAAAGGATATGTAATTTTGTTTTCATGTAAATAAGTCATGAATGATTACTCATATTTTTGTAATTTTATGAGATATTTCATGCTAGTTGCCAAATGATGGTTCCCACATGTGTTAGGTGACTCACATGGGCTGCTAAGAGCTGATCATTGGAGTGTATATACCAATAGTACATACATCTAAAAGCTGTGTATTGTACGAGTACGAATACGGGTGCATACGAGTAGAATTGTTGATGAAACTGAACGAGGATGTAATTGTAAGCATTTTTGTTAAGTAGAAGTATTTTGATAAGTGTATTGAAGTCTTTCAAAAGTGTATAAATACATATTAAAAAACTACATGTATATATATTTTAACTGAGTCGTTAAGTCATCGTTAGTCGTTACATGTAAGTGTTGTTTTGAAACCTTTAGGTTAACGATCTTGTTAAATGTTGTTAACCCAATGTTTATAATATCAAATGAGATTTTAAATTATTATATTATCAAGATATTATCATGTATGAATATCTCTTAATATGAGATATATACATTAAATGTCTTTACAACGATAATCGTTACATATATGTCTCGTTTAAAAATCATTAAGTTAGTAGTCTTGTTTTTACATATGTAGTTCATTGTTAATATACTTAATGATATGTTTACTTATCATAGTATCATGTTAACTATATATATATCCATATATATGTCATCATATAGTTTTTACAAGTTTTAACGTTCGTGAATCACCGGTCAATTTGGGTGGTCAATTGTCTATATGAAACATATTTCAATTAATCAAGTCTTAACAAGTTTGATTGCTTAACATGTTGGAAACATTTAATCATGTAAATATCAATCTCAATTAATATATATAAACATGGAAAAGTTCGGGTCACTACAGTACCTACCCGTTAAATAAATTTCGTCCCGAAATTTTAAGCTGTTGAAGGTGTTGACGAATCTTCTAGAAATAGATGCGGGTATTTCTTCTTCATCTGATCTTCACTCTCCCAGATGAACTTGGGTCCTCTACGAGCATTCCATCAAACCTTAACAATTGGTATCTTGTTTTGCTTAAGTCTTTTAATCTCACGATCCATTATTTCGACGGGTTCTTCGATGAATTGAAGTTTTTCGTTGATTTGGATTTCATCTAACGGAATAGTGAGATCTTCTTTAGCAAAACATTTCTTCAAATTCGAGACGTGGAAAGTGTTATGTACAGCCGCGAGTTGTTGCGGTAACTCAAGTCGGTAAGCTACTGGTCCGACACGATCAATAATCTTGAATGGTCCAATATACCTTGGATTTAATTTCCCTCGTTTACCAAATCGAACAACGCCTTTCCAAGGTGCAACTTTAAGCATGACCATCTCTCCAATTTCAAATTCTATATCTTTTCTTTTAATGTCAGCGTAGCTCTTTTGTCGACTTTGGGCGGTTTTCAACCGTTGTTGAATTTGGATGATCTTCTCGGTAGTTTCTTGTATAATCTCTGGACCCGTAATCTGTCTATCCCCCACTTCACTCCAACAAATCGGAGACCTGCACTTTCTACCATAAAGTGCTTCAAACGGTGCCATCTCAATGCTTGAATGGTAGCTGTTGTTGTAGGAAAATTCTGCTAACGGTAGATGTCGATCCCAACTGTTTCCGAAATTAATAACACATGCTCGTAGCATGTCTTCAAGCTTTTGTATCTTCCTTTCGCTCTGCCCATCAGTTTGTGGATGATAGGCAGTACTCATGTCTAGACGAGTTCCTAATGCTTGCTGTAATGTCTGCCAGAATCTTGAAATAAATCTGCCATCCCTATCAGAGATAATAGAGATTGGTATTTCATGTCTGGAGACGACTTCCTTCAAATACAGTCGTGCTAACTTCTCCATCTTGTCATCTTCTCTTATTGGCAGGAAGTGTGCTGATTTGGTGAGACGATCAACTATTACCCAAATAGTATCAAAACCACTTGCAGTCCTTGGCAATTTAGTGATGAAATCCATGGTAATGTTTTCCCATTTCCATTCCGGGATTTCGGGTTGTTGAAGTAGACCTGATGGTTTCTGATTCTCAGCTTTGACCTTAGAACACGTCAAACATTCTCCTACGTATTTAGCAACATCGGCTTTCATACCCGGCCACTAAAAATGTTTCTTGAGATCCTTGTACATCTTCCCCGTTCCAGGATGTATTGAGTATCTGGTTTTATGAGCTTCTCTAAGTACCATTTCTCTCATATCTCCAAATTTTGGTACCCAAATCCTTTCAGCCCTATACCGGGTTCCGTCTTCCCGAATATTAAGATGCTTCTTCGATCCTTTGGGTATTTCATCCTTTAAATTTCCCTCTTTTAAAACTCCTTGTTGCGCCTCCTTTATTTGAGTAGTAAGGTTATTATGAATCATTATATTCATAGATTTTACTCGAATGGGTTCTCTGTCCTTCCTGCTCAAGGCATCGGCTACCACATTTGCCTTCCCCGAGTGGTAACGAATCTCAAAGTCGTAATCATTCAATAATTCAATCCACCTACGCTGCCTCATATTCAGTTGTTTCTGATTAAATATGTGTTGAAGACTTTTGTGGTCGGTATATATAATACTTTTGTCCCCATATAAGTAGTGCCTCCAAGTCTTTAATGCAAAAACAACCGCTCCTAATTCCAAATCATGCGTCGTATAATTTTGTTCGTGAATCTTCAATTGTCTAGACGCATAAGAAATCACCTTCGTTCATTGCATTAATACACAACCGAGACCTTGCTTTGATGCGTCACAATAAATCACAAAATCATCATTCCCTTCAGGCAATGACAATATAGGTGCCGTAGTTAGCTTTTTCTTCAATAACTGAAACACTTTCTCTTGTTCATCATTCCATTCAAATTTCTTCCCTTTATGCGTTAATGCAGTCAAGGGTTTTGCTATTCTGGAAAAGTCTTGGATGAACCTTCTGTAGTAACCAGCTAGTCCTAAAAACTGGCGTATGTGTTTCGGAGTTTTCTGGGTTTCCCACTTTTCAACAGTTTCTATCTTTGCCGGATCCACCTTAATACCTTTTTTGTTCACTATGTGACCGAGGAATTGAACTTCTTCCAACCAAAATGCACACTTTGAAAACTTAGCGTACAATTCTTCCTTCCTCAATACTTCTAACACCTTTCTCAAATGTTCACCGTGTTCTTGGTCATTCTTTGAGTAAATAAGTATGTCATCAATGAAAACAATGACAAACTTGTCAAGGTATGGTCCACACACTCGGTTCATAAGGTCCATGAACACAGCTGGTGCATTAGTTAAACCAAACGGCATGACCATAAACTCGTAATGACCGTAACGTGTTCTAAAAGCAGTCTTTGGAATATCATCTTCTTTCACCCGCATTTGATGATACCCGGAACGTAAGTCAATCTTTGAATAAACAGACGAGCCTTGTAGTTGATCAAATAAGTCGTCGATTCTCGGTAGTGGGTAGCGGTTCTTGATGGTAAGTTTGTTCAACTCTCGGTAGTCGATACACAACCTGAATGTACCATCTTTCTTCTTGACAAACAAAATAGGAGCTCCCCACGGTGATGTGCTTGGTCGAATGAAACCACGCTCTAAAAGTTCTTGTAATTGGCTTTGCAGTTCTTTCATCTCACTGGGTGCGAGTCTGTAAGGAGCATGAGCTATTGGTGCAGCTCCTGGTACAAGATCTATTTGAAATTCAACGGATCGATGTGGGGGTAATCCCGGTAATTCTTTCGGAAATACATCGGGAAATTCTTTTGCAATGGGAACATCATTGATGCTCTTTTCTTCAGTTTGTACTTTCTCAACATGTGCTAGAACAGCATAGCAACCTTTTCTTATTAGTTTTTGTGCCTTCAAATTACTAATAAGATGTAGCTTCGTGTTGCCCTTTTCTCCGTACACCATTAAGGGTTTTCCTTTTTCTCGTATAATGCGAATTGCATTTTTGTAACAAACGATCTCTGCTTTCACTTCTTTCAACCAGTCCATACTGATTATCACATCAAAACTCCCTAACTCTACTGGTATCAAATCAATCTTAAATGTTTCGCTAACCAGTTTAATTTCTCGATTCCGACATATATTATCTGCTGAAATTAATTTACCATTTGCTAATTCGAGTAAAAATTTACTATCCAAAGGCGTCAATGGACAACTTAATTTAGCACAAAAATCTCTACTCATATAGCTTCTATCCGCACCCGAATCAAATAAAACGTAAGCAGATTTATTGTCAATAAGAAACGTACCCGTAATAAGCTCCGGGTCTTCCTGTGCCTCTGCCGCATTAATATTGAAAACTCTTCCGCGGCCTTGTCCATTCGTGTTCTCCTGGTTCGGGCAATTTCTAATAATGTGGCCCGGTTTTCCACATTTATAACAAACTACATTGGCATAACTTGCTCCGACACTACTTGCTCCGCCATTACTCGTTCCGACACCATTTGTTCCTTTCGTTCTATTAACCCCTGGTCCGTAGACCTCACACTTCGCCGCGCTATGACCATTTCTTTTACACTTGTTGCAAAATTTGGTGCAGAACCCCGAGTGATACTTTTCACACCTTTGGCATACCTGCTTCTGATTGTTGTTGTTGTTGCGGTTATTATTGTTGTTGGGATGATTGTTGTAGTTGCTGTTGTTGTTGTTGTTGTTGTTGTTGTTGGGCCGTTTGTTGTAGTTGCGATTGATGTTGCGATTGTTGGGATAATTGTTGCGATTATTGTTGTAATTGCTGTTGTTGTTGTATTGGTGATTCTTATCACCGTTTTCCTCCCACTTTCTTTTGACTTGCTTCACATTGGCCTCTTCAGCAGTCTGTTCTTTAATTCTTTCTTCAATCTGGTTCACAAGTTTGTGAGCCATTCTACATGCCTGTTGTATGGAGGCGGGCTCGTGTGAACTTATATCTTCTTGGATTCTTTCCGGTAATCCTTTCACAAACGCGTCGATCTTCTCTTCCTCATCTTCGAATGCTCCCGGACACAATAGGCACAATTCTGTGAATCGTCTTTCGTACGTGGTAATATCAAATCCTTGGGTTCGTAACCCTCTAAGTTCTGTCTTGAGCTTATTGACCTCGGTTCTGGGACGGTACTTCTCGTTCATCAAGTGCTTGAATGCTGACCACGGTAGTGCGTACGCATCGTCTTGTCCCACTTGCTCTAGATAGGTATTCCACCATGTTAACGCAGAACCTGTGAAGGTATGCGTAGCGTACTTCACTTTGTCCTCTTCAGTACACTTACTTATGTCAAACACCGATTCGACCTTCTCGGTCCACCGTTTCAATCCGATCGGTCCTTCGGTTCCATCAAATTCCAAAGGTTTGCAGGCAGTGAATTCTTTGTAGGTGCATCCTACACGATTTCCTGTACTGCTAGATCCAAGGTTATTGTTGGTATGTAGCGCAGCCTGTACTGCGGCTATGTTTGAAGCTAGAAAAGTACGGAATTCCTCTTCATTCATATTCACGGTGTGTCGAGTAGTCGGTGCCATTTCCTTCAAAATAATCAAATGGAACAAGTTAATCATACAGAATATTAAGAGTAGTTAATAGTATTTCGTAGCATAATATGAACTCATTTATAAAAGCTTTTTCTTCATATTAGCGTTTTATAAGTTTAAATTCGGGTAGTACCTACCCGTTAAGTTCATACTTAGTAGCTAATATACAATTCAACTACTACAATTCTATATGAAAAACTGATTATAATAATATTTCGCGTTCAAACTTTTACACAATATTTTACAAACTTACAATACCGCTTATTTTACATATAGCATGAAATATAGCACACAATAAATTTGATACAAGATGGTTGTGAAGATAATTCTAGCTAGTACACAAGTCGTTCAGCAAAGGCAATAAAGACACATAATTCATACGTCCAGAAACAAGTCATGCATTTTGGTTTTACTAGGATTACTTCCCATCCTTGGTCTTGTGAAACATAACCGTTATGGCCGTTGATAAGACAGCGTGTTGTAACGTCGTCAAAGGGACGAGGGTTACGTAATGTCCAACAGTCCCGTAACAATCTAAAAACCTCATTTCTTACCCCAATTACCGACTCCGTCACTTGTGGGAACGTTTTGTTTAATAGTTGTAGCCCGATGTTCTTGTTCTCACTTTGGTGAGAAGCGAACATTACTAATCCGTAAGCATAACATGCTTCTTTATGTTGCATGTTAGCCGCTTTTTCTAAATCACGAAGTCCAATATTCGGATATATTGAGTCAAAATAATTTCTTAACCCATTGCGTAAAATAGCATTTGGGTTCCTAGCAATATATGCGTCAAAGTAAACACATCGTAACTTATGGATTTCCCAATGTGATATCTCCCATCTTTCGAACGAAAGCCTTTTATAAACCAAGGCATTCTTAGAACGTTCTTCGAATGTCTTACAAACTGATTTCGCCTTAAATAGTTGTGCCGAAGAATTCTGACCGACTCTAGACAAGATTTCATCAATCATGTCTCCGGGTAGGTCTCTTAAAATATTGGGTTGTCTATCCATTTTGTGTTTTTATACTGTAAAATAGACAAGAGTTAGATTCATAAAAAAAAATACTTATTAATACAAGCAATTTTTACATATATCATAAAGCATAAGCACACTATATTACATATATTACACCACACGAATACAACTATCTTATTCCGACTCGCTTGTTTCTTCTTATTCAGTTTTGATTCGTTTTGCCAAGTTTCTAGGGATATATGATGTTCCCCTAATACGAGCCGTCGTTTTCCACATTGGTTTAGAAAAACCTGGTGGTTTAGAGGTTCCCGGGTCATTGTTACAACTTAAGGACTTCGGGGGTTGACGGTACATATAAAGTTCATCGGGGTTGGAATTAGATTTCTCTATTTTTATGCCCTTTCCCTTATTATTTTCTTTTGCCTTTTTAAATTCAGTTGGGGTAATTTCTATAACATCATCGGAATTCTCGTCGGAATTCGATTCATCGGAGAATTGGTAATCCTCCCAATATTTTGCTTCCTTGGCGGAAACACCATTGACCATAATTAACCTTGGTCGGTTGGTTGAGGATTTTCTTTTACTTAACCGTTTTATTATTTCCCCCACCGGTTCTATTTCTTCATCCGGTTCCGATTCTTCTTCCGGTTCCGATTCTTCTTCCGGTTCCGACTCTTCTTCCGGTTCCTCTTCAGGAACTTGTGAATCAGTTCACGAATCATTCCAATTTACATTTGACTCTTCATTATTATTAGGTGAGTCAATGGGACTTGTTCTAGAGGTAGACATCTATCACATAATATCAAACGCGTTAAGAGATTAATATATCACATAATATTCACATGTTAAAAATGTATAGTTTCCAACAAAATTTGTTAAGCAATCATTTTTCAAGTAAACACGGTCGAAGTCCAGACTCACTAATGCATCCTAACAAACTCGATAAGATACACTAATGCAAAATTCTGGTTCTCTAAGACCAACGCTCTGATACCAACTGAAATGTCCCGTTCTTATTGATTAAAAACGTTCCATATTAATTGATTTCGTTGCGAGGTTTTGACCTCTATATGAGACGTTTTTCAAAGACTGCATTCATTTTAAAACAAACCATAACCTTTATTTCATCAATAAAGGTTTAAAAAGCTTTACGTAGATTATCAAATAATGATAATCTAAAATATCCTGTTTACACACGACCATTACATAATGGTTTACAATACAAATATGTTACAACAAAATAAGTTTCTTGAATGCAGTTTTTACACAATATCATACAAGCATGGACTCCAAATCTCGTCCTTATTTAAGTATGCGACAGCGAAAGCTCTTAATAATCACCTGAGAATAAACATGCTTAAAACGTCAACAAAAATGTTGGTGAGTTATAGGTTTAACCTATATATCAAATCATAATAATAGACCACAAGATTTCATATTTCAATACACATCCCATACATAGAGATAAAAGTCATTCATATGGTGAACACCTGGTAACCGACATTAACAAGATGCATATATAAGAATATCCCCATCATTCCGGGACACCCTTCGGATATGATATAAATTTCGAAGTACTAAAGCATCCGGTACTTTGGATGGGGTTTGTTAGGCCCAATAGATCTATCTTAAGGATTCGCGTCAATTAGGGTGTCTGTTCCCTAATTCTTAGATTACCAGACTTAATAAAAAGGGGCATATTCGATTTCGATAATTCAACCATAGAATGTAGTTTCACGTACTTGTGTCTATTTTGTAAATCATTTATAAAACCTGCATGTATTCTCATCCCAAAAATATTAGATTTTAAAAGTGGGACTATAACTCACTTTCACAGATTTTTACTTCGTCGGGAAGTAAGACTTAGCCACTGGTTGATTCACGAACCTATAACAACATATACATATATATCAAAGTATGTTCAAAATATATTTACAACACTTTTAATATATTTTGATGTTTTAAGTTTATTAAGTCAGCTGTCCTCGTTAGTAACCTACAACTAGTTGTCCACAGTTAGATGTATAGAAATAAATCGATAAATATTATCTTGAATCAATCCACGACCTAGTGTATACGTATCTCAGCATTGATCACAACTCAAACTATATATATTTTGGAATCAACCTCAACCCTGTATAGCTAACTCCAACATTCACATATAGAGTGTCTATGGTTGTTCCGAAATATATATAGATGTGTCGACATGATAGGTCGAAACATTGTATACGTGTCTATGGTATCTCAAGATTACATAATATACAATACAATTTGATTAAGTTATGGTTGGAATAGATTTGTTACCAATTTTCACGTACCTAAAATGAAAAAAATTATCCAATCTTGTTTTACCCATAACTTCTTCATTTTAAATCCGTTTTGAGTGAATCAAATTAATATGGTTTCATATTGAACTCTATTTTATGAATCTAAACAGAAAAAGTATAGTTTTATAGTCGGAAAAATAAGTTACAAGTCGTTTTTGTAAAGGTAGTCATTTCAGTCGAAAGAACGACGTCTAGATGACCATTTTAGAAAACATACTTCCACTTTGAGTTTAACCATAATTTTTGGATATTGTTTTATGTTCATAATAAAAATCATTTTCTCAGAATAACAACTTTTAAATCAAAGTTTATCATAGTTTTTAATTAACTAACCCAAAACAGCCCGCGGTGTTACTACGACGGCGTAAATCCGGTTTTACGGTGTTTTTCGTGTTTCTAGGTTTTAAATCATTAAGTTAGCATATCATATAGATATATAACATGTGTTTAGTTGATTTTAAAAGTCAATTTAGAAGGATTAACTTTTGTTTGCGAATAAGTTTAGAATTAACTAAACTATGTTCTAGTGATTACAAGTTTAAACCTTCGAATAAGATAGATTTATATGTATGAATCGAATGATGTTATGAACATCATTACTACCTTAAGTTCCTTGGATAAACCTACTAGAAAAGAGAAAAATGGATCTAGCTTCAACGGATCCTTGGATGGCTCGAAGTTCTTGAAGCAGAATCATGACACGAAAACAAGTTCAAGTAAGATCATCACTTGAAATAAGATTGTCATAGTTATAGAAATTGAACCAAAGTTTGAATATGATTATTACCTTGTATTAGTATGATAACCTACTGTAAGAAACAAAGATTTCTCGAGGTTGGATGATCACCTTACAAGATTGGAAGTGAGCTAGCAAACTTGAAAGTATTCTTGATTTTATGTAACTAGAACTTGTAGAATTTATGAAGAACACTTAGAACTTGAAGATAGAACTTGAGAGAGATCAATTAGATGAAGAAAATTGAAGAATGAAAGTGTTTGTAGGTGTTTTTGGTCGTTGGTGTATGGATTAGATATAAAGGATATGTAATTTTGTTTTCATGTAAATAAGTCATGAATGATTACTCATATTTTTGTAATTTTATGAGATATTTCATGCTAGTTGCCAAATGATGGTTCCCACATATGTTAGGTGACTCACATGAGCTGCTAAGAGCTGATCATTGGAGTATATATACCAATAGTACATACATCTAAAAGCTGTGTATTGTACGAGTACGAATACGGGTGCATACGAGTAGAATTGTTGATGAAACTGAACGAGGATGTAATTGTAAGCATTTTTGTTAAGTAGAAGTATTTTGATAACTGTATTGAAGTCTTTCAAAAGTGTATAAATACATATTAAAACACTACATGTATATACATTTTAACTGAGTCGTTAAGTCATCGTTAGTCGTTACATGTAAGTGTTGTTTTGAAACCTTTAGGTTAACGATCTTGTTAAATGTTGTTAACCCAATGTTTATAATATCAAATGAGATTTTAAATTATTATATTATCATGATATTATCATGTATGAATATCTCTTAATATGATATATATACATTAAATGTCTTTACAACGATAATCGTTACATATATGTCTCATTTAAAAATCATTAAGTTAGTAGTCTTGTTTTTACATATGTAGTTCATTGTTAATATACTTAATGATATGTTTACTTATCATAGTATCATGTTAACTATATATATATCCATATATATGTCATCATATAGTTTTTACAAGTTTTAACGTTCGTGAATCACCGGTTAATTTGGGTGGTCAATTGTCTATATGAAACATATTTCAATTAATCAAGTCTTACCAAGTTTGATTGCTTAACATGTTGGAAACATTTAATCATGTAAATATAAATCTCAATTAATATATATAAACATGGAAAAGTTCGGGTCACTACAATGGATTCGTAGCCTACTTAATTATTGGAGACAAGAAGAAGGCGATCCCTTCCATCCACCACATTGCCCTCTTGGCGAAGAACCTGAAGCACTTACCGGCGAACCTGTTCGTAATACCATTTTCTCTCTCATCTCCAGAATATCTCGTCATGATCATATACTCTCTCAAATTCTGGATTTTATTCATCCGCTCGTCCGAACCGCCAGTCATCCCGGTGTAGTAGAAGAAGTCAACGAGCTTCGCGCTCGGGTAGTGGCTTTAGAGAATATTGTGCAAAGGTTACAAGCACCAGCAGAATCTTCGGCATCAACAGTACCACCGACAACAACACCAACAGTACCATTACCACCACCAACAACATCCGCACCGCAAGCCTCAACATCACAATATGTACCTTGAACATCAACGTCATACGCATCGTAGTTACCAAGAAATACCAGCAACAATAACCGGTGAAGTATTAACTCATTTCCCCTGAAGAAATTTTATGTATATTTAATATATTTGAATTTTGAAATCAAAATAAATCTTTTCGTACTAAGATATTATGTTTGAATCTTAACTGGCAGGTACTACTCGGTTAGTTCATATTACTAATATGCAATGATGTACATCCTTCCTTAACAACTTAACCATTGTTAACTACAATCTCTGTTTCAACTTAATGAATTCCATTTCATAATAAAGCAAGTGTATTATTCAATTACATAATTGATTTTACATTTTCATTTTCGATGTACTCGAAACTTTTCAGAAAACATCATCTGTGCCTTGTAAGGTTCACAAAAATTCCACGAGCACCAACATCCTTCACTGAGGAATATCAATAAGAATAAATAATGAAGTGTTGATTTCATTAGTGAAATACTCTGCAAAGACTATGTAATCTTTAATGTTTTAGAGATTAATCATTTTTAAGTCAAGTCGAAAATCAAATGAGCTTAATATGATATTAACTCATTAAATCCGTATTACATCTGAAGAAATATACATACATATATTTTCATAAAGACTGTAATAAAAATTCTTTTGTACAAAATATTACTTGTGAAATCTTTAACGGGTAGGTAATTCCCGAGAAATATATAAGTTCACAATTAATATGTTATATTGTACATTCTTCAATTTTGATTCAAAAATCATTAACTATACTCACTATCTTCACAATGATACACAATCATTTCATACAAATTCAATCACATATTCTGATATCGACGTATCAGAATCCAAACCATAACTCTGAACCGGTGACATCATTCTTAGATCTCTACATCTTTCAAAGCTATACTTTAACTTTAAAACTGTGAAAGATCCTTTAGCATTGTTATTATCGAAAATAATCTTGCAATCCCTGTTCAAAGTATCCAGTTTTACCACACTTCCAACCAGTCAACTTCGACTTTTCAGATTAGCCTTATTATAACCTTGATATATACGTTTTTGTTACTGGGGAACCTTTCATGTTCCATCACATTAGCAGTAAATTTACCAAAAACTTCATTGATCTTTGACCTTCCGAAAAAACCTTATACTCATTGAAACCGTATCATGTACTCATCTACATTTTGTAACGGCAATTGACAAACCAACTATCAGGAATTAGCAATCAGTAATTTGAAATCTTGTAGCACGTCTACGCCAACAGTTATATGTGTACATATAACGTCTACCTCCTAGACTTACATACTTCGAATGTGAAGTTTCCGAAAAACACCCCAAACTACGAAACTAGTTCTCCGAATTTTGGAAAAATGTTGATGAAGCAGCAAAAACTGTAAACGACCTTAACAGTCAAAAGTTTGATGAAAAAGATTAGTATGGTGGTAAAGCTGAGAAAAATAGAAGGTTTGAAACTGGAAAATAGATTGAGCAGACCATGAAGGAGGCTGTGGACAAATCACAAAGACGAAATCTACCTTCAAAGAATCCAAATGATTCAGTGTCTGCTGAAACCATTAGTAAGAACCTTACTTCTTATTCTAAACCTTCACAGGCAGATTTTCCGCATCATCCTCTGATATTAGAAATTCTAAGATATCATCGTATCTTCCATTATAAATATCCTCCATATTTCTGAAGATATTTTCATAACTATTCTTATCTGAAATCATTTATCTCTTTACGCTATCTTTGTTACATCATAAAAGAAACTATTTTAGTTTCTAAAATCTGAAAAATTCGAAAAATAGATGTTTTGAAGTAATGTTGGGAACTGAAGCATGAATTAGTATAATATAATGACACTTGATCAACGTGATTATATTACAGTAAGTCATGCTGAGTTTCTAATGGAACGTGATAAAGGTTCACAGATCCCACCCTCATCATGAACCATGTTACATAACTCTTTCATTCTATATAATCTCTAAATATATCTAGAAAATATATTTCTTGATGATTCGGTCTTTTTCGAGGTATTCTGGTAATTTGACAAGTCAGATTGTACTATTACCATTTCTTTCTTAGAACATTAGTTATGTTCATCTGAAACTTCATACCTACGAATTCTGGACTATTATCCGCTTGACTTAAGGTCGGGAAGAGAAAACGAAAGCATGAAGCTCCGAAATATAATGGAGAATATAAAGCCCGATAACAACCCCGAAATTACAAACTGTGTATATCAATGCGTATAGCAATATAAAGACACGGGAGAATGAAAAACACTATAACCCCAAGGTAATAGTAGAAGAAAATAACTTCCTCTGGTGGCAGATGAAAAAGAAGAATGAAGGATACGATAGCCAAGAAAATATCAAGAATCAGAACTGGATTAAGCATTTTCACAATCTATTGGGATGTATGAAATAAGAAAGAAGATTATAGGAGTGGTGAAAATAAATGAAACGGAAGAGGTCAATTTATAGCGAAATATCAGACATAGCAATCGACGCAGATTACGCATTTAATCAAAGAAAATCCTAATTTCCGCAAATTCCGAAGAATCAAATTTTATTTAGATTATGAAGATTTTTTATTCCTTAAATTCCGGAAATCAATCGTAACTACGTCAAAAGTTAAGACGAATCTCTATTCTTTCATTTCACTCTTTTACGATAACTTCTCTCATACGCTTCGAGAAATCGGATTGTTTTATCCATATAATTCAACGGTGATAAAATTATATTTATCAACTCATATCTGTCATGAAAACATTTTTATTGTCAGCCATGACGACCTCACTCAAATTTCGGGACGAAATTTCTTTAACGGGTAGGTACTGTGACAACCCGGAAATTTTTGACCAAATTTAAACTTTATCTTTAAATGATTTAACGTTTCCGACACGATAAGCAAAGTCTATGAAGTTGAATCTCAAAATTTTAGAACTGTTTCATTACATTTGACCGCTCTCGACGATTCATGAACAATTATATGTATTTATATATATATATATATATATATATATATATATATATATATATATATATATATATATATATATATATATATATATATATATATATATATATATATATATATATATATATATATTTATATATGCACAAGTAAAAATGACTTTTCTACGGTAAAACACTATTTCCTACAGTAAAATGACTTTGCTACAGTAAAATACTATTTGCTACAGTAAACACTATTTGCTACAGTGAAACCGTATTTTGCTACAGTGCTACAGTGAAAAGTTATAAAGTATATGTGATGACCCGGAAATTTCTGACCAAATTTAAACTTAATCTTGTATGATTAACGTTTTTGACATGATAAACAAAGTCTATGAAGTTAAATCTCAAACTTTTGAAATATTCAATTACCCTTCGTTTATTCACGATGATGCACGAACAATTATATGTAAATAGATACATATACTATAACTTGAAAATGTAACAAAGTGTTATGAAACGATACTGTGCATTAACCTTATTGGTTTGATTATTTGATTGATATATTTAACTACGGAGTAAAAGATTATGCCAAATGATTGAATGAAAAGATATTTATTAAGTCTCTTAATGATTATGATATTGTTACGGGTCTTTGTTGTGAGGACCACACTGATTTGAGAAATTATTCCTTTTTAACGGTATTCGGAATAAATGATAAAGTGTTTGTTTAAATAACGTAATTTGGACACATACAATAATTAGAATATTAATTGTTAAAATTAATTATATGAATAACTTGCGATATGTATTTTAAAACGTGTTTATAAATATTGAGAATAGATATTAACTTGGTTATGAAACGTTTGATAAATATTATTATATTAATAAATAACGAGACAATGATTTATAGAAGTAAATGACCAAAACACTCAAATGTATAAATTATATTTCGAGTGATATAGTTTAGGGATAATTTAAGGCTATATTTTGACAAAGGTACGTATCCCAAAACGTAAAATGCAAGTTTTCTCAGCGTACGAAAGGACGTTCGAAAAACCGGAACCGGGACATAAGTCGAGTGACAACATACGACTTTTCGGAACAAAAATTACAAGTCAACTATGCACATGAATTTAATATAATATATAATTAATTATTTAAATTATATATATTATATATATTATTATTAATTATGTCGACAAACAAAACAACAAAAATTTGTGAGCTGGATTTTGGGGCCATGCGATCGCATGAGAAATAGGCATAAAACCCATGCGATCGCATGGCAGTCAGGATTCAGAAACATTCTATAAATTGGCCAGTTTGCTCGACACTCTCACACACTTCCACATTTCTTTTTCTTTTCTCTGTAACTTATAATTTATATTATTATTATTATTATTATTATTATTATTATTATTATTATTATTATTATTATTATTATTATTTATATTATTAAGAATAATATTATTATTAATCCTAATATTATTATTAGTAGTATATATACATAAAATACTACGACGAGGTCATGAGCGTGTCATTTTAAAAATGAGTTTTACGAGCGGGATAGAGCTAAGGAAATTATGGGTTATTGCCAAGGAAGTTATGGGTAATGTTCGGGGGTATATTTATGAATCAAACCTAGTGTTTATCATCTCTGTTGCGTCTACGTACTTTTCTGAAATATTGAATCTCAATACTGATACGTAAGCATTTATATTTTATCTTTTATAAATTAATAGTGTATCCATGTCTAGTGCTCGAGTTTATATATTTATACATGCTAGTATGCTAAATTTCATCGTTAAACAGTTTATAATGAGTCATGAATTAAATACATATATTACTGGTAAAAGGTATATGATATGCATGTTTATGGAAAGCTAACGAAAAATCAATAACTTTTTATTTAGATATCGAATAGTTTCGATGAACGGATTAAAAGATATGATCAACTGAATTATGACTGACGTTAATTGAAATTGCTTTTGAATCTACAATTAAGATTTAAACAACTTGTTTACGAGATTGATAAAATGGATTTTTGAATATTACCAACCGAGTAAATGAATCCTTATACAAGGTATATCTCGTTTTATTGAACTATTGTCAAAATTAACTTTTTGAAACGACTTTGGATAACTTTTGTATGTCGATCTCGAGCATTAGGATTGTGATACACTATGACCTGACCTAGCTTGATAGACATTTATTGACCAACATATGTTCTCTAGGTTGAGATCTACGATTATTTGATATTCCGAGTTTCGGTCACATTACGATGAACAACTTTATGTGCTGCTAAGGTGAGTTTCATAAGATCCCTTTTACTCTCTACATTTTTTGGCTGAGAATACATGCAAATGCTTTATTAACCGATATACAATATTTATATGCGTGAGTTTCATTGCTCCCTTTTTAATTGCTTTTGCAATATATATTTTTGGGCTGAGAATACATGTAATTTATTTTAAACGCAGTGGATACAAGTACATACTTAATTCTACACTGAGTTTGAACCGAAAATCCCTTAGCTTTGGTAACTAGTAGCTGCCAGTACATAGGATATGGACTGGTGGGAGCGAATAACAATATATGGATCCATAGGGCTTGACATCCCCGTCCGAGCTAGAGCACTAGCCTTTTAACGGACGTGTGTTATTTGAGTTTAGGACACGTTGGTTTGCGTGTATTAAAACGAATGGGGTATTTATCATTATAACGTTAAAGCTTAGTTACCAGGGTGCTCTGTTATGTAGAATCTATTGATAAACGTTTCTGGATGAAACAACTGAAATCTTGTGATCCACTTTTATATACAGATTATGCGAAACACTAAAACTATGAACTCACCAACCTTTGTGTTGACACTTGTTAGCATGTTTATTCTTAGGTTCCCTAGAAGTCTTCCGCTGTTTGCTTACATGTTATACAAGCTATGTGCATGGAGTCTTGCATGCTTTATTCAAGAAAACGTTGCATTCACAAAATCATCACCATGTATCTTATTTTGACTGCATTGTCAATGGAATTACTATTGTAAACTATTATTTACGGTGATTGTCTATATATAGAAATCATCAGATGTCGAGAACCTTTGATTTAAATATTCATTGATGGTGTGCCTTTTCAAAAGAATGCAATGTTTACAAAACGTATCATATAGAGGTCAAATACCTCGCAATGAAATCGATGAATGACGTGTTCGTCCATATGGATTTGGAGCGATCGTCACAGTTGGTATCAGAGCGTTGGTCCTAGTGAACCAGATCTTGCATGAGTGTGTCTAACTGATAGTTGTTAGGATGCATTAGTAAGTCTGGACTTCGACCGTGTCTGCATGTTAAAAGTTTTGCTTATCATTTCTTGTCGGAAATTACCTGTTTATCATTCCTAGTCTAGACACGTTTTACTGCATTGATTGCATGAATAGTGTATAGACAAAATTCATATCTTAGCGTATCTGTTAC
Source organism: Rutidosis leptorrhynchoides (assembly GCF_046630445.1). Taxonomy (NCBI): domain Eukaryota; kingdom Viridiplantae; phylum Streptophyta; class Magnoliopsida; order Asterales; family Asteraceae; genus Rutidosis; species Rutidosis leptorrhynchoides. Next base: position 26,381,323 of record NC_092336.1, read on the forward strand.
TGTAAACTTTTCCTGACATCTTCCGAAAATTTCTCCGTGATTTATGGAATTTGGTATTATATATACATAGGTAAATTATGTATTGAAGAATACCAAACTAAATTCTATAATCTAATTCATATCAAAAATCATCTCCCTAATTATACAAGATGGATCCCGTATCTAGTTCAAATTCCTTAAACTCTAACAGCTATTCCGATATGAATATTCACCTGAATTCCGAAGACAGTGTAACTGGAATGGATCAACCAATTAGCCATCATCTATTCTGGATGAATTGGGGATGGGTTCGTAGCTTACTTAATTATTGGAGACAAGAAGAAGGCGATCCCTTCCATCCACGACATTGCCCTCTTGGCGAAGAACCTGAAGCACTTACCGGCGAACCTGTTCGAGACACCATTTTCTCTCTCATTTCCAGAGTATCTCGTCACGATAATATACTATCTCAAATTCTGGATCTTATTCATTCGCTCGTCCGAACCGCCAATCATCCCGGTGTAGTAGAAGAAGTCAACGAGCTTCGCGCTCGGGTAGTGGATTTGGAGAATATGGTGCAAAGGTTACAAGCACCAGCAGCATCACCGGCATCAACAGTACCACCGACAACAACACCAACAGTACCATTACCACCAACAACAACATCCGCATCGCAAACCTCAACTTCACAATCTGTTCCACGAGCATCAACGTCATACGCACCATAGTTACCAAGAAATACCAGCAACAATAACCGATGAAGTATTAACTCATTTTTTTTCCCTGAAGAAATTTTATGTATATTTAATATATATGAATTTTGAAATCAAAATAAATCTTTTCGTACTAAGCTATTACGTGTGAATCTTAACTGGTAGGTACTACTCGGTTAGTTCATATTACTAATATGCAATGATGTACATCCTTCCTTAACAACGTAACCATTGTTAACTACAATCTCTGTTTCAACCCAATGAATTCCATTTCATAATAAACCAAGTGTATTAATCAATTACATAATTGATTTTACATTTTCAATTTCGATATACTCGAAACTTTTCAGAAAACATCATATGTGCCTTGTAAGGTTCACAAAAATTCCACGAGCACCAACATCCTTCACCAAGGAATATCAATAAGAATAAATAATAAAGTATCGATTACATTAGCGAAATAATCCGCAAAGATTATGTAATCTTTAATGTTTTAGAGATTAATCATTTCTAAGTCAAGCCGAAAATTAAATGAGCTTAATATGATATTAACTCATTAAATCTGTGTTACATCTGAAGAAAATATACATACATATATTTTCATAAAGACGGTAATAATAATTCTTTTGTACAAAGTATTAATTGTGAAATCTTTAACGGGTAGGTAATACCCGGGAAATATATAAGTTCGCAATTAATATGTTACACTGTACATTCTTCAACTTTGATTCAAAATTTTTTAACTATGCTCACAGCGATATACAATCGTTTCCATACAAATTCAATTACATATTCTGATATTGACAGAGCAGAATCCAAGTCAAGATTTAACAAGTGACATCATTCTTAGATCTCTACATCTTTCAAGGCTATACTTTGACTTCAAAACTGTGCAAGATCCTTTAGCGTTGTTAATATCAAAAATAATCTTGCAATTCCTTTTCAAAGTATCCAGTCTAGTCAACTTTGACTTTTCAGATTAGCCTTATTGTAACCTTGACATATACGTTCTTGTTACTGGGAAACCTTTTATGTTCCACCACATTAGCAGTAAATTTACCAACAACTCCATTGATCTTTGACCTTTCGAAAAATCCTTATACTCATTGAAACCCTATCATGTACTCGTCCATATCTTGTAACAGTAATTGCCATACCAACCACCGGGAATTAGCAATCAGTATTTCGAATTTCGCAGCAATTCTACGCCAACAGTTATATATACACATATAATGTCTATCTCCCAGACTTACATACTTCGAATGTGAAGTTTCTGAAAAACATCCCAAACTGTGAACTAGCCCTCCAAATTTTGGAAAAATGCTGATGAAGCAGCAAAAACTGTAAACGACTTTAACAATCAAAAGTTTGATGATAAAGAATGGTATGGTGGTAAAGCTGAGAAAAAGAGAAGGTTTGGAACTGGAAAACGGATTGAGCAAAGTATGAAGGAGGCTGTGGATAAATCACAAAGACTGAACCTGCCTTCAAAGAATCCAAATGATTCAGTATCTGCTAAAATCTTTAGCAAATACCTCGCTCCTTACTCCAAAACCTCTACGAACAATATTCTTCATCATCATCATTATCTTAAATATTCTAAGATATCATCATATCTTTCATTATAAATATCCTCAATGTTTCTGAGGATAATTTCGTAACTATCTGAAATTATTCATTCCTTCACGCTATCTGTATTACGTCATAAAAGAAACTGTTTTGGTTTCTAAATTCTGAAAAATTCGAACTCAAATTATGAATGTTTTAAAGTAATGTTGAGAACTGAAGCATGAATTAGTATAATATAATGACACTTGATCAACGTGATTATATTACAGTAAGTCATGCTGAGTTTCTAATAGAACGTGATAAAGGTTCACAAATCCCACCATTATCATGAACCATGTTACATAACTCTTTCATTGTATTTAACCTCTAAATATATCAAGAAAATATATTTCTTGATGATTCGGTCTTTTCCGAATATTTTGGTAATTTGACAAATCAAGATCGTGTTATTACAATTTCTTTATTAGAACATTAACTATGTTCATTCCGAAATCCATACCTATGAATTTCGGACCATTATTCGCTTGACTTAAGTTCAGGAAGAGAAATCGAAAGCATAGAGCTCTGAAATATAAAGGAGAATAAAAGCCCGATAACAATCCCAAAAATTTACAAACCGTGTATATCAATACGTATTGCAACGTAAAGACACGGGAAAATTAATAACACTATAACCCCAAGATAAAAGTAAAAGTAAATAAAATCCTCTGGTGGTAAATGAAAGAGAAGAATAACAGATATGAAGGTTAGGTATCAAGAATCAGAACTGGATGAAGCATTTCACAATCTTTTGAAGGTATGAAATGAGGAAGAAGATGTAGGAGTGGTGAAAATAATAAAACGGAAGTGGTTAATTTATAGTAAAATATCAGACATAGCAATCGAGGCAGATTACGCATTTAATCAAAGGAAATCTTAATTTCCTTAATTCCCGAAGAATCAAATCTTATTTGGATTATGAAGATTCTCTATTCCTTAAATTCCGAAAACCAATTGTTACTACTTCAAAAGATAAGACGAATCTCCATTTCACTTTATTACGATTGCTTCCCTCATACGCTTCGAGTAACTGGATTATTTTATCCATATTATTCAACGATGATAAAATTCTATTTATCAACTTACATACGTCATGAAAACATTTTTATTGTTAGCCATGACGACCTCACTGAAATTTCGGGACGAAATTTCTTTAACGGGTAGGTACTGTGATGACCCGGAAATTTCTGACCAAATTTAAACTTAATCTTGTATGATTAACGTTTTCGACATGATAAACAAAGTCTATGAAGTTAAATCTCAAACTTTTGAAATATTCAATTACCCTTCGTTTATTCACGATGATGCACGAACAATTATATGTAAATAGATACATATACTATAACTTGAAAATGTAACAAAGTGTTATGAAAACGATACTGTGCATTAACCTTATTGGTTTGATTATTTGATTGATATATTTAACTACGGAGTAAAAGATTATGCCAAATGATTGAATGAAAAGATATTTATTAAGTCTCTTAATGATTATGATATTGTTACGGGTCTTTGTTGTGAGGACCACACTGATTTGAGAAATTATTCCTTTTTAACGGTATTCGGAATAAATGATAAAGTGTTTGTTTAAATAACGTAATTTGGACACATACAATAATTATAATATTAATTGTTAAAATTAATTATATGAATAACTTGCGATATGTATTTTAAAACGTGTTTATAAATATTGAGAATAGATATTAACTTGGTTATGAAACGTTTGATAAATATTATTATATTAATAAATAACGAGACAATGATTTATAGAAGTAAATGACCAAAACACTCAAATGTATAAATTATATTTCGAGTGATATAGTTTAGGGATAATTTAAGGCTATATTTTGACAAAGGTACGTATCTCAAAACGTAAAATGCAAGTTTTCTCAGCGTACGAAAGGACGTTCGAAAAACCGGAACCGGGACATAAGTCGAGTGACAACATACGACTTATCGGAACAAAAATTACAAGTCAACTATGCACATGAATTTAATATAATATATAATTAATTATTTAAATTATATATATTATATATATTATTATTAATTATGTCGACAAACAAAACAACAAAAATTTGTGAGCTGGATTTTGGGGCCATGCGATCGCATGAGAAATAGGCATAAAACCCATGCGATCGCATGGCAGTCAGGATTCAGAAACATTCTATAAATTGGCCAGTTTGCTCGACACTCTCACACACTTCCACATTTCTTTTTCTTTTCTCTGTAACTTATAATTTATATTATTATTATTATTATTATTATTATTATTATTTATATTATTAAGAATAATATTATTATTAATCCTAATATTATTATTAGTAGTATATATACATAAAATACTACGACGAGGTCATGAGCGTGTCATTTTAAAAATGAGTTTTACGAGCGGGATAGAGCTAAGGAAATTATGGGTTATTGCCAAGGAAGTTATGGGTAATGTTCGGGGGTATATTTATGAATCAAACCTAGTGTTTATCATCTCTGTTGTGTCTACGTACTTTTCTGAAATATTGAATCTCAATACTGATACGTAAGCATTTATATTTTATCTTTTATAAATTAATAGTGTATCCATGTCTAGTGCTCGAGTTTATATATTTATACATGCTAGTATGCTAAATTTCATCGTTAAACAGTTTATAATGAATCATGAATTAAATACATATATTACTGGTAAAAGGTATATGATATGCATGTTTATGGAAAGCTAACGAAAAATCAATAACTTTTTATTTAGATATCGAATAGTTTCGATGAACGGATTAAAAGATATGATCAACTGAATTATGACTGACGTTAATTGAAATTGCTTTTGAATCTACAATTAAGATTTAAACAACTTGTTTACGAGATTGATAAAATGGATTTTTGAATATTACCAACCGAGTAAATGAATCCTTATACAAGGTATATCTCGTTTTATTGAACTATTGTCAAAATTAACTTTTTGAAACGACTTTGGATAACTTTTGTATGTCGATCTCGAGCATTAGGATTGTGATACACTATGACCTGACCTAGCTTGATAGACATTTATTGACCAACATATGTTCTCTAGGTTGAGATCTACGATTATTTGATATTCCGAGTTTCGGTCACATTACGATGAACAACTTTATGTGCTGCTAAGGTGAGTTTCATAAGATCCCTTTTACTCTCTACATTTTTTGGCTGAGAATACATGCAAATGCTTTATTAACCGATATACAATATTTATATGCGTGAGTTTCATTGCTCCCTTTTTAATTGCTTTTGCAATATATATTTTTGGGCTGAGAATACATGTAATTTATTTTAAACGCAGTGGATACAAGTACATACTTAATTCTACACTGAGTTTGAACCGAAAATCCCTTAGCTTTGGTAACTAGTAGCTGCCAGTACATAGGATATGGACTGGTGGGCGCGAATAACAATATATGGATCCATAGGGCTTGACATCCCCGTCCGAGCTAGAGCACTAGCCTTTTAACGGACGTGTGTTATTTGAGTTTAGGACACGTTGGTTTGCGTGTATTAAAACGAATGGGGTATTTATCATTATAACGTTAAAGCTTAGTTACCAGGGTGCTCTGTTATGTAGAATCTATTGGTAAACGTTTCTGGATGAAACAACTGAAATCTTGTGATCCACTTTTATATACAGATTATGCGAAACACTAAAACTATGAACTCACCAACCTTTGTGTTGACACTTGTTAGCATGTTTATTCTTAGGTTCCCTAGAAGTCTTCCGCTGTTTGCTTACATGTTATACAAGCTATGTGCATGGAGTCTTGCATGCTTTATTCAAGAAAACGTTGCATTCACAAAATCATCACCATGTATCTTATTTTGACTGCATTGTCAATGGAATTACTATTGTAAACTATTATTTACGGTGATTGTCTATATATAGAAATCATCAGATGTCGAGAACCTTTGATTTAAATATTCATTGATGGTGTGCCTTTTCAAAAGAATGCAATGTTTACAAAACGTATCATATAGAGGTCAAATACCTCGCAATGAAATCGATGAATGACGTGTTCGTCCATATGGATTTGGAGCGATCGTTACAGTATAAAATGCGAAAACTATGTGGTAAGTTTGTAAAAGTTATAAAGTTAAGTGTTATAAAAGACGGGTTGAATACAGTAAACACTATTTGCTACAGTAAAAAACACTATTGCTACAGTAAAACTATTTGATGTCGACGAACTAGCAAACAAAAACGGATAAGGCGGCCATGCGATCGCATGGCAAAAACACTGAAAACTCATGCGATCGCATGAGGTACTGTAGCAGGCCACATACTATAAAAGCTCGGTTCATTCCTCCGAATTATTATTTTTTATATTATTATTATTATTATTATTATTATTATTAAGATTAATATTATTATTATTAATCTTATTATAATATTATTATTAGTAGTATATATACCTAAAATACTACGACGAGGTTATGACCGTGTCACCTTCAAAATGGGTTTTTGAGCGGGATAGAGCTAAGAAAATTATGGGTTATTGCCAAGGAGGTTATGGGTAATGTTCGGGGGTATATTTGTGAATCAAATCTAGTGTTTATCATCTCCGTTACGTCTATGTACTTTCATACAATATTGAATCTCAATATTTATACGTAAGCACTCATATTTTATCTTTTATATATTAATTGTGTATCCATGTCTAGTGCTCGAGTATATATATATATATATATATATATATATATATATATATATATATATATATATATATATATATATATATATATGCTTGTATGCTAAATGAAATGTCCCGTTTTTATTGATTAAAAACGTTCCATATTAATTGATTTCGTTGCGAGGTTTTGACCTCTATATGAGACGTTTTTCAAAGACTGCATTCATTTTAAAACAAACCATAACCTTTATTTCATCAATAATGGTTTAAAAAGCTTTACGTAGATTATCAAATAATGATAATCTAAAATATCCTGTTTACACACGACCATTACATAATGGTTTACAATACAAATATGTTACAACAAAATAAGTTTCTTGAATGCAGTTTTTACACAATATCATACAAGCATGGACTCCAAATCTCGTCCTTATTTAAGTATGCGACAGCGGAAGCTCTTAATAATCACCTGAGAATAAACATGCTTAAAACGTCAACAAAAATGTTGGTGAGTTATAGGTTTATCCTATATATATCAAATCATAATAATAGACCACAAGATTTCATATTTCAATACACATCCCATACATAGAGATAAAAATCATTCATATGGTGAACACCTGGTAACCGACATTAACAAGATGCATATATAAGAATATCCCCATCATTCCGGGACACCCTTCGGATATGATATAAATTTCGAAGTACTAAAGCATCCGGTACTTTGGATGGGGTTTGTTAGGCCCAATAGATCTATCTTTAGGATTCGCGTCAATTAGGGTGTCTGTTCCCTAATTCTTAGATTACCAGACTTAATAAAAAGGGGCATATTCGATTTTGATAATTCAACCATAGAATATAGTTTCACGTACTTGTGTCTATTTTGTAAATCATTTATAAAACCTGCATGTATTCTCATCCCAAAAATATTAGATTTTAAAAGTGGGACTATAACTCACTTTCACAGATTTTTTACTTCGTCGGGAAGTAAGACTTGGCCACTGGTTGATTCACGAACCTATAACAATATATATACATATATATCAAAGTATGTTCAAAATATATTTACTACACTTTTAATATATTTTGATGTTTTAAGTTTATTAAGTCAGCTGTCCTCGTTAGTAACCTACAACTAGTTGTCCACAGTTAGATTTACAGAAATAAATCGATAAATATTATCTTGAATCAATCCACGACCTAGTGTATACGTATCTCAGTATTGATCACAACTCAAACTATATATATTTTGGAATCAACCTCAACCCTGTATAGCTAACTCCAACATTCACATATAGAGTGTCTATGGTTGTTCCGAAATATATATAGATGTGTCGACATGATAGGTCGAAACATTGTATACGTGTCTATGGTATCTCAAGATTACATAATATACAATACAAGTTGATTAAGTTATGGTTGGAATAGATTTGTTACCAATTTTCACGTAGCTAAAATGAGAAAAATTATCCAATCTTGTTTTACCCATAACTTCTTCATTTTAAATCCGTTTTGAGTGAATCAAATTGCTATGGTTTCATATTGAACTCTATTTTATGAATATAAACAGAAAAAGTATAGGTTTATAATCGGAAAAATAAGTTATAAGTCGTTTTTGTAAAGGTAGTCATTTCAGTCGAAAGAACGACGTCTAGATGACCATTTTAGAAAACATACTTCCACTTTGAGTTTAATCATAATTTTTGGATATAGTTTCATGTTCATAATAAAAATCATTTTCTCAGAATAACAACTTTTAAATCAAAGTTTATCATAGTTTTTAGTTAACTAACCCAAAATAGCCCGCGGTGTTACTACGACGGCGTAAATCCGGTTTTACGGTGTTTTTCGTGTTTCCAGGTTTTAAATCATTAAGTTAGCATATCATATAGATATATAACATATGTTTAGTTGATTTTAAAAGTCAAGTTAGAAGGATTAACTTTTGTTTGCGAACAAGTCTAGAATTAACTAAACTATGTTCTAGTGATTACAAGTTTAAACCTTCGAATAAGATAGCTTTATATGTATGAATCGAATGATGTTATGAACATCATTACTACCTTAAGTTCCTTGGATAAACCTACTGGAAAAGAGAAAAATGGATCTAGCTTCAACGGATCCTTGGATGGCTCGAAGTTCTTGAAGCAGAATCATGACACGAAAACAAGTTCAAGTAAGATCATCACTTGAAATAAGATTGTTATAGTTATAGAAATTGAACCAAAGTTTGAATATGATTATTACCTTGTATTAGAATGATAACCTACTGTAAGAAACAAAGATTTTTTGAGGTTGGATGATCACCTTACAAGATTGGAAGTGAGCTAGCAAACTTGAAAGTATTCTTGATTTTATGTAACTAGAACTTGTAGAATATATGAAGAACACTTAGAACTTGAAGATAGAACTTGAGAGAGATCAATTAGATGAATAAAATTGAAGAATGAAAGTGTTTGTAGGTGTTTTTGGTCGCTGGTGTATGGATTAGATATAAAGGATATGTAATTTTGTTTTCATGTAAATAAGTCATGAATGATTACTCATATTTTTGTAATTTTATGAGATATTTCATGCTAGTTGCCAAATGATGGTTCCCACATGTTTTAGGTGACTCACATGGGCTGCTAAGAGCTGATCATTGGAGTGTATATACCAATAGTACATACATCTAAAAGCTGTGTATTGTACGAGTACGAATACGGGTGCATACGAGTAGAATTGTTGATGAAACTGAATGAGGATGTAATTGTAAGCATTTTTGTTAAGTAGAAGTATTTTGATAAGTGTATTGAAGTCTTTCTAAAGTGTATAAATACATATTAAAACACTACATGTATATACATTTTAACTGAGTCGTTAAGTCATCGTTAGTCGTTACATGTAAGTGTTGTTTTGAAACCTTTAGGTTAACGATCTTGTTAAATGTTGTTAACCCAATGTTTATAATATCAAATGAGATTTTAAATTATTATATTATCATGATATTATCATGTATGAATATCTCTTAATATGATATATATACATTAAATGTCTTTACAACGATAATTGTTACATATATGTCTCGTTTAAAAATCATTAAGTTAGTAGTCTTGTTTTTACATATGTAGTTCATTGTTAATATACTTAATGATATGTTTACTTATCATAGTATCATGTTAACTATATATATATCCATATATATGTCATCATATAGTTTTTACAAGTTTTAACGTTCGTGAATCACCGGTCAACTTGGGTGGTCAATTGTCTATATGAAACATATTTCAATTAATCAAGTCTTAACAAGTTTGATTGCTTAACATGTTGGAAATAATTAATCATGTAAATATCAATCTCAATTAATATATATAAACATGGAAAAGTTCGGGTCACTACAGTACCTACCCGTTAAATAAATTTCGTCCCGAAATTTTAAGCAGTTGGAGGTGTTGATGTATCTTCTGGAAATAAATGCGGGTATTTCTTCTTCATCTGATCTTCACGCTCCCAGGTGAACTCGGGTCCTCTACGAGCATTCCATCGAACCTTAACAATCGGTATCTTGTTTTGTTTAAGTCTCTTAACCTCACGATCCATTATTTCGACGGGTTCTTCAATGAATTAAAGTTTTTCGTTGATTTGGATTTCATCTAACGGAATAGTGAGACTTCTTTAGCAAAACATTTCTTCAAATTCGAGACGTGGAAAGTGTTATGTACAACCGCGAGTTGTTGAGGTAACTCAAGTCGGTAAGCTACTGGTCCGACACGATCAATAATCTTGAATGGTCCAATATACCTTGGATTTAATTTCCCTCGTTTACCAAATCGAACAACGCCTTTCCAAGGTGCAACTTTAAGCATGACCATCTCTCCAATTTCAAATTCTATATCTTTTGTTTTAATGTCAGCGTAGCTCTTTTGTCGACTTTGGGCGGTTTTCAACCGTTGTTGAATTTGGATGATCTTCTCGGTAGTTTCTTGTATAATCTTCGGACCCGTAATCTGTCTATCCCCCACTTCACTCCAACAAATTGGAGACCTGCACTTTCTACCATAAAGTGCTTCAAACGGCGCCATCTCAATACTTGAATGGTAGCTGTTGTTGTAGGAAAATTCTGCTAACGGTAGATGTCGATCCCAACTGTTTTCGAAATCAATAACACATGCTCGTAGCATGTCTTCAAGCGTTTGTATCGTCCTTTCGCTCTGCCCATCAGTTTGTGGATGATAGGCAGTACTCATGTCTAGACGAGTTCCTAATGCTTGCTGTAATGTCTGCCAGAATCTTGAAATAAATCTGCCATCCCTATCAGAGATAATAGAGATTGGTATTCCATGTCTGGAGACGACTTCCTTCAAATACAGTCTTACTAACTTCTTCATCTTGTCATCTTCTCTTATTGGCAGGAAGTGTGCTGATTTGGTGAGACGATCAACTATTACCCAAATAGTATCAAAACCACTTGCAGTCCTTTGCAATTTAGTGATGAAATCCATGGTAATGTTTTCCCATTTCCATTCCGGGATTTCGGGTTGTTGAAGTAGACATGATGGTTTCTGATGCTCAGTTTTGACCTTAGAACACGTCAAACATTCTCCTACGTATTTAGCAACATCGGCTTTCATACCCGGCCACCAAAAATGTTTCTTGAGATCCTTGTACATCTTCCCCGTTCCAGGATGTATTGAGTATCTGGTTTTATGAGCTTCTCTAAGTACCATTTCTCTCATATCTCCAAATTTTGGTACCTAAATCCTTTCAGCCCTATACCGGGTTCCGTCTTCCCGAATAATAAGATGCTTCTCCGATCCTTTGGGTATTTCATCCTTTAAATTTCCCTCTTTTAAAACTCCTTGTTGCGCCTCCTTTATTTGAGGAGTAAGGTTATTATGAATCATTTTATTCATAGATTTTACTCGAATGGGTTCTCTGTCCTTCCTGCTCAAGGCATCGGCTACCACATTTGCCTTCCCCGGGTGGTAACGAATCTCAAAGTCGTAATCATTCAATAATTCAATCCACCTACGCTGCCTCATATTCAGTTGTTTCTGATTAAATATGTGTTGAAGACTTTTGTGGTCGGTATATATAATACTTTTGACCCCATATAAGTAGTGCCTCCAAGTCTTTAATGCAAAAACAACCGCGCCTAATTCCAAATCATGCGTCGTATAATTTTGTTCGTGAATCTTCAATTGTCTAGACGCATAAGCAATCACCTTCGTTCGTTGCATTAATACACAACCGAGACCTTGCTTTGATGCATCACAATAAATCACAAAATCATCATTCCCTTCAGGCAATGACAATATAGGTGTCGTAGTTAGCTTTTTCTTCAATAACTGAAACGCTTTCTCTTGTTCATCATTCCATTCAAATTTCTTCCCTTTATGAGTTAATGCAGTCAAGGGTTTTGCTATTCTGGAAAATTCTTGGATGAACCTTCTGTAGTAACCAGCTAGTCCTAAAAACTGGCGTATGTGTTTCGGAGTTTTCGGGGTCTCCCACTTTTCAACAGTTTCTATCTTTGCCAGATCCACCTTAATACCTTCTTTGTTCACTATGTGACCGAGGAATTGAACTTCTTCCAACCAAAATGCACACTTTGAAAACTTAGCGTACAATTCTTCCTTCCTCAATACTTCTAACACTTTTCTCAAATGTTCACCGTGTTCTTGGTCATTCTTTGAGTAAATAAGTATGTCATCAATGAAAACAATGACAAACTTGTCAAGGTATGGTCCACACACTCAGTTCATAAGGTCCATGAACACAGCTGGTGCATTAGTTAAACCAAACGGCATGACCATAAACTCGTAATGACCGTAACGTGTTCTGAAAGCAGTCTTTGGAATATCATCTTCTTTCACCTGCATTTGATGATACCCGGAACGTAAGTCAATCTTTGAATAAATAGACGAGCCTTGTAGTTAATCAAATAAGTCGTCGATTCTTGGTAGTGGGTAGCGGTTCTTGATGGTAAGTTTGTTCAACTCTCGGTAGTCGATACACAACCTGAATGTACCATCTTTCTTCTTGACAAACAAAACAGGAGCTCCCCACGGTGATGTGCTTGGTCGAATGAAACCACGCTCTAAAAGTTCTTGTAATTGGCTTTGCAGTTCTTTCATCTCGCTGGGTGCGAGTCTGTAAGGAGCACGAGCTATTGGTGCAGCTCCTGGTACAAGATCTATTTGAAATTCAACGGATCGATGTGGGGGTAATCCCGGTAATTCTTTCGGAAATACATCGGGAAATTCTTTTGCAATGGGAATATTATTGATGCTCTTTTCTTCAGTTTGTACTTTCTCGACGTGTGCTAGAATAGCATAGCAACCTTTTCTTATTAGTTTTTGTGCCTTCAAATTACTAATAAGATGTAGCTTCGTGTTGCCCTTTTCTCCGTACACCATTAAGGGTTTTCCTTTTTCTCGTATAATGTGAATTGCATTTTTGTAACAAACGATCTCTGCTTTCACTTCTTTCAACCAGTCCATACCGATTATCACATCAAAACTCCCTAACTCTACTGGTATCAAATCAATCTTAAATGTTTCGCTAACCAGTTTAATTTCTCGATTCAGACATATATTATCTGCTGAAATTAATTTACCATTTGCTAATTCGAGTAAAAATTTACTATCCAAAGGCGTCAATGGACAACTTAATTTAGCACAAAAATCTCTACTCATATAGCTTCTATCCGCACCCGAATCAAATAAAACGTAAGAAGATTTATTGTCAATAAGAAACGTACCCGTAACAAGCTCCGGGTCTTCCTGTGCCTCTGCCGCATTAATATTGAAAACTCTTCCGCGGCCTTGTCCATTTGTGTTCTCCTGGTTCGGGCAATTTCTAATAATGTGGCCCGGTTTTCCACATTTATAACAAACTACATTGGCATAACTTGCTCCGACACTACTTGCTCCGCCATTACTCGTTCCGACACCATTTGTTCCTTTCGTTCTATTAACCCCTGGTCCGTAGACCTCACACTTCGCCGCGCTATGACTATTTCTTTTACACTTGTGGCAAAATTTGGTGCAGAACCCCGAGTGATACTTTTCACACCTTTGGCTTAGCTGCTTCTGATTGTTGTTGTTGTTGCGGTTATTATTGTTGTTGGGATGATTGTTGTAGTTGCTGTTGTTGTTGTTGTTGTTGTTGTTGTTGTTGGGCCGTTTGTTGTAGTTGCGATTGATGTTGCGCTTGTTGGGATAATTGTTGCGATTATTGTTGTAATTGCTGTTGTTGTTGTTGTATTGGTGATTCTTATCACCGTTTTCCTCCCACTTTCTTTTGACTTGCTTCACATTGGCCTCTTCAGCAGTCTGTTCTTTAATTCTTTCTTCAATCTGGTTCACTAGTTTGTGAGCCATTCTACATGCCTGTTGTATGGAGGCGGGCTCGTGTGAACTTATATCTTCTTGGATTCTTTCCGGTAATCCTTTCACAAACGCGTCGATCTTCTCTTCCTCATCTTCGAATGCTCCCGGACACAATAGGCACAATTCTGTGAATCATCTTTCGTACGTGGTAATATTAAATCCTTGGGTTCGTAACCCTCTAAGTTCTGTCTTGAGCTTATTGACCTCGGTTCTGGGACGGTACTTCTCGTTCATCAAGTGCTTGAATGCTGACCACGGTAGTGCGTACGCATCGTCTTGTCCCACTTGCTCTAGATAGGTATTCCACCATTTTAACGCAGAACCTGTGAAGGTATGCGTAGCATACTTCACTTTGTCCTCTTCGGTACACTTACTTATGGCAAACACCGATTCGACCTTCTCGGTCCACCGTTTCAATCCGATCGGTCCTTCGGTTCCATCAAATTCCAAAGGTTTGCAGGCAGTGAATTCTTTGTAGGTGCATCCTACACGATTTCCTGTACTGCTAGATCCAAGGTTATTGTTGGTATGTAGCGCAGCCTGTACTGCGGCTATGTTTGAAGCTAGAAAAGTACGGAATTCCTCTTCATTCATATTCACGGTGTGGCGAGTAGTCGGTGCCATTTCCTTCAAAATAGTCAAATGGAACAAGTTAATCATACAGAATATTAAGTGTAGTTAATAGTATTTCGTAGCATAATATGAACTCATTTATAAAAGCTTTTTCTTCATATTAGCGTTTTATAAGTTTAAATTCGGGTAGTACCTACCCGTTAAGTTCATACTTAGTAGCTAATATACAATTCAACTACTACAATTCTATATGAAAAACTGATTATAATAATATTTCGCGTTCAAACTTTTACACAATATTTTACAAACTTACAATACCGCTTATTTTACATATAGCATGAAATATAGCACACAATAAATTTGATACAAGATGGTTGTGAAGATAATTCTAGCTAGTACACAAGTCGTTCAGCAAAGGCAATAAAGACACGTAATTCATACGTCCAGAAACAAGTCATGCATTCTGGTTTTACTAGGATTACTTCCCATCCTTGGTCTTGTGGAACATAACCGTTATGGCCGTTGATAAGACAGCGTGTTGTAACGTCGTCAAAGGGACGAGGGTTACGTAATGTCCAACAGTCCCGTAACAATCTAAAAACCTCATTTCTTACCCCAATTACCGACTCCGTCACTTGTGGAAATGTTTTGTTTAATAGTTGTAGCCCGATGTTCTTGTTCTCACTTTGGTGAGAAGCGAACATTACTAATCCGTAAGCATAACATGCTTCTTTATGTTGCATGTTAGCCGCTTTTTCTAAATCACGAAGTCCAATATTCGGATATATTGAGTCAAAATAATTTCTTAACCCATTGCGTAAAATAGCATTTGGGTTCCCCGCAATATATGTGTCAAAGTAAACACATCGTAACTTATGGATTTCCCAATGTGATATCTCCCATCTTTCGAACGAAAGCCTTTTATAAACCAAGGCATTCTTGGAACGTTCTTCGAATGTCTTACAAACTGATCTCGCCTTAAATAGTTGTGCCGAAGAATTCTGACCGACTCTAGACAAGATTTCATCAATCATGTCTCCGGGTAGGTCTCTTAGAATATTGGGTTGTCTATCCATTTTGTGTTTTTATACTGTAAAATAGACAAGAGTTAGATTCATAAAAAAAATACTTATTAATACAAGCAATTTTTACATATATCATAAAGCATAAGCACACTATATTACATATATTACACCACACGAATACAACTATCTTATTCCGACTCGCTTGTTTCTTCTTCTTCGGTTTTGGTTCGTTTTTCCAAGTTTCTAGGGATATATGATGTTCCCCTAATACGAGCCGTCGTTTTCCACATTGGTTTAGAAAAACCTGGTGGTTTAGAGGTTCCCGGGTCATTGTTACAACTTAAGGACTTCGGGGGTTGACGATACATATAAAGTTCATCGGGGTTGGAATTAGATTTCTCTATTTTTATGCCCTTTCCCTTATTATTTTCTTTTGCCTTTTTAAATTCAGTTGGGGTAATTTCTATAACATCATCGGAATTCTCGTCGGAATCCGATTCATCGGAGAATTGGTAATCCTCCCAATATTTTGCTTCCTTGGCGGAAACACCATTGACCATAATTAACCTTGGTCGGTTGGTTGAGGATTTTCTTTTACTTAACCATTTTATTATTTCCCCCACCGGTTCTATTTCTTCATCCGGTTCTGATTCTTCTTCCGGTTCCGATTCTTCTTCCGGTTCCGACTCTTCTTCCGGTTCCGACTCTTCTTCCGGTTCCTCTTCGGGAACTTGTGAATCAGTCCACGAATCATTCCAATTTACATTTGACTCTTCATTATTACTAGGTGAGTCAATGGGACTTGTTCTAGAGGTAGACATCTATCACATAATATCAAACGCGTTAAGAGATTAATATATCACATAATATTCACATGTTAAAAATATATAGTTTCCAACAAAATTTGTTAAGCAATCATTTTTCAAGTAAACACGGTCAAAGTCCAGACTCACTAATGCATCCTAACAAACTCGATAAGACACATTAATGCAAAATTCTGGTTCTCTTAGACCAACGCTCGGATACCAACTGAAATGTCCCGTTCTTATTGATTAAAAACGTTCCATATTAATTGATTTCGTTGAGAGGTTTTGACCTCTATATGAGACATTTTTCAAAGACTGCATTCATTTTAAAACAAACCATAACCTTTATTTCATCAATAAAGATTTAAAAAGCTTTACGTAGATTATCAAATAATGATAATCTAAAATATCCTGTTTACACACGACCATTACATAATGGTTTACAATACAAATATGTTACAACAAAATAAGTTTCTTGAATGCAGTTTTTACACAATATCATACAAGCATGGACTCCAAATCTCGTCCTTATTTAAGTATGCGACAGCGGAAGCTCTTAATAATCACCTAAGAATAAACATGCTTAAAACGTTAACAAAAATGTTGGTGAGTTATTGGTTTATCCTATATATATCAAATCATAATAATAGACCACAAGATTTCATATTTCAATACACATCCCATACATAGAGATAAAAATTATTCATATGGTGAACACCTGGTAACCGACATTAACAAGATGCATATATAAGAATATCCCCATCATTCCGGGACACCCTTCGGATATGATATAAATTTCGAAGTACTAAAGCATCCGGTACTTTGGATGGGGTTTGTTAGGCCCAATAGATCTATCTTTAGGATTCACGTCAATTAGGGTGTCTGTTCCCTAATTCTTAGATTACCAGACTTAATAAAAAGGGGCATATTCGATTTTGATAATTCAACCATAGAATATAGTTTCACGTACTTGTGTCTATTTTGTAAATCATTTATAAAACCTGCATGTATTCTCATCCCAAAAATATTAGATTTTAAAAGTGGGACTATAACTCACTTTCACAGATTTTTACTTCGTCGGGAAGTAAGACTTGGCCACTGGTTGATTCACGAACCTATAACAATATATACATATATATCAAAGTATGTTCAAAATATATTTACAACACTTTTAATATATTTTGATGTTTTAAGTTTATTAAGTCAGCTGTCCTCGTTAGTAACCTACAACTAGTTGTCCACAGTTAGATGTACAGAAATAAATCGATAAATATTATCTTGAATCAATCTACGACCCAGTGTATACATATCTCAGTATTGATCACAACTCAAACTATATATATTTTGGAATCAACCTCAACCCTGTATAGCTAACTCCAACATTCACATATAGAGTGTCTATGATTGTTCCGAAATATATATAGATGTGTCGACATGATAGGTCGAAACATTGTATACGTGTCTATGGTATCTCAAGATTACATAATATACAATACAAGTTGATTAAGTTATGGTTGGAATAGATTTGTTACCAATTTTCACGTAGCTAAAATGAGAAAAATTATCCAATCTTGTTTTACCCATAACTTCTTCATTTTAAATCCGTTTTGAGTGAATCAAATTGCTATGGTTTCATATTGAACTCTATTTTATGAATCTAAACAGAAAAAGTATAGGTTTATAATCGGAAAAATAAGTTATAAGTCGTTTTTGTAAAGGTAGTCATTTCAGTCGAAAGAACGACGTCTAGATGACCATTTTAGAAAACATACTTCCACTTTGAGTTTAACCATAATTGGATATAGTTTCATGTTCATAATAGAAATCATTTTCTCAGAATAACAACTTTTAAATCAAAGTTTATCATAGTTTTTAGTTAACTAACCCAAAACAGCCCGCGGTGTTACTACGACGGCGTAAATCCGGTTTCACGGTGTTTTTCGTGTTTCCAGGTTTTAAATCATTAAGTTAACATATCATATAGATATAGAACATGTGTTTAGTTGATTTTAAAAGTCAAGTTAGAAGGATTAACTTTTGTTTGCGAACAAGTTTAGAATTAACTAAACTATGTTCTAGTGATTACAAGTTTAAACCTTCGAATAAGATAGCTTTATATGTATGAATCGAATGATGTTATGAACATCATTACTACCTTAAGTTCCTTGGATAAACCTACTAGAAAATAGAAAAATGGATCTAGCTTCAACGGATCCTTGGATGGCTCGAAGTTCTTGAAGCAGAATCATGACACGAAAACAAGTTCAAGTAAGATCATCACTTGAAATAAGATTGTTATAGTTATAGAAATTGAACCAAAGTTTGAATATGATTATTACCTTGTATTAGAATGATAACCTACTGTAAGAAACAAAGATTTCTTGAGGTTGGATGATCACCTTACAAGATTGGAAGTGAGCCAGCAAACTTGAAAGTATTCTTGATTTTATGTAACTAGAACTTGTAGAATATATGAAGAACACTTAGAACTTGAAGATAGAACTTGAGAGAGATCAATTAGATGAATAAAATTGAATAATGAAAGTGTTTGTAGGTGTTTTTGGTCGTTGGTGTATGGATTAGATATAAAGGATATGTAATTTTGTTTTCATGTAAATAAGTCATGAATGATTACTCATATTTTTGTAATTTTATGAGATATTTCATGCTAGTTGCCAAATGATGGTTCCCACATATGTTAGGTGACTCACATGGGCTGCTAAGAGCTGATCATTGGAGTGTATATACCAATAGTACATACATCTAAAAGCTGTGTATTGTACGAGTACGAATACGGGTGCATACGAGTAGAATTGTTGATGAAACTGAATGAGGATGTAATTGTAAGCATTTTTGTTAAGTAGAAGTATTTTGATAAGTGTATTGAAGTCTTTCAAAAGTGTATAAATACATATTAAAACACTACATGTATATACATTTTAACTGAGTCGTTAAGTCATCGTTAGTCGTTACATGTAAGTGTTGTTTTGAAACCTTTAGGTTAACGATCTTGTTAAATGTTGTTAACCCAATGTTTATAATATCAAATGAGATTTTAAATTATTATATTATCATGATATTATCATGTATGAATATCTCTTAATATGATATATATATACATTAAATGTCTTTACAACGATAATCGTTACATATATGTCTCGTTTAAAAATCAATAAGTTAGTAGTCTTGTTTTTACATATGTAGTTCATTGTTAATATACTTAATGATATGTTTACTTATCATAGTATCATGTTAACTATATATATATCCATATATATGTCATCATATAGTTTTTACAAGTTTTAACGTTCGTGAATCACCGGTCAACTTGGGTGGTCAATTGTCTATATGAAACATATTTCAATTAATCAAGTCTTAACAAGTTTGATTGCTTAACATGTTGGAAATATTTAATCATGTAAATATCAATCTCAATTAATATATATAAACATGGAAAAGTTCGGGTCACTACAGTAAATTTCGTCGTTAAACAGTTATAATGAATCACGAATTAAATACATATATTACTGGTAAAAAGTATATGATATACATGTTTTTGGAAAGCTGGCAAAAAATCAATAACTTTTCATTTAGATATCGAATAATTTCGATGAACAGATTAAAAGATATGATCAACTGAATTATGATTGACGTTAATTGAAATTACTTTTGAATCTACAATTAAGATTTAAACAACTCGTTTACGAGATTGATAATTTGGATTTTTGAATATTACCAACAGAGTAAATGAATCCTTATATAAGGTACGTCTCGTTTTGTTAAACAACTGTCAAAATTGACTTTTTGAAACGACATTGGATAACTTTTGTATGTCGATCTCGAGCATTAGGATTGTGATACACTATGACCTGACCTAGCTTGATAGACGTTTATTGACCAACATGTGTTCTCTAGGTTGAGATCTACGATTATTTGGTAATCCGAGTTTCGATCACATTTTGGTGAACGACTTTATATGCTGCTAATGTGAGTTTCATTTGCTCCCTTTTTAATTGCTTTTGCAATCTATATTTTTGGGCTGATAATACATGCACTTTATTTTAAACGCAATGGATACAAGTACATACTAAATTCTACACTGAGTTTGAACCGAAAATCCCTTAGCTTTGGTAACTAGTAACTGCCAGTTATAAGAACTGGTGGGCGCGAGTAGTAGTATATGGATCCATAGGGCTTGATATCCCCGTCCGAGCTAGAGCACTAGCCTTTTAACGGATGTATGCTATTTGAGAAGCGTATACGTTGGTTTGCGTGTATTATTAAGATGATTATACAAAGGGTATAAATTATATATACGTTAAAGTTTAGTTACCAGGGTGCTCAATTTCGTAGAATATTTTGATAAACGTTTCTGGATGAAACAACTGAAATCTTGTGATCCACCTTTATATACAGATTATACGAAACATTAAAACTATGAACTCACCAACCTTTGTGTTGACACTTGTTAGCATGTTTATTCTCAGGTTCCCTAGAAGTCTTCCGCTGTTTGATTATATGTTACACAAGCTATGTGCATGGAGTCTTACATGGCATATTTTTTCAAGGAAACGTTGCATTCATCAAATTATCACCATGTATCTTATTTTGACTGCATTGTCAACGAAAGTACTATTGTAACTATTATTTATGGTGATTGTCTATATGTAGAAATCATCAGATGTCGAAAACCTTTGATTTAAATATTCATTTATGGTGTGCCTTTTCAAAAGAATGCAATGTTGACAAAATGTATCATATAGAGGTCAAATACCTCGCAATGAAATCGATGAATGACGTGTTCGTCCATATGGATTTGGAGCGATCGTCAGAGAAAGTCATGGGCGTTGAGCCGTAAGGTTCGTTAGATTTGTGTGACCGTGTGTAGTCAGGTGACGTGTGACGCCGGGAGTAGACCCCGTAAGGGTCGAGTCTTTGGAGACTCGGTGTTAGAAATTGGAGTTGGATAACACAACATCAGGTGCCTCCTTATACCTGCTAGTGTAACTTTTGACTCCGATGGTATGATTACTTTGGATTTGGGTACCGGTGAGAAACCCGAAATTACAACTGTGGTATATTGTGGTGTTTAGCGGGCGTTAACACTTAACTGATTTGAAAGATTGAGGTTCGAATATCTTATAGTGAGTCCTTGGAAGGACTATTGAGTATGACCAATGCCAGAAAATGTAATGGGCGTTGTGGAATGTCGGAATTTCGTGGGGCGTTATCATCTTGACGGTGAAAGTAGGGGGTTAAAACCCTAAATGGGGGAGTTAAGTACCGGAGAATGCGGAAAAGTCCCTAACTAGTAGATGTGATGAGCGAACGGGTGTCGCTTATATAGGAAAGAAAGACTTTGGTGGTCTTCGAAAAAGTCCCAAGTTGAACTTTGGAATGAATTGTGAAGGTATTTAGTGACACGAGTCAAAGTGGCGAGTTTTTTCGATGATCTTTGCGGGAGATTTTAGGAAGGTGTCGGGATGATTCCCGAGTATTCTATGGTGGGAAGGCGTGATGACGGAGGTCGTCAGGGGATTATTCCACCTTTGGATTTATTGTGAATGTATGGTACGAGTTAAATACTAGGTGTAGGAGCGAGCGGTTGCGGTTGTTTTGTCTCGAGGGATGATTACCCTTGCTCGTTGTAATACGATGTGTTAGTGTACGAAGTGAGAACCTGGATGGGTGATTACTACATGTGTGATTCTGTATTAGAGACGAAAATGTTCAAGGTAGAAGTGCTCAACTTCTAGTATTTGGTGCGGATCACGAGGACGTGATCCAATCTAAGTGGGGGAGAGTTGTAAGACCCTAATATTTATTGTACATAAGTGTAAATAAGCTACTGGAAGTGTGGGAATCTGTGTGTCATTAAACTGTGACCAGAGCCCGTTCAGACCACTGTGCGCGCCGCGCACATGTAAGGGAGCGCGCCGCGCACCCTTTCCAGCTGGCAGATTTTGTGTCATTTAATTGGATATTTGGAAGGGCTTTTTGGCAAAATCACATGAGGACGAGTTTGGGGGTTTAGTGGCCAGTTGTTTGGTGGTTGAAACACACTTAACATTATCACCAACCACTTCATCTCTCCAAATAAAAGTTCTAGAGTGTGAAACCTATTTGAGAGAGAGAGCGCGCTCAAATCAAGAAGGAAGAAGTTGATTACGGGTCAAAGTGCGTGCATTAAAGTCGTTCATCTAGCCACTAGCTACGTTTTGGTTGTAGTGGTATGTTCTAACATTGATTTCCTTACTTTGATTTATGTGTGGGTTAGGGTTTGGTTAAAAGAAGAACATAAAATCCATATTTGGTGATTTTGGGTGTTCTTGGGTAAGATTGAGTCATGAGAACTCAAGAATGACTAACCTAGGGTTTCAAAGGGTTATTTGGTGTTTAAGAGTCATAATTGGTTAGTTAATTGCTAGCACACCTAGCTATTAAAGTGAATGGGTGTTACTTGGGTTAGTGGATGACCTGAAATGGGTGTGTTGACCTTGAAATGGCCAAATGGGTAATGATTGACCTAGTTGGGAAATGTGGGTATGAAATACCTTAATTATGTATTAGTTAGCGTTGTTGGACCTTAATCACTAGCTTTGAGTGATTTAAGAAGGTCTTGACCTTAAATGGACGATTTTGGAGTAAATGGGGCATTTAATGCATTTTAAGTCATTAAATGCACATGAGTGAATTGTTGGTGTTTAGTCCAACTAGTTTGTGTGTTGATTGAGTACTTATTGTATTAGGTACTTTGCTTTGAAGCTTGCGGAAGTATAAAACCGTCACCGAATCGTTAAGGTGAGTGGAATAATTATATGCGTAGGTATATAATGTATTTATTTGTGTAGCTTGAGATGTGAAGTGTCGATGTGTTAGGACACTACGTTCACGTGAAGAGTGAAGTGTCGATGTGCTAAGACACCACTCCAAGTAATGAAATGAGTGAAGTGTCGATGTGTTAAGACACCACTCAAAGCAATGTAAAGAGTGAAGTGTCGACGTGTTAAGACGCCACTCGGGGTGAAGTATCGACGTGTTAAAATGCCACCTCAAGTAAGATGAAGAGTGAAGTGCCGACGTGTTAAGGCACCACTCGGAGTGAAGTATCGACGTGTTAAGATGCCACTCTAAAAAAGTAACGGATGAAGTGTCGACGTGTTCATCCGGGGTGAAGTATCGATGTGTTAAGATGCCACCCGTGGGATTAGTGTACGACGTGTTAAGTACTCTAATGGTTGTTATGAACACCGATGAGAAATTCGAGTACCATTCCTCGTGCTATTGGCTAACCATGATTATTGTGTTGTAGCGTAAGCATATTATATTGTACGAATTGTATATATGCTATTGTATTGCTAGCTTGTGGTATTGGAGGTTAATAGCTTGTATTTGAGATGATAAACTAATTGTGTTGCTAGCATGTATGCGGTATGTGTGTAAGTGTTTGCAAGTAGGTATATTATATATGTACGTGTATAATCATTGCATTCACTAAGCTTTGCTTACTCTCTCGTTGTTTACCTTTTATAGGCTCCGGCGTGGACAAAGGTAAGGACATTCGATTGGATTAGAGATCCCGCTTTGTTTATTAGGGGACGCTTTTGGATGTATTAGCTTTCGAAGTTTGACCAAGAATTGGGTAGTTTAACCCCAAACATCATGCTCTAGTGTCGTTTGGAATTTAAACTAATTCGGTTGAAACTTATACTTTTGTACGAAACTCGTATTACGGCATATGTGGGCCCAATTTCGTAAAACTTATTTTATTATTGAAACGTGTGAGTTTTAACTATTATATCATGTTGTGAAAAGTGTAACACCAGCGTTTTGGGTCTAGATGAAATGACCATTGTACCCTGGGAAATGGCGTAATTAGTGATTTTTATAATTATATGTTTATGATTATTTGGTTATTTAGTTGAGACCAGTTTGTGACAAGGGTAACAGAATAGGTTCGTTTAGTTAATTTGGACACCGTTAGGGCAGTCAAATTAAGTACGAAAGATATCAGATAACTGGTAAATACCCGTGTGTTATAGGGTATGGTTTTATAACCCAATATAAATAGCTTGAATCTAGATTATTCCATCATTTTCCCCAAATTAGAAATATTACTCCCGTACCTAACTCCTTCACTCTTGAAATCCTAATTGATCTAAACTTGAAATTGGATTAAGAGACTTTAGAGACTGATTTCTAGCATCATTGTGAGCATCATCTCAGGTTTGTCTTATTGAATCCATGCTTTGATTGTTAAAAATTGAGTTTTTGTGTTCTTGAATAAAAAGTGTGAATATGAGCTTGAATCTTCATGAAATATGTTTATTATGCTTAATTGATGTTAGAAATAGGTTGTATATATGTTTAGTAACTTTCTTGTGCTTAAAATTTGGTCAAAAACACTTAGAAATCGAGTTTTTGGGGAAGAAATCACAAAATCAACGAAATTGGTTCGAAACCCAGTTTGCTACAGTACCCGAGTTGCTACAGTACCCCTAGTTGCTACAGTACCGAGTTGATACAGTGTCACTATTTGCTACAGTGTCACTATTTGCTACAGTGTCAATATTGGCTACAGTGACGAGTTGCTACAGTACCTGAGTTGTAGAGTACCCGAGTTGCTACAGTGTCACTATTTGCTACAGTGTCACTATTTGCTACAGTACCTTTTATGAAATTGAAACGGGCGTAACTTTCAAAACGTAACTCCGTTTTTGATGAATAAACTATCGTTAGAATCATAATAAAGAATACTTTTCAATGGTGAACTTTTAAGAAACTAGATCAAACTGTTTTTGGGTCGGAAAAGGAGTTTTAGTGTGTATGTCGTGTTTTACACGCACCTGTATGCCATTATTGAATGGAGTCATGATGTAGACTCATAAAATTATGAATATATGGTGTTATGACCTAGTTTATAGTATGATTTGATTATACTATTAATTGAGATATGTATATTGACTTCGTTGTGTTGTTCTCAGGTGATAAGAACAAGGAAGAAGCTCAGAAGTAAGATAACTGAGCTGTAGCTGGTAATCGGTGAGTGGGATTATCTCCGGGTGTAGTATAGAGTAGCAAGTTGTGCTACTATGTTATACTGTTATAGTAGCTATGCTTAGTAGATATGTTGTAATAATGATCATCGTAGAGTTGCCATGCTAGTCGTAGGAACAGTTGTTCGTAGTGGTAGTTGCTTAACAGTTGTGTTGTGATGACCCGGAAAATTCTGACCAAATTTAAACTTAATCTTATATGATTAACGTTTTCGATACGATAAACAAAGTCTATGAAGTTAAATCTTAAAATTTTGAACTGTTCAATTAACCTTCGATTTTTCTCAACGAAACGAGAACAATTATATATAGATACATATACTATAACTTGAAAAAGTAACAAAGTGTTGAGGATATGATACTGTGCATTAAACTTATTGGTTTGATTATCTGATTGATATATTTAACTACAGAGTTAAAAGATTATGCCAAACGATTCAAGTAAAAGATATTTACTGAGTCTCTTAAGAATTATGATATTATTACGTCTCTCTGTTGAGAGGTCCACGTTGATTTGAGAAATCATTCATTTTTAACGGTATTCGGAATAAATGGTGAATTACTTGTTTAAATAACGTAATTTGGACACATACAATAATTAGGAATATTAACTGTTAAGAATTTATTTTATGAATAACTTGCGATACGTATTTTAAAACGTGTTTATAAATATTGAGAATAGATATTAACTTGGTTATGAAACGTTTGATAAATACTATTATATTAATAAATAACGAGACAATGATTTATAGAAGTAAATGACCAAAATACTCGAAAGTTTAAGATATACTTTGAGTGGTATAATTTAGGGATAATTTAAGGCTATATTTTGACAAAGGTACGTGTCCCAGAATGAAAATTACAAGTTTTCTCAGCGTACGAAGGGACACTCGAAAAACCGGAACCGGGACATAAGTCGCGTAACAACGTACGACTTATTGGAACAAAAATTACAAGTTAACTATGCATGTGAATTTAATATAATATATAATTAATTATATAAATTAAATATATTATATATATTATTAATTATTATGTCGACAAACAAAAATACAAAAAAATGTGAGCTGGATTTTGGGGCCATGCGATCGCATGGAAAATAGGCATAAAACCCATGCGATCGCATGGGGTCAGATTTCAGGAAAGGTCTATAAATTGAATTCGTTTTTGCTCAGTTTACACACAGTTATTACTCCGTATTTATTTTATTTAAATTATTACTATTATTATTATTATTATTATTATTATTATTATATTATTAAATTATTATTAATCTTAATATTTTTAGTAATATTATACATAAAGTATTACGACGAGGTTATGAGCATGTCACTTTTAAAAATGAGTTTTACGAGCGGGATAGAGCTAAGGAAATTATAGGTTATTGCCAAGGAGGTTATGGGTAATGTTCGGGGATATATTTATAAATCAAACCTAGTGTTTATCATCTCGTTACGTCTACGTACTTTCCTACAATATTGAATCTCAATATTAATACGTAAGTACTTATATTTTATCTATTATATATTAATAGTGTATCCATGTCTAGTACTCGAGTATATATATTTATAAATTCTTGTATGCTAAATTTTGTCGTTAAACAGTTTATAATGAATCACGAATTAAATCCATATATTACTGGTAAAAGGTATATGATATACATGTTTTTGGAAAGCTGGCGAAAAATCGATAACTTTTCATTTAGACACCGAATAGTTTCGATGAACGGATTAAAAGATATGATCAACTGAATTATGATTGACGTTAATTGAAATTGCTTTTGAATCTACAATTAAGATTTAAACAACTTGTTTACGAGATTGATAAAGTGAATTTTTAAATATTGCCAACCGAATAAATGAATCTTTATATAAGGCACGTCTCATTTTGTTAAACTATTGTCAAAATTGACTTTTTGAAACGACTTTGAATAACTTTTGTATGTCGATCTCGAGCATTAGGATTGTGATACACTATGACCTGACCTAGCTTGATAGACATTTATTGACCAACATATGTT
The DNA here is from genome assembly GCF_046630445.1 of Rutidosis leptorrhynchoides. Lineage (NCBI taxonomy): Eukaryota > Viridiplantae > Streptophyta > Magnoliopsida > Asterales > Asteraceae > Rutidosis > Rutidosis leptorrhynchoides. The sequence goes on from NC_092336.1 coordinate 26,409,122, forward strand.
CTCTAGGTTGAGATCTACGATTCTTTGATATACCGAGTTTCGGTCACATTACGATGAACAACTGTATGTGCTGCTAAGGTGAGTTTCATATGATCCCTTTTACTCAATATATTTTTGGGCTGAGAATACATGCGACTATTTATAAATACTAAAAATACTAGATTTATATGCGTGAGTTTCATATGATCCCTTTTACTCAATATATTTTTGGGCTGAGAATACATGCGACTGTTTATAAATACTGAAAATACTAGATTTATATGCGTGAGTTTCATTTGCTCCCTTTTTAAATGCTTTTGCAATATATATTTTTGGGCTGAGAATACATACACTTTATTTTAAACACAATGGATACAAGTACATACTAAATTCTACACTGAGTTTGAACCGAAAATCCCTTAGCTTTGGTAACTAGTAACTGCCAGTTATAAGAACTGGTGGGCGCGAGTAGTAGTATATGGATCCATAGGGCTTGATATCCCCGTACGAGCTAGAGCACTAGCCTTTTAACGGACGTATGCTATTTGAGAAGCGTACACGTTGGTTTGCGTGTATTATTAAGATGATTATACAAAGGGTATAAATTATATATACGTTAAGTTTAGTTACCAGGGTGCTCAATTTCGTAGAATATTTTGATAAACGTTTCTGGATGAAACAACTGAAATCTTGTGATCCATCTTTATATACAGATTATGCGAAACATACAAACTATGAACTCACCAACCTTTGTGTTGACACTTGTTAGCATGTTTATTCTCAGGTTCCCTAGAAGTCTTCCGCTGTTTGCTTATATGATAGACAAGCTATGTGCATGGAGTCTTATATGGCATATTTTTCAAGAAAACGTTGCATTCACCAATTCATCATCATGTACCTTATTTTGACTGCATTGTCAACGGAAGTACTATTGTAAACTATTATATACGGTGATTGTCTATATGTAGAAATCATCAGATGTCGAAAACCTTTGATTTAAATATTCATTTATGGTGTACCTTTTCAAAAGAATGCAATGTTTACAAAACGTATCATATAGAGGTCAAATACCTCGCAATGAAATCAATGAATGACGTGTGTCTAACTAATAGTTGTTAGGATGCATTAGTAAGTCTGGACTTCGACCGTGTCTGCATGTCAAAAGTTTTGCTTATCATTTTTGTCGGAAATTACCTGCTTATCATTCTTAGTCTAGACACATTTTACTGCATTGATTGCATGAATAGCGTATAGACAAAATTCATATCTTAGCGTATCTGTTACTGTAAACTTTTCCTGACATCTTCCGAAAATTTCTCCGTGATTTATGGAATTTGGTATTATATATACATATGTAAATTATGTATTGAAGAATACCAAACTACATTCTATAATCTAATTCTTATAAAAAAAATCATCTCCCTAATTATACAAGATGGATCATGTATCTAGTTCGAATTCCTTAAACTCTGACAGCTATTCCGATATGGATATTCACCTGAATTCCGAAGACAGTGTAACCGGAATGGATCAACCAATTAGCCATCATCTATTTTGGATGAATTGGGGATGGATTCGTAGCCTACTTAATTATTGGAGACAAGAAGAAGGCGATCCCTTCCATCCATCACATTGCCCTCTTGGCGAAGAACCTGAAGCACTTACAGGCGAACCTGTTCGTAATACCATTTTCTCTCTCATCTCCAGAATATCTCGTCATGATCATATACTCTCTCAAATTCTGGATCTTATTCATCCGCTCGTCCGAACCGCAAATCATCCCAGTGTAGTAGAAGAAGTCAACGAGCTTCGCGCTCGGGTAGTGGCTTTGGAGAATATGGTGCAAAGGTTACAAGCACCAGCAGAATCTCCAGCATCAACAGTACCACCGACAACAACACCAACAGTACCATTACCATTACCACCACCAACAACATCCGCACCGCAAGCCTCAACATCACAATATGTACCTTGAACATCAACGTCATACGCATCGTAGTTACCAAGAAATACCAGCAACAATAACCGATGAAGTATTAACTTATTTCCCCTTAAGAAATTTTATGTATATTTAATATATATGAATTTTGAAATCAAAATAAATCTTTTCGTACTAAGCTATTACGTGTGAATCTTAACTGGTAGGTACTACTCGGTTAGTTCATATTACTAATATGCAATGATGTACATCCTTCGTTAACAACTTAACCATTGTTAACTACAATCTCTGTTTCAACTTAATGAATTCCATTTCATAATAAACCAAGTGTATTATTCAATTACATAATTGATTTTACATTTTCATTTTCGATGTACTCGAAACTTTCCAGAAAACATCATCTGTGCCTTGTAAGGTTCACAAAGATTCCACAAGCATCAACATCCTTTACCGAGAAATAAGAATAAATAATGGAGTATCGATTACATTAGCGAAATACTCCGCAAAGATTATGTAATCTTTAATGTTTTAGAGATTAATCATTTCTAAGTCAAGTAGAAAATCAAATGAGCTTAATATGATATTAACTCATTAAATCTATATTAGATTTGAAAAAAAAAATATACATACATATATTTTCATAAAGACAGTAATAAAAAAAAAAAAAAATTTCTTTTGTACAAAGTATTAATTGTAAAATCTTTAACGGGTAGGTACTACTCGAGAAATATTTAAGTTCACAATTAATATGTTACACTGTACATTCTTCAATTTTGATTTATACTCACTATCTTCACAGATACACAATCATTTCATACAAACTCAATCACATATTCTGATATCGACGGATCAGAATCCAAGCCATAACTCTGAACCGGTGACATCATTCTTAGATCTCTACATCTTTCAAAGCTATACTTTGACTTCAAAACTATGCAAGATCCTTTAGCATTGTTTTTACCGAAAATAACCTTGCAATTCCTTTTCAAAGTATCCAGTATTATCAACCATTCAACCAGTCAACGACGACCTTTCAGACTTGTAATTTTGGCATATACGTTTTCGTTACTGGGAAACCTTTCATGTTCCACCACATTAGCAGTAAATTTACCAACAACTTCATTGATCTTTGACCTTCCGAAAAATCCTTATACTCATTGAAACCGTATCATGTACTCATCCACATCTTGTAACGGGAATTGCCATACCAACTATCAGGAATTAGCAATCAGTATTTTGAAATCTTGTAGCACGTCTATGCCAACAGTTATATGTGTACATATAACGTCTACCTCCTGGACTTACATACTTCGAATGTGAAGTTTCAAAAAAAAAAAAAACACCCCAAACTACGAAACTAGTTCTCCGAATTTTGGAAAAATGTTGATGAAGCAGCAAAAACTGTAAACGACCTTAACAGTCAAAAGTTTGATGATAAAGAATAGTATGGTGGTAAAGCTGAGAAAAAGAGAAAGTTTAGAACTGGAAAACGGATTGAGCAAAGTATGAAAGAGGCTGTGGATAAATCACAAGGACGAAACCTGTCTTCAAAGAATCCAAATGATTCAGTATCTGCTGAAGCCATTAACGAATACCTTGCTTCCGAATCTAAACTCTTGCGGACAATATTCTTCATCATCCTCTGATATTAGAAATTCTAAGATATCATCGTATCTTTCATTATAAATATCCTCCATATTTCTGGAGATAATTTCATAATCATTCTTATCGAAAATCAATTTTCTCTTTACGATATCTGTGTTACACCATAAAAGAAACTATTTTAGTTTCTAAATTCTGAAACTTTCAAGTTTAAAATATAAATGTTTTGAAGTAATGTTGGGAATTGAAGCATGAGTTAATATAATATAATGACACTTGATCAACGTGATTATATTACAGTAAGTCATGCTGAGTTTCTAATGGAACGTGATAAAGGTTCACAGATCATACCCTCATCATGAACCATGTTACATAACTCTTTCATTCTATTTAACCTCTAAACATATTAAGAAAATATTTTTCTTGATGATTCGGTCTTTTTCGAGGTATTCTGGTAATTTGACAAGTCAGATTGTGCCATTACCGTTTCTTTCTTAGAACATTAATTATGTTCATTTCAAAATCCATACCTACGAATTTTGAACCATTATTCGCTTGACTTAAAGTCGGGAAGAGAAAACGAAAGCATGAAGCTCCGAAATATAATGGAAAATATAAAGCCCGAAAACAACCCCGAAATTACAAACCGTGTATATCAATGCGTATAGCAATATAAAGACACGGGAGAATGAAAAACAATATAACCCCAAGGTAATAGTAGAAGAAAATAACCTCCTCTGGTGGCAGATGAAAAAGAAGAATGAATGATATGATAGCCAAGAAAATATCAAGAATCAGAACTGGATGAAGCATTTTCACAAATCTTTTGTAAGTATGAAATAAGAAAGAAGATTATAGGAGTGGTGAAAATAAATGAAACGGAAGAGGTTAATTTATAGCAAAATATCAGACATAGCAATCGAGGCAGATTACGCATTTAATCAAAGGAAATCCTAATTTCCTTAAATTCCGAAGAATCAAATCTTATTTAAATAATGAAGATTTTCTATTCCTTAAATTACGGAAATCAATCGTTAATATGTCAAGAGTTAAGACGAATCTATATTCTTCATTTCACTCTTTTACGATAACTTCTCTCATATGCTTCAAATAATTGGATTGTTTTATCCATATTATTCAACGGTGATAAAACTCTATTTATCGACTCATATTCGTCATAAAAACATTTTATTGTTAGCCATGACAACCTCACTCAAATTTCGGGACGAAATTTCTTTAACGGGTAGGTACTGTGATGACCCGGAAAATTGTGACCAAATTTAAACTTAATTTTGTATGATTAACGTTTCCGATACGATAAACAAAGTCTATGAAGTTAAATCTTAAAATTTTGAACTGTTCAATTAACCTTCAATTTTTCTCAACGAAACGCGAACAATTATATATAGATACATATACTATAACTTGAAAAAGTAACAAAGTGTTGAGGATATGATACTGTGCATTAAACTTATTGGTTTGATTATCTGATTGATATATTTAACTACAAAGTTAAAAGATTATGCCAAACGATTCAAGTAAAAGATATTTACTGAGTCTCTTAAGAATTATGATATTATTACGTGTCTCTGTTGAGAGGTCCACGTTGATTTGAGAAATCATTCATTTTTAACGGTATTCGGAATAAATGGTGAATTATTTGTTTAAATAATGTAATTTGGACACATACAATAATTAGGAATATTAACTGTTAAGAATTTATTTTATGAATAACTTGCGATACGTATTTTAAAACGTGTTTATAAATATTGAGAATAGATATTAACTTGGTTATGAAACGTTTGATAAATACTATTATATTAATAAATAACGAGACAATGATTTATAGAAGTAAATGACCAAAATACTCGAAAGTTTAAGATATACTTTGAGTGGTATAATTTAGGGATAATTTAAGGCTATATTTTGACAAAGGTACGTGTCCCAGAATGAAAATTACAAGTTTTCTCAGCGTACGAAGGGACACTCGAAAAACCGGAACCGGGACATAAGTCGCGTAACAACGTACGACTTATCGGAACAAAAATTACAAGTTAACTATGCATGTGAATTTAATATAATATATAATTAATTATATAAATTAAATATATTATATATATTATTAATTATTATGTCGACAAACAAAAATACAAAAAAATGTGAGCTGGATTTTGGGGCCATGCGATCGCATGGAAAATAGGCATAAAACCCATGCGATCGCATGGGGTCAGATTTCAGGAAAGGTCTATAAATTGAATTCGTTTTTGCTCAGTTTACACACAGTTATTACTCCGTATTTATTTTATTTAAATTATTATTATTATTATTATTATTATTATTATTATTATTATTATTATTATTATTATTATTATTATTATTATATTATTATTATTATTAAATTATTATTAATCTTAATATTTTTAGTAATATTATACATAAAATATTACGACGAGGTTATGAGCATGTCACTTTTAAAAATGAGTTTTACGAGCGGGATAGAGCTAAGGAAATTATAGGTTATTGCCAAGGAGGTTATGGGTAATGTTCGGGGATATATTTATGAATCAAACCTAGTGTTTATCATCTCGTTACGTCTACGTACTTTCCTACAATATTGAATCTCAATATTAATACGTAACTACTTATATTTTATCTATTATATATTAATAGTATATCCATGTCTAGCACTCGAGTATATATATTTATAAATGCTTGTATGCTAAATTTCGTCGTTAAACAGTTTATAATGAATCACGAATTAAATCCATATATTACTGGTAAAAGGTATATGATATACATGTTTTTGGAAAGCTGGCGAAAAATCGATAACTTTTCATTTAGACACCAAATAGTTTCGATGAACGGATTAAAAGATATGATCAACTGAATTATGATTGACGTTAATTGAAATTGCTTTTGAATCTACAATTAAGATTTAAACAACTTGTTTACGAGATTGATAAAGTGAATTTTTAAATATTGCCAACCGAGTAAATGAATCTTTATATAAGGCACGTCTCATTTTGTTAAACTATTGTCAAAATTGACTTTTTGAAACGACTTTGGATAACTTTGTATGTCGATCTCGAGCATTAGGATTGTGATACACTATGACCTGACCTAGCTTGATAGACATTTATTGACCAACATATGTTCTCTAGGTTGAGATCTACGATTCTTTGATATACCGAGTTTCGGTCACATTACGATGAACAACTGTATGTGCTGCTAAGGTGAGTTTCATATGATCCCTTTTACTCAATATATTTTTGGGTTGAGAATACATGCGACTGTTTATAAATACTGAAAATACTAGATTTATATGCGTGAGTTTCATATGATCCCTTTTACTCAATATATTTTTGGGCTGAGAATACATGCGACTGTTTATAAATACTGAAAATACTAGATTTATATACGTGAGTTTCATTTGCTCCCTTTTTAAATGCTTTTGCAATATATATTTTTGGGCTGAGAATACATACACTTTATTTTAAACACAATGGATACAAGTACATACTAAATTCTACACTGAGTTTGAACCGAAAATCCCTTAGCTTTGGTAACTAGTAACTGCCAGTTATAAGAACTGGTGGGCGCGAGTAGTAGTATATGGATCCATAGGGCTTGATATCCCCGTATGATCTAGAGCACTAGCCTTTTAACGGACGTATGCTATTTGAGAAGCGTACACGTTGGTTTGCGTGTATTATTAAGATGATTATACAAAGGGTATAAATTATATATACGTTAAGTTTAGTTACCAGGGTGCTCAATTTCGTAGAATATTTTGATAAACGTTTCTGGATGAAACAACTGAAATCTTGTGATCCATCTTTATATACAGATTATGCGAAACATACAAACTATGAACTCACCAACCTTTGTGTTGACACTTGTTAGCATGTTTATTCTCAGGTTCCCTAGAAGTCTTCCGCTGTTTGCTTATATGATAGACAAGCTATGTGCATGGAGTCTTATATGGCATATTTTTCAAGAAAACGTTGCATTCACCAATTCATCATCATGTACCTTATTTTGACTGCATTGTCAACGGAAGTACTATTGTAAACTATTATATACGGTGATTGTCTATATGTAGAAATCATCAGATGTCGAAAACCTTTGATTTAAATATTCATTTATGGTGTACCTTTTCAAAAGAATGCAATGTTTACAAAACGTATCATATAGAGGTCAAATACCTCGCAATGAAATCAATGAATGACGTGTTCGTCCATATGGATTTGGAGCGATCGTCACATGTGTGCACAAGTTGTAGTTGCCTGTTGGAACCTATTGTTGTTAGGTTCAGCTCAGAGAGGTCAACTTTGTTGTGGTTGGGTCCAGTTGGCTACTGTTTGTTGAGTATAGTGCTGAATGACGCATCACCTGCGTGTGGATTTACTATACTGGGGATTCAGTAATAAGGACTTTCGGTAGACGCTAGACTGATCAGCTAGTGGTCGTGTGCTCGTACAAGCCGCCGAGTCTCTAGTTGGAGCATAGTTGCTAGTTGATTGTTGCCAGTTGATAGTTGCTAGTTATTAGTTGTCAGTTTCCTGTTATGGATTGTTGTAGTTGCTGTAGTTGTACAAGTTGGTACTGTATGCTAGATCTGTTAGATGATTCCATTCACTTAGCCTCGTGCTAACCCCCCTCACCTCCTCCCGTGCAGGTTTTCGATCTTAGTGCTGGTAGGGACGGGAGTTGGGTTGACGATATGTTTGAAAAGACGAACTCTGATGTCTTAACTTTTATAAATATGTAACTAGTTGTTTAACGTAACACCGGTTGTTTGTAATAAGTAACTAGCTAATGATTTGTGATAATCATGTTCGTAATTAACTAAGGGTATTTATGTGAATTAAGACTTCCGCTGTGATTTAAAAAAAAAAAATAGGGTGTTACAAAAAGCGTTTCGTCTAAATATGTCGGGAAGTGGGAGATCTTTATTTGAAAATTTACAAAACCGGACAGAACTGAATTGGGCCTGTGCGCGCCGCGCACATATGGTGGTGCGCGCCGCGTACCCCTCCTGTATAAAAAAAAATAAAAAATTTTATTTCGCGTATTCGGTTGGTCATTGGTTTGGGTTGTTACATGTTAACTGCCTTTCATGCAGCAGATGCATCTTAACAAAAAATAAAGAAAAAATGACTTTTGATTAAAAAAAAAAACAGTGTTTAGGGTTTAGTAATTAGGGTTTAGGGTTTAGAAATTAGGGTTTTAGAACGAGTTTTAGAACGAGTTTTTAAACGAACGGTTTAGAGTTTAGGGGTTAGGGTTTAGAGTTTAGGGCCGTAAACCCTCAACCCTAAACCCTAAACTCTAAATCGGGCTAAATCTAAAAAAAAAAAAAAACTCAAAAAAACCTCAAAAAAACCTCAAAAAACGTTAACATACATCAGATGCATTTTAAGCTCCTGTTGAAAAAAAACAAAAAACAAAAAAAAAATTATGAATCTACACAATGTCGGTAGATCACGAATTTTTTTTTTTTAGATTGAAGCTCTAATGTAAAAGATATAAAAATATCATTTTACTTATTCTCTTATCTCAAAAAAGTCACTTATCCCTTGATCTCCCCCATATATATATATATATATATATATATATATATATATATATATATATATATATATATATATATATATATATATATATATATATATATATATATATATATATATATAGGCAGGATCAATGGGGAAATAACCAATCAGGGAGAAGCGGGGGGAAGCAAAAAAAAAAAATTTCGTTTTTTGAAAAAACTTTTTTCACGAACATTATAGATTGGATGAAAATAAGAACATTTAGAAAAGACACTTCGTGATGAATGTTATTATTTTGGCGAAAAAACAATCGACAAAAATAACATTCAAGATAATATTGTTCGTGAAGAATGTTAACGTTTTTTTTCCATGTTTTGTGAAGTAAAATTTAGCCCGATTTAGAGTTTAGGGTTTGGTGTTTTGGGTTTATTCCATAAACCCAAAACACCAAACCCTAAACCCTAAACCCTAAACCCTAAACCCTAAACCCAAAACTCTAAACCGTTCGTGTTAAAAACTCAATCTAAATCGTAAATCTAAACCCTAAATCTAAACCCTAAACCCTAAATTTCTAAACCCTAATATCTAAACCCTATAAACCGTAATATCTAAACCCTAATGTCTAAAACCTCAACATACGCTCGAAAAACACGATAATTGTTATATATTACTTCTTCGAGCGTTTTCCCACCAAAATAATAACATTCATCACGAAGTGTCTTTTCTAAATGTTCTTATTTTCATCCAATCTATAATGTTCGTGAACAATATTTTTTCAAAAAACGAAAAAAAAAAATTTGCTTCCCCCCGATTGGTTACTTCCCTCTTGATCCTACCACTATATATATATATATATATATATATATATATATATATATATATATATATATATATATATATATATATATATATATATATATATATATATATATATATATATATATATATATATATATAAGCAGGGGTGAAAATTAGAAGGGGCAGAGGGGGCTGCCGCCCCAGTGGATTTTCAAATTTTAATGCAAAAATTTTGAATTTTCCGATTATGGCCCCGGTGGAATGTTTTTTTTTTTTTTTTTTTGCCTCAAAGTTTTCATATTTTATCCCAAAACCTCTACATTTTGCCCCAACACCTTCACATTTTGCCCAAAAACTCCCAAATTTTGCCAAAAAACTTCATATTTTAGCCAAAATTTTTTGCTACGTTTTAAAAAAAATTTCGTCCTCGGTGAAAAAAATTTCTGCTTTCGCCACTGTATATAAGTTGCCATATAATTACATTGTTTATGATAAATTTATTCTTTAAATGTTGTCACTTTTAATAAATCCAAAAGGTTAGGAGGGTTAAGACTCTAGAGTGCACCATAATGCCGACGTTGGCATTACTCCTACCACCAAGAATATTAAAATTAATTAATTTGAATGTATTCAAGTTTACGTGATCCTTTAATAAAATGGTATTACTCGTATTAGTTTGATTTAATATTATATAATAAATAAATAATAAATAAATACAGTAATAAATAAATAATTGAATAATTTCTTAATCAACCATTTTGTCAATTAGATAAACTACAGATTCAATCAAGTTCTTTCCAAAATGATACGTAAACAATACAGTAACTATTACCATCTTCTTCTCCAACACTTCTTTAGAATTCTTCTATAAATAAACAGTTGGTTTGTTGTTATAATAATATTCTATGAGAAAATCTATTTTTCAGTAATCATTTAGTGAACAAAACGGGTTCTATTAAGACCAAGGTTGAAAAAGACGTGAGACGGAGTCGAAACGTTAGCGACCTCAAAACGTCGCAACGGAATAAACGGGGTCGAAACGGGGTCGAAACGGATGTTGACTAACGTTGACTTATATATTTATATATATATATAAATATAAAGTTGACCCTTTTTTTCCGTCTTTAACCTTTTTTCCATTTTTTTCCGTTTTTGACCGTTTTTTTTTACCGTTGTTGACCTTTTTTAAGCGTTGACCGTCTTTTTTTCCGTTTCAAGGCCCGTTGCAACGATACTAAGGCAAATCCGTTGCGGCGTCCGTTGCGGCGTCCGTTGCGGCGCCCGTTTCGGTCGTTTTTTACAACACTGATTAAGACTACTATTGGAATTACTCTGTATATATGTGTATTTTTTTTTTTTTTTTTTTTTTTGTGGGTAAGCGAGGAAACCCTCCTTTGAGCGAGCACATTGGCTCCCCCATAGAAGGTAAAACCTCGGGTAATCAAGCCCCCCGAGCGCGAGACCTGGTACCGGGTGAATTGCGCATTATGCGCACCCTCTAGTCACCCTCCCTTTTTGAACAATTTGGCATAGCCAGGAATTGAACCCGGGTGGTGTGCTTCATTGGACAACTCGGTGGCCACTCAGGCAAGTCTGAATGGTTTGTATATATGTGTATTATGTGTTGAGTAACTAACCGAATATTTAAAATTACAAATTTAACCTCATACAGACGGCAATTATAAGCAGTTACGTTAACAGTTTTGAAAGAGCAGGGGTGAATCACATTTTCTCGACTTAAAATATTAAGACATTCTATTTTCATCAAGTCAAAAACATATACCATACAACGTATTTAATTTTATCATCGAGTCTGATTAAGTCTATTAAGTTCTAAACAAACGGGACCATAATGTTATCAAATTTCAACTAAAACATCAGACATAATCACCTCTAGACAACCCTACTACTAAAAACCTTTATTACTCTATTACCCGTTTAGACTCATCCACTTATAATACGCTAACTTTGGGTCATTCACCAATATATCCCACCGTAGATCCACCGGTTTAACATGTGTTTTCATCCATTAAATGTTACAAATATGCACCAAAATAGTACAACTTTAATTCTTGTTATCATGAAGCAAAATAACCAATAATAGTTGCAACAGCAGCAAAATAACCATTAATAGTTGCAACAAAAGCAAAACATTTATATCTTGGTACAATTCACCGGTTTTGTATTTATCCTGATCGATGGTGGATATAATCATTAGTGTGTAGCACAATAATTGGTTGAATGAATTAGGAACTTTATATATGAAGATAATTATGTAATCAATGGTAAAATACTTACAGATAGAGTTCTATCCTTTTTATGTGTGGTCCTAAAAAAACAAAAAACAATTAGGAGCTTGTTTAGTATTAATGATCTACAAATGTATATGGAACTTCAAATATACATAGATAATTATATAACCCTAAACGAAATACTTACATTGAAAGGTATGTGTGTTTTGTTGCTGCAATTCTTCTACCAAAAAATGGGAGGTGGACGATTTAATTTGTTAAACAACATATGATCAATCGATTAATCTGTTAAACAACATATGTATTAGCATAACTACGCTGAAAATCGAGCTTAGTTAACCTAGAAATATAAATTTTGTTCCTTTTTGCACACCCTGAATTGAAGACAAGCAATCTGATTAACCGATTATTTCTTCCCTTTTGATTGATTTCAATCGCCTAATTTTGGGTGGTAAATCCGTGTGACTATGTCTGATGTAACGCATCTTAGGGTGCGTTTGTTTGCCTCTTAATGGAATGGTTCAGCACTGAATGCTGAACCATTCAGCATTCAGTGCGTTTGTTTCTGACCTCTAAATGACATATGGTGTTGAATGGTTCAGAATTTAGCTCTGAACCATTCAGAGATGAAACACTCTTTTAACCATTAAGAGCCTAAGTTATCTATAATATTCTCCTCAAATCATATCCTGATCACCTAACTAACAAGTATATTGAATTTTTTATTCATGTCACACGTTAATAAGGTAGTTTTAGTCAGTTCATATCATTAATTCTAAATGATTATCAAACAACTTATTTTCATTCAGAGCAAACCTTATTCAGAGGCTCTGGACCATTCAGATTCTAAATCATTCAGTACTAAATCATTCAGTTTTATCAAACGCACCCTTAAATAACTCTCGAACTGTACCTTTATCGATTGGTTCGTTTTGTCTGTTTTTAATCCCATATCTGATTTGCTCTTGAATATTTCATGGGTATGGTAAATCATATGTGTTACAATATTGATATGGAAAAACAAATTGGATGATAAAGAAAGGGAGGAACGAAGAAGATGCGTATTTTTTTCCCAATTTTATTTGCCGTCGTTAAAGTGTACGATCTCAAGCAAATTTGATTTTAATTTAATTTATTACTTCCTTACTCCCAAGCATAATGGTCTATATTTTCATATTGAGATGTTTCATTTTAAGTGTTTATTTTATATTTCAAACAATTAGAAGAGTTTATTCTGAAGAGAGAAATTTTTTAATTAGTGATGAATAAAGTTGGTGAAATTTTGTAAATATGTGTGCAAAAAGTAAGTGGACATTTGTAATGGGACGAAGATAGTAAATAAAATGACTAATATGATTTTTACATCTATCTATCCAACCCCTAAATAACGACACTTGGAGAGAACAATTATGATTAGGACACCTCTTTTCAGCACTCTCCTTTATATGTATAGGTAAATAGAAGATTTGAGAAATTTTGTTTGAATAAATCACAAAGTGCTCACTTATAAAGAAACAATTCAAAATATTACATAATTTGAGGGGTTTTCACTATTTAGTTTCAAACCAATCAATCCAAAAAATTATACCGAATTAAAATCTTGAAAAGTCATCTCGAATTTGAATTCAGTTCTTGGTTCAAATCCAATTCGATTTTAATTCAATTTTGATTTTAAGCGTGGATTTTAGATTTACTTTAACGAATTTAGTTTAATCAAAAACCAAATTCAACTAACAATCTTTTAAATTATTAATATTTATGGACAAAAAAAACTAAATTTAAAATCAAAAGTCAAATTTAAAATCAAATTTTATGGCCTTTCAAAAAAAAAAAAAAAAAAAAAATTCAAAATTTTATGTTTATCTTGTTCAAATCATGATTTTCCAAGTTTTTCGGTTTTAACCGAAATCGAATTCGAATTCAGTTTTAATTTTGAGTTTGGTTTAGATTCCGGTTTACGAATTTGTTTCAAAAAAATTGAATAAACCGATGAAACTGAAAACTAAATCGATGAACATCCCACTTATAATGGTACGGTTTGTTGACACTTATAACGGGGTACGGAATGAGTAATAAATAGAATACAACTATCAATAATTGGCCCTCATTTTCTTCAACGTAAGTTCTAAATTTGCCTAAAAAATGGATAATCTAAATTCAAAAGATTCCTTACCATAAAATGATTGATTGATAAAAGACCGACCCATAAAACTTAAAATACAAGTTTCCACACAACCTTCAATTCAACAACACTATAAATCAATACTCAAATAATCTAACTTCAGTGGAATACGCATCCAATCCATTCCCAATTATATGGCTAACCATATCTCTTTGTATCTATGGCTACTCTCACTTCTTGTTTTATCAAATTCTTACATAACTCTAATAACCATCAATGCTGAAACTTATATAGTCCATATGGACTTATCCGCTATGCCCATATCATTTTCAAATCACCATAATTGGTTCTCCGCCACCTTGGACTCAATCGCCGCCATCACCACCACCAGTACAGCCACCAGCACCACCGCCACTTCTTCGAAACTTGTGTATACTTACACAAATGAAATCAATGGGTTCACAGCAGTTCTTTCTCCATACGAGCTCGAAATGGTTAAGAACTCGCCGGGCTATCTTTCGTCCATTAAAGACACAACGGTTCAACTCGACACAACCCATTCAACTCAATTTCTTGGATTGAACTCCAACTCGGGCGCATGGCCCGTTTGTAAGTATGGAAGAGATGTTATAATTGGGCTGGTGGACACCGGAATTTGGCCCGAAAGTGAAAGTTTCAACGATGATGGAATGACTCGAATTCCTTCTAAATGGAAAGGCAAATGTGAAACTGGATTCCAATTCAATTCAAGTTTATGCAACAAGAAACTCATTGGCGCTCGATATTTTAACAAAGGGTTACTCGCAAACCACCCGAGTTTAACTCTTTCTATGAATTCGGCTCGTGATACAGACGGGCATGGGACGCATACGTCATCAACTGCTGCAGGAGGTTACGTTAAAAGTGCATCATATTTCGGGTACGGTTATGGGACGGCCAATGGGGTTGCACCAAATGCACGTGTCGCAATCTATAAAGCGGTTTGGGAAGAAGGGGTTTTCATGTCTGACATAGTTGCCGCAATTGATCAAGCAATTGCGGACGGTGTTGATGTGATTTCGTTGTCACTTGGTGCTGATGGATTACCCTTATACGAAGACCCTATCGCGATTGCTACATTTTCAGCTGTCGAAAAGGGTATTTTTGTGTCTGCATCAGCAGGAAACAGTGGGCCTTATTTAAGATCACTTCACAATGGTACACCATGGGTTCTCACGGTTGCTGCGAGTACAATTGATCGCGAATTTACGGGGACATTAAGTCTTGGAAATGGAGTTTCGGTTAGGGGTTTCGCTCTTTATCCTGGAAACTCGAGTTCAATGCATGTGCCGTTGGTGTTTGTTGAAGATTGCGAAAATGATTTGGATGCTAATAAAGTTGATCAAAAGATTGTTGTGTGTCTTGACAAAAACGACACGCTTAGTGAACAGTTTTACAATGTTCAGAGTTCGAATGTCTCGGGGGCGGTTTTTATTACGAATAACACTGATCTCGAATTCTTCATGCAAAGTAGCTATCCGGTTTTGTTGCTGGATCTACGAACGGGCGAAATCGTCGTAGATTATGTTCAAAAGCTCAAAGGTGGTGAACCGAAAGCGAGTATTAAGTTTCACGGCACGCGTGTGGGAACTGAGCCTGCACCAAGGGTGTCTAGCTATAGCTCACGGGGTCCGTCTTTTAGTGTTCCTAATGTCTTAAAGCCGGACCTCACGGCTCCTGGTTCACTTATACTAGCATCATGGCCTGATAGAATCTCACCAGCTTCTATCAGGATAGATGATAGTACTAGTCCCGAACCACTTTTTACCAAATTTAACCTTTTATCGGGCACGTCAATGTCGTGCCCTCATGCAAGTGGTGTGGCCGCTTTAATTAAAGCGGCTCACCCTGACTGGACCCCATCTTCCATTCGGTCCGCCATGATGACCACATCGGACATTGTTGACAACACTTTTAAACCTATTCGTGATATCGCGGACGACAACAATCCCGCAACTCCTTTTGCCATGGGTTCGGGCCATGTTTCACCAAACAAGGCGTTGAACCCGGGACTTATATATGACCTGAACCCTCAAAAAGATTATGTTAATCTTCTTTGTGGGTTAAACTACACAAATGTTCAAATCCAAACAATCACAAGATTATCAACCATCAATTGTAAAAACTCATCTTTGGACATAAACTACCCTTCTTTCATTGCATATTTTAATGGTAACGAAACGAACTCGGTTAAAGTTATCCGAGAATTTAAACGAACGGTAACTTATGTTGGCACCGGAAGCTCAACTTTCACGTCAAAACTAACGCCTGTTCGTGGATTCAACGTTAGTGTGTCGCCAGGAAAACTGAGTTTCCGATCAAAGAATGAAAAGAAAAGCTACACATTAAGAATAGAAGGACCAAATAGCATGAAAGATGAAGCAATTTTCGGTTTTTTGAGTTGGATAGACAGTAAAGGGAAGTTTTTAGTAAGAAGTCCTATTGTTGCTACAAGCCTAACAAACTCTGTAGATATATCCTAAACAATTGGACATGAATTTCATTGATTGGTTTGTCTTTCTTTTTATGTTTTTTCCAAAAAACATAAAGTTGATATAATTGAGTTACAAATGATCCGGACCCAACTACGTATGATTGAGATATTTTACAATCTATTTGACACTAGTACTGAATTGAATTGAACTAAACCGAATTACATTGAAACACCTACAAAACAAACACCTACAGACGAATTGATTTGTTTTTATTATTGTTTGTACAAATTAACCACTTAAGGCCACAGCCACGGCAAACATATTGTAAATGAAAATTTTGAGCCCTTTTGAGCCCTTTTGGATTATTTGAAGAAATTATTTGTTTATAAATTTAAATTATAATATTGCAACACGGAAATAATAAGAGGATTGCGTTCGGTTCAAAAGATTCTTAATGTCGTAGACTAGTCCTATTAGCTAGATTGTTACGTACGACCACACTTTATGTCTCATATACGATTCAGATTATCTTTTGATCAAAAAATTATTAAATTGAATAAAATTTAAGTGTTGCTGGTAACATATAAAGTTAGGTGCATCTATTTGTTTAAAAAATATACAAATACAAATGAACGAATAGATGAACTTTCTTTTGTTTTAAATTATATCTGATGAGTGCCGGTATTTTTAATATGTAGTGTGAATGCATACTAAAGGATGCTCAAATTGTTAGAGTATGGTTATGTTAATAAAGCCCGACCCATTTGTGAATTTAGGGTTTCGTATATAATTTATATAGGGGCTTAATAATACAATAATCTTTACGGGAAATTGATTGTATAACATGGTATTAGAGCGAGTCTGATCCAGAGATCTAGTTGGCCGCTATTAGATAATAAGTTAGGCCCAACCCGATTGTGAGTTTGGGTCTATTAGGTTTTTAGGGTTATGAAGTCTATATATAGTGGCTAATGTAATCAATAAGATTCATGGTGGTTATCATTGTTTAACATGGTATCAAGAGCTTAAGGTTTGATCCCGAGACCTAGCTCTATACCGCCCCGTCAAATCTTCCTATCACCTTCTACCACTACCCTAAAAAGAAAAAGAAAAAAAAAAACATCATGACAGCCATCCGTAGCCTTCTTAATTCCCATTTTGTTTCTTCCTTTCTTTTTGTTATTTTCTATACCTATTTTTCAACTTCCTTTTACCAAATATCCATTCCATTATGTCTTTCTCTAACCCAAAAAAAAAAAAAAAAAAAAAAAAAAAAAAAAAAAAAACAAAACAAACAAACACTTCAAAAACATCGTGTGCTTTCTGTTGAAAAACCCTTTAATTTATTTTGTTTCTTAAACCTTGCAGCAACCAAGAAGTATATGGCGGCCAAAGAAAAAAAACGGCAGCAAACTTATTTTCACATCATTCTTTCCTGCATAATTTTTTTAATATTAACCGTACAATAATCGGCGTGGGGTGAGCCGCCTAACTTGACTAGGTTCCAAACCCCGAAAAAAAAAGGACTATAGTCAAAAAATATATTTGCAACATTGATGAAGATTGTGATCGTCGACAAAATTTCCTGCCCATGTCCTGCTCAATCCTTAGACAATGAAAAACGCCACTACGTAAAAAAAAAAACGTTACGGAAAAGGAAACGCAGTCAAGCATACGCAACCATATCAATGAATATCATTCTATTCGATGCAACAATGAAGAAAAAAAATGTCACTTTTGTTTATTTGTTAGGTTTTTTTTAACTCCAGTCCGAATTTTCGCGAATTCGCCGTTCGGACTGCCGGGGAGTGTTAGATAATAAGTTAAGCCCAACCTGATTGTGGGTTTGGGTCCGTTAGGTTTTTAGGGTTATGAAGTCTATATATAGTGGCTAATGTAATCAATAAGATTCACGGGGGTTATCATTGTTTAACAGCCGCCACGTGCCGCTGCTTCTAACCGCCCCGTCAAGTCTACACCTCTTTTCTATCATTCTTTTACTTTCTTAAAAACCTAAAAAAATCCCAAAACTTATTTGTCACTTGGAACCTTGATTCCTTCACACACCGAGACAAGGAAATCATTAAAAAAAAATATAGAAGCCAAATCCGTACAATCAAATCATGTTTCGTAAGTGGACGGCACCACAACATCTATTCATATTAGAGATGGCAATGGTCATCCGATCCGATAGACATCCAGCCGATCTGATCCACCCGAGACGGCTATGGATGAACTAAATGGATGAATATTGGATATGGATATGAATGTTTATTGGATCGGATATGGATGACAATACGTAATCCATGGATTCACCCGACTTCACCCAAAAATAAATATATATATATATATATATATATATATATATATATATATATATATATATATATATATATATATATATATATATATATATATATATATATATATATATATATATATATATATATATATATTCTCATACATAAAAACCAATAGTTAAAACATGAAGAGTAAGTTTTTGGCCCACTAATTCTTGTTTCAAACCTTTGTAATAATTAGTATAATAATGTGTCTACTGTCTAGCTTCTTTTTATATGTTCAGATGCAAATACATGGAAATAATCTGTAGTCATTTGAAAATCTAAGTAATGCAAACATCTTATGGCTTATGATATAAATCCATATTCTTTTGTCTGTATTGTTTCAATATATGCAAACCTCAAAATGCATTTTAACAATGTACGTTGTCCATACACAAAGAAAGATCTCAATAAGATATTTAAAGTTTCGCCAATTAATAAACGATAATTATAAGATTACCCAACGAGGATCAAGTATTTATTTGCACTATTAGTATTCAATCCGTCAAACATTATACAAAGTAGAACACTATGAGTTTAGATCACACAATTTAGAAAATATTGACTTTTAATTTTACATGTTAAGAACAAAGTGACCGTTGATTGGTATTAATTGGTTATGTGTTGATGACATTATCGTTTAGCATACATTTAGAAATTAATATTTACTTTCGAAAAAAAAATCTTGAAATTCAACGGATATTCATTACCCGCTTAACTCGACGGATATAGATATGGATGGATGAATTAAATTTAAATGGATATGGATATGGATATGGATGAAAAAAATTAAATGGATATGGATATTGATATAGGACCATCTGATCCATATCTGATCTATTGCCATGCCTAATCCATATTATTATTTTTATTTCTTTTCTTCTCTTTGTTTTCCTTAATTTCACTCATTAATAATCGGATAATTAGCATGGGGATGAGCCGCCTAGCTTAACTAGGCTCTAAACTCCGAAAAAAGAGGAATAAAAAAGACTCTCTTTTACAGCGTTGAAAATGACTGTTATCGTCGACAAAAATTTTATGCCCAAGTTCTGCTCAATCCTTAGGCAAAGCAAGTCACGACATAAAAAAAGGAAAAAAGCTACGGAAAAGGAATACGCAGTCAAGCAATATGCACCCACATCCTCAAATATCTGTCTATTCGGTGCATCAAGAAAGAAAAAAAAGTTATTTTTATTTATTGTTAGAATAGGGCTATGTTAGTAAAGTCCGACCCGTTTGTTCTCTCACCACACTCTTCCAATTTTCATTGCAATTAATATTTTTTGTCATAAAAGTCTACATTACTATGTAACGTAATTAATCCCGTAAAGAGCACTTATATTTGAATAATAATAATAATAATAATAATAATATAATAATAATAATAATAATAATAATAATAATAATAATAATAATTACAATTATAATTATAATAATAATAATAATAATAATAATAATAATAATAATAATAATGTTTGCTTAAAAATTGAGTATTTTTATTTTTAATAATAATTATTAGTAATAACAAATTCTTCTTGAATTTTTTTAAAAAATTAAAATACAATTATTATATGAAAGTTGTACAAAATGTTTTTAAGTTTGTACATGTCTTCATGGAGTTCTTTGTAAAAAATTGTACAATTTGTTTTAAAGTTTGTACATATGATCATTAGAGTATTTTATTATAAGGTTTTACATATGATCATGGGGTATTTTATCATAAGGTTGTACATAATTTTTCATATATTATACAAAATTAGCATTTTAATATTGTTATTAAATACAATTAATTATATTAGTGGCATTATCATGTGGGCTTAAAATTTTTCTCTTTATTTTTTTTTTATTTTTAAATTTAGATAATCCTTATTTATGACATTATTATTATAAAGATTTACTACGTATTAGATATTATTATAGATATAATATTATGTAATATTGTTATCTCCACTTTCAATATAGTGTTTTTAAGTCAATTTAAATCTAAATTGTTACTGAGTATATATCATCTCAATCTTTCACGATTTTAAGGGAAGAGGAAACACATGGGCATGCCCCAAATCATGGGGAATCAATGCATGCATTCCCAATATGCCATAGATCTCAATTTATCTATAACATCATTGTCAATAATTTAAGTTTCCTTTCCTTTGTACGATCCTATCGCCTATATATGAAAAGCTAACCTGTGCACTTGTGCACAATGTTAAACACATTTTCAGATTTCGTAAATTAACATCAATTATACGGAGTAGTTAGTGATTATATATAAATAGAAATTAGTGAATATATTAAGGGTTTGGCTAACTTTACATAGTGAAATGTGTTTAACATTTACATCATTAATTGTCCTTAGCAACTGCCCTTAAGGTACAAGTTAGGTTTTTCCTTAGGCCACTTGCAATGGTGCTGTGAGCAGCTCCGTCAGAAAACGCCACCCACTCACCACCATCATCAGCAATCCGCCATTGAAGTCGCCAGTAGAGCCTGCAATGACCTTGGCGGAATATATGTGGGTCCCACATGTTGGGTTTTGGCTTTTTGATTCATTCCAATAATCCGCCCCATTTCACCTTTTTTTATTTTATTTTTTATTTTCCCACCTGATCCATTCCGTCAACATTTACTTAAATAGAACAAAAAGGGGGAAGAAACAATTACTTCAACTTGTTGGTGTAGTAGAAGCTTCTGAATGGGTGCAAGTTTTTTTTCTTTTTCTCAAAGGTTCAATGTCTCCGCCATCGATAAGGTTTTAGGGATTTGAGGGTGATCTTTTGACTCCCAGTTCTGTGTTTGGTGAAAGAAACAACACAACAAGGGTTTAGTTTTAGTTCTCTCACTCACCTATTTCTTAATTTAAAACCCCCTAAACATTAAATTAAATTATATTTAATCTTTAATTTGTATTTATTTATTATTTATTGTATTTAAATAATAATTTCAAATTGGTTAAAGTTTGAAATGGAGTGTATGATAGTGGGAGTTTAGTGAAAGGAATGTTAGAGGGCCCTGTGTTGATGTGTCGGTGATGTGGCCGAGAAATTTTGTGTTCAAGTTGGGAACCATTGCAAGTGGCCTTATTGTTATTATAGTTTACATCTAACCAATGGCACCATTGATCCGTTACGAAAAGAGAACTTGACACAATTCGTAAGGATACTTGTAATTTGTGTGGAAAACAATTGTGTACGTGCCGTAAAGAATGAGTAATAATGGAATGGAATATTAAGGGTAAATAGAGTTTCTTTTATATAATCTCTATATTAAAAAGATATTGAATACTTCGTATAATACAGAGGCATAACCCCTTACACTTCATTTACAATTATATATTATATATACTAATAAAAGCAATGAAGTTGATTCTCCACGATCTCTAACGTTGCATGGATCTCGGATCATGGGCTGACTGAATTACCAAGTCTTCCATATTTTATTGATGAATAAAAACGTGTTACTTTGACTAACCAACGGCCATCTCCAACCTTCCTTAATTATTGGACATATGGGCGGTTATGACACGGATCATTCCTCCCCTTCTCCGGTAAAATGACTAGCTCCTGTTAGTCTTTAGTTTCTTTTAATGATGAACTCTCTCAAAATTCAAGTTGTTTCTTCATTTTGAAGTTATTTTTTTCTACCTTTTTTTGTATAAAAAAGAAGATGCATTTTTTCTTTTTCACTCTCTCTAACTTACATACAAGAATAGTTAGAGGCGTTTTCTGTTTTCTCTCTACCTTACAAGTACGTAAGATGCAAAGTAGAGGCTCTTTTTTTTTCTTTACAACTCTCTAGTACTTTAGACTTTTCTCTGACTTTTACAAAATAAATAAGTTACAACAGGCTCCCTTTTTTTTTTCTTCCAATTACATCTATATCTTTTAAAGAGTAAATAGAGCATTTTCTCCATGATACTTGATTATGAGATCATGGGTGGACCATGTTGAATACAAACCCACATTGTATTTTGATGAGAGAAAAAGTCAAGTACTGTCAAGTGCTTTAAAAAAAAAAAATTCTTTCGAATCTTTGAGTGTGACGAGAAATGTCACAAATTACGCATCTTCTTCTCTCGTCACAGAAGAGACACGTTTTGTTCTTTTTTTATGACCAAAAATGAGAATGTTGGATTAAACCAACTCCTTTGACATTGTTAGTCGTTGATACCACATACTTCTCCTTTATCTTTTCGTCATCTTTTTTCTTCTTTGATTTCTTGGCCATTCCTGTAACACTTTTAAAAAATTCGCGGAAGCTTTGTAGTTGATCACCGTAGGAACGATGCTCTGAATACCACTTGATCCGTTACGAAAAGAGAACTTGACACAATTCGTAAGGATACTTGTAATTTGTGTGGAAAACAATTGTGTACGTACTGTAAAAAATGAGTAATAATGGAATGGAATATTAAGGGTAAATAGAGTTTCTTTTATATAATCTCTATATTAAAAAGATATTGAATACTTCGTATAATATAGAGGCATAACCCCTTACACTTCATTTACAATTATATATTATATATACTAATAAAAGCAATGAAGTTGATTCTCCACGATCTCTAACGTTGCATGGATCTCGGATCATGGGCTGACTGAATTATCAAGTCTTCCATATTATATTGATGAATAAAAACGTGTTACTTTGACTAACCAACGGCTATCTCCAACCTTCCTTAATTATTGGACATATGGGCGGTTATGATACGGATCAACCATGCTATGGATGAAGGATGAGGAGGACAGTTTCACAATATGACATTTTGGAATAATTAAATTAACCAACCAAAACACAGAGTGAAGGAATGGAGCCAGAATGTAACAAGACTGTCAGGTGAACCCACGCTACTTTAATTAGTAGCTAGTAGCTTATCACTTAATCATTATAAATTGTTCGAGTGTGTTTGTTGCTTTCTTGAGTCGGCTTTCATCGTGTCGTACAAAAAAACAAGAAGTGAACTTGAGGTTGCTTTTTGTTCATTGAGATTCCATGTTTGCATACATATACACTAACTTTTGATCCTAGTTACTCCAAGGATATAAATCATATAATATATGCACATGAGTGTCAAACTCATGGAATATATATGTGAAATCTTTGTGAGCTACAAAATACGAGTATGTAAATAACCAGAGAAAATTAATTTTCTGGATAATTAGATAGATTACTCTGTGAGCATACATATTTCAATTAATGTTTGAGTTATGTGTTACGATGAAACTACAAACTGCCCAATTTGATTTAGCCTGGTTCCATCTGAATGATAGGCGTGTGTGGTTCAAAATTGGATGGTTGGTCTCAAAACAAGCCATTTAGATAGACCACATCGACCTATCACATAAGCTACCGATTTGTTCATAAACAGTAATCCACCCAAGCCCATCTTCTAAAGTTGTAGGCGAAAAGCGATCTTAGAAAGGTTTTTGATATATACGTACATTAGAAGCTTTTTAGGCCACATGTAATGGCTCGTGAAAGGAGCCGCCACCCGTCCGCCACCGGGTCACCCCCACCACCACCATTCCGCCACAGCTGCCGCCAGTGAGTCCCCTCACCCTTCTAACGTTCGACTTTGTGGGGCCCACCTTCTTCCTTCTCCTTTTCTTCTTCTTTCTTTCTCCTTTTCTTCTTCTTTTTTATTTCTTTTTTATTAATTTCTTCAATATAAATAACATTGATTATGGTTGTTGTTGAAGATGTTGCAAACCAGCAGATTGTAACCAGATCTATGAGGGAAAAACGAACCGGAGTAATTATACGATGAAGAGAACCAGATCTGTGACGATGGTGATGAGCTGCAGAGGGTTTATTTTTATTTTTAATCCGTATTATTATCTAATCCGTATTTATTATTATCTAATCCGTATTTTTTTTTCAGTTTATAAATGTTATTTATATTTACATTTTAAGTTTTAAATAATAATAAAAAAATGGGTAAAGTGGGGTAGTGAAGTTTATGATTGTGAGTGTTTAGTGAAAGGAATGTTAAATGGTTTGTGCTGATGTGACGCTGATGTGGAGGAGAGAAGTTCAGTGAAAGAAGGGAACGATTGTGTGTGGCCTTAGTGTATATTCCTATTAGGTTTTGTTTATTTATTTATTTATTTTTATAAAAATAACGAAAACTGTATAATGATGACACTTTCACGAAAATGAAAGCGGCTCACAAAATGAGATAATACAAATGGAACGCCGACAAGCCTCGAAGCTAGAAACCTAAAAACAAGCAACCTAAACGATATCTGAAACCGAGGCCCGTAGAAACCACACAAATAACAATATCGGAGACAACTACAAAACAAACGCTAAAACTATCTGAAACGAACTATCACTAAAATTAAACATACCACATTCGAGAACACAAAAGAAGAAAAAAAACAAAAATAACAAAGAACACGTCATTTGCCACCATTTTTATCCGGCATCCGAGACCCTTTTTAGTTTTTACTATCGGCCTTTGATATTTACCTTCCACTTGTTTTACGTAACCGACTTTCTTGTCCGTGGTTTATAAGAGGGATCCAGAGGTTGATAGGGCTCAATTGACTTCAACCTGCCCACATCCGGATACAAATCGAGCGACACATCAATAAAATCATCATCGATTATAAGTGAATAGATTTTGAATCACATCTTCGAAATCAATATCGAAATCGTTATTCTCCAATTTAAACTGACCACCACATTCTTACCCTTGTCCGACCTCTTGTCACCGATATCGCCATGATCATTTTGAACTAACCACTTTGAAGGACTTTAAATTGGTCCTTAACTTCTATGTTTAATCGTACAATTCGTTACAAAAACCATTGCAATAACTTCGCGAACAACCACAATTCCTCATTTTTTTTGAATTACCAACATAATTTGTCACAAAAACCATTAGAATCACTTCGCGAGCAAGCACAATACCTCCCTTCTTTTGAATTACCAACATAATTAAAGCTCTTGAGCCCCGGTTTCACAACAAGGACTTGGCCGTTACCAGTAATAACACTACGTTTGGACGACTCCCCATACAAATTTTTCATCGCATCGATAAACTCATGTTGTTTATCATTCAAAACAAAGTTAGCTAAGTCACAATTAATGACCCATCTCAAGCTTCAACGACTTCGACTCTGAAAGATGTAGGATTAATGTGCAAGGTACAACATATAACTATATGGTCAACATCATTTAAGTCTTCGGGGTCACACACATATACATCGAGACGTCAAATAAAATATATATATGATGTATATATATTACTCAAGTAACAAAATAGTAAATCGAAATTAATTCATTTACTATTCATATGAATAGTAAATGAATCGAAATTAATTAATTTACTATTCACATGAAAGCGACATGATAGAAATTATTAATTATAAGTTACATAACATACCCCTGAAGTATATATTTCATAATTTGAATTCACGGAGTGATTTAAAAAAAGGTTCACGGGTGAAATATTAAAATAAAATATCTATATGTATTGTACCATATTAATTCATATCTCATTCTTCTTTCGATGAACTAAAAATTTTGATTTCATAATATTAACCAAAGGTTGATTAATATTACTTGGGTTTGGACTAGCATCCATTAACGGTCGTTTGAAGTGTAGTGTGGACTATCCAAAGAGACGGTCATACTTTTGATCGTAAGTTTCTCTCCGTCTCATCAATTTCTCCAAGAAAGGTATATCGTCAACTCCTCTTTTGTTTTATATTCATGACAATTATTATGGTGTAACTGGATCATTGGAAAATATTAATCGTATGCATGTTTCATTAAATAAGTGAATATTTATCTTGTAAAATTTCGTTCATAAAATAATAAAAGATTATTATTTTAACTATCCGCTGCGTTAATCTGACTAAAAGTACACACGATTTTCCATCAGTGGTATCCGAGCCGCTTTTACACCATCTTAATTGTCGCGTGATTTTTTTTAGATTTAGCTTTGTGGTGAATTGGTAACAGTCAAAACCTTTATGGTTTTGAAAGTCAACTTTGTTGATTACCTCATGACGCACGAATAAGATCTGGAAAAAAAAAATCACTGTTATAAATTTTGAATTTATTTGTTATGGCTTGAATATTTATTATAATTGTTGATTGTTTTATTCTATGGTTATACACATGCATTGTAACCATGGACAAGCCATATTTAAGTTTTAATAATATAGTTATTAAAATTGTGATTGCACACATAGCCCATAATACCCCGACCTATGTATGATTGTTGTGATTGTTGATTACGGCAATATTACGTCATGTTGATTATTTATTAGAAAGGCCATTTTGAAGCCAAAGTTGTATTATATTTATTTTTCATTTTCATAGTATTGTATTTACGTTTATTCTGAATTATAAAAGTATTAGATTAGTTGTATTTTTCAATTTTAAATAAATGTAATAAGATGAAGATTGAAGATAAAATAAAACATGATTTTAACTTAGAAGATGGCGAACAGGTCAAGTTGACAACGATGGCGTTTGTCAAGTTTTCACTTGATTCTTCAATCAAGTGGGAGCTACGATATTACTCTTAGTTTGACCTCTTGATCCCATGTCGGCTCATGAGATCAAGCATATGATTTTTAGGCTAGGCTATGTGTGTGTGATGCATGGTATGGTTGTGTTTTATTTTTTTGCATTTATATTTAATTGTTGATTATAATATATGCTAAATGTTGTTGATGAAAACATCAAATAAAACTAGTAACGAGTTTCAAAGGTTAAAATTGATGATTTAAAAAAAAAAAAGTTAAACTCTAACGAGTTTAAAGTTAAACATTTTTTTGAAACTCAAATAATATATATGAACGACATCTTTTAAAAATGTTTTAAAATGATACACAATGTGTATTTGTTATTTTTTATATAAAATAAAATAACAAACTAGACGCATAAACACGATCGACATATATAAAATTGGTTAGAATGATTTTTAACAAATAGTGTAGCGAATCTTGTGTGCATGCATTATTCGTTAACACAAACATTTTCAAAATACCCGTCAAATTTAAGTCATGCCATCCAATGAGCTTGCAAACACTCCTCGTTATTTTTTGATTACGGTGAGACCTAATCGAATTATAGCCACGAGGTGGATTTTCAATTACGAGTGAGACTAGGCTGAATTTCCACTGTTTCCAAATTTGACGACTTAATCGTATTCACGGTGAGACTTGAGTACGAGGCAAGGATGGGATAAATATGCCAATAGATAATAGTGGTTTATTAGACTACACATATCTCAAGGTCCCATAAAGATCTAAGAGTTGCACCTGTGATGCAATTGGTACTCGCTACCTACCAGTAGACTCTATAACTGCTAGCTGATCAACAGATGTAGTTATGGAACCTCTATGTGGATCTTAGGCTTTCGTAAATTAATTGTTTTTAAATATATTAAAACTTGGGTAATTAATTTATTAAAGTATTATATCGAAAATACTAAAATTGAACCTTGTTCTTTTGTAGATGTCAAACAATCAAAACGTAAACCAAAACACCCTCCGTTCTTTGTTGGAGAAGGAGAAACTCAATGGTTCAAACTTCCTCGATTGGTACCGCAACCTGAGAATTGTTCTCAAATATGAAGGGAAGTTGAACAAAATTGAAGAACCCTTACCCGAAGCTCCTCCTGAGACAGCTACTGCTGCTCAAAAGAATGCTTATCAGAAGTTGTTTGATGAGCAAGAGAAGATAGCTTTAATCATGCTTGCTAGTATGACTTCTGACCTCCAAAAGGAAATGGAAGATCGTACAGCATATGATATGATGACTGAGCTGAAAAATATGTTTCAAAAACAGGCTAGTCAAGAGTTATATGAAACTTATAAGCTTCTTCAAACATGAAAAATGGAGGAGGGTCAATCAGTGAGCTCTCATGTCTTGAAAATGAAAAGCTACATTGACCGATTGGAAAAACTTGGAACTACCTTGCCGCCTAACTTGGCTGTGAAAACGGTTTTGGTTTCACTACCAAAATCGTATCACCAATTTGTAATGAATTACAATATGCAAGGTTGGGAGAAATCTCTGGCAGAGGTGCACTCGATGCTCAAAACTGCTGAACATGATATTCCATATAAGGTTTCCAATCCAGGTGTCCTGATGATTAGGGATGGTAAGGTGAAAAAGAATAAGCCGAAAACTTGGGGAAAAGGAAAAGGCAAGTCAATTGCTAAGAAGAAAATTCCACCACCTCCCAAGAAAGAAAACCCAGCGAAAGACGCCGAATGTTTCCACTGTGGAAAAGTTGGCCACTGGAGGAGAAATTGTCCTTCCTACCTATCTGAGTTGAGAAAAGGCAAAGCTGGCTAGACCAGCAAATCAGGTATATTTCATATACAGTTATATACTTTTTCTAGTGATTCCTGGATTTTTGATACTGGTTGTGGTACTCACATCTGTAACAATATGCAGGGAATGAGAAGAAGTAAGAGACTGAAGAACAACACACTAGACTTAAGAGTGGGGAATGGGGCTCGAGCTGCTGTCGAAGCTATTGGCACCTATGAGTTTACTCTATCTAGTGGTCTTATTGTTTTGTTGGAACAATGTCATTATGCTCCTAGTATTACGAGCAATGTAATTTCAGTTTCTCTTTTGAAAAATATTGGTTTTGAAATTACATTTACGCACTTTGGTATTTCAGTTTCTAAGAATAATGTATTTTATTTTAATGCTATTCCACGTGATGGTATTTTTGAAATTGATATGCATGGTGTAATTTCAAATAATAATTCTGTATATACATGTATTGCCAAACGAGTCAAGAAAGATTTGAATAATACCTATCTATGGCATTGTCGTCTTGGTCATATAAACAAACAACGCATTTCAAAACTCCAATCTGATGGGCTTTTGGAATCAACTGGCTCTGAGTCATTTGATGTATGTGAGTCATGTTTATGTGGAAAGATGACAAAGACTCCTTTCTCCGGTTTATGTGAAAGAGCTAAAGATCTTTTAGGACTAATACATACTGATGTATGTGGCCCTTTAGAACTATGTCTAGAAATGGTGAATCATACTTCGTTACATTTACTGATGATTATAGTAGATATAGTTATGTTTACTTGCTGAAACATAAACATGAAGTTTTTGAAACATTCAAAATCTTCCAAAATGAAGTAGAGAATCAATTTGAAAAGACCATTAAAGCCCTTCGCTCTGATCGGGGTGGGGAATATATGAGTCAAGAGTTTTTGGACCACCTGAAGAATCGTGGGACTGTCTCACAGTTTACTCCACCTTACACACCACAGCACAATGGTGTGTCGGAGCGGAGGAATCAAACTTTACTTTATATGGTTCGATCTATGATGAGTCTAAATACTCTGCCGATGTCTTTTTGGGGTTATGCATTAGAGTCTGCTGTACGCATACTCAATATGGTTCCAACCAAGAAGGTAGAAAAGACACCATATGAATTATGGCGTGAAAAGAGTCCTAAGTTGTCTTATTTGAAAGTCTGGGGTTGTGAAGCGTATGTGAAACGTGACACTTCAAACAAGTTAGAACCCAGAGGTATCAAATGTCACTTTGTGGGATACCCAAAGGAAACAATGGGTTATTACATTTACTACCAAGCTGAAAACAAAGTGTTTACTGCTCGATTTGCTGAATTCTTTGAAAGAGATCTTCTCTTACAAGAAGTCAGTGGGAGTAAAGTAGATCTTGAAGAAATTTAAGAATCACAAAGTAACATACCTTTTGAAGGCACTAGCCAACCGCACGTTGAAGCTGAACACACTGTTGGTGAGCCAGAACGTGTTGCACCTATACTTCGTAGATCTAGTAGAACTCTTCATCAACCTGAGAGGTTAAATCTTCTGATTAATTCAAATGAACATCATCTAGGGGATTATGATGAACCCTCTAGCTATGGTGAAGCCATGTCAGATCCACAATCTGACAAATGGGGAGATGCTATGAAGGTAGAGATGCAGTCCATAAAAGATAATCAAGTATGGGACTTAATTGATCTTCCACCCAATTGCAAGACAGTGGGGTGTAAATGGGTCTTTAAGAAGAAGGCTGACATGGACGGTAATGTAAATACTTTTAAGGCTCGGTTGGTGACAAAAGGTTATACTCAAACTCAAGGAATTGATTATGAGGAAACTTTTTCACTAGTCGCGAGCATTAAATCAATTAGGATACTTATTGCCATAGCTGCTTTTCATGATTATGAAATATGGCAAATGGATGTCAAAACCGCTTTCCTAAATGGTGACCTAAGCGAGGACGTATATATGGTTCAGCCGAAAGGGTTTGTGAATCCTAAGCATCCTACTAAAGTATGCAAGCTTCTAAAATCCATTTATGGATTAAAGCAAGCATCCAGGAGCTGGAATCTTAAGTTTGATCAGAAAATCAAAGAGTTTGGTTTTTTCTTAAAACCAAGATGAGCCCTGTGTTTACATTAGAGCTAGTGGGAGCAAAGTTGTCTTCTTGATCTTGTATGTTGATGACATACTACTTATTGGAAATGACATTCCAACTATGCAAGATGTCAAATCTTGGCTTGGAAAATGTTTTGCCATGAAAGATCTTGGAGAAGCTAAGTATATTCTAGGAATCAGGATCTATAGAAATAGATCCAAAAGGCTTATTGGTTTGAGTCAAAGTACATACATTGACAAAATCTTGCGAAGATTTAACATGCAAAACTCCAAGCGCGGAGCATTGCCCATGCAAAAGGGCATAACCTTGAGCAAGTCTCAAAGTTCTATCACACTTGATGAGATAAGGCGAATGAAATGTGTTTCGTATGCTTCGGCTATAGGATCCATTATGTATGCCATGTTATGTACTAGACCTGATGTCTCGTTAGCTTTGAGTTTGACGAGTCGTTATCAACAGAATCCAGGTGAAGAACATTGGATTGCTGTTAAGAGCATTCTTAAATATTTACGGAGAACTAAAGATATGTTCTTGGTTTACGGTGGTTTGGAAGAAGAGTTGAGTATTAGATGTTATACAGATGCTAGTTTACAAACTGATCGAGATGATTCTCGATCCCAGTCAGGGTATGTCTTTATCATGAATGGCGGGGCAGTTGATTGGAGAAGCTCAAAGCAGAGCACAGTTGCACAGTCTACAACGGAAGCAGAATACATTGCTGCCTCAGAAGCTGCTCAAGAAGCTGTCTGAATTAGGAAGTTTATTGCTGAACTCAGAGTAGTTCCCAGCATTGAACGGGTAGCAGCACCAAGCATATCCTTGTTAAATTTAGTAGAAATAATGTCCGCCAACGAATCCAAATTGGACACTTTAGAAACCCAAACAAGTTTGTTTTGGGGCTCTACGGCATCAATATCCACCATAACAAGATCATGAATGTGTTTAGGGTAATTAGTCTTAATAAAATCATATAATTATCCAACTGTAAGAGGTATCAAGTTCGAGTCCCTCCTTAAAACATTCCAGGGTATTTACCCGATTTATGTAGTGACTCCAAAGAGGTTTTACCGACCCGTATTCCAGAATTTATGTCTGCTCTGCCTGCCCCTCAGGATGGTTTAATGATCGGATCCGGTTGAAATGTCCCGTTCTTATTGATTAAAAACGTTCCATATTAATTGATTTCGTTGCGAGGTTTTGACCTCTATATGAGACGTTTTTTTTTAAAGACTGCATTCATTTTTAAAACAAACCATAACCTTTATTTCATCAATAAAGGTTTAAAAAGCTTTACGTAGATTATCAAATAATGATAATCTAAAATATCTTGTTTACACACGACCATTACATAATGGTTTACAATACAAATATGTTACAACAAAATAAGTTTCTTGAATGCAGTTTTTACACAATATCATACAAGCATGGACTCCAAATCTCGTCCTTATTTAAGTATGCGACAGCGGAAGCTCTTAATAATCACCTGAGAATAAACATGCTTAAAACGTCAACAAAAATGTTGGTGAGTTATAGGTTTAACCTATATATATCAAATCATAATAATAGACCACAAGATTTCATATTTCAATACACATCCCATACATAGAGATAAAAATCATTCATATGGTGAACACCTGGTAACCGACATTAACAAGATGCATATATAAGAATATCCCCATCATTCCGGGACACCCTTCGGATATGATATAAATTTCGAAGTACTAAAGCATCAGGTACTTTGGATGGGGTTTGTTAGGCCCAATAGATCTATCTTTAGGATTCGCGTCAATTAGGGTGTCTGTTCCCTAATTCTTAGATTACCAGACTTAATAAAAAGGGGCATATTCGATTTCGATAATTCAACCATAGAATGTAGTTTCACGTACTTGTGTCTATTTTGTAAATCATTTATAAAACCTGCATGTATTCTCATCCCAAAATATTAGATTTTAAAAGTGGGACTATAACTCACTTTCACAGATTTTTACTTCGTCGGGAAGTAAGACTTGGCCACTGGTTGATTCACGAACCTATAACAATATATACATATATATCAAAGTATGTTCAAAATATATTTACAACACTTTTAATATATTTTGATGTTTTAAGTTTATTAAGTCAGCTGTCCTCGTTAGTAACCTACAACTAGTTGTCCACAGTTAGATGTACAGAAATAAATCGATAAATATTATCTTGAATCAATCCACGACCCAGTGTATACGTATCTCAGTATTGATCACAACTCAAACTATATATATTTTGGAATCAACCTCAACCCTGTATAGCTAACTCCAACATTCACATATAGAGTGTCTATGGTTGTTCCGAAATATATATAGATGTGTCGACATGATAGGTCGAAACATTGTATACGTGTCTATGGTATCTCAAAATTACATAATATACAATACAAGTTGATTAAGTTATGGTTGGAATAGATTTGTTACCAATTTTCACGTAGCTAAAATGAGAAAAATTATCCAATCTTGTTTTACCCATAACTTCTTCATTTTAAATCCGTTTTGAGTGAATCAAATTGCTATGGTTTCATATTGAACTCTATTTTATGAATCTAAACAGAAAAAGTATAGGTTTATAGTCAGAAAAATAAGTTACAAGTCGTTTTTGTAAAGGTAGTCATTTCAGTCGAAAGAACGACGTCTAGATGACCATTTTAGAAAACATACTTTCACTTTGAGTTTAACCATAATTTTTGGATATAGTTTCATGTTCATAATAAAAATCATTTTCTCAGAATAACAACTTTTAAATCAAAGTTTATCATAGTTTTTAATTAACTAACCCAAAACAGCCCGCGGTGTTACTACGACGGCGTAAATCCGGTTTTACGGTGTTTTTCGTGTTTCCAGATTTTAAATCATTAAGTTAGCATATCATATAGATATAGAACATGTGGTTAGTTGATTTTAAAAGTCAAGTTAGAAGGATTAACTTTTGTTTGCGAACAAGTTTAGAATTAACTAAACTATGTTCTAGTGATTACAAGTTTAAACCTTCGAATAAGATAGCTTTATATGTATGAATCGAATGATGTTATGAACATCATTACTACCTTAAGTTCCTTGGATAAACCTACTGGAAAAGAGAAAAATGAATCTAGCTTCAATGGATCCTTGGATGGCTCGAAGTTCTTGAAGCAGAATCATGACACGAAAACAAGTTCAAGTAAGATCATCACTTAAAATAAGATTGTTATAGTTATAGAAATTGAACCAAAGTTTGAATATGATTATTACCTTGTATTAGAATGATAAACTACTGTAAGAAACAAAGATTTCTTGAGGTTGGATGATCACCTTACAAGATTGGAAGTGAGCTAGCAAACTTGAAAGTATTCTTGATTTTATGAAACTAGAACTTTTGGAATTTATGAAGAACACTTAGAACTTGAAGATAGAACTTGAGAGAGATCAATTAGATGAATAAAATTGAAGAATGAAAGTGTTTGTAGGTGTTTTTGGTCGTTGGTGTATGGATTAGATATAAAGGATATGTTATTTTGTTTTCATGTAAATAAGTCATGAATGATTACTCATATTTTTGTAATTTTATGAGATATTTCATGCTAGTTGCCAAATGATGGTTCCCACATGTGTTAGGTGACTCACATGGGCTGCTAAAAGCTGATCATTGGAGTGTATATACCAATAGTACATACATCTAAAAGCTGTGTATTGTACGAGTACGAATACGGGTGCATACGAGTAGAATTGTTGATGAAACTGAACGAGGATGTAATTGTAAGCATTTTTGTTAAGTAGAAGTATTTTGATAAGTGTCTTGAAGTCTTTCAAAAGTGTATGAATACATATTAAAACACTACATGTATATACATTTTAACTGAGTCGTTAAGTCATCGTTAGTCGTTACATGTAAATGTTGTTTTGAAACCTTTAGGTTAACGATCTTGTTAAATGTTGTTAACCCAATGTTTATAATATAAAAATAGATTTTAAATTATTATATTATCATGATATTATGATGTACGAATATCTCTTAATATGATATATATACATTAAATGTCGTTACAACGATAATCGTTACATATATGTCTCGTTTCAAAATCATTAAGTTAGTAGTCTTGTTTTTACATATGTAGTTCATTGTTAATATAATTAATGATATGTTTACTTATCATAATATCATGTTAACTATATATATAACCATATATATGTCATCATATAGTTTTTACAAGTTTTAACGTTCGTGAATCACCGGTCAACTTGGGTGGTCAATTGTCTATATGAAACCTATTTCAATTAATCAAGTCTTAACAAGTTTGATTTCTTAACATGTTGGAAACATTTAATCATGTAAATATCAATCTCAATTAATATATATAAACATGGAAAAGTTCGGGTCACTACAGTACCTACCCGTTAAATAAATTTCGTCTCGAAATTTTAAGCTGTTGAAGGTGTTGACGAATCTTCTGGAAATAGATGCGGGTATTTCTTCTTCATCTGATCTTCACGCTCCCAGGTGAACTCGGGTCCTCTACGAGCATTCCATCGAACCTTAACAATTGGTATCTTGTTTTGCTTAAGTCTTTTAACCTCACGATCCATTATTTCGACGGGTTCTTCGATGAATTGAAGTTTTTCGTTGATTTGGATTTCATCTAACGGAATAGTGAGATCTTCTTTAGCAAAACATTTCTTCAAATTCGAGACGTGGAAAGTGTTATGTACAGCCGCGAGTTGTTGAGGTAACTCAAGTCGGTAAGCTACTGGTCCGACACGATCAATAATCTTGAATGATCCAATATACCTTGGATTTAATTTCCCTCGTTTACCAAATCGAACAACGCCTTTCCAAGGTGCAACTTTAAGCATGACCATCTCTCCAATTTCAAATTCTATATCTTTTCTTTTAATGTCAGCGTAGCTCTTTTGTCGACTTTGGGCGGTTTTCAACCGTTGTTGAATTTGGATGATCTTCTCGGTAGTTTCTTGTATAATCTCCGGACCCGTAATCTGTCTATCCCCCACTTCACTCCAACAAATCGGAGACCTGCACTTTCTACCATAAAGTGCTTCAAACGGCGCCATCTCAATGCTTGAATGGTAGCTGTTGTTGTAGGAAAATTCTACTAACGGTAGATGTCGATCCCAACTGTTTCCGAAATCAATAACACATGCTCGTAGCATGTCTTCAAGCGTTTGTATCGTCCTTTCGCTCTGCCCATCAGTTTGTGGATGATAGGCAGTACTCATGTCTAGACGAGTTCCTAATGCTTGCTGTAATGTCTGCCAGAATCTTGAAATAAATCTGCCTTCCCTATCAGAGATAATAGAGATTGGTATTCCATGTCTGGAGATGACTTCCTTCAAATACAGTCGCGCTAACTTCTCCATCTTATCATCTTCTCTTATTGGCAGGAAGTGTGCTGATTTGGTGAGACGATCAACTATTACCCAAATAGTATCAAAACCACTTGCAGTCCTTGGCAATTTAGTGATGAAATCCATGGTAATGTTTTCCCATTTCCATTCCGGGATTTCGGGCTGTTGAAGTAGACCTGATGGTTTCTGATGCTCAGCTTTGACCTTAGAACACGTCAAACATTCTCCTACGTATTTAGCAACATCTGCTTTCATACCCGGCCACAAAAAATGTTTCTTGAGATCCTTGTACATCTTCCCCGTTCCAGGATGTATTGAGTATCTGGTTTTATGAGCTTCTCTAAGTACCATTTCTCTCATATCTCCAAATTTTGGTACCCAAATCCTTTCAGCCCTATACCGGGTTCCGTCTTCCCGAATATTAAGATGCTTCTCCGATCCTTTGGGTATTTCATCCTTTAAATTTTCCTCTTTTAAAACTCCTTGTTGCGCCTCCTTTATTTGAGTAGTAAGGTTATTATGAATCATTATATTCATAGATTTTACTCGAATGGGTTCTCTGTCCTTCCTGCTCAAGGCATCGGCTACCACATTTGCCTTCCCCGGGTGGTAACGAATCTCAAAGTCGTAATCATTCAATAATTCAATCCACCTACGCTGCCTCATATTCAGTTGTTTCTGATTAAATATGTGTTGAAGACTTTTGTGGTCGGTATATATAATACTTTTGACCCCATATAAGTAGTGCCTCCAAGTCTTTAATGCAAAAACAACCGCGCCTAATTCCAAATCATGCGTCGTATAATTTTGTTCGTGAATCTTCAATTGTCTAGACGCATAAGCAATCACCTTCGTTCGTTGCATTAATACACAACCGAGACCTTGCTTTGATGCGTCACAATAAATCACAAAATCATCATTCCCTTCAGGCAATGACAATAGAGGTGCCGTAGTTAGCTTTTTCTTCAATAACTGAAACGCTTTCTCTTGTTCATCATTCCATTCAAATTTCTTCCCTTTATGCGTTAATGCAGTCAAGGGTTTTGCTATTCTGGAAAAGTCTTGGATGAACCTTCTGTAGTAACCAGCTAGTCCTAAAAACTGGCGTATGTGTTTCGGAGTTTTCGGGGTTTCCCACTTTTCAACAGTTTCTATCTTTGCCGGATCCACCTTAATACCTTCTTTGTTCACTATGTGACCGAGGAATTGAACTTCTTCCAACCAAAATGCACACTTTGAAAACTTAGCGTACAATTCTTCCTTCCTCAATACTTCTAACACCTTTCTCAAATGTTCACCGTGTTCTTGGTCATTCTTTGAGTAAATAAGTATGTCATCAATGAAAACAATGACAAACTTGTCAAGGTATGGTCCACACACTCGGTTCATAAGGTCCATGAACACAGCTGGTGCATTAGTTAAACCAAATGGCATGACCATAAACTCGTAATGACCGTAACGTGTTCTGAAAGCAGTCTTTGGAATATCATCTTCTTTCACCCGCATTTGATGATACCCGGAACGTAAGTCAATCTTTGAATAAACAGACGAGCCTTGTAGTTGATCAAATAAGTCGTCGATTCTCGGTAGTGGGTAGTGGTTCTTGATGGTAAGTTTGTTCAACTCTCGGTAGTCGATACACAACCTGAATGTACCATCTTTCTTCTTGACAAACAAAACAGGAGCTCCCCACGGTGATGTGCTTGGTCGAATGAAACCACGCTCTAAAATTTCTTGTAATTGGCTTTGCAGTTCTTTCATCTCGCTGGGTGCGAGTCTGTAAGGAGCACGAGCTATTGGTGCAGCTCCTGGTACAAGATCTATTTGAAATTCAACGGATCGATGTGGGGGTAATCCCGGTAATTCTTTCGGAAATACATCAGGAAATTCTTTTGCAATGGGAACATCATTGATGCTCTTTTCTTCAGTTTGTACTTTCTCGACGTGTGCTAGAACAGCATAGCAACCTTTTCTTATTAGTTTTTGTGCCTTCAAATTACTAATAAGATGTAGCTTCGTGTTGCCCTTTTCTCCGTACACCATTAAGGGTTTTCCTTTTTCTCGTATAATGCGAATTGCATTTTTGTAACAAACGATCTCTGCTTTCACTTCTTTCAACCAGTCCATACCGATTATCACATCAAAACTCCCTAACTCTACTGGTATCAAATCAATCTTAAATGTTTCGCTAACCAGTTTAATTTCTCGATTCCGACATATATTATCTGCTGAAATAAATTTACCATTTGCTAATTCGAGTAAAAATTTACTATCCAAAGGCGTCAATGGACAACTTAATTTAGCACAAAAATCTCTACTCATATAGCTTCTATCCGCACCCGAATCAAATAAAACGTAAGCAGATTTATTGTCAATAAGAAACGTACCCGTAACAAGCTCCGGGTCTTCCTGTGCCTCT
This sequence comes from Rutidosis leptorrhynchoides, assembly GCF_046630445.1. Classification (NCBI taxonomy): domain Eukaryota; kingdom Viridiplantae; phylum Streptophyta; class Magnoliopsida; order Asterales; family Asteraceae; genus Rutidosis; species Rutidosis leptorrhynchoides. The sequence goes on from NC_092336.1 coordinate 26,448,375, forward strand.
GCCGCATTAATATTGAAAACTCTTCCGCGGCCTTGTCCATTCGTGTTCTCCTGGTTCGGGCAATTTCTAATAATGTGGCCCGGTTTTCCACATTTATAACAAACTACATTGGCATAACTTGCTCCGACACTACTTGCTCCGCCATTACTCGTTCCGACACCATTTGTTCCTTTCGTTCTATTAACCCCTGGTCCATAGACCTCACACTTCGCCGTGCTATGACCATTTCTTTTACACTTGTTGCAAAATTTGGTGCAAAACCCCGAGTGATACTTTTCACACCTTTGGCATAGCTGCTTCTGATTGTTGTTGTTGTTGCGGTTATTATTGTTATTAGGATGATTGTTGTAGTTGCTGTTGTTGTTGTTGTTGTTGTTGTTGTTGGGCCGTTTGTTGTAGTTGCGATTGATGTTGCGATTGTTGGGATAATTGTTGCGATTATTGTTGTAATTGCTGTTGTTGTTGTATTGGTGATTCTTATCACCGTTTTCCTCCCACTTTCTTTTGACTTGCTTCACATTGGCCTCTTCAGCAGTCTGTTCTTTAATTCTTTCTTCAATCTGGTTCACTAGTTTGTGAGCCATTCTACATGCCTGTTGTATGGAGGCGGGCTCGTGTGAACTTATATCTTCTTGGATTCTTTTCGGTAATCCTTTCACAAACGCGTCGATCTTCTCTTCCTCATCTTCGAATGCTCCCGGACACAATAGGCACAATTCTGTGAATCGTCTTTCGTACGTGGTAATATCAAATCCTTGGGTTCGTAACCCTCTAAGTTCTGTCTTGAGCTTATTGACCTCGGTTCTGGGACGGTACTTCTCGTTCATCAAGTGCTTGAATGCTGACCACGGTAGTGCGTACGCATCGTCTTGTCCCACTTGCTCTAGATAGGTATTCCACCATGTTAACGCAGAACCTGTGAAGGTATGCGTAGCGTACTTCACTTTGTCCTCTTCAGTACACTTACTTATGGCAAACACCGATTCGACCTTTTCGGTCCACCGTTTCAATCCGATCGGTCCTTCGGTTCCATCAAATTCCAAAGGTTTGCAGGCAGTAAATTCTTTGTAGGTGCATCCTACACGATTTCCTGTACTGCTAGATCCAAGGTTATTGTTGGTATGTAGCGCAGCCTGTACTGCGGCTATGTTTGAAGCTAGAAAAGTACGGAATTCCTCTTCATTCATATTCACGGTGTGTCGAGTAGTCGGTGCCATTTCCTTCAAAATAGTCAAATGGAACAAGTTAATCATATAGAATATTAAGAGTAGTTAATAGTATTTCGTAGCATAATATGAACTCATTTATAAAAGCTTTTTCTTCATATTAACGTTTTATAAGTTTAAATTCGGGTAGTACCTACCCGTTAAGTTCATACTTAGTAGCTAATATACAATTCAACTACTACAATTCTATATGAAAAACTGATTATAATAATATTTCGCGTTCAAACTTTTATACAATATTTTACAAACTTACAATACCGCTTATTTTACATAAAGCATGAAATATAGCACACAATAACTTTGATACAAGATGGTTGTGAAGATAATTCTAGCTAGTACACAAGTCGTTCAGCAAAGGCAATAAAGACACGTAATTCATACATCCAGAAACAAGTCATGCATTCTGGTTTTACTAGGATTACTTCCCATCCTTGGTCTTGTGGAACATAACCGTTATGGCCGTTGATAAGACAGCGTGTTGTAACGTCGTCAAAGGGACGAGGGTTACGTAATGTCCAACAGTCCCGTAACAATCTAAAAACCTCATTTCTTACCCCAATTACCGACTCCGTCACTTGTGGGAACGTTTTGTTTAATAGTTGTAGGCCGATGTTCTTGTTCTCACTTTGGTGAGAAGCGAACATTACTAATCCGTAAGCATAACATGCTTCTTTATGTTGCATGTTAGCCACTTTTTCTAAATCACGAAGTCCTATATTCGGATATACTGAGTCAAAATAATTTCTTAACCCGTTGCGTAAAATAGCATTTGGGTTCCCCGCAATATATGCGTCAAAGTAAACACATCGTAACTTATGGATTTTCCAATGTGATATCCCCCATCTTTCGAACGAAAGCCTTTTATAAACCAAGGCATTCTTGGAACGTTCTTCGAATGTCTTACAAACTGATCTCGCCTTAAATAGTTGTGCCGAAGAATTCTGACCGACTCTAGACAAGATTTCATCAATCATGTCTCCGGATAGGTCTCTTAAAATATTGGGTTGTCTATCTATTTTGTGTTTTTATACTGTAAAATAGACAAGAGTTAGATTCATAAAAAAAAAATACTTATTAATACAAGCAATTTTTACATATATCATAAAGCATAAGCACACTATATTACATATATTACAGCACACGAATACAACTATCTTATTCCGACTCGCTTGTTTCTTCTTCTTCGGTTTTGGTTCGTTTTGCCAAGTTTCTAGGGATATATGATGTTCCCCTAATACGAGCCGTCGTAATCCACATTGGTTTAGAAAAACCTGGTGGTTTAGAGGTTCCCGGGTCATTGTTACAACTTAAGGACTTCGGGGGTTGACGATACATATAAAGTTCATCGGGGTTGGAATTAGATTTCTCTATTTTTATGCCCTTTCCCTTATTATTTTCTTTTGCCTTTTTAAATTCAGTTGGGGTAATTTCTATAACATCATCGGAATTCTCGTCGGAATCCGATTCATCGGAGAATTGGTAATCCTCCCAATATTTTGCTTCCTTGGCGGAAACACCATTGACCATAATTAACCTTGGTCGGTTGGTTGAGGATTCTCTTTTACTTAACCGTTTTATTATTTCCCCCACCGGTTCTATTTCTTCTTCCGGTTCCGATTCTTCTTCCGGTTCCGATTCTTCTTCCGATTCCGACTCTTCTTCCGGTTCCTCTTCGGGAACTTGTGAATCAGTCCACGAATCATTCCAATTTACATTTGACTCTTCATTATTATTAGGTGAGTCAATGGGACTTGTTCTAGAGGTAGACATCTATCACATAATATCAAACGCGTTAAGAGATTAATATATCACATAATATTCACATGTTAAAAATATATAGTTTCCAACAAAATTTGTTAAGCAGTCATTTTTCAATTAAACACGGTCGAAGTCCAGACTCACTAATGCATCCTAACAAACTCGATAAGACACACTAATGCAAAATTCTGGTTCTCTAAGACCAACGCTCTGATACCAACTGAAATGTCCCGTTCTTATTGATTAAAAACGTTCCATATTAATTGATTTTGTTGCGAGGTTTTGACCTCTATATGAGACTTTTTTTTTAAAGACTGCATTCATTTTTAAAACAAACCATAACCTTTATTTCATCAATAAAGGTTTAAAAAGCTTTACGTAGATTATCAAATAATGATAATCTAAAATATCCTGTTTACACACGACCATTACATAATGGTTTACAATACAAATATGTTACAACAAAATAAGTTTCTTGAATGCAGTTTTTACACAATATCATACAAGCATGGACTCCAAATCTCGTCCTTATTTAAGTATGCGACAGCGGAAGCTCTTAATAATCACCTGAGAATAAACATGCTTAAAACGTCAACAAAAATGTTGGTGAGTTATAGGTTTAACCTATATATATCAAATCATAATAATAGACCACAAGATTTCATATTTCAATACACATCCCATACATAGAGATAAAAATCATTCATATGGTGAACACCTGGTAACCGACATTAACAAGATGCATATATAAGAATATCCCCATCATTCCGGGACACCCATCGGATATGATATAAATTTCGAAGTACTAAAGCATCCGGTACTTTGGATGGGGTTTGTTAGACCCAATAGATCTATCTTTAGGATTCGCGTCAATTAGGGTGTCTGTTCCCTAATTCTTAGATTACCAGACTTAATAAAAAGGGGCATATTCGATTTCGATAATTCAACCATAGAATGTAGTTTCACGTACTTGTGTCTATTTTGTAAATCATTTATAAAACCTGCATGTATTCTCATCCCAAAATATTAGATTTTAAAAGTGGGACTATAACTCACTTTCACAGATTTTTACTTCGTCGGGAAGTAAGACTTGGCCACTGGTTGATTCACGAACCTATAACAATATATACATATATATCAAAGTATGTTCAAAATATATTTACAACACTTTTAATATATTTTGATGTTTTAAGTTTATTAAGTCAGCTGTCCTCGCTAGTAACCTACAACTAGTTGTCCACAGTTAGATGTACAGAAATAAATCGATAAATATTATCTTGAATCAATCCACGACCCAGTGTATACGTATCTCAGTATTGATCACAACTCAAACTATATATATTTTGGAATCAACCTCAACCCTGTATAGCTAACTCCAACATTCACATATAGAGTGTCTATGGTTGTTCCGAAATATATATAGATGTGTCGACATGATAGGTTGAAACATTGTATAAGTGTCTATGGTATCTCAAGATTACATAATATACAATACAAGTTGATTAAGTTATGGTTGGAATAGATTTGTTACCAATTTTCACGTAGCTAAAATGAGAAAAATTATCCAATCTTGTTTTACCCATAACTTCTTCATTTTAAATCCGTTTTGAGTGAATCAAATTGCTATGGTTTCATATTGAACTCTATTTTATGAATCTAAACAGAAAAAGTATAGGTATAGTCGGAAAAATAAGTTACAAGTCGTTTTTGTAAAGGTAGTCATTTCAGTCGAAAGAACGACGTCTAGATGACCATTTTAGAAAACATACTTCCACTTTGAGTTTAACCATAATTTTTGGATATAGTTTCATGTTCATAATAAAAATCATTTTCTCAAAATAACAACTTTTAAATCAAAGTTTATCATAGTTTTTAATTAACTAACCCAAAACAGCCCGCGGTGTTACTACGACGGTGTAAATCCGGTTTTACGGTATTTTTCGTGTTTCCAGGTTTTAAATCATTAAGTTAGCATATAATATAGATATAGAACATGTGTTTAGTTGATTTTAAAAGTCAAGTTAGAAGGATTAACTTTTGTTTGCGAACAAGTTTAGAATTAACTAAACTATGTTCTAGTGATTACAAGTTTAAACCTTCGAATAAGATAGCTTTATATGTATGAATCGAATGATGTTATGAACATCATTACTACCTTAAGTTCCTTGGATAAACCTACTGGAAAAGAGAAAAATGGATCTAGCTTCAATGGATCCTTGGATGGCTCGAAGTTCTTGAAGCAGAATCATGACACGAAAACAAGTTCAAGTAAGATCATCACTTAAAATAAGATTGTTATAGATATAGAAATTGAACCAAAGTTTGAATATGATTATTACCTTGTATTATAATGATAACCTACTGTAAGAAACAAAGATTTCTTGAGGTTGGATGATCACCTTACAAGATTGGAAGTGAGCTAGCAAACTTGAAAGTATTCTTGATTTTATGAAACTAGAACTTTTGGAATTTATGAAGAACACTTAGAACTTGAAGATAGAACTTGAGAGAGATCAATTAGATGAATAAAATTGAAGAATGAAAGTGTTTGTAGGTGTTTTTGGTCGTTGGTGTATGGATTAGATATAAAGGATATGTTATTTTGTTTTCATGTAAATAAGTCATGAATGATTACTCATATTTTTGTAATTTTATGAGATATTTCATGCTAGTTGCCAAATGATGGTTCCCACATGTGTTAGGTGACTCACATGGGCTGCTAAGAGCTGATCATTGGAGTGTATATACCAATAGTACATACATCTAAAAGCTGTGTATTGTACGAGTACGAATACGGGTGCATACGAGTAGAATTGTTGATGAAACTGAACGAGGATGTAATTGTAAGCATTTTTGTTAAGTAGAAGTATTTTGATAAGTGTCTTGAAGTCTTTCAAAAGTGTATGAATACATATTAAAACACTACATGTATATACATTTTAACTGAGTCGTTAAGTCATCGTTAGTCGTTACATGTAAATGTTGTTTTGAAACCTTTAGGTTAACGATCTTGTTAAATGTTGTTAACCCAATGTTTATAATATCAAAAGAGATTTTAAATTATTATATTATCATGATATTATGATGTACGAATATCTCTTAATATGATATATATACATTAAATGTCGTTACAACGATAATCGTTACATATATGTCTCGTTTCAAAATCATTAAGTTAGTAGTCTTGTTTTTACATATGTAGTTCATTGTTAATATAATTAATGATATGTTTACTTATCATAATATCATGTTAACTATATATATAACCATATATATGTCATCATATAGTTTTTACAAGTTTTAACGTTCGTGAATCACCGGTCAACTTGGGTGGTCAATTGTCTATATGAAACCTATTTCAATTAATCAAGTCTTAACAAGTTTGATTTCTTAACATGTTGGAAACATTTAATCATGTAAATATCAATCTCAATTAATATATATAAACATGGAAAAGTTCGGGTCACTACACCTGTAGTGCGGTTCGGGTTTTCGCCCGAAAGCGTGTGTACGTGAAAAATGAACGGATGAGTGAGTTATTCCCCTGTCAGTGAATCCGAATACTTAAAAAAGCATATAAAGATCCAAGATTACCTAGAACCGTTGATAACCTCTCCACGGAAATAACCTCGCGAAATAAACCTGCTACCGCTCTTGTATATTAGGTTTTATATTACTAAACTAGCCTTTAAGAGCCCGTGCATTGCACGGCGACTCTTAATCAAAAAAACTGTCTAGAAAGTTAAACACAAAATTTGAAATTGTTGAAATATATAAATATAGCGATGAGTGCATTAAAGGGTCAATTTGGATTATTGATTTTTTTCTGGATAAGGGGATGGTGCCCCTGAAAAATCCATTAGAATAAATAAAAGGTACAACTACAACGGGTACAACTACAACGGGTATATCCGAGGGGAGTTTTTAGTGAACTTCAAAACACTTACAAAATGACACCAAGAATGACAAAACTAAAATTAAAACAATGACAAAGGGATTAATTAATGTACATCTCAAGTCCAAAATGCAAAATAACAATGAAAGATACATTTTAAATTATACCACAAACCATGGTAATAAACCCGAAACACACATTTAAAACACTCGATATTTAGTACCATCTTCCATACCATGAAAATATGTGTGACCATGTAATTTAATCAAATGCAAATACTTCATCTCAATAATCAGGCTACTTTGAGAAGTCCATATAACCTTGGGCAATTGAGAACATATAAATGAACAGGCCCACCAGAACCAGCCTTTAACCTTGCGGCCCAAAACAAAATTATTATTACTCTGTTCACAGATTTTCATAATGTGCAGCCCATAGTAGAAATCCATGTAAACCCCTCGACCCATTTGAAAAAAAACATCATTTAAATCTTTAACATCCTTGACTATAATACTCCTTTGATCACCATTAGAGTTCATAACCCATAACTTTCCCAATTTATTTTCATAATTTGACCGTAGAGCTTTGACTAGTTGACTATCAAACAACATAAGACGACTGATTGTACCAACAAAAATCACCTCCCAAATAAAATTGGCCACAGCAACATAAATAACCTTCCTCTTTTTAAACCATTGACTATTTAAAGTCAAACTAACAGCACAATGCCAAAACGAAACACCCAGATTATAAACAACAAAAACACCCTCCAACTTACTAACCTGGTGTCTACTTTGGATATGAAGGCAGCTCCAGAGACATACAAACATAACACCAATATTTAAATTCAAAATAATGACCCGTTGACTTTTAAAAGTCATCATAACAGTTAACAACAATTGGTTATCTTCTTTTGTACCAGTGGAAAAAGGAAACAGTAGTAGCAAATCCAACATTCTGTGAACCAATTAGATGCAGTAGAGGCCACATCACAGCAACATAAAAAGTAGCAGCCACCATGATGACCATATATCTTTGACTTTTGAAGACTGCACCAAAACAAATTACAATATCTATACTCCATGTTGTAATCACCATAAGCACAAAAGACTTCCCAACAACATAAGATAATCCAGTGAAAGAACCAAGACATAGAGTGTGTACTTTTATTGCATAAATACATATATATTTAATCATACATATAGTAGTATTTTGGACAAAAAGTGTTGTGAGTAATGTATTTGTTAAAGAGATTACCCAAGTTTACCATTCAACAACCCACCCATTTTTGATAATTCTACCATTAATAAGGCATTTGATTTAATGGAAACAAAAACATACAATAGTAAGAGAAATGTTGGGGTACATTACTGATTTGATCTCATCTGGTCTTTCAACTATAGTTGTTGACCGGGTGAATGCAGCAGCGTGTCGTCATTGTTCTTACAAAAATACTCATAATTATTCAAATAAAATAATAGGACATGATCTCTAACAATGACCTCCTAAGATGATTCCTTTTGAAAAATAAGAAGAAAATCAAATTATATAAAAAAAAAAATTAACAATTATTAAAAACAATATGAATTACTTCATAAAAATGGAAACCAAATTAAAAAAATCATCAGACTAAAAATCGTGACAATTCCACAAACCAAATTACAACTATAATAAGTCATATAACACATGAAACAATCGCAAGGAACAATGCAGTACAAATAAAAATAATAATAATAACAAAAATCGAGTATATAAAACAGCAAAATACCTGATAATGAAGTCGAAATCGATAATCGAAAATCACTCAGAAACGTCGCAAGTTAGAGTGAAAGCTTTCGAGATGAAGATTCAGGGTATGGTTAAATTGCAATTAAGCAGCAGATTTAGGGTTTGAGAGAAAGGAATTCAGTCGTCGATTTAGGATTTGTAGAAGGGGTTGGATTAAAGATTGATATGATTAAGGATTGCGTTTGATACAGGTATTGGTTCTGGACGGAAATTCGTTCTGGAATGATGATGAAAGTGACGGATGCTATCGTATAACATAATAACCGGCGATGGTTCCGGCGAGTTTAACACCGGAGATATTATACAAAATTTATACCATTAGGTGCGTAAAATTGTAGCGGATAAATTGGTTGTAGCGGCGACCTCTATTACGGCTGCCGACGGCCATAATCGCCGGTTTGTAAGGTGGTGGATTTTAGAAGTTTGAAGAGAGAGGGTTACAGTGTTGTTTGAAGAGAGATGGTTGTATGTGTTTTTTTCTTGGTAAATGGTAGGGTAGTGACGAATAGGATAATGCGAGTTGTCATTTTGTAGTAATTAAGAAAAATAATTATGAGTTAATAAGAAATTAACATGTGGATTAAGTTAATGAGGTAAAAGGATGGACGCGACACGTGGCAATATGCTTTACGCTTTGTAATATGTAGAGATTTTTAATAATTATGTATCTACAACTCAAATCATATCAGTCCTAAAAATTAGAGATTCAACTAGCTTTCTACTATTTTAATTGTCCACTAGTTTTGTGTATTCTATAAAACTGTCCACTAAACAAATAACTACTAAAAATTTATTACTCTATATATACCATCATGGGAATGACTAACGTGTACCCTTAGGGCATGCAATAAGAAGCATTTAATTCAGTAAAAACTTCCCAATTATAACATATTAATCATTTAATAAACTCCGTATATTTCCATATGTGTATTCATATTAATTACGGATAATGTTATTCATGGAAGGTTTTGATTATTTAATTGTTTCTTAGCACGTGCCCTAGGGCACTCGTTAGAAAATCCCTACTATCATATGCTGTTTATTACTTTTGGTCATTTAATTCTTACTAATAACTTTCAGTCAAATTACTTTAAATAAAAGAATAAAACTGATAATTTATAAAACTGATAATTCATGAATGTATCGTAATATAAAGCTTTTAAAACCAAAAGAGCTTATAACTGTTTGTCTGTTTGCATCGGATAAAAGGTCAACTGTAGTAAGGAAAATAGTCTCCAATACCTGAGACTTGGTCCTTTAATAATTTTGAAACCCTCTCAGATTATAAGAAATTGTATATCTTATTCTAACGTTTTGAATTAGCCTGTTTGTTGATATTGGATATGGGCCTTTTACCTTGTAAATGGGTGAAGTACTACATCCCTTTAAATAGGGGCGTAGCAAAAAATTTAGATTATTGGGGTCACAAAATGATAGAATAAACTCCAAGTAAGTTAATAAGTCAAAACCCAAATCCAAACACCCATAAATAAGTCAATAATAATGAGACATTTATAGTGAACTTCAAAGTCAAAAACTTGGTGTAATTTTTTTAGAATGTATAAATTTTGGTAATATCAATTGGGGTACCTCTCAAGTCTCAACAAAATGCTGCAACAACTCAATTTTTGAGAACCGAAACTAAAATTACGAACTATTGACGTTTGATTCATAAAGTCTTAAAATCCATAGGGTTTTTATACCTTAAATTGATTGATGATGTATAATTAGTGGGCTTTAAACAATTGTAAAGTGCATTCCTGTGCACTTTAAAAAAATTGGGCTGCTAAAACTAGATGTATCCATGGTGACATGGTATCACTTAAAGCAATTCCAAATACTTTATACTGAATAGGCTATTGGACTGTGATGTGGTGGGCTTTTGAGTGGTGTCGAGGGCCCACATCAAAGCATACATGGCTCCGCCCCCGCCTACAACTGGGCCTGTGAATATTGAACACATGACTAATACGTGTCTACAAACATACATTAATCAAAACATTTTTTTTCATTCTTCTTTATCTTAAAAAGACAAGAAATTGATCCACCTTAATTATCTGTGTATTTATTTTTTATCTGCGGCTGCAACAACTTGTAGTTGGAGTGTGTTTAGATGAATAGATTTGTAAACAAAGTATAGGAGCTTTGTAGCATTATATTTTAAATTTTAAATAAAATTTAAAAGGCTTATTGAAAAAAATAAATATAAATTCTTGTGAAATAGAAGGTGTAAATTCTTCTATAATAGCATCAATTGATCACTTGTTAAAGGTGAAATTACAAAAAACTTTATTCACTAAATCATTATATAGAATGGGCCAATAGCCTAGTTGGTGAATGACTCACTCTCCTTTAGGGGAGGTGAGAGTTCGGTTCCCACTAGGTGAGGATTTTCTAAATAATTGGATCAAAAACTATTTTACCGGGTCCAAATGATCTCTTCGTCCCACGCATGCGAAGATTGCAACAATAACAATGCAGGTTCGAATCTCGGGCCTGGCATGCTGTGGGGTAATTGGTGACGTTGTTTCGCCAGGCTCCAGTAGGCTACCGGGGACCGCTGAGTGGGTTGACAAAGTCAACACAGGGCTAACATGTCCCTGCCGATACACATGTTTTTTTGCAACAACTAAATCATTATATGTCATTTACTTTGTCTTATAACATGTTATTTAACATCTTTAAGCTACGTTTACTTTATCAATCGGGGATGCATCAAGGTACGAACACTAAAACTCTCACATGATATATGGGGATGCATCAATGCATATTCGTGGGTCCTAGAAAAGTATTGAGGTGGTACTGAAAGGCTTGAATAAACATGATGAAAAAAATATAATATTCCACTTGATAATTCTCCTGTTAAAACCTGTTTTTCTTCTTCTTTCAAGTGTGTTGGTAGGGTCAAAATCTTTTAAAGTTCAACTTTTTTAAGGCTATCTTCCACTTTGTATATATTGCTTTTCTTTTACCATTGTATACCATAAGTATATATAGTGTACATCTGATGTGTGGATCTTTGTTCTAGAATTATAACATGCATGCAAAAACAAAGGAGATATTAAAGTTTCTTCCTCCTTTTTGGGTAGGTCCTCCTCATTGATTAACGGAAGCTAAGGTATATAGTGTGTCATGCAATTGGGGATATATAATCTTTAGTCATCCCAACCCAACAAAAACTTTGTTCACGAACATTATAGATGAGATGAAAATATGAACATTTAGTAGAGACACTTTGTGATGAATATTGTTACTTTAGCGGGAAAACGCTCGAAGAAGTAATATATAACAATTATCGTGTTTTTCAAGCGTATGTTGAGGTTTTAGCTATTGGGGTTTAGATATTAGGGTTTAGATATTAGGGTTTATAGGGTTTAGATATTAGGGTTTAGAAATTTAGGGTTTAGTGTTTAGATTTAGGGTTTAGATTTAGGATTTAAATTGAGTTTTTAACACGAACGGTTTAGAGTTTAGGGTTTAGGGTTTGGTGTTTTGGGTTTATGGAATAAACCCAAAACACTAAACCCTAAACCCTAAACCCTAAATCGGGCTAAATTTTACTTCACAAAACATGAAAAAAAAAAAAACGTTCATATTCTTCACGAACAATATTATCTTGAATGTTATTTTTGTCGATCGTTTTCCCGCCTATAACATTCATCACGAAGTGTCTCTTCTAAATGTTCATATTTTCGTGTGATCTTGATGCCGGAAAAAAAATTCCAAAAAAACGAGAATTTTTTTTTTTGCTTCCCCCCGCTTCCCCCCGATTGGTTACTTCCCCATTGATCATGCCCCTATATATATATATATATATATATATATATATATATATATATATATATATATATATATATATATATATATATATATATATATATATATATATATATATATATATATATTGATTTAATCAAAATGAATCACTTTTTTGGTGAGGAATCACTTTTTTTAGTAATGTTTTAATTAAAGTTTTTTTTAAGGGGTTATAAATTTAGATTTAGAAATTAGGGTTCAAAAACTAGGGCTTAGGGTTTAGAAATTAGGATTTAGATTGAATTTTTAACACGAACGGTTGAGATTAAACCATAAACTATAAATCGGACTAAATTTTTAAAAAAAACTTCACACAAGATAAAAAAAAAGATGAAAAAAAAACTTCAATTAAAATATTATTCATGATGAATGTTATAATTTATTTTTTCGAGCGTTTTTCCGCTAAAATAATAACATTTTTCAAATTTTTTTTTTTTAAAAAGTTTATATTTTTATTTGAACGTTATGTCTGTAAAAAAAGATTTTTAAAAAAATAAAAAAATTTACTTCCACCAAAACATTTAAACGTGGCTTTTGCCACGTAACAAACTGATGGACGTTGCATCTTGGTGATACAAATGGTCTAATGACAAGTAATGAGTATTTAATAGTGTAAATTTTACTATGTATGAATTGCACTCCATTTATAAATAACAAAAAAGGTAACAAATTGATTTGAATACAAATGTCGTCCTCGCCTTTTAATGCAAATTATATTTGTCTAATGTTTGTGACAATGGGCTCTCTTTTTGTAGTGGACGTGAAAAGTGGGCATGCAAACGCAAAGTCTAACCTACCTCTATCCATCTCGATTTTTGCATGATTTATAGAAAACTACTGTTGATTTAACTCTTTTTCTTATTGTCTTTAAAGGAGCTTTTTGCATTATTAATTACTTTAATTGTGCTTTTAATCTATTTTCTATAATTAATTCGTAAAGCTTTCGTTTTCATTGGTCCCCTGTTTTTGTTTCTTGTTATTTGGATCTTCTTTATAGAATTTTAGTTTTACCTACAATCAATCATTTACGAGTACATATCATAAAAGTGCATAATTATAATTTATTGAATAAATGCTATGTAGACCCCATTTATTTCAACAACAATTGTATTTAAAGGTGCATCTCTAACGAGCAGTTAGGAAAGACCAACAAACAATTACAACGAATTCACAAGCGAGGAAATCCAACAAAGATTGCACTTGCTTCTATTACAATTCCATTTAAACGAAATTTTTGATGGAGTCGAAAATCAAATCCTTCTTCATCGGAGCGCCGACAAAGATGAGATTGTTAAGATATCTCCAAATGTGCCAAAGAGTATGTAAGACCGGAATTATGATTTGTACGGCAGTGTAAATATGGTACATAAAGTGTGGAAGCATTGTGCAGTTAAACAGAGATCAGAAACTGCTCAGGCCTTCGTGCGTGCCGCGCCGGTATATGTGTGCGCGCCGCGCACTGCTACTGTTGACAGTTTTCAGCTTTTTAAATTAGAGTTAATGAAGGGCATTGTTGTCTTTTCACTTAAGGACGAGTTCAAGGCTGTAAATGGCCAGTTGTGTGGTGGAGGAAACACTTTCAATACTTCCACCAACCACTTCATCTCTCCAATTAAAGGTTCTAGAGTGAGAAACCCATTTGGGAGAGAGAAAGCTCACATCGAGGGAGAAGAAGTTGATTCCGGGCCAAAGCTCAAGTATTAAAGTTGTTCATCTAGCCTTTAGCTACGTTTTGATTGTAGTGGTATGTCCTAACTTTGATTTTCTTATTTTAATTGGTTTGAGGGTTAGGGTTTGGGTTAGTGATGAACATAAAACCCATATGTGTTGATTTTGGGTGTTCTTGGGTAAGATTGAGTCATGAAGACTCAATAGTAACTAACCTAGGGTTTTAAAATGTTAATTGGTGTTTATGAGCCTTAATTGGTTAGTTAATTACTAGCACACCTAGATATTAAATAAATGGGTGTTATGTGGGTTAGTGGATAACCCGAAGTGGGTGTGTTGACTTTAAATGGTCAATTGGGTAATGATTGACCTAATTGGGAAGGATGGGTATGAAATGCCCCGATTTTGTGGTAGTTAGTGCTGTTGGACCTCAATTCATAGCTTTTGATGATTTATGATGGTCTTGACCTTAAACGGACGGTTTTGGTGTAAATGGGTGATTTAATGCATTAAGTCATTAAATGCACATGAGTAGGTTGTTGGTGTTTAGTCCAACTAGTTTGGGTGTTGATCGAGTACTTATTGTATTAGGTACTTGGCTTTGAAGCTTGCGGAAGGATAAAATCGTCACCGAATCATTAAGGTGAGTGGAATAATTATGCGTATGGGTATATGGCGTGTTTATTTGTGAATGTTATGGTATGAACCACGAGCCGGTAGTACCATAGCATGTATGTGATGAGTGTCATGATGTGAACCACGAGCCGGTAGCATCAAGTGTGAACCACGAGCCGGTAGCACTATAAAACAAAGTGTGAGCCACGAGCCGGTAGCACTATAAAATGAGGCGTGAACCACGAGCCGGTAGCGCCAAAGTGTGAACCATGAGCCGGTAGCACTATAAAGGAGTGAGACTCAAATGCGTAGTGGCGTGAACCACAAGCCGGTAGCGTCATACATTACGTATGGTGTGAACCACGAGCCGGTAGCACCATAGCGTTTATGGTTAACCATATTATGTTGTTGGATATTGTTTAGCATGTTATGTATATATTGTGTTGAGTATATGCTAATGTGGTGTTGTGATAGTGTACGAGTTGTTAGCATTATGAGTATGACGGCATGCTATTTGAGTTATATTTTCGTATGAGGTATTTGGTAGGTGCGATTGCAAATAGATGGGTAATATATGTGTATGTATAATTGTTGCACTCACTAAGCTTTGCTTAGCCTCTCGTTGTTTACCTTTTTATAGGCTCCGGCGTGGACAAGGGTAAGGGCGTTCGTTTGGATTATAGACCCCGCTTTGTTGTGATAGGGGACGCTTTTTGGATGTGTTAGCTTTTGAAGTTTGACCGAGATTTGGGTAGTTTAACGCCCAAACGTCATGCTCTAGTGTCGTTTGGAAATTAAACTAATTTGGTCGAAACTTGTATTTTGTATGAAACTCGTGAATTGGGCACAGGTGGGTCCGGGTTCGTAAAACTTGTTTTATTATTGAAACGTGTTAGTTTTACATATTAGAACATGTTGTGAAAAACGTTTCGTCTAAATATGTCGGGAAGTGGGAGATCTTTTGTAGTGACCCGAACTTTTCTATGTTTATATATATTAAATGAAATTGATATTTACATGATTAAGTGTTTCCAACTTGTTAAGCAATCAAACTTGTTAAGACTTGATTAATTGAAATAGGTTTCATATAGACAATTGACCACCCAAGTTGACCGGCGATTCACGAACGTTAAAATTTGTAAAAACTATATGATGACATATATATGGATATATATATATATATATATATATATATATATATATATATATATATATATATATATATATATATATATATATATGGATATATATATATATGGATATATATATATATATATATATATATATATATATATATATATATATATATATATATATATATATATATATATATATATATATATATATAGTTAACATGATATTATGATAAGTATGTACCTCATTAAGTATTTTAACAATGAGTTATATACATAAAAATAAGACTATTAAATTAGGAAACTCGAAACGATATATATAACGATTATCGTTATAACAACGTCTTACTAAATACATATGAATCATATTATGATATTGTTACACTATGTTTAAATATGATAATTGATAAGTAAACATATCATTAAGTATATTAACAATGAACTACATATGTAAAAACAAGACTACTAACTTAAGGGTTTCGAAACGAGACATATATGTAACAATTATCGTTGTAACGACATTTAAATGTATATATATCATATTAAGATATATTAATACATCATATTATCATGATAATATAATAATTTAACATCTCATTTGATATAATAAACAATGGGTTAACAACATTTAACAAGATCGTTAACTTAAAGGTTTCAAAACAACACTTACATGTAACGACTAACGATGACTTAACGACTCAGTTAAAATGTATATACATGTAGTGTTTTAATATGTATTCATACACTTTTGAAAGACTTTAAGACACTTATCAAAGTACTTTTACTTACCAAAAATGCTTACAATTACATCCTCATTCATTTTCATTAACAATTTTACTCGTACAATACACAGCTTCTATATGTATGTACTATTGGTATATACACTCCAATGATCAGCTCTTAGCAGCCCATGTGAGTTACCTAACCATGTGAGAACCATCATTTGGCAACTAGCATGAATGATTACACAAAATTACAAACTAATGGAGCCTATATGGTGACACCATACTTCACGTGAATGAACACACACATACACACTTTTATTTTGCAACTTACATGCATCAAACTACTCTCTCTCAAGTGTTTTTCCATTGTTCTAAGTGTTCTTCATCATCTTCATCAAAATCTAGCTCAATCTAGTTCATAAATCCATACATAAATCAAGTTATAAAACAACTACTTAAGAACACACCAACAACACTTCCAAGTTTGCTAGCTTACTTTCAATCTTGCAAATTCACTTTGAGTGATCATCTAACCTCAAGAAATCTTTCTTATTTACAGTAAGATATCTTTCTAATACAAGGTAATACTCACATTCAAACTTTGATTCAATTTCTATAACTTTAACAATCTTATTTCGAGTAGAAATCTTACTTGAACTTGTTTTCGTGTCATGAATCTACTTCAAGAACTTTCAAGCCATCCAAGGATCCTTTGAAGCTAGATCTATTTTTTTCATTTCCAGTAGGTTTATCCACAAAACCTGAGGTAGTAATGATGTTCATAACATCATTCGATTCATATATATATATAACTACCTTATTCGAAGGTTTAAACTTGTAATCACTAGAACATAGTTTAGTTAATTCTAAACTTGTTTGCAAATAAAAGTTAATCCTTCTAACTTGACTTTTAAAATCAACTAAACACATGTTGTATATCTATATGGTATGCTAACTTAATGATTTAAAACCTGAAAACACGAAAAACACTGTAAAACCGGATATACGCCGTCGTAGCAACACCGCGGGCTGTTTTGGGTTAGTTAACTAAAAACTATGATAAACTTTGATTTAAAATTTGTTCTTCTGGGAAAATGATTTTTCTTATGAACATGAAACTATATCCAAAAATCATTGTAACACCCCGTTTTTAGTTATGCGTTATTTCGAACGTCATTCGAAATTCGAGGCATGTAAGCGTATATTTAGATCCCAAATAAAGTTGGAGTTGAGGTTCTAAAACCTTACCATTGGATAGTAAATCTCATTACGTTTCCAACGATATTTGATTCGTCGAAAACGGAGTTACGGTTTGAAAGTTATGACCAAAACAAGTTTCAGTTTCAAACGCAGTTCATTGGGACGCCGTCCAACCTTTTTGGGCGCCGTCCAAGAGGCCTGACGGGCCAGCAGCTGTATTTTTCTCAAATTAAAAGGGATACTTTGGTCTTTTCACGTAGGGTCAGTTTGGGATCATCAAAACTGATCTAGAACACATTTGGAGCTCATTCTCACCCACACAAAACACTCCCATTCATTTTAGAGAGAGAGATATAGAGTGTTAGTGAGAGAAAGCTCACTTTGGGGAAGAAGAAGAAGAAGGAATCTTGACCGAGCCCGAGTTTTAAAGTTGTTCATCTCGTTAACGGCTACATTTTGGTAGTGTTGGTAAGTTCTAACTCCGATTTTCATTATTTGATTTTGATATTCAAATTAGGGTTTGAGCTTGATTTTGTTAGAAACCCTTTAATGGTTGTGAAATGGGTTTGTTGTGGTTAGTAGATGGGTTTTGACCCATTATTGGTGGGTTAGGGTTTGATGACGATTTTGGTCATGGTTTTGGGTGTAAATCACTAGTTTATAAATGTGTTAGTGTATAGATGTTCATAAGAACATGTTAGTTGGTCAAAAATGGGTATTGACTTTGAATTGTGTCAAATTATGTTTTGGGTCAAGATTGGAGGAATCAAGTATAAAAGTGGTTGATTCAAGTATCAAATGATGATTTGTTAAGTTAATCATTAGCCGATAGTGATTTTGGGCGTTTGTGGGGACTTATGTCATAATGGGTGAATTGAATTGGGTCGAATTTAGTAATGACACTAATTTGGATTAAATGGATATTAAATGCTTTTGTTAGTGTTAAATGACGTTTTTGAATGGGTCGGAATTACCACCTGTAGTGGTAATTGGTGAAGTCCCCTTTAGGTGTCTAAATGGACGATTTGTGGAGGTCGGTATAAACCCTTGGTTAAGGGTGTTGGAGCTGAATTCTCTTGTAGAGAATGTATGTTGATTGTGTGTATATCTATATGCGTATTATAGGTAAAAGCTTGCTCGGTTGCGTTTAGAGGCGATTTACATACATGATTTTGTGCGGGCGTTTCGAGGTGAGTGGAATAATTATGCGTACATGTTAATGGCGTATTTATTTGTGAATGTTATGGTATGAACCACGTGCCGGTAGTACCATAACATGTATGTGACGAGTATTATGATGTGAACCACGTGCCAGTAGCATCAAGTGTGAACAACGTGCCGGTAGCACTATAAAATTTGGATGTGAACCACGTGCCGGTAGCATCAAGTGTGAACCACGTGCCGGTAGCACTATAAAATTTGGATGTGAACCACGTGCCGGTAGCATCAAGTGTGAACCACGTGCCGGTAGCACTATAAAATGAGGCATGAACCACGTGCCGGTAGCGCCAAAGTGTGAACCACGAGCCGATAGCACTATAAAAGAGTGAGACTCAAATGCGTATGGTGTGAACCACGTGCCGGTAGCATCATAGCGTTATGGTTAACCATATTATGTTGTTGGATCTTGTTTAGCATGCTATATATATATATATATATATATATATATATATATATATATATATATATATATATATATATATATATATATATATATATATATATATATATATATATATATATATTGTGTTGAGTATATGCTAATGTGGTGTTGTGATAGCGTACGAGTTGTTAGCATTATGTGTATGACGGCATGCTATTTTGAGTTATATTTTCGTATGAGGTATTTGGTGGGTGCGGTTGCAAATAGATGGGTTATATATGTGTATGTATAATTGTTACACTCACTAAGCATTGCTTACCCCTCTCGTTGTTTACCTTTTTACAGGTATTGTGTTATGAAGCTAGCTAGTTGATAGGCTAGATGCGTAGGAGCACTTGGGCTCGATGGGGGTAGCTTTTGGAGATATAGAATCGGATTGGGGATTTGGTAGTCCCCGAGATTATGCTCTTGGTATTGGGTTGGGTTATCGAGTCATAATCCGTAGTTCGTGGTGTAAACACTTTTATTTAACGTTTTATTGATGTAAAACTTGAGTTAGTTGTTACAAAACATTTGGTTGTGGATTTGAAGTGTTAAAGCTTGTTTTGGGAAGAAAAGTCCAGGTCAGGTCTGCTGGACGCCGTCCCAGACTTCTGGACGCCGTCCAGTATAACGTGGCTAGTGGTTTTTCTGTCTCAGAACATTTTAGTTCAATTGGACGCCGTCCCATTTTCTGGACGCTGTCCAGGTCTTCTTTGCTGGACGCCGTCCAGATGTACTAAATCAGAAGAAAAAACAAATTTAAGACGTGTTTTTGGTAAAATGAAGTTGGGTTGTTACAAGTTGTATCAGAGCATAGTCTAAGGGAATTAGGTGACCTTGGAATAGGTGCCTAGTCTTAGACTTATTGGCAGTTATGCATTATTTGCGGGACTTGTAGGAATACGGGTCGGATTGAGATTTGTTAGTGCCTTAGAGTAAGTGACTAACTAGGACTTGTGTTTATCCAAAGTGTGATTATGTGGGGCCTTATTTCGTGTGTAAATTAGTGCCTTAGCTAGCTAGTGCCTAACGTAAGTAGGCGAGCTTGGACATTGTTTTAGTGATAGTCACCTAGGATGTAGGTTGACTTGTTGTTGCGGTGTACTTGTGTACATTTATTATTATATTGTATATAGGTGTATATATACAGGTATCTTTTATGCGGTAACCTAGGGATGAATCTATTGGAGAGATTCGCATGTTTGTCGGTTTGAGTGATCAAGTTCGCGGTAAGGACTTTGATCATTCGGGTACTAGGAGTTATCGCGTGTTATTTTGTGTGTATGTTGCATCAGTCCGGGTAAAGTACTTTGCGTGACCATGCGAAAATGGTAAGGTACGCAATTGTAATAGTGACCGATCACCATTATTACAACCGTGTATCTTGGCACCAAGCATGACATGACAAGTACCGAACGGAGGAAACGTGGCATGGTTGGGGTAGAACGGGATGAATTAGGAATCTTTTATTGGTTCCTAGTTTATAGTAGTCTCGAGTGATGTGCTTGTTATCACATCAGGTTCTTTGTGAGTCGGGAAGTGTACGATGGATTCGGTGTTAAGTGAGCAAGCCAACTCACGAGTTTGGTGTGTGCTTAGTCACCCTACGTGGTGGGTGCATTATTGAGATTGTCATTGGTTGTAGTTACCCATTGTAACTAGGATAACCGATTAGTGTGTATGTGTGTGCGACGAGGACTTGAATCCCGTAATGGGACGTAGCAAGTCTAATGATTGTAGAATTGGGTTACACTCCGTAGAGTGTGTGGTTAGAGGATCGTGTAAGGATTCTAGTTGTGAGTCGCCTTGGAATCGGCAAACCGAGGAATCTTTGGGTCATTAAACTCATGGGAGTGGGTCCCGTATGACGATGATTGTGTTAGTGTGTTAGCATGTTGTGGATTATAGGGTGCCATTCCTAACGGAATACCCCTGTTGATGTGGTTGTGTCGTTGTGCGAAATAGTGTAAGACTTGGCGTTTCCAAGCATCTCTTTAGTGTTAGATGAAAGGTTTCGTTAGGCTATATCATTCGGCCTTGTGGAAATTGTGGGTAGCGTGTGATCGCTTGGAACTTTCGATAAGATAATAAACCGTAAGGTTGTCGTGTAGGTATGACTTCGGGTCATTATTATAGAGAGATGGGTGACATCGGGTGTATGGAACCTAAAGATCGATTTTCTAAAATTCGATTGATTGTGGTGGGAGTCTGCATGACACTGCGTCAGGTGCCCTTTTATACCTGCTAGTGTAATGTTCAACTCTGGTAGTGGTGTGATCACTTTGTGCTTAGGGTGCCCGTGAAATACCCTTGGAAGTATCGGAGATTATAATAGTGATCGACGGGTGATAGTAATTCGACGGTTGCAAAAGTCAAAGTTTAAGAGCATTGTGATGAATACTTCTTATGAAGTGACGGATGAGTGAATCTTGTTGCTCTTACGTGATGGATGGGTAAAGATGACCGGTGAGCCGGTGATGTACTTAATCTTTGGTTAGGCCGAAGATTTCGATGAATTGTTGATATTGCGGTCGACGCAATTATCGTGTCGGATTGGTCACTCTTCATCATGAGAGCGAGCCATTATTGATAAAGGTTCGTTGAGTGGAAGGTCGGGTGATCTCGACTGAGATGCACGACTGATTAAGCGGAGTGGCATATGCCTAGGCTTAGAGGCGTATGTGGAACTTTGGTGGAGTTCGCTTTGCGAACGATTAAGGAAGTTGACTGTGAATTGTGGTATGAAGGTGTGATGTCATCGCGTGTATGACATTCCAAATGAATGTGGATGTCGGCTCTGAGAGCCTGAAGTGAATTTGGAGTAATGTGGAGTATGTGACCAACGATGAGAATGGTCATGTGTTCCGTGGAACGACAATTTCACGGGATGTTATCATCTTGGCAGTGAGAAATGGAGCTGAATCCTTAGTGGGGGAGTTTTTACTACCACCCGAGGAAGCTTCGGTGGTGTTTGTATAGTGAAATGTCGGGGTGTACCGTGCTAGACCTCAGCAGGAATTCGGATTTCCTAACGAGGAAGAGTGACGGGTTGGAGATGTCGACTCGAGATCGTGCATTTACGATTGTGAGTTATGATTCTGGAATGATATGTGTGGAGATTGGGATGTTAGAATCGAGCTGTGACAACCCGTAAATTTTCGGCAAAATTTAAACAGAAATCATATTTCATTTAACCTCGACTAATTCCGACGATTCACGAACAATTATTTGTAAATAATTACGCATTAATTTGATATATTAATATTATTATTATTAATATCCTTTTTAAACAAGATATCAATAATTAATATCTTTATTATCAGTATTGTTATTATGAATAAAAAAAATATTGACAAATATTCTTGGAAAAGTAGTAAATCAATTTGTTTATTTTAAAAAAAATATATAAAAAAAATCCTTAAAATAAATGATTTTTTTAATAAAATAAATAAATAAATAAATAAATTACCTTTTAATTAAAAATTATAATGGAAAACTACTTTTATTATTTTATTTTGTGTATTATCCCAAGACCTAACATTTAATACTTTTAAATTTTAAAATCCCATTAAAAATTAAAATATTTCTTTTTCTTTTAATTATTTTATTCTTTTTACCTAATTTTTTTAAGTATAAATACCCCTCATTTCTCATTCAAACTCACACCAAAATTTCTCTCATTCCCTCTTTGAAGAATTACTACTAGTAAGTATTCTTTTCTTACTTTTTACTTTTTACTTTTTACTTTTTTACTTTTTTACTTTTTACTATTTAATTCGGTTTATTATTTTTTTACCGAAACATGTAAATAATGTTATAAATTATATGCAATTAAAATTAAAATAAATAACATGTTATAATTAGTAATATATTTTACTAAAAATTATAAAAGTATTTTTATGAATTAATATGTAGGAGTTATAATTAAAATCGAATTAATGAATATATATATGTATATACGCACCTAACGTGAAGGTTATAATTAAAGATAGCGTATAAAGACTATAAACATCACCGCTACTTGTGGCCTAGGATGATCTTTGTTACCATTATGGGACGCTTGTGGATCTCGAATGCCAAGACTTAGATTCTGGTCAAGAGATCCTGGGCCGCTCGGTAACAATAGATCATTCAAGTGACTTGCATGTTAGCGACGAAGTTTGGACGAGATTGTACAACATCTTTGTTAAGAATTATAACCCGAACATTCTTAAACTAGAAGCTTACTATAAGTGGAAGTTTTTCATAAATAGTAGGTTTCCAAAAATAGAAACTTTTGAGAAATAGGAACTTTTCTCGAAAACCGTCACTGTCAATATAGTTGCTATATTAATAAACATACTTTATGTCAAGTTAGATATTAACTAATCAAACGTTATACCTCAAGGTTGATATCCAGATCACTTACTTGCTTTACTTTCCTTCTTGCGTGGAATACTTCAACTACTATTTAATGTGAGTTCATCTGCTCCCTTTTTGTTTATTTTTTGGTTGAGAATACATGCGCAACTTTTATAACTGTTTTACACGTATCAACTATTAAACTGTGATATGTTGGGCTATGACCAGCAAGTCCCTAACCGACAAGTATAAACGATAACATGTACGGGGCAAACTTGAAAGTCTAGTCTAAATATCAGTACCAACTATTAAACTGTGATATATTGGGCTATGACCAGCAAGTCCCCAACCGACAAGTATAAACGATAACTTGTACGGGGTAAACTTGAAAGTCTAGTCTAAATATCAGTACCAACCATTAAAGTATGCTATACCCGGCTATGTCCGACTAAGTCCCTACAGTGATATTTTTAATTGCTGCGGCATTCTTAATTATTGGGGATAGGCCTATCGGGAGTAACGTCCCCTATACATTTGACTAAGTCTTTGTATTACTTGATAATGAAATTAAAACGACAAGGACAGAACAACTTGTCACGGGGCAAACAACGTTTAGTCTAAATATCACACACTGGCATAACTTTTTGATCCTGCGGGAGATCAACTTGACTGGATCTGAGTGATCTACTTATGAAAAACAAATCTTGTGGTCTAATACTATTACTGAAATCATTATTTATGACAAACCTATGAACTCACTCAACCTCGTGTTGACTTTTTAAGCATGTTTATTCTCAGGTACTTAAATATTGCTTCCGCTGTATATCTACTGCTTTGATGATGATTGCTTGCTATGCTTGGAGTCTTCATTACATATCATATCAATTAAAGACATATTTATCTTCCGCTGCAAAACTCAACAAAACGTCTCATGTAGAGTCGTTCTCGTTTATACAACTGTGAATTGATATATTAAGTCACGTTATTCTTTCAGGCCCTATCTGGAGGACGTGACAGATTGGTATCAGAGCAGGTTGTTGTAGAGAACCAGGATTGCATTTTATATGTACCTTATACAATTAGGTACCTTAGCAATGTAGGACTACAACTTTCCTTGACCGTAGTGCCTTTACTTGTTGCCTTTAACTGTTAAATGCTACACTATACTTTAGAAACTTTACTTATCTTAGAATGCCGAGCCAACCTAAGAACTTTGCTCACTTCCCTAAGTATTATCCAATTACGCCACCGCATTTAAATGCGACACCATGATTTCTGAAATTCCTGACATTCCTATGTCATCTATCATGGTTTTGTGTAGTACATATGTATTACATGAAATATTATTCATGATTTTTGAAACTCCTATAATTGTTACTATTCATACTCAAACGTATATAACTCCCTGTTATATCACGTACCTATATGCCTTATACTTTTATGCATCGGTTTGCGAACCGGAAAATGTCATTGGGTTATCACAGTATACGAATTGAAAGTCTTTAATCGAAAAATTATTAGATTACATACTTATCGTTTTATAATCTCGACACGTCATACTGCCATTATTGGAGTATAGACAAATCATATCTTATCATATCTATCCCAATAGACCTTGTCTACCACTTTTCCTAAATTTCCTCCGTAAATTACGGAAATCTTTTTGCTATAAATACGTGGAGACGAATATATCATTCAGTATTCAATACCCATTTCATATCAAACCCTATTCTAAACACATAATATGAATTTCTCGAACTCCTCGAGCTCCAACAGCAGCGTAACCGGAACAAACGAACCAATCAGCCATCATCTATTCTGGATGAATTGGGGATGGGTTCGTAGCCGACTCAATCAATGGAGGCAAGAAGAAGATGATCCCTTCCACCAACCAAATTCACCTCTTGGCGAAGAACCTGAGGCGCTTACCGGCGAACCAGTACGAAACACTATTTTCTCTCTTCTTTCCAGGGTATCCCGTCACGAATATATAATATCAAAGATTTTAGATCTTATTCACCCCCTTGTTCCAACCGCCAATCATCCCGGAATAGTAGAAGAAGTCAACGAGCTTCGCGCTCGAGTAGTGGCACTAGAGAATACGATATCTACAAGCATTAGCTGCACCAGCAGCATAACCAGTACCATCATCACCATCAACAAAAACATCCGCATCCCACGCCTCAACATCACACTCAGTATCTCAAACATCAACATCATACGCCCATAGATACCAAGGAATATTAGTAATAATGAGCTAAGATGTATTGACTCATTCTTCGTGAAGAATTATATATGTATACCTTATATATATATGATTTGGAACAATAATAAATCTTGTCGTACTAAGCAATTACATGTGAATCTCAACCAGTATATACTACTTGGTTAATTCATATCACTAATATGCTATGATGTACACCCTTCGTTAATGACTTAACAATTGTTAATCACTGCTTCAACACAATAAACTTCATTTCATAATAAATCAAGTGTAACGATGAATGTATTGATTCATAACTTCATTAGCGAAATATTTTGCGACAATTATGAAATCTCTAAGGTTTTGGAGATTATTTACTCTCGTTCCAAACCGCATAACAGATGAGTTTAATATATATTAACTCATTAAATCCATGATTATATCTGAAGAATACATATATGAACGTATATCTTCATAAAGATTGTAAATTCTATTGTACAAACTGTTAATTGTGAAAATATTTTAACGGGTAGGTAATACCCGAGAAATATTTACATCTCACATTAATACACTGTACATTCTTCAATTTCGATTCATAAATCACTAATTATACGCACTACCTTCACAATGATACACAAACATCTTCATACAAAATCAATTACACATTCTGAAATTAACATATCGGAATTCAAGTAAAGCTTTAGCAGGTGTTATCTTCCTAAAGATCACTATATTCACGAATTATATTCATTTGTATTCTACAATGAATTATCACATCAAACCACCTAAATTATCATTCATTACTTTTAACGCCTATTCGTTAACCATTAGATCCGTTAACGATTACAATCAGCGTTTAATCATCTAAAAAATAAAAATTTCTTGAAACCATCTCGGATTGATAACCAATGATTCAGATATGGTAGCATTAAATGCAGAGGAAACAAAAGAATTTTTCTCGTCACTGGATCTTAGAAATTCTAAGATATCATCGTATCCTTCGTTATAAATATCCTCTATATTTCTGAAGATATCTTTATAACGATTCTTGTCAACAATTAATTATCTCTTTGCGATATCTTTATCACATCATAAAGGAAACTGTTTTAGTTTCTATATTCTGTAAAATTCAAGTTTAAATTATGAATGATTTGAAGTATTGTTGGAAATTGAAGCATGAGTTAGTATAATATAATGACGTCAGGCCAACGTGATTATATTACAGTAAGTCATGCTAAATTTTTAATGGAAGATGATGATTCATAGACTTTATAATCATCATTTGCCATGTTATACGACTCTTACATTTAAACTCTTAAACATATCAGGAAAATATTTTTCTTGATAGTTCTATCTTTCCGGATATTCTGGTAATTTGACAAATCAAATCGTGCTATTACCTTTCCTTCTGCTTTGTATATTATGATCATTCGAAACTTCATACCTACGAATTCTGGACCGTTACTTGCTTTACGAAAGCATGAAGCTCCGACATATAAGGGAAAATATAAAGCCCGATAACAACACTGAAATTACAAACCGTGTATATCAATGCGTATAGCAATATAAAGACACGGGAGAACTAAAAACACAATAAATCCTAGAGCATAATAGAAGTAAACAGACTCCTCTGGTGGGAGTTGGAAAAGAAGGAAGATTGTGGCGATAACCAATATAAGGTCAAGAACAAGAACTGGATTGAGCATATTAACAAATCTTTTAGAAATATGAATTGAGGAAAGAAAGTATAGAAGTGGAGAAGATAATGAAACGGAAGAAGCTAATTTATAGCGAAATTCCAGACACAGCAATCGAGGCTATTCACCGCATTTAATTAAAGAAAATCCTAATTTCCTTAATTACCGGAGAATCAAATCTTCTAAAGATTATGAAGATTTCTTTAAATCCCTTAAATTTCGGAAATCAACTTTAACTATATCAAAAGTTAAGGCGAACATTTAATTTCCTCATTTCAATCTTTTACGATAGCTTCGTTTATACTCTTCCTATAATCAAATCATTTCATCCATATTACCCAATATTGATAAAACTCTATTTTCAACTCATATACCTCATTAAGATATCCTTGTTGTAAACAATTACGATCTCTATCAAATATCATGACCATGATTTTCATTAACTCCTCTCTGTTTTATCTACCCTAATATTGTGGCATAAACGCTCAAGGTTTAAATAAGCTCAATACTATTCATAACACATTTCATGCTTATATAGCACCATCATTTCTTCCTGAGAAAACCCGATCAATGACACTCTTGATTAAATCCTTTAGATAACCTCCGCATTAATTATAAAATGCACTTCGTAGAATTTATGAATCGTAAGACTTAAACTCTTAAAACAAAACAATATTCTATCCGTTGAAATTCACGCAAGGCCCCGAGTATACCTGGGAACATGAAAATCGAATAAAATGAAAATATCCTCACCTGTTTACAAACAACGCCGACTGATGGCAACAACTAAATTTCAGGATGAAATTTCTATTAACAGGGGGATACTGTGACAACCCGTAAATTTTCGGCAAAATTTAAACAAAAATCTTTATATGATTTCATTTAACCTCGACTGATTCCGACGATTCACGAACAATTATTTGTAAATAATTACGCATTAATTTGATATATTAATATTATTATTATTAATATCCTTTTTAAACAAGATATCAATAATTAATATCTTTATATCAGTATTGTTATTATGAATAAAAAAAATATTGACAAATATTCTTGGAAAAGTAGTAAATCAATTTGTTTATTTTAAAAAAAATATATAAAAAAATCCTTAAAATAAATGATTTTTTTTAATAAAATAAATAAATAAATAAATAAATTACTTTTTAATTAAAAATTATAATGGAAAACTACTTTTATTATTTTATTTTGTGCATTATCCCATGACCTAACATTTAATACTTTTGAATTTTAAAATCCCATTAAAAATTAAAATATTTCTTTTTCTTTTAATTATTTTTTTCTTTTTACCTAATTTTTTTAAGTATAAATACCCCTCATTTCTCATTCAAACTCACACCAAAATTTCTCTCATTCTCTCTTTGAAGAATTACTACTAGTAAGTATTCTTTTCTTACTTTTTACTTTTTACTTTTTTACTTTTTACTATTTAATTCGGTTTATTATTTTTTACCGAAACATGTAAATAATGTTATAAATTATATGCAATTAAAATTAAAATAAATAACATGTTATAATTAGTAATATATGTTACTAAAAATTATAAAAGTATTTTTATGAATTAATATGTAGGAGTTATAACTAAAATCGAATTAATGAATATATATATGTATATACGCACCTAACGTGAAGGTTATAATTAAAGATAGCGTATAAAGACTACAAACATCACCGCTACTTGTGGCCTAGGATGATCTTTGTTACCATTATGGGACGCTTGTGGATCTCGAATGCCAAGACTTAGATTCTGGTCAAGAGATCCTGGGCCGCTCGGTAACAATAGATCATTCGAGTGACTTGCATGTTAGCGACGAAGTTTGGGCGAGATTGTACAACATCTTTGTTAAGAATTATAACCCGAACATTCTTAAACTAGAAGCTTACTATAAGTGGAAGTTTTTCATAAATAGTAGGTTTCCAAAAATAGAAACTTTTGAGAAATAGGAACTTTTCTCGAAAACCGTCACTGTCAATATAGTTGCTATATTAATAAACATACTTTATGTCAAGTTAGACATTAACTAATCAAACGTTATACCTCAAGGTTGATATCCAGATCACTTACTTGCTTTACTTTCCTTCTTGCGTGGAATACTTCAACTACTATTTAATGTGAGTTCATCTGCTCCCTTTTTGTTTATTTTTTGGTTGAGAATACATGCGCAACTTTTATAACTGTTTTACACGTATCAACTATTAAACTGTGATATGTTGGGCTATGACCAGCAAGTCCCCAACCGACAAGTATAAACGATAACTTGTACGGGGCAAACTTGAAAGTCTAGTCTAAATATCAGTACCAACTATTAAACTGTGATATATTGGGCTATGACCAGCAAGTCCCCAACCGACAAGTATAAACGATAACTTGTACGGGGTAAACTTGAAAGTCTAGTCTAAATATCAGTACCAACCATTAAAGTATGCTATACCCGGCTATGTCCGACTAAGTCCCTACAGTGATATTTTTAATTGCTGCGGCATTCTTAATTATTGGGGATAGGCCTATCGGGAGTAACGTCCCCAATACATTTGACTAAGTCTTTGTATTACTTGATAATGAAATTAAAACGACAAGGACAGAACAACTTGTCACGGGGCAAACAACGTTTAGTCTAAATATCACGCACTGGCATAACTTTTTGATCCTGCGGGAGATCAACTTGACTGGATCTGAGTGATCTACTTATGAAAAACAAATCTTGTGGTCTAACACTATTACTGAAATCATTATTTATGACAAACCTATGAACTCACTCAACCTCGTGTTGACTTTTTAAGCATGTTTATTCTCAGGTACTTAAATATTGCTTCCGCTGTATATCTACTGCTTTGATGATGATTGCTTGCTATGCTTGGAGTCTTCATTACATATCATATCAATTAAAGACATATTTATCTTCCGCTGCAAAACTCAACAAAACGTCTCATGTAGAGTCGTTCTCGTTTATACAACTGTGAATTGATATATTAAGTCACGTTATTCTTCCAGGCCCTATCTGGAGGACGTGACACGAGCGTGGTGTAAGATTTCTTACGTAAGGTGGTTGCGTGGTACCAAAGGGTGGTATGAGACCAAGTATGCAGTTGCAGACCACGAAAGTGAGAAAAGGAAGCTGTCATTGCGGGTGCTCTCGTAGTGAAAAATCTGGGTTGTCATGAAACCTGGATAGGATTAATGGATGGGAACGAGTTCGATATCATGGCGAATGCTGTATTTTCCTTTTCGGGAAAAGTGATCTTAGAAATTGTCAGTGGATCATTCCACTTTATGGACGATTGTGAGGCGGAGAGTGTCGGTTCTGACTGTCTCCCGTAGAGACACGCAGATGTGGTTTGTTTGCGAGAGTGTGTACCCTAGTGATGTGACCCGTAGGTTGCATTAAAATATCGAGGCCATCCTTAACGGGCGGTCTAGGTAGGAAGGTTCACCCGGCGTTGGTAAATATTCTGTGAGTCGTGTGGCGAATTGCGGAAATTTCGTGATGATAATTCGCCATTGACGGGATTCTAATATACGATTAGTCTCCATGCTAGTACTAGGAAGCCGTCTTGTGTGGTTGTGTGGTAGGGTTTAGAGGAGGAACCCTGCGTCGAGTGTTGATGTTTTGCTCAGCACGTGGTGTATTATTGTCATCCCGGATTAATCCAGTGACGGATGGTCGTGTGCGGATCGATTGATTGAGTGATATGGTTATGAATGTAGCTTGTTGCTAGTTGTAGCGAGAACCTGAAGGGTTATGTGGTGTTTTTCGTATTTTCCTAAATGGAAATTCTGGACGTTGAGTGTGTGAGATATCGCTTGTTGCGGTAGTGCACGCTAGTGATTATTAGCGTGTGGTGAGATCTTAGAATTCACGGAAGATGTTATGGATGTCGGGCTTGGTTGTGTTTCGTAGGATTGAAAGGCACGACGACGATAGTTGTCGGTGAAATGCTCTACTTTTAAGACGATTGTAAAGTGTATAGTACGAGTTTGGATACTCGGCGTAGGAGCAAACGGTTGCAGTTGGTTTAACTCGAGGGTTGATTACCCGATATTGTTGTTAAATGTTGAGTCAGTGCACGAAGCGAGAATTCGGGTGCGTGATTACTACATGTGTGACTTCGCGTTGGAAGCGGAAATGTTCGAGGGAGAAGTGATTAACTTCTAGTGTTGGTGCGGATCACGAGGACGTGATCCAATTTAAGTTGTGGAGAGTTGTAACACCACGTTTTTAGTTACGCATTATTTCGAACGTCATTCGAAATGCGAGGCATGTAAGCGTATATTTGGATCCCAAATAAAGTTGGAGTTGCGGTTCTAAAACCTTACCATTGGATATTAAATCTCATTACGTTTCCAACGATATTTGATTCGTCGAAAACAGAGTTACGGTTTGAAAGTTATAAACAAAACAAGTTTCAGTTTCAGACGCAGTTCATTTTGACGCCGTCGAACCTTTTTGGACACCGTCCAAGAGGCCTGACGGGCCAGCAGCTGTATTTTTCTCAAATTAAAAGGGGTACTTTGGTCTTTTCACTTAGGGTCGGTTTGGGATCATCAAAACTGATCTAGAACTCATTTGGAGCTCATTCTCACCCACGCAAAACACTCCCATTCATTTTAGAGAGAGAGAGATAGAGTGTTAGTGAGATAAAGCTCACTTTGGGGAAGAAGAAGAAGGAATCTTGACCGAGCCCGAGTTTTAAAGTTGTTCATCTCGTTAACGGCTACGTTTTGGTAGTGTTGGTAAGTTCTAACTCCGATTTTCATTATTTGATTTTGATATTCAAATTAGGGTTTGAGCTTGATTTTGTTAGAAACCCTTTAATGGTTGTGAAATGGGTTTGTTGTGGTTAGTAGATGGGTTTTGACCCATTATTGGTGGGTTAGGGTTTGATGACGATTTTGGTCATGGTTTTGGGTGTAAATCACTAGTTTATAAATGTGTTAGTGTATAGATGTTCATAAGAACATGTTAGTTGGTCAAAAATGGGTATTGACTTTGAATTGTGTCAAATTATGTTTTGGGTCAAGATTGGAGGAATCAAGTATAAAAGTGGTTGATTCAAGTATCAAATGATGATTTGTTAAGTTAATCATTAGCCGTTAGTGATTTTGGGCGTTTGTGGGGACCTATGTCATAATGGGTGAATTGAATTGGGTCGAATTTAGTAATGACACTAATTTGGATTAAATGGATGTTAAATGCTTTTGTTAGTGTTAAATGACGTTTTTGAATGGGTCGGAATTACCACCCGTAGTGGTAATAAGTGAAGTCCCCTTTAGGTGTCTAAATGGGCGATTTGTGGAGGTCGGTATAAACCCTTGGTTAAGGGTGTTGGAGCCGAATTCTCTTGTAGAGAATGTATGTTGATTGTGTGTATATCTATATGCGTATTATAGGTAAAAGCTTGCTCGGTTGCGTTTGGAGGCGATTTACATACATGATTTTGTGCGGGCGTTTCGAGGTGAGTGGAATAATTATGCGTACATGTATATGGCGTATTTATTTGTGAATGTTATGGTATGAACCACGTTCCGGTAGTACCATAACATGTATGTGATGAGTATTATGATGTGAACCACGTGCCGGTAGCATCAAGTGTGAACCACGTGCCGGTAGCACTATAAAATTTGGATGTGAACCACGTGCCGGTAGCATCAAGTGTGAACCACGTGCCGGTAGCACTATAAAATGAGGCATGAACCACGTGCCGGTAGCGCCAAAGTGTGAACCACGAGCTGGTAGCACTATAAAAGAGTGAGACTCAAATGCGTATGGTGTGAACCACGTGCCGGTAGCACCATAGCGTTATGGTTAACCATATTATGTTGTTGGATGTTGTTTAGCATGCTATATATATATATATATATATATATATATATATATATATATATATATATATATATATATATATATATATATATATATATATATATATATATATATATATATATATTGTGTTGAGTATATGCTAATGTGGTGTTGTAATAACGTAGGAGTTGTTAGCATTATGTGTATGACGGCAAGCTATTTTGAGTTATATTTTCGTATGAGGTATTTGGTGGGTGCGGTTGCAAATAGATGGGTTATATATGTGTATGTATAATTGTTGAACTCACTATGCATTGGTTACCCCTCTCGTTGTTTACCTTTTTACAGGTATTGTGTTGTGAAGCTAGCTAGTTCATAGGCTAGATGCGTAGGAGCACTTGGGCTCAATGGGGTAGCTTTTGGAGATATGGACGCGGATTGGGGATTTGGTAGTCCCTGGGATTATGCTCTTGGTATTGGGTTGGGTTATCGAGTCATAATCCGTAGTTCGTGGTGTAAACACTTTTATTTAACGTTTTATTGATGTAAAACTTGAGTTGGTTGTTACAAAACGTTTGGTTGTGGATTTGAAGTGTTAAAGCTTGTTTTGGGAAGAAAAGTGCAGGTCAGGTCTGCTGGACGCCGTCCCAGACTTCTGGACGCCGTTCAGTATAACGTGGGTAGTGGTTTTTCTGTCTCAGAACATTTTAGTTCAATTGGACGCCGTCCCATTTTCTGGACGCCGTCCAGATAACTGGATGCCGTCCAGATGTACTAAATTAGAAAAAAAAAATTAAGACGTGTTTTTGGTAAAACGTAGTTGGGTTATTACAATCATGGTTAAACTCAAAGTGGAAGTATGTTTTCCAAAATGGTCATCTAGACGTCGTTCTTTCGACTGAAATGACTACCTTTACAAAGACGACTTGTAACCTGTATTTCAGACTATAAACTTATACTTTTTCTGTTTAGATTCATAAACTTAAGTTTAATATGAAACCATAGTGAAATGACTCGTTCATATACATTATAAATGATTCACAATAGTTGATTACATCGCGAGGTATTTGACCTCTATATGATACATTTTACAAACATTGCATTCGTTTTTAAAAGACAAACTTTCTTTACATAAAAAATTGACGGCATGCATACCATTTCATATTACATTCAACTATAATTGACTTAATATTAATCTTGATGAACTCAACGACTCGAATGCAACGTCTTTCAAAGTATGTCATGAATGACTCCAAGTAATATCCTTAAAATGAGCTAATGCACAGCGGAAGATTTCTTTAATACCCGAGAATAAACATGCTTTAAAGTGTCAACCAAAAGGTTGGTGAGTTCATTAGTTTATCATAATCAATCATTTCCGTAATAGTAATAGAACACAAGATTTCAGTTTCCATAAATATCCGTACACTCGCAAGTGTATAAAAGTATTCTATAAGTTGTTGAGCGCTTCGGTAACCATACTTAACAATTAAGGTGGCATATTCCCTTTATTATGAAATCTCCCTACACTGTACCAAGTGTAGTAAAAATGAAGTACTATGCAACCGTTTACGATACTAGAGCGACTAGCCCGGTTGGGGTTGTCAAACCCGATAGATCTATCAATAGGATTTGCGCTTACATGTTCTTACAACATGTAAATATTAGTTACCAAGCTATTAGGGAAAAATATGCAAAGTGGTACAACTCAACGTAGAATATGTTTTTAATACTTGTATCCATTTCGTAAAACAGTTATAAAAATAACGCATGTATTCTCAACCCAAAAATATATAATGCAACAGCATTTAAAAAGGGAGCAAATGAAACTCACTATACTGTATTTAGTAGCAATTATGTATATGACGGCACTGAACAAGTGCTGGGTTTGTCTCGGATTCTAGAACCTATATCAATTATATATATTAAATAATATTTTTAACATATAATATTGATAAAACAAGTTTATATATTAATTATATAATATTTTTACTTGTTTAAGTTAGTAATTAGTTGTTAGTCTTATTTTAAATGTTATATAGATTTCCTGATTTTAAATAGTCAACTCTCGATAGGTATATCTCATAGTGTGTTCGAATTCTATAGGTGTAAGAGCCATCATTAGAAAGGTATTTGAGTCCTATAACCAGCCATAATCGGCATATGTTCTGAATCGGAGTATAGGTTAGTTAAAATTTCATTTTGTCACAGGTGCGTAAATCTGTCCGCACAGTTCAATAATTCGTCATAAGAACACTCCGTAGGCTATGAAAAATAGCTAAACTCAATATTTTTAATTTTAGTTCTATATTTTAGTTATTAACATATACACTAACAGGTGTTATCAAGTAAAATAGCGCAGGTCTTAGTTAGCATAGTTTTCTAGTTAGATTGATTAAGCACACAACATTAATCTTAGCCAAATCTTTCGGTTCATAAATTATTTGTTACTACATGGTTTTTAATGAATAAAGTTTCTGGAGACTCCTTAATATGTTGTGTTTTTAAAACATAATCGAAAAGTTTTGGTTTCATAGTCGAAGTTAGGCTTATGCCCTTAACTTGTAACGGTGGACAGATTCGGATAAAATCTGTCATCAGTCAACTAATGAATTTTTTAAAAATACTTTCACTTCGTCTAAAATCATGAAAAAATTACAGAAATCTTGATTCATATATATTAACATATATCCAGAGTTATATGCTCTAAACCAAAGTTTAAGATAGCTTTTAAATTCGTGTGTCAAAACAGTTTTCAAGAACCGAAAGAGACCAATTGTTGTATATTAAGTTCTAAGGTGTTATACATATATACAAGTTATAAATTCTTATAATAACTTAATATAATGTCATAATACTTATAAATAAGTGTTTTTAAAGTCAAGTTAGTAAGGTTACATTAGTTTATAAACATGCGTGGTTTCCACCAAAACAAGTTCTAGTTTTTACAAATTTTATAAACTTATTAAGATAGCAATAGAGTAGGAATTTAACAAGAGTTTTAAGAAGTGTTCTACCTTGATTTTGAAGCTATATGATGAGGAAAATGCTTGGTGATGATCTAGTATGAAGATAGAAGTATTTTGAGAGAGTCATTTGGAGTAAAGAATGAGAAAATGGAATGAAAAAATGGGGTGGTACATATGGACGAATTTTATGTTAATAATCGAGTCATATGTTGTAAAAATAGTTAGTAAACTTGTGATTTTTTGTCTCATGACTCATTAACAAGACAAAAGATGCTAGGATCTAAAAATGGGGCTGCTAAGGAGTGTATTTTTCAATAGTTATACATCTATAAGCTGCGTATTAGACGGGTAAAAATACCATAAAAATACGAATAGAATTCATGAGGAAATAGAATGCGAATACGAGTATAGCTATCTTTGTTGAATATACTTATGTTAATATATGTATTTAAGTCTTTCAAAAGTGTATTAATACATCTTAATACAATACATATATATTCATTTTAACATAAGGGTTATTACGTCGTTAAATGTTACATATATATATATATATATTGCTTTCGAAACCCTTAAGTTAGTAGTATCAATTTATATATATAAAACCCATTATTAATATACTTAATGAGATACTTAACTATCATATATTCAAGTTAGATATAATCCATATATCCATATATATACATAAGTATATATTTAATACAAGTTATGACGTTCGTGAATCGTCGAACAAATGGTTGGTCAATTGTTTGTATGAAACTCATTTCAAAAGTTTTAAAACTTGTCAAAATTTATTGCTTATCATGTCGGAATAATGTTATCATATAAAGATTACGTTTAAATTTTGATCGGAAATTTCCGTGTCGTCACAGTACCTACCCGTTAAAGAAATTTCGTCCCGAAATTTGATTGGGATCGTCATGGCTGACAATAAGTATGTTTTCATGACGCATAAGAGCTGAAAATTAGAGTTTTATCATCATTGGGTAATATAGATAAATCAATTTGATTTTGTGAAGAGTACGAGTGAAGCTATCACAAAAGAGTGAAAATGAGTAAATACATGTTCGTCTTATCCGGTGATGTAGCCACGGTTGATTTTTGGAATTCAAGGAATTTTAGAAGAAAATCTTCGAAATCTAAATAAGATTTGATTCTTCGGAAATTAAGGAAATTAGGATCCTCTTTGGTTAAATGCGATAATCTATTTTGATTGCCCTGTCGGATATTTCAGTATAAATCCACCCTCTTCATTTCCTTATTTCCACAGCTCATACCTTCTATTCTTCCTCTCTCAATTCATACTTTAAAGCATTCATCAATATACTCCATCCAGTTCTGATTCTTGATATACTCCTAACTTTCATATCTGTCATTCTTCTTTTTTATCTGCCGCCGGAAGAATCTATTTACTTCTACTATACTCTTGATTTTCTAGTGTTTTTAGTTCTCCCGTGTCTTTATATTGCTATATGCATCGATATACACGGTTTGTAATTTCTGAGTTGTTGTTAGGCTTTATTTCTTCCCTTATATTTCGAAATCCCTGCTTCTGTCTTTCTATAATCATTGACATCCACAGTTAATGTTTTCTCATATTTGCTGTGATTTATACTCGCATTTCTATTTCGGAGCTTCATGCTTTTGTTTTCTCTTCGCAAGTAATGGTCCAGAATTTGTAGATATGGAGTTTCGAATGAACAATGACTAATGTTCTAAGAGAGAAATTGAAATGGCACGATCTTGATTTGTCAAATTACCAGAATATCCTGGTAAAGACTGAATTATCAAGAAAATATTTTCTTGATATTTTTAGAGGTTTAATAGAATACCAGAGTCATGTAACATGGCACATGATGATGGCATGGTCTGTGAATCGTCATGTCCCATTAGAAACTCAGCATGACTTTCTGTAATATAATCACGTTGATCAAGTGTCATTATATTATACTAACTCATGCTTTAGTTCCCAACACTACTTCAAAAATATTCATATTTTACACTCGAAGGTTTCAGAATTTAGAAACTAAAATAGTTTCCTTTCTGATGTAATACTGATATCGTGGAAAGATAAAAGATTTCAGTTAAGAATAGTTATGAAAATATCTTCAGAAATATGGAGGATATTTATAATGAAAGATACGATGATATCTTAGAATATTTAAGATAAGAGGATGATGAAGAATATCGTCCACAAGGGTTTTAAAGTAAAGAGCAACGTAATTGCTAAGGATTTCAGCAGACACTGAATCATTTGGATTCTTTGAAGGTAGATTTCGTCTTTGTAATTTGTCCACAGTCTCCTTCATAGTTTGCTCAATCCGTTTTCCAGTTCCAAACCTTCTCTTTTTTTGAGCCTTGCCAACTCACTATTCTTTATCATCAAACTTTTGACTGTTAAGGTCATTTATAGTTTTTGCTGCTTCATCAGCATTTTTCCAAAATTCGGAGAACTGGTTCGCGGTTTAGGGTGTTTTTCAGAAACTTCACATTCGAAGTATGTAAGTCTTGGAGATAGACGTTATATGTACACATAACTGTTGGTGTATACATGCTGCGAGATTTCAAAATACTGATTGCTGGTTCCCAGTAATTGGTATGAAAATTCTTGTTACAAGATGCTGATGAGTAAATGATGGAGTTTCGATAAATATAATGACTTTTCGGAAAGTCAAAGATCAGTGAAGTTGTTGGTAAGTTTATTGCTGATGTGGTGGGACATAAACGGTTCTCCAGTAACGATGGCGAAATTGCAACGTATATATCAAGGTTATAATAAGGCTGTTTCGACTGAAAAGTTGAAGTTGACTTGCTGGAGCTGTGACAAAACTGTCTATTTTGAAAAGGAATTAAAAAATTATTTTAGCTAATAAATGCCAAAGGGTCTGACACGGATACGTGTTAAATTATGACTTTGGTTTGGAGGGTTTTTCAGGTGCAAGACTGTGGGTAATATGTGGTTGGATCATCATCTTAATTGTTCATTATTTGAAGTGTCTTCAGGAATTTCGAAGGATTTGAACACATAATGTAATCGTTAATGTACATATGATGTTCTAACACACTTTTGAAGTCAAAATATAGCTTTGAAAGATGTAAGAATCTAAGAGTGATGATTTCAGTTATATCTCGAATTGAATTCCGAGATTTCAAAATCAGAATATGTAATTAGATTTTGAATGAGTATAGTTGTTCTAATTTCTATAAAAGAATGTATATATAGTTGATGATTGTTGAATCAGATTCGAAGAATGTAACATATTAATTGTGAATTTATATATCTCTCGGGTATTACCTACCCGTTAAAAAAAATTCACAAATAATGTTTTGTACCAGAGAATTTTATTACAGTCTTTACGAAAATATATATATATTTTCTTCAGATTTAATACAGATTTGATGAGTTAATATTAAATTAAGCTCATTTGATCTTAGGCTGGAATTAGAAATGAGTAATCTCTAACATTAGAGATTTCATAATCTTCACAGAGTATTTCACTACTGTAATTAATACTTCATTATACGCGTTGTTGATTAGTAATGATGTCCACGGTGATTCTTGAACTGTCGGAGCTTGTGATGTTATAGGTGCTGCTAGTGCTGATAATGCTGATGGTACTGACGGTGCTGGTGATGATAACGGTACTGTTGATGCTGCTGATAAAACAAGTTTAGCTTGTAAATCACGCACCATTCTTGTCAGGGTTTCTATTTTGGTTTATTCATCTGATTTATGGTTAGGGCTAGAATAGATAATCTCTAAGACTTTGGAGATTATATAATCGCCGCAGAGTGTTTCTCTAATGAAGTTATGAATCAACACTTCATCGTTTGTTGTTGTTGGTATTCCTTGGTATCTACAGAGCGTATGACATTGGTGCTCGTGGGACAGTTTGTAAAGTTGAGGTTTATGACACGGTTGAGGTTGGGGGTGGTAATGGTACTGTTGGCGATGATGATGGTGGTACTGGTTATGTTGCTGGTGCTGGTGCTGCTAGTGTTTGTAACATTTGCACCATATTCTCCAAAGCCACTACCCGAGCGCGAAGCTTGTTGACTTCTTCTATTACACCGGGGTGATTGTCGGTTCGGACGAGCGGATAAATAAAATCTAGAATTTGGTATAGTATATAATCGTGATGAGATACTCTGGAAATGAGAGAGAAAATGGTGTTTCAGACAGGTTCGCCGGTAAGTGCTTCAGGTTCTTCGCCAAGAGGGCAATGTGGTGGATGGAAGGGATCGCCTTCTTCTTGTCTCCAATGATTAAGGAGGCTACGAACCCATCCCTAATTCATTCAGAATAGATGATGGCTAATTGGTTGATCCATTCCAGTCACACTGCTTTCGGAGCTTGAGTGGGATTCCATTTCGGAATCCGAGGGACTTGAACTAATGACGAATTCCATTTTGTACGATTGAATAAAGGATTTTTCGATATGAAATGATTTTCCGGCTATCGGGTGGTATTCTAATTACATAGAATATCTATATATATAAAGCAAAAGGTTTCGTAGATTACGGAGGAATTTACAAAATATGTCAGGCAAAGTTTACAGTAACAGATACGCTAAGATATGAATTAGCAGATACGCTAAGATATGAATTTTGTCTATACACTATTCATGCAATCAATGCAATAAGATGTGTCTAGACTAAGAATAATAAGCAGGTAATTTTCGACAAAAATGATGAGCAAAACTTTTGACATGCAGACACGGTCGAAGTCCAGACTCACTAATGCATCCTAACGACTATCAGTTAGACACCCTAATGCA
This sequence comes from Rutidosis leptorrhynchoides, assembly GCF_046630445.1. Classification (NCBI taxonomy): domain Eukaryota; kingdom Viridiplantae; phylum Streptophyta; class Magnoliopsida; order Asterales; family Asteraceae; genus Rutidosis; species Rutidosis leptorrhynchoides. The sequence continues at coordinate 26,489,648 of NC_092336.1, forward strand.
GACCTGGTTTGCTAAGACCACCACTCTGATACCAACTGAAATGACCCGTTCATATACATTATAAATGATTCAGAATATTTGATTACATCGCGAGGTATTTGACCTCTATATGATACATTTTACAAACATTGCATTCGTTTTTAAAAGACAAACTTTCTTTACATCAAAAATTGACTACCTTTACAAAAAATGACTTGTAACCTATATTTCTGACTATAAACTTATACTTTTTCTGTTTAGATTCATAAACTTAAGTTCAATATGAAACCATAGTAACTTGAATCACTCAAAACAGATTTAAAACGAAGAAGTTATGGGTAAAACAAGATTGGATAATTTTGCTTATTGCAGCTACGTGAAAATTGGTAACAAATCTATATTAATCATATCCTAGCTAACTCATATTGTATTATACATGTATTCTAATATATTATGTAATCTTGGGATACCATAGACACGTATGCAAATGTTTTGACATATCATATCGACCCATGTATATATATTATTTGGAACAACCATAGACACTTTATATGCAGTAATGTTTGAGTTAGCTATACAGGGTTGAGGTTGATTCCAAAAATATATATACTTTGAGTTGTGATCTAGCCTGAGACGTGTATTTACTGGGTCGTGGATTGATTCAAGATAATATATATCGATTTATTTCTGTACATCTAACTGTGGACAACTAGTTGTAGGTTACCAACGAGGACAGCTGACTTAATAAACTTAAAACATTAAAACATATTAAAAATGTTGTAAATATATTTTGAACATACTTTGATATATATGTACATATTTGTTATAGGTTCGTGAATCAACCAATGGCCAAGTCTTACTTCCCGACGAAGTAAAAAATCTGTGAAAGTGAGTTATTGTCCCACTTTTAAAATCTAATATTTTTGGGATGAGAATACATGCAGCTTTATAAATGTTTTACAAAATAGACACAAGTACATGAAACTACTTTCTATGGTTGAATGATCGAAGCCGAATATGCCCCTTTTTACTTGGTAACCTAAGAATTAGTAAACCAGTCTACTAATTGACGCGAATCCTAAAGATAGATCTATTGGGCCCAACAAACCCCATCCGTTGTAGCGGATGCTTTAGTACTTCGAGTTTTTATATCATGTCCGATGGATGTCCCGGAATGATGGGGATATTCTTATATGCATCTTGTTAATGTCAGTTACCAGGTGTTCACCATATGAATGATTTTTATCTCTATGTATGGGATGTATATTGAAATATGAAATCTTGTGGTCTATTATTACGATTTGATAAATATATAGGTTAAACCTATAACTCACCAACATTTTTGTTGACGTTTAAAGCATGTTTATTCTCAGGTGATTATTAAGAGCTTTCGCTGTTGCATGCTAAAATAAGGATAAGATTTGGTGTCAGCATGCTTGTATAATATTGTTTAAAACTGCATTCGAGATTTACTTTGTTGTAACATATTAATATTGTAAACCAATATGTATTGGTAGTATGTAAGTGTGATATTTTTTATATTATCATTTCTGGATAATCTAGGTGATGTCCTTTTAACCTTGTCGATAAAATAAAGGTTATGGTTTGTTTTAAAAACGAATGCAGTCTTTGAAAAACGTCTCATATAGAGGTCAAAACCTCGCAACGAAATCAATTAATATGGAACGTTTATAATAAATATGAACGGGACATTTCATCTTTATTTGAAAAACTGCAAAAATGGACAAAAGCTGATGCAGCCTGTGCGCGCCGCGCACAAGGGGTGTTGCGCGCCGCTCACCCCTTTGTAATTTTTTTTTGTTTACTGTTTCGGTTGGATATTGGGCTGGGTTGTTACAAGTGGTATCAGAGCATGGTCTAAGGGATTTAAGCAACTTGAGATAGGTGCCTAGACTTGGACTTTATTGTGTATGTGTTTTATGCGGGACTTGTAGGAGACGAGTCAGACCGGGAATTGGTTAGTGCTTAAGTCTATGTGAACTAACCTTGCTCTAATTGTTTTGTGTTGTGTTTGCAATCATCAAGCAAGATAGACGTTGTACTAGCAAGATTAATGCGACGTGCTCACGTAACAATGATTAGCTACCATTGTTACGGGTCCAAGTCGTGTCAAGCAAGCGATGTACGACGATTGTTGAGCAAGATGTGGCGGTATGGTATGTATGTGTCATGTTGTGTATTATATGTATTGTAGTGTGCTTGTACTTTTATGTTCTATGTAAAATTGCTTGTATTGTTTGTTAATTATATTTTTTTTACGAATCTAATCCTTGTCTATTTTACAGTATAAAAACAAAATGGACGTTAAGGGTAGACAACCGAATATTTTAGAAGACCTACCAGAGTATATGATTGAGGAAATCTTGTCTAGAGTCGGTCAGAATTCATCAGCTTAACTTGTCAAACATTTGAAAGACTTTCCAGAAATGCCTTAGTTTATAAAAGGCTTTCCTTTGATAGGTGGGGTATATCACATTGGAGAGACAGTAAGTTACGTCGTGTTTTCTTTAAAGCGTTAAATGCGGGGAACCCAAATGCAATTTTACGCTACGGGTTAAGAACCTATTTTGACTCAACATATCCCAACATAGGATTTCGTGAGTTAGAAAGAGCTTCTAACAAGCAACATAAAGAAGCATGTTATACTTACGGGTTAGTGATGTTCGCTTCTTACCAAAGTGAGAAAAAGAACATCAGATTACAACTTTTAAATAAAACCTTCCACAAGTGACGGATTCAGTAGTTGGGGTGAGAAACAAGGTTTTTAGATTATTACGGGGCTGTTGGACATTACGAAACCCTCGTCCTTTTGACGATATTACAACATGCTGCCTAGCCAATGGTCATAGCGGTTACTTTTCACAAGACCAAGGATGGGAAGTCGTCTTAGTAAAACCAGAATGCATGACTTGTTTATGGACTTATGAATTACGTGTCTTTATTTCTTTTGCTGAACAACTCGCGTATTAACTAGAATTTCCTTTATAGCTGCCGAGTAGCAAAGATATTATGTGCTATATTTTATCCTATATGTATAATAGCGGTATTGTAAGTTTATAAAATATTGTATAAAGTTTGAACACGAAATATTATTGTAATAAGTTTTTCATATAGAATCATAGTAGTTGAATTGTATAATAGCTGCTAAGTATGAACTTAACGGGTAGGTACTACCCGAATTAAAACTATAAAATGCTAATATGAAGAAAAAGCTTTTATAAATAAGTTCATATTATGCTACAAAATACTATTGACTACTCTTAAATTCTATATGATTAACTCAATTCTTTTTGCTATTTTTGAAGGAAATGGCACCGACGACTCGTCAGAACTTGAACATGAGTGAGGAAGACTTCCGTGTTTTCCTTGCTGCGAACATAGCCGCAGTGCAGGCCGCAATGCAAAATAACAACAATAACTCTGGTTCTAGCAGTGGAACAAATTTCACAAGAAATCGTGTAGGATGTTCCTACAAAGAATTCACTGCCTGCAAACCTTTGGAATTTGATGGAACCGAGGGTCCAATCGGATTGAAACGGTGGACCGAGAAGGTTGAATCGGTGTTTGCCATAAGTAAATGTACTGAAGAAGACAAAGTAAAGTACGCTACACATACCTTCACAGGTACGGCGTTAACATGGTGGAATACCTATCTCGAGCAGGTAGTACAAGATGCTGCTTACGTACTACTGTGGTCATCATTCAAGCAATTGATGAACGAGCAGTATCGTCCCAGAAACGAGGTCAATAAGCTCAAGGTAGAGCTTAGAGGTTTACGAACGAAAGGTTTCGATATCACCACGTACGAACGACGATTCACAGAATTGTGCCTATTGTGACCCAGAACGTTCGAAGACGAAGAAGAGAAGATCGACGCATTTGTAAAAGAGTTACCGGAAAGGATTCAAGAAGATGTGAGTTCACACGAGCCCACCTCCATACAAAAGGCAAGTCGAATGGCTCACAAATTAGTGAACCAGATCGAAGGAAGGATTAAAGAGCAGGCGACCGAAGAGGCTAACATGAAACAAGTCAAGAAAAAGTGGAAAGAAACCAATGACAAGAGTCACCAATACAACAACAATCACAACCACAATCGTAATAACTATCCCAATAACCGCAACATCAATCGCAACAACAACTTCAACAAACGTCCCAACAACAACTACAATAACCGTCTCAACAATAATAACAACAACAACAACAATAGCAACAATAACAATCCCAACAACAATCTCAATAACAACAATGGCAACAAAAACCAAAAACAGCCATGCCAAAGATGTGAAGAGCACCACCCGGGGTTCTGCACGACATTTTGCAACCGGTGTAAAAGAAATAGTCATAGCGCGAAGAAGTGCGAAATCTATGGACCAATGCATAACAGAACTAAAAGAACAAATAATGTCGAAACAAATAACACCGCCATAGTTTGTTTTGGATGTGGAAAACCGGGCCACTTTAGTATAAATTGCACGAATCAAGGGAATACTAATGGGCAGGGCCGCGGAAGATTTTTCAATATTAATACGGTAGAAGCGCAGGAAGACTCGGAGCTTGTTACGGGTACGTTTCTCATTGACAATAAATCTGCTTATGTTTTATTTGATTCGGGTGCGGATAGAAGCTATATGAGTAGAGATTTTTATGCTAAACTAAGTTGCTCACCGACGCCCTTGGATAATAAATTTTTACTCGAATTAGCAAACGGTAAATTAATTACAGCAGATAATATATGTCTGAATCGAGAAATTAAACTGGTTAGCGAAACATTTAAGATTGACTTGATACCAGTAGAGTTAGGGATTTTTGATGTGATAATCGGTATGGACTGGTTGAAAGAAGTGAAAGCAGAGATCGTTTGTTACAAAAATGCAATTCGCATTATACGAGAAAAAAGAAAACCCTTAATGGTGTACAGAGAAAAGAGCAACGCGAAGTTAAATCTTATTAGTAACCTGAAGGCACAAAAACTAATAAGAAAAGGTTACTATGCTGTGCTAGCACACGTCGAGAAAGTCAATTCCGAAGAAAAGAACATCAATGATGTTCCCGTCGTAAAAGAATTTCCGGATGTATTTCCAAAAAAATTACCGGGACTACCTCTACACCGATCCGTTGAATTTCAAATAGACCTTGTACCGGGAGCTGCACCAATAGCTCGTGCTCCATACAGACTCGCACCCAGCGAAATGAAGGAACTTCAGAGCCAATTACAAGAATTTTTAGAGCGTGGTTTCATTCGACCAAGCACATCAACGTGGGGAGCTCCTGTTTTGTTTGTCAAGTAGAAGGATGGTACATCTAGGTTATGTATCGACTATCTAGAGTTGAACAAACTTAATCGATGACTTATTTAATCAACTACAAGGCTCGTTGGTTTATTCATAGATTGATTTACGTTCTGGGTATCATCAAATGCGGGTGAAGGAGGATGATATTCCAAAGACTGCTTTTAGGACGCGTTACGGTCATTACAAGTTTATGGTTATGCCGTTTGAATTGACTAACGTACCAGCTGTGTTCATGGACCTCATGAACCGAGTGTGTGGGCCATATCTTGACAATTTTGTCATTATTTTCATCGATGACATACTTATTTACTCGAAGAATGATCAAGAGTACGAAGAACATTTGAGAAAAGTGCTAGAGTTGCTGAGAAAAGAAAAACTGTACGCTAAGTTTTCAAAGTGTGCATTTTGGTTGGAAGAAGTTTAATTCCTCAGTCACATAGTGAACAAAGAAGGTATTCAGGTGGATCCAGCAAAGATTGAAACCATTGAAAAATGGGAAACCCCGAAAACTCCGAAGCATATACGCCAATTTTTAGGACTAGCTGGTTACTACAGAAGGTTCATCCAAAATTTTTCCAGAATAGCAAAACCCTTGACTGCGTTAACGCATAAAGGGAGGAAATTTGAATGGAAGGATGAACAAGAGAAAGCGTTTCAATTGTTAAAGAAAAGGTTAACTACGGCACCTATATTGTCATTACCTGAAGGGAATGATGATTTTGTGATATATTGTAATGCTTCAAAGCAAGGTCTCAGTTGTGTATTAATGCAACGAACGAAGGTAATTACTTATGCGTCTAGACAATTGAAGATTCACGAGCAGAATTATACGACGCATGATTTGGAATTAGGCGCAGTTGTTTTTGCATTAAAGACTTGGAGGCACTACTTACATGGGGTCAAAAGTATTATATATACCGACCACGAAAGTCTTCAACACATATTTAATCAGAAACAACTGAACATGAGGCAGCGCAGGTGGATTGAATTGTTGAATGATTACGATTTTGAGATTCGTTACCACCCGGGGAAGGCAAATGTGGTAGCCGACGCCTTGAGCAGAAAGGACAGGAACCCATTCGAGTAAAAGCTATGAATATAATGATTCACAATAACCTTACTACTCAAATAAAGGAGGCGCAACAAGGAGTTTTAAAAGAGGGAAATTTAAAGGATGAAATACCCAAAGGATCGAAGAAGCATCTTAATATTCGGGAAGACGGAACCCGGTATAGGGATGAAAGAATTTGGGTACCAAAATTTGGAGATATGAGAGAAATGGTACTTAGAGAAGCTCATAAAACCAGATACTCAATACATCCTGGAACGGGAAAGATGTACAAGGATCTCAAGAAACATTTTTGGTGGCCGGGTATGAAAGCCGATGTTGCTAAACGTAGGAGAATGTTTGATGTGTTCTAAGGTCAAAGCGGAGCATCAGAAACCATCAGGTCTACTCCAACAACCCGAAATCCCGGAATGGAAATGGAAAAACATTACCATGGATTTCATCACTAAATTGCCAAGGACTACAAGTGATTTTGATACTATTTAGATAATAGTTGATCGTCTTACCAAATCAGCATACTTCCTGTCAATAAGAGAATATGATAAGATGGAGAAGTTAGCACGACTGTATTTGAAGGAAGTCGTCTCCAGACATGGAATACCAACCTCTATTATCTCTGATAGGGATGGCAGATTTATTTCAAGATTCTGGCAGACATTACAGCAAGCATTAGGAACTCGTCTAGACATAAGTACTGCTTATCATCCACAAACTGATGGGCAGAGCGAAAGGATGATACACACGCTTGAAGACATGCTACGAGCATGTGTTATTGATTTCGGAAACAGTTGGGATCGACACCTTCCGTTAGCAGAATTTTCCTACAATAATAGCTACCATTCAAGCATTGAGATGGCGCCGTTTGAAGCACTCTATGGTAGAAAGTGCAGGTCTCTGATTTGTTGGAGTGAAGTGGGGGATAGACAGATTACGGGTCTGAAGATAATACAAGAAACTACCGAGAAGATCATCCAAATTCAATAACGGTTGAAAACCGCCCAAAGTCGACAAAAGAGCTACACTGACATTAAAAGAAAAGATATAGAATTTGAAATTGGAGAGATGGTCATGCTTAAAGTTGCACCTTGGAAAGGTGTTGTTCGATTTGGTAAACGAGGGAAATTAAATCCAAGGTATATTGGACCATTCAAGATTATTGATCGTGTCGGACCAGTAGCTTACCGACTTGAGTTACCTCAACAACTCGCGGCTGTACATAACACTTTTCACATCTCGAATTTGAACAAATGTTTTGCTAAAGAGGATCTCACTATTCCGTTAGACGAAATCCAAATCAACGAAAAACTTTAATTCATCGAAGAACCCGTCGAAATAATGGATCGTGAGGTTAAATGACTTAAGCAAAACAAAATACCAATTGTTAAGGTTCGATGGAATGCTTATAGAGGACCCGAGTTTACCTGGGAACGAGAAGATCAGATGAAGAAGAAATACCCGCATTTATTTCTAGAAGATACGTCAACACCTCCAACTGCTTAAAATTTCGGGACGAAATTTATTTCACGGGTAGGTACTGTAGTGACCCAAACTTTTCCATGTTTATATATATTAAATGAAATTGATATTTACATGATTAAGTGTTTCCAACATGTTAAGCAATCAAACTTGTTAAAACTTGATTAATTGAAATAGGTTTCATATAGACAATTGACCACCCAAGTTGACCGGCGATTCACGAACGTTAAAACTTGTAAAAACTATATGATGACATATATATGGATATATATATATATATATATATATATATATATATATATATATATATATATATATATATATATAGTTAACATGATATTATGATAAGTATGTACCTCATTAAGTATTTTAACAATGAGTTATATACATAAAAATGAGACTATTAAATTAAGAAACTCGAAACGATATATATAACGATTATCGTTACAACCATGTCTTACTAAATGCATATGAATCATATTATGATATTGTTACACTATGTTTAAATATGATAATTGATAAGTAATCATATCATTAAGTATATTAACAATGAACTACATATGTAAAAAAAGACTACTAACTTAAGGGTTTCGAAACGAGATATATATGTAACGATTATCGTTGTAACGACATTTAAATGTATATATATCATATTAAGATATATTAATACATCATATTATAATGATAATATAATAATTTAACATCTCATTTGATATAATAAACAATGGGTTAACAACATTTAACAAGATCGTTAACTTAAAGGTTTCAAAACAACACTTACATGTAACGACTAACGATGACTTAACGACTCAGTTAAAATGTATATACATGTAGTGTTTTAATATGTATTCATACACTTTTGAAAGACTTCAAGACACTTATCAAAGTACTTCTACTTACCAAAAATGCTTACAATTACATCCTCATTCATTTTCATCAACAATTTTACTCGTATACACCCGTATTCGTACTCGTACAATACACAGCTTCTATATGTATGTACTATTGGTATATACACTCCAATGATCAGCTCTTAGTAGACCATGTGAGTTATATAACCATGTGGGAACCATAATTTGGCAACTAGCATGAATGATTATACAAAATTACAAACTAATGGAGCCTACATGGTGACACCATACTTCACGTGAATGAACACACACATACACACTTTCATTTTGCAACTTACATGCATCAAACTACTCTCTCTCAAGTGTTCTTCCATTTTTCTAAGTGTTCTTCATCATTTTCATCAAAATCTAGCTCAATATAGTTCATAAATCCATACATAAACCAAGTTATAAAACAACTACTCAAGAACACACTAACAACACTTCCAAGCTTGCTAGCTTACTTCCAATCTTGCAAATTCACTTTGAATGATCATCTAACCTCAAGAAATCTTTCTTATTTACAGTAAGATATCTTTCTAATATAAGGAAATACTCATATTCAAACTTTGATTCAATTTCTATAACTTTAACAATCTTATTTCGAGTAGAAATCTTACTTGAACTTATTTTCGTGTCATGAATCTACTTCAAGAACTTTCAAGCCATCCAAGGATCATTTGAAGCTAGATCTATTTTTATCATTTCCAGTAGGTTTATCCACAAAACCTGAGGTGGTAATGATGTTCATAACATCATTCGATTCATATATATAAAACTACCTTATTCGAATGTTTAAACTTGTAGTCACTAGAACATAGTTTAGTTAATTCTAAACTTGTTCGCAAACAAAAGTTAATCCTTCTAAATTGACTTTTAAAATCAACTAAACACATGTTCTATATATATATGATCTGTTAACTTAATAATTTAAAACCTGAAAACACGAAAAACACCGTAAAACCGGATATACGCCGTCGTAGTAACACCACGGGCTGTTTTGGGTTAGTTAATTAAAAACTATGATAAACTTTGATTTAAAAGTTGTTCTTCTGGGAAAATAATTTTTCTTATGAACATGAAACTATATCCAAAAATCATGGTTAAACTCAAAGTGGAAGTATGTTTTCCAAAATGGTCATCTAGACGTCGTTCTTTCGACTAAAATGACTACCTTTACAAAAACGACTTGTAATCTGTATTTCTGACTATAAACTTATACTTTTTCTGTTTAGATTCATAAACTTAAGTTCAATATGAAACCATAGTAACTTGAATCACTCAAAACGGATTTAAAACGAAGAAGTTATGGGTAAAACAAGATTGGATAATTTTACTTGTTGTAGCTACGTGAAAATTGTTAACAAATCTATATTAATCATATCCTAGCTAACTCATATTGTATTATACATGTATTCTAATATATTATGTAATCTTGGGATACCATAGACACGTATGCAAATGTTTTGACATATCATATCGACCCATGTATATATATTATTTGAAACAACCATAGACACTCTATATGCAGTAATGTTTGAGTTAGCTATACAGGGTTGAGGTTGATTCCAAAAATATATATACTTTGAGGTGTGATCTTGCCTGAGACGTGTATTTACTGGGTCATGGATTGATTTAAGATAATATATATCGATTTATTTCTGTACATCTAACTGTGGACAACTAGTTGTAGGTTACCAACGAGGACAGCTGACTTAATAAACTTAAAACATTAAAACATATTAAAAATGTTGTAAATATATTTTGAACATACTTTGATATATATGTACATATTTGTTATAGGTTCGTGAATCAACCAGTGGCCAAGTCGTACTTCCCGATGAAGTAAAAATCTGTGAAAGTGAGTTATAGTCCCACTTTTAAAATCTAATATTTTTGGGATGAGAATACATGTAGCTTTATAAATGTTTTACAAAATAGACACAAGTAATGAAACTACTTTCTATGGTTGAATGATCGAAGCCGAATATGCCCCTTTTTACTTGGTAACCTAAGAATTAGTAAACCAGTCTACTAATTGACGCGAATCCGAAAGATAGATCTATTGGGCCCAACAAACCCCATCCGTTGTAGCGGATGCTTTAGTACTTCGAGTTTTTATATCATGTCCGATGGATGTCCCGAAATGATGGGGATATTCTTATATGCATCTTGTTAATGTCGGTTACCAGGTGTTTACCATATAAATGATTTTTATCTCTATGTATGGGATGTAAATTGAAATATGAAATCTTATGGTCTATTATTACGATTTGATAGATATATAGGTTAAACCTATAACTCACCAACATTTTTGTTGACGTTTAAAGAATGTTTATTCTCAGGTGATTATTAAGAGCTTCCGCTGTTGCATGCTAAAATAAGGACAAGATTTGGTGTCAGCATGCTTGTATAATATTGTTTAAAACTGCATTCGAGATTTACTTTGTTGTAACATATTAATATTGTAAACCAATATGTATTGGTAGTGTGTAAGTGTGATATTTTTTATATTATCATTTCTGGATAATCTAGGTGATGTCCTTTTAACCTTGTCGATAAAATAAAGGTTATGGTTTGTTTTAAAAACGAATGCAGTCTTTGAAAAACGTCTCATATAGAGGTCAAAACCTCGCAACGAAATCAATTAATATGGAACGTTTATAATAAATATGAACGGGACATTTCATCTTTATTTGAAAAACTGCAAAACCGGACAGAAGCTGATGCAGCCTGTACGCGCCGCGCACAAGGGGTGTTGCGCGCCTCGCACCCCTTTGTAAATTTTTTTTTTGTTTACTGTTTCGGTTGGATATTGGGCTGGGTTGTTACAAGTGGTATCAGAGCATGGTCTAAGGGATTTAGGCAACTTGAGATAGGTGCCTAGACTTGGACTTTATTGTGTATGCGTTTTATGCGGGACTTGTAGGAGACGAGTCGGACCGGGAATTGGTTAGTGCTTAAGTCTATGTGAACTAACCTTGCTCTAATTGTTTTGTGTTGTGTTTGCAATCATCAAGCGAGATAGACGTTGTACTAGCAAGATTAATGCGACGTGCTCACGTAACAATGATTAGCTACCATTGTTACGGGTCCAAGTCGTGTCAAGCAAGCGATGTACGACGATTGTTGAGCAAGATGTGGCGGTATGGTATGTATGTGTCATGCGTTATTGTTTCGTTGTTTAACCTATTTCATTTTATAGAATGAAGATGAGAAACGAACACGACACCAATGACGGAGGCTCGAGCGAGGACTCCGAATTTACGACCAAGGTTGAGGCTATCATTAAAAAGAAAAGAGCGGAATTTCTTGAGGATGTCCGAAAGGTTTTCCAAGAATCGGTTGATGGGCAAGTAACCGAGTTAATCAATGAGCGAATGAATGCCGCAATTGAAGAGGCATTAGAAGCTAGAAACATTTATCCTCGGAGCGAAGGGGGTGATGGTAGTGGTGGACATGGGAGGCGAGACTTCCATTACAAAAATTTCAAGGATGCTCAACCCCCTATGTTTAATGGGGTAAGGGATCCGTTGAAGAGTACATGTTGGATCTCTGACATTGAGGGGGCTTTCCGTACCGCGGAATGTCCTCCTGAAAAGAAGACGAGGTACGGTTCTAGTATGTTGCGTGAAGAGGCCAAGTTGTGGTGGGACGATAAAATCCAATTATATGGGGAAGAGTAATGCATGAGCTTGACGTGGGAAGAGTTTAAAAAGGAATTTTTCAAAGAATACCGAACTCCTTCCGACCTTGATAGAATCCGGGACGAATTGCACAATTTGCGACAAGGTTCAATGGACTTGGTTACTTAAAGTCTACCTTCTTGGCAAAGACTCGTTTGTGTCCGGAGTATGTTGGTGATGATCACAAGTTGATGCAAGATTTCTACCGTACCTTTAGCGATGAGTTGAAGGGTAAGATTAGTCGGGGAATGGCTAAGTCTTTTGACGAGTTATTTGAATTGGCTCGGGGTTTCGAGCCGGAGGTTCCAAAAAGAAGCGACTTCTCTTTCTCAAAGAGAAAATTTGAAGGTTCGAGTCATTCGAGTTTTTCGAGCAAGAAAAACAAGAAGGGTTCCGAGAGCGTTGATAGTGTAAAGAAAGATGGTTCCTTGAGTTATGGACCCACGTGTTTTAATTGTAATCAAAAAGGGCACATGACCCGTGATTGTACCAAGGTGCCGAACAAACTTACTTGTTACAATTGTCAAAAAGAAGGACACCGAAGGTCGGAGTGTCCTGATTTGAACACCGATCATGTTAAAAGGCTAGAGAAGGCGGCGGGTACGGCTCAGGGGCGAAACTATTTGATGACTAATGACGAAGCCAAGCAATCCAACGAAGTTGTCTCATGTACTTTCATGGTTAACTCTAATCCGGCAAGGATACTATTTGATAGCAGTGCTAATTTATCATTTGTGTCACCTCGATTTGTGTCTAAGCTTAACAAACCGCTAGCTAAGTTAAGTCATCCGGTAGAGGTCGAAATAGCGGATGGTAAGACGGTGCTAGGGGTTGATGTTTGTAAAGATTGTGATGTTGTGTTTGGTGCCGAAACCTTTAAAATCGATCTTATCCCGATGACCTTGGGTGAATTTGATATTGTTGTGGGTATGGATTGGCTCGATCGTTATAGAGCCGATATTTCATCCCGTGAAAAGTCTATTCATGTAAAGACCCCAAGTGGGGGAGAGTTAATTATTCATGGCGAGAGACTGAGAAGACTTGTGCCACTATGCACTTATGCTCGGGCACGTCGTTTTCTTGTTAGTGGTGGCATGACTTTTCTTGCTCATGTAGTAGATACTCGTGAATAACCACCGAGCTCATGGCTGAGTGGTACCAAGCTCCTAGACTGTGGGTCCATATCCTTTCATCGCGACTGGTGCGGGTTCGATTCTATGGGAGGAGGTTTACCGCATATTATGTATACACAGTCAACCTTAGGGTCTGTGGTCCCTACGATTTGCTACTGGCAGGTGTAGGTGCATGATAAAATCGATCTGGTTCACGTAAGTGCGAAGATTCGAGAGCGGGTTCCTTCTAGCGTGTGTGGGGTGTCTTACCAACTAACCGGCCGTTCAAAAAAAAAAAACATACTCGTGAATAGCCACCATCCATTCATGAAATTCTGGTGGTTAGTGAATTCGAAGGCATTTTTCCGGATGAATTACCGGGTGTTCCGGCGGAAAGACAAGTCGAATTTCGCATTGAGTTGGTTCCGGGTGCTACTCCCATTGCTAAAACTCCTTATCGTTTAGCACCAATGAAAATGCAAGTGTAATGACCCGTCCAAATCCATTTGAATGAATACATCATTCATTGATTTCATAGTGAGGTTTTGACCTCTATATGATACGTTTTGTAAACATTGCATTCTTTTGAAAAGGCACACCATAAATGAATATATAAATTCAAGGTTTTTGACATCTGATGATTTCTACGTATAGACAATCACCGTATATAATAGTTTTTAACAATACATCCGTTGACAATACAGTCAAATAAGATACATGGTGATGATTTTGTGAATGCAAAGTTTTCTCGAATAAAACATGTATGACTCCATGCACATAGCTTGTATAACGTATAAGCAAACAGCGGAAGACTTCTAGGAACCTGAGAATAAACATGCTTAAAAGTGTCAACACAAAGGTTGGTGAGTTCATAGTTTTAATGTTGCGCATAATCTGTATATAAAGGTGGATCACAAGATTTCAATTGTTTCATCTAGAAACGTTTATCAAAATATTCTACAAGATTGAGCACCCTAGTAACTAAACTTTAACGTATATAAGTACCCCTGTTTTAACATACATGCAACCAACATGTACAATACACGTAAACTAACATATACTAAACTCAAATAGCATACGTTTATTTTATAGTTCAGGCTAGAGTTTCTATACCTGGAACAGACGGGGATGTCAAGCCCTATGGATCCATATATAACTATTCGCGCCCACCGGTTCTTATAACTGGCAGCTACTAGTTACCAAAGCTAAGGGATTTTCGGTTCAAACTCAGTGTAGAATTTATGTATGTACTTGTATCCATTGCATTTAAAATAAAGTGCATGTATTCTCAGCCCAAAAATATAGATTGCAAAAGCAATTAAAAAGGGAGCAAATGAAACTCACCTTAGCAGCACATAAGGTCATTCACCGAAATGTGACCGAAACTCGGAATGCAAAATAACCGTAGATCTCAACCTAGAGAACATATGTTGGTCAATACATGTCTAACAAGCTAGGTCGGGTCATAATGTATCCCAATCCTAATGCTCGAGGCCAAATGCAAAAGTTAACAAAAGTCATCTCAAAAGTCAACCTGACCCAATACGATCTTTAAATCTATATATGTTTATTAACGTAGTATATGAAAGGACCCGTCCTAATCCATCCGGAAGAAGTCCATATCGATTATAAACGATTCACAACAGTTGATTACATCGCGAGGTACTTGACCTCTATATGATACATTTTACAAACATTGCATTCGTTTTTTGGAAAAGACAATCTTTCATTCCATCGAAAGTTAACAACATGCATACCATTTCATAATATATCTAACTATAATTGACTAAATACTAATCTTGAGGAACTCAATGACTCGAATGCAACGTCTTTTGAAATATGTCATGAATGACTCCAAGTAATATCTTGAAATTGAGCAAATGCACAGCGGAAGATTTCTTTCATACCTGAGAATAAACATGCTTTAAAGTGTCAACCAAAAGGTTGGTGAGTTCATTAGTTTATCATAACAATCATTTCAATATTTTAGTAGATCACAAGATTTCGTATTTCCATTTCTCATAAACATACGTCCCATGCATAGAGACAAAAATATCATTCATATGGATTGAACACCTGGTAACCGACATTCACAATATGCATATAAGAATATCCCCATCATTCCGGGATCCTCCTTCGGACATGATATAAATTTCGAAGTACTAAAGCATCCGGTACTTTGGATGGGGCTTGTTGGGCCCGATAGATCTATCTTTAGGATTCGCGTCAATTAGGGTGTCTGTTCCCTAATTCTTAGATTACCAGACTTAATAAAAAGGGCATATTCGATTTCGATAATTCAACCATAGAATGTAGTTTCACGTACTTGTGTCTATTTTATAAATCATTTATAAAACCTGCATGTATTCTCATCCCAAAAATATTAGATTTTAAAAGTGGGACTATAACTCACGCATATAAATATTGAAAACAGTTAATAAAGTATTTGCATGTATTCTCAGCCCAAAAATGTATATAAAAATGGAATAATGAAACTCACCTAATGTATTTTGTAGTAAAAATACATATAACGACAATGGACAAATGTAGGGTTGACCTCGGATTCACGAACCTATATCATTTGTATATATATTTAAATGTATAATCATATTCGAACAAGTTTATATATTATTAGTGATTTAACTTTTATTTTAAATATGTGTTTCATTAGTAATCTAATTAGTTACATTTATTAATATTTATATAAAAGTATTATTACAGTTATGTCATATGTAATAAATATGGTTTTATATAAATAATAGTCATTTGATAAAATAATATTGATAATAATGATAAATAAAAAGTTTTTTTTTATTTTACAATAATAATAATAATAGTTATTATGATAACAATATTGATACTAGTATTAATAATAACAATAATAATGTAAAAATAATAATATTGTTGTCGAAATAATAATGATGATAATAATAGTAATAATTTTGATAAAAAGATAATTTTTCTAATAGTGATAATAATGATACTTTTAATAGAAATGACATTTTTAGTAAAAATGATAATAATAAAAATAGTAGTTTTTAATGATAGCAATACTAATAATTGAAATCACAATACCAATAATGATAATATTTATACTAATACACATGTTAATAATAATAGTAATAACTCTAATGTTTATATATATAATACATAGGTTAATAATAATAATAATCCTAATAACTAATAAATGATACAAATAATAATAACAATAATAATAACAATAACAATAATAATAATAATAATAATAATAATACTAATAATAATTATCATAGCTACCTCAAGAAAAAGCTTCAAAAAAATAAAGAACATAGAGTGCCTCCGCCCGGGCTCGAACCCTCAACCTTCCGCTAACCCGCAACACCCCAAGTCCACTCCTCCATTTCCATTTTTTCTGGAATTAAACCCAACTTATTACATATAACCCGTATTCTTTTCAGTCTCTTTCTCTTCTTCTGCTTCATCATCTATATCGACCAGAGGTGTTGTATAATCAAAACAACAACTTAACTTAAGACTCGAATTAGAAATAGAAAACAATCAGCTGGGTGATCTTGATCAACAGACAAGAAGAAGGAAAAAAGAAAAAAAAATAAAAAAAATAAACAGCAGCAGTGATCTTCGATGATTATGAACTCAAAACTTCGGTTCAATTTCCAGACACTTTCAGCTAATTATTACTACATGAAGTAGGTAGTAATTCCTTCTCAGAAACTTCGTAAATCATCAATTGGACCTGATTTGTAACAGAGTACTCAAATTTGATTATAGAAAAATGTTTGACTTTTTTTGTTTCAAAACTTTGACTCAACAATTCAATCACAATTTAGAAAATTGAGACTTGAGATTATTCACACACATTCACGAGGTAAATTGCAGGGTATCTGTAATTTTACTTTTCTCCAATTTGAATCGAATCACTTTGAATGTTAAATGGCTCCGGTTATGGCAAATCGATAGAAAAAATAAATAAATAAATAAATAAATAAGAAGAACCCAATTGATTTTCACAATTCGTAGAAGAGGACTACTGGATGCGATTCATATTATTGATTCCAAAAAAAAAATTGATCAAGTTATCTTGTCTGATTGTTGACAGGGTATCACGGAGGAAAGGAAAAAAAACAGAAAGCAAAAAAAAAAAAAAAATATAGAATAGATAAAGTAGATATCGATATATACCAACTCTTGTACCTTTATCAGAATTTATATTTTACTTTTTTTAATTCAAATTAATAATTATTAATTATTAATAATAATGATATTGTTAATATTATTAATAATAATAATAATACTAATAATAATAAGAGAAATAATAATGATAATAATATTAATAATACTTGTATATATTAAATTTTACATCTTCATACATATATATTTTATACTAACAATATTAATATTAATATTACAAATATTAATATTATCCTTTATAATGAAAGTAGTGTTAATGACATTAATATTACAACTATGTTCAATCTTGTAATTGAATTTAATTGGTAATTCTATATGATAGCATATTTTAATTATACATTATATATAATATATATATTGGATTATATATAATATTTCTTATTAATGATAATAATAAAAATAAATTATATTATTTTCTAATAATAATAATAATAACATTAATATAACATTTTACATGAATTAAACTTTATTTCCATATATATAATATTCTTAATAAAATTTATAGTAATAATAACATTATTAATATAATATTTATGTTTTAACTTGTAATTACATTTAATATAATAGAATTTATAATTTTATCATTTTTACTAATTATAATATATTGGATCTTTTATATTTATTATTTACAATATATATAACATTTCCTATGTACGGAATTTATATATATATATATATATATATATAATTACATATATAGTTACACATAATTGCTCGTAAATCGTTGGGAACAGTCGAAGGTCAAATGAATATATATGAATCAGTTCAAAAATTTTAAAAATCAACATTACAGACTTTGCTTATCGTGTCGAAATCATATAAAGATTAAGTTTAAATTTGGTCAGAAATTTTCGGGTCGTCACAGTACCTACCCGTTAAAGAAATTTCGTCCCGAAATTTGAATGAGGTGGTCATGGCTAACAATAAAAATGTTTTCATGACACATACTAGCTGATAATTGGAGTTTTATCATCATTGAGTAATATGGATAAAACAATTCAATTACTCGAAACGTACGAATGAAACTATCACAAACAAATGAAAATGAGTAAATGCAGATTTGATATAACCGGTGACGTAGTCCTGGTTGAATTCCGGAATTCAAGGGATTTAAAGAAAATCTTCGAAATCTAAAAGATTTGATTCTTCGGCGAGTAAGGAAATTAAGATCTCTATAATTAAATACGGTGATCTGCCTTGATTACTCTGTCTGATATTTCCATTATCAGTTGAGCTCTTCCGTTCCATTATTCTCACCATTCCTATACTTTCTTTCTTATTTCATACATCCAAAAGATGGTGAAAATGCTTAGTTCCTGTTCTAATCCCTAATATTTTCCTAATTATTATTTCTGTTATCCTTCTTTTCAATCTTCCATCAGAAGAATCTGTTTACTTCTACTATTACCTTGAAGTGTTACTATTCTTATTTATACCGTGTCTTTATATTGCTATTCGTATTAATATCCATGGTTTGTAATTTCTGCGTTGTTGGATTTTATATCTTCCCTTATATTTCAATGTCACTGCTGTTGTCTCCTATAATTATTGTCATCCACAGTTAATGTGCTCTCTTATTTGCTGCGATTTATACCTCCTTTCTATTTCGAAGCTTCATGCTTTTGTTTACTTTTCGCAAGTAGTGGTCCAGAATTCAAAGGTATGGAGTTTCGAATTATCATAATATACAAGGTAGAAAGGAAAGGTAGTAGCACGATTTGTTTAGTCAAATTACCTGAATCACTGAGAATAGGACTATCAAGAATATATTTTCTTGATATGTTCAGAAGTTAAGCAGAATGAAAGAGTTATGTAACATGGCACGTGATGACGTTAGGATCTGTGAATCATCACGTCCCATTAGAAACTCAGCATGACTTACTGTAATATAATCACGTTGATCAAGTGTCATTATATTATACTAACTCATGCATTAGTTCCCAACATTACTTCAATAACATTCATATTTTAAGCTCAAAAGTTTACAGAATATAGAAACTAACAGTTTCTATATGATGTAACATTGATTGCACGAAGAGATTAATGATTTCTGATAAGAATAGTTATAAAAATATTTCCAAAAATATGGAGGATATTTATAATGAAAGATACGATAATATCTCGGAATATCTAAGATCAGAGGATGATAGAAACTATTGTCTGCAAGGGTTTAAAGTAAGGAGCAAGATATTCACTAAATACTTTAGCAGACATTGAATCATTTGGATTCTTTGAAGTCAAACTTATTCTTTGTGATTTGTCCACGACTTTCTTCCTAGTTTCACATAATCTGCCTTTCGGTACTAAATTTTCTATTGAATGTTTCCATTATAATGATACACAGGAAGCACGAAGAAGTATATAATTTCAGACGAGAATATTTATGAAAATATCCTCAGAAATATCGAAGATATTGATGATGATATTTTGGAATTTCTAAGTTCGATGGTTGATGGAGAATGATTTTTCGCAAGATTTTAACATGACTTCGGAGCAAGATATTCTCTAAAGATTTCAACGGATCCAGATTTATCTGGATCCTTTGAATATAGGGTTCGGTCCTTGTATTTGTCCTTGGTCTCCTTCATGGGTAGCTCAATCTGTTTTTCAATACTCAATTTTCTATCGAGCGTTCCTAACACTCCTTTCTTTATCATCAAACTTTTGGTCATTTCGACCATCTACCATTTTTCTGTTTCCTCTACATTTAATGTTATGATATCTGAATCATCGGTTATTAATTCGAGGTGGTTTCAGGAAAATTGTGTTTTTAGATGATTAAACGCTGATGGTAATATGGTAGAATATGAACGGTTCCCTGGTAACAATAAAAGAGCACGCGTATATATCAACGTTATAATAAGATTGTTTCGTACGAAAAGTCGAAGTTGTCTTGTTGGAGCTGTGACAAAACTGGCTATCTCGAACAGCAGATGCAAAGTTATTTTCGGTAATAATAACGCTAAAGGAATTAGCACAGCTACGTGTTAAACGTTTACTCAAGTTCCGAGTATTTTTAGGTGCATAACTATATGCATCAATCTTTTCTCCCGTAAATAAAGTGCGGTTGGTTCATCCTCTCGATTGAGGTGTTTTCAAGAATCATGAAAGGTTTGAACGCATATCGTAATTATCAAGATACAAATGAGGTTTAAGATGAAATCAAGTGGCAAACTTGAAGAAATGTTTAGTTTCATATGTTATAGTCAATATTTTAATTCATTTTAATTGTCCAATGTTGGTAGTCCACGGTTGATAGTCCATAGTTAGCAATTCAATAATTCATGTATAGTTTAATATATAATATTCGAATTAATTAATACGTAACGTGACCCGTATTCATCTCAGACTCGATCACAACTCAAAGTATATATATTATTATAGCATCAACCTCAACCCTGTATAGAGAACTCGATCATTATGGCATATAGAGTGTCTATGGTGATTCCAAATAATATATATAGATGTGTCGATATGATATGTCAAAACTTTGTATACGTGTCCTGATATTTAAATTGCGTAAAAATAAATAACAGAAATTAAATAACGATAAATAAAGTGCGTAAAGTAAATAACAGAAATTAAATGACGATAAATAAAATTACGAGAATGTAAATTGCGATAATTAAATTGCGATAAATAAAATGTAATCAGTTAGCTAGGAACAATTAGTTAGGAACAGTTAGCGTGGATTCTTAACAAAATTTCTCATAGTTAATTTGTTTGTTTCTAACAAATTTTATTTTGTCAAATGTTTTCTTCATTATGCCACTTGTTGGATTCTGATAAACCAAAATCCAAATATGAAATTGGATGAATATGGTTATTCTGTGGTGAACGGATACATATATCTGTGGATGTAAGTAGGATAGGAAATGAATGTTGAATCAGATTCGAAGAACGTACAATGTAACTTATTAATGTGAAATCTAAATATTCTTCGGGTATTACCTATCCGTTAAAATATTTTCACCATTAACAGTTTGTACAAAAGAATTTTTAATTACAATCTTTATGAAAACATATATACATATATATTTTCTTCAGTTGTAATCATAGATTTAATGAGTTAATATAATATTAAACTCATTTAATTTTCGGTTGGAACTAGAATAAATAATCTCTAAAACTTTAGAGATTACATATTCGCCATGTCGAACGAAGATAAATGAGGTAGAACGATACGTAGAACGAAGATCATACTCGAAGTACAGATAGTGATATTGAAGCATGGATTATTGATGGTACTGGTGCTGTTACTGATGGTACTGTTGGTGCCGGTGATGTTGTTGAAGCTGGTACATTTTGCACCATATTCTACGAATTGATTATTCGGGCGCGAAGTTCGTTGACTTATTACTTTAGGATGATTGTCGGTCAGAATGAGCGGATGAATAAGGTTCAGAATCGTGGATAGAATATAATCTTGTCGATTTACCCTGGAAATGAGACTGAAAATGGTGTCTCGAACAGGTTCGCGGGTAAACGCTTCAAGTTCATTGTCAAGAGGTGAATTCGGTTGGTGGAAGGGATCGCCTTCTTCGTGTTTCCATTATTTAAGTCGACTACGAACTCATCAAATGAATTGGGGATGACTGTTTGATTGATCCATTCCGGTGACACCGCTTTCGGAGCTTAGGTGAATATCCATGTCGGAATAGCTGTCGGAATAGCTGTCAGAATAGCTATCGAAATCTGAGGGACTCGAACTGGTTGAGGGATTTATCTTGTATGATCAGATGAAGAATTTTCGATAAGAAATAGATTATAGGATGTAGATTAGTACCCTGCAATACATAATTTACATATGCATATATAATACTAAAATCCCATAAGTTACGGAGGAATCTACAGAATCTGTCAGTCAAAGGTAACAATAACAGGTACGCTAAGATATGAATTTTGTCTATACACTATTCATGCAATCAATGCAGTAAGATGTGTCTAGACTAAGAATAATGAGCATGTAATTTCCTAAGTATGATAAGCAGATGATTTCCGATAAAAATGATAAGTAAAACTTTTGACATGCAGACACGGTCGAAGTCCAGACTCACTAATGCATCCTAATGACTATCAGTTAGACACACTAATGCAAGACCTGGTTCGCTAAGACCATCGCTATGATACCAACTGAAAGGACCCGTCCTAATCCATCCGGACGAAGTCCATATCGATTATAAACGATTCACAACAGTTGATTACATCGCGAGGTACTTGACCTCTATATGATACATTTTACAAACATTGCATTCGTTTTTTGGAAAAGACAATCTTTCATTCCGTCGAAAGTTAACGACATGCATACCATTTCATAATATATCTAACTATAATTGACTAAATACTAATCTTGAGGAACTCAATGACTCGAATGCAACATCTTTTGAAATATGTCATGAATGACTCCAAGTAATATCTTGAAATTGAGCAAATGCACAGCGGAATATTTCTTTCATACCTGAGAATAAACATGCTTTAAAGTGTCAACCAAAAGGTTGGTGAGTTCATTAGTTTATCATAATAATCATTTCAATATTTTAGTAGACCACAAGATTTCGTATTTCCATTTCTCATAAACATACATCCCATGCATAGAGACAAAAATATCATTCATATGGATTGAACACCTGGTAACCGACATTCACAATATGCATATAAGAATATCCCCATCATTCTGGGATCCTCCTTCGGACATGATATAAATTTCGAAGTACTAAAGCATCCGGTACTTTGGATGGGGCTTGTTGGGCCCGATAGATCTATCTTTAGGATTCGCGTCAATTAGGGTGTCTGTTCCCTAATTCTTAGATTACCAGACTTAATAAAAGGGCATATTCGATTTCGATAATTCAACCATAGAATGTAGTTTCACGTACTTGTGTCTATTTTGTAAATCATTTATAAAACCTGCATGTATTCTCATCCCAAAAATATTAGATTTTAAAAGTGGGACTATAACTCACGCATATAAATATTGAAAACAGTTAATAAAGTATTTGCATGTATTCTCAGCCCAAAAATGTATATAAAAAGGGAATAATGAAACTCACCTAATGTATTTTGTAGTAAAAATACATATAACGACAATGGACAAATGTAGGGTTGACCTCGGATTCACGAACCTATATCATTTGTATATATATTAAAATGTATAATCATATTCGAACAAGTTTATATATTATTAGTGATTTAACTGTTATTTTAAATATGTGTTTCATTAGTAATCTAATTAGTTACATTTATTAATATTTATATAAAAGTATTATTACAGTTATGTCATATGTAATAAATATGGTTTTATATAAGTAATAGTCATTTGATAAAATAATATTGATAATAATGATAAATAAAAAGTTTTTTTTTATTTTACAATAATAATAATAATAGTTATTATGATAACAATATTGATACTAGTATTAATAATAACAATAATAATGTAAAAATAATAATGTTGTTGTCGAAATAATAATGATGATAATAATAGTAATAATTTTGATAAAAAGATAATTTTTCTAATAGTGATAATAATGATACTTTTAATAGAAATGATATTTTTAGTAAAAATGATAATAATAAAAATAGTAGTTTTTAATGATAGCAATACTAATAATTGAAATCACAATACCAATAATGATAATATTTATACTAATACACATGTTAATAATAATAGTAATAACTCTAATGTTTATATATATAATACATAGGTTAATAATAATAATAATCCTAATAACTAATAAATGATACAAATAATAATAACAATAATAATAACAATAACAATAATAATAATAATAATAATAATAATAATAATAATAATAATAATAATAATAATAATAATAATAATAATAATAATAATAATAATAATAATAATAATAATAATAATAATAATAATAATAATAATAATACTAATAATAATTATCATAGCTACCTCAAGAAAAAGCTTCAAAAAAATAAAGAACATAGAGTGCCTCCGCCCGGGCTCGAACCCTCAACCTTCCGCTAACCGCAACACCCCAAGTCCACTCCTCCATTTCCATTTTTCTGGAATTAAACCCAACTTATTACATATAACCCGTATTCTTTTCAGTCTCTTTCTCTTCTTCTGCTTCATCATCTATATCGACCAGAGGTGTTGTATAATCAAAACAACAACTTAACTTAAGACTCGAATTAGAAACAGAAAACAATCAGCTGGGTGATCTTGATCAACAGACAAGAAGAAGGAAAAAAGAAAAAAAAATAAACAGCAGCAGTGATCTTCGATGATTATGAACTCAAAACTTCGGTTCAATTTCCAGACACTTTCAGCTAATTATTACTACATGAAGTAGGTAGTAATTCCTTCTCAGAAACTTCGTAAATCATCAATTGGACCTGATTTTTAACAGAGTACTCAAATTTGATTATAGAAAAATGTTTGACTTTTTTTGTTTCAAAACTTTGACTCAACAATTCAATCACAATTTAGAAAATTGAGACTTGAGATTATTCACACACATTCATGAGGGTATCTGTAATTTTACTTTTCTCCAATTTGAATCGAATCACTTTGAATGTTAAATGGCTCCGGTTATGGCAAATCGATAGAAAAAAAAAATAAATAAATAAATAAGAAGAACCCAACTGATTTTCACAATTCGTAGAAGAGGACTACTGGATGCGATTCATATTATTGATTCCAAAAAAAAAATTGATCAAGTTATCTTGTCTGATTGTTGACAGGGTATCACGGAGGAAAGGAAAAAAAACAGAAAGCAAAAAAAAAAAAAATATAGAATAGATAAAGTAGATATCGATATATACCAACTCTTGTACCTTTATCAGAATTTATATTTTACTTGTTTTTTTAATTCAAATTAATAATTATTAATTATTAATAATAATGATATTGTTAATATTATTAATAATAATAATAATACTAATAATAATAAGAGAAATAATAATGATAATAATATTAATAATACTTGTATATATTAAATTTTACATCTTCATACATATATATTTTATACTAACAATATTAATATTAATATTACAAATATTAATATTATCCTTTATAATGAAAGTAGTGTTAATGACATTAATATTACAACTATGTTCAATCTTGTAATTGAATTTAATTGGTAATTCTATATGATAGCATATTTTAATTATACATTATATATAATATATATATTGGATTATATATAATATTTCTTATTAATGATAATAATAAAAATAAATTATATTATTTTCTAATAATAATAATAATAACATTAATATAACATTTTACATGAATTAAACTTTATTTCCATATATATAATATTCTTAATAAATTTTTATAGTAATAATAACATTATTAATATAATATTTATGTTTTAACTTGTAATTACATTTAATATAATAGAATTTATAATTTTATCATTTTTACTAATTATAATATATTGGATCTTTTATATTTATTATTTACAATATATATATAACATTTCCTATGTATGGAATATATATATATATATATATATATATATATATATATATATATATATATATATAATTACATATATAGTTACACATAATTGTTCGTGAATCGTTGGGAACAGTCGAAGGTCAAATGAATATATATGAATCAGTTCAAAATTTTTGAAAATCAACATTACAGACTTTGCTTATCGTGTCGAAATCATATAAAGATTAAGTTTAAATTTGTTCAGAAATTTTCGGGTCGTCACAGTATAAGTCTTGATAATTGAACAAATTTATAGTTTATCAAACTCAAAATATTATTTATTTCAGAAGTTATATTATATTTGAATTATCATGGCAATCGAAAATATTTTATTATTTCACATAGTTTTCCAATACTTGTAAAATCAGATTGTAGTGTTTATAAAGCTTTAAAACATGATAAGACAGTCAACTTTGACAATTGTTCAACAAAACAAGACGTGCCTTATATAGAAATTCATTTACTCGATTAGTAATATCTAAAAATCCAATTTATCAATCTCATAGACAAGTTGTTTAAATATTAATTTACAGTTTCAAACACAATTTCAATTAACATCAAACATAATTCAGTTGACCATATCTTTTAATCCGTTCATCGAAATCACGCGATTTTTAAATGAAAAGTTAATAATTTTTCGCCAGCTTTCCAAAAACATGCATATCATATACGTTATATCAGTAGCATATGTATCAAATTCGTGATTCATCATAAACTGTTTAACGACAAAATTAAAGCATACAAGCATGTATAAACATATATACTTGAGCACTAGACATGGATACACTATTAATATATAAGAGATAAGATATGAATGCTCACGTATCAATATTGTGATTCAATATTGTAGGAAAGTACGTAGACGCAACGAAGACGATAAACACTAGATTGACCTCACAAGCATACCCCCGAACATTACCCATAACCTCCATAGCTATAACCCGTAATTTTCTTAACTCTAACCCATTTGAAAACCCAGTTCATAAACACGCGAGCAGAACCTCGTCGTAGTATTTTATGTATAAATAATAATAATAATACTCCTAACTATAAGATTAATAATAATATTAATCTTAATAATAATAATAATAATAATATTAATAATTTAAATACAATAAATAACATACGGAGTAATATAGATAGAAATATATGTGTGTGTAACCAGTGCACGACTCCTCAATTTATAGATGTTTCCTGATTTCTTCACCCATGCGATCGCATGGCCAACTGGTACACACCCAATATGTTTTATTTTCTTGTTTGTCAACATATTTTTCACTGTAGCAAATAGTGTACTGTAGTAAATAGCGTACTGTAGCAAATAGTGTTTTAATGTTGCAAATAGTGTTTTACCGTAGCAAATAATGCAACTGTAGCAATAGTGTTTACTGTAGCAAATAGTGATTTACTGTAGCAATAATATTTTACTGTAGCAAATAGTATTTTACTGTATCAAAGTCGTTTTTACTGTAGCAAATAGTGATTTTCGAAAACACTGTAGCAAAATGATTTTTTTACTGTAGCAAATAGTGATTTTCGAAAGCACTGTAGCTTTTTGGGTACTGTAGCAATTCGAAAATACTGTAGTAAATTAGTGTTTTACTTGTTCATCTTAAACGTTTTAGTTAACTTATCTAAATATCAATCGAATCAATAAACGAATGTTACTATCGTTTACTAAATAACTTGAAATTATATATATGTATATATCTTTATTTAATATACATAAATCAGTTTTTAAATACACATTGCAAGTTATTTATGAATAATTAATATTCCAACTTATTGTATATATATATATATATATATATATATATATATATATATATATATATATATATTTACAAATAGATGTTCGTGAATCATCGGTCAATAGTCAAAGGTTAACTGAATATATAACATTAGTTCAAAAAGTTTGAGAATTAATATTACAGACTTTGCTTATCGTGTCGGAAACATATAAAGATTAAGTTTAAATTTGGTCGGAAATTTTCTGGTTGTCACAGCAAGAGTTGTTAAATCAAACCCAAGAGTTGCTTGAAAAGGGTTTTATTCGACCGAGTGTTTCACCATGGGGCGCTCCTGTTTTATTCGTGAAAAAGAAAGATGGTAGTATGCGGATGTGCATCGATTATCGGGAGTTGAATAAAGTGACGATTAAGAATCGCTATCCATTGCCTCAGATTGACGATTTGTTTGATCAACTCCAAGGCGCGACTTATTTTTCTAAAATTGACTTACGGTCCGGCTATCACCAAATGCGGGTCCGTGAGGAAGATATTGAGAAAACTGCCATTCGAACGCGTTATGGGCATTTTGAGTTTGTAGTTATGCCTTTTGGTCTTACGAATGCACCGGCGGCATTCATGGATCTTATGAACCGAGTGTGCCAACCTAAGTTGGACAAGTCGGTGATCGTGTTCATTGACGACATACTTGTCTATTCGAAGAGTATGAAGGAACATAAACATCATTTGCGTGGTGTGGTAAAGACGTTGCGGAAGGAGAAATTGTATGCAAAATTCTCCAAATGTGAATTTTGGCTAAGGGAAGTTCAATTCCTTGACCATATTGTGAACAAAGATGGTATTCAAGTAGATCCGGGGAAGATTGAGACGATAAAAAGTTGGGGACGACCGACTACGCGTACGAAAATCCGAAGTTTTCTCGGATTGGCCGGTTATTATCGTTGATTTATCCAAGACTTTTCTAAGATCGATTCTCCATTGACAAAGTTGACGAGAAAGAACGCGAGATTTAACTGGGAAAACGAGCAAGAAATTGCTTTTCAATTGTTAAAAAAGAAGTTATGTCAAGCTTCGGTTTTAGTGTTGCTGGAAGGTGTAGAAGACATGACGGTTTATTGTGATGCTTCTTTAAATGGGATCGGTTGTGTTCTAATGCAAAGGGGTAAAGTCATCACTTACGCCTCTCGACAATTAAAGGAACACGAAAAGAGATATCCGACTCATGATCTTGAATTGGCGGCGGTGGTTCATGCGTTAAAAATTTGGCTCCACTACTTGTATGGTGTCAAGTGTACGATTTATTCGGATCATAAAAGTTTGAAACATCTTTTTGACCAACGAATATCGACAATGTAGGTGGATGGATGTGGTGAAAGATTACGATTGTGAGATACTTTACCATCCGGGTAAGGCGAATGTTATCGCGGATGCGTTAAGTCAGAAGAGTCAACATCCGACGATACGAGTAGGATCGTTACGCATGATTATTACTAACGATTTTCTTGAAAATCTCGGTGAGATTCAAATTGAAGCTTTTGTTAACAATAAGCATGAGGAACGAATCGTGGGGCAAACGGAGTCTATTACTTTAGGTCCGCATGGTTTGTTATCTTTTCAAGGAAGAGTGTGGGTGCCTAGAATGGGAGATTATCGACGAGTGCTACTTGATGAAGCACATAAGTCAAAGTATTCCATCCATATGGGTGCAACGATGATGTATCTTGATTTGAAGAAAGAGTATTGGTGGTCGGGCATGAAAATGTGATGTTGTAAAGTATGTTGAACAATGTTTCACGTGTTTGCAAGTTAAGGCCGAGCACCAAAAGCCGTATGGTAAGTTACAACCGTTGAAAGTCCTGAAATGGAAATGGGAGCACATTACCATGGATTTCATTACCAAGTTACCAAAGACGGTGAGAACCCAATTTGATACGATTTGGGTGATAGTTGATGATTGACGAAAAGTGCTTTATTTCTTCCCAATCGGGATACGATATCGTCGGATACTTTGTCAAAGTTGTTTATCAAGGAGGTGATATCGAGACATGGGGTTCCTATATCTATTATTTCGGATCGAGATACTCGTTTCACTTCTCGGTTTTGGAATAAGTTTCATGAAGATATGGGTACACAATTGAGAATGAGCATGGCGTACCGTCCTCAAACGGACGGTCAAACCGAACGTACGAATCACACATTAGAGGATATGTTACGGGCGTGTATTATTGATTTCGGTGGTAGTTAGGATCAGTACTTGCCTTTAGTGGAATTCTCGTACAACAATAGTTATCATACTAGTATTGGAATGCCACCTTATGTGATGCTTTATGGGCGAAGGTGTTGAACTTCGATTTGTTGGGGTGAAGTGGGACAAAGGGAAAGCGGGAGTACCGATTTGGTGTTAGAGACGAATAGTAAGATTGAGATGATTCGAACTCATTTGAAAGCGGCTCAAGATAGACAAAAGGTGTATGCCGACAAACGTAGGCGATTGATTGAGTTCCAAGAAGATGACATGGTGATGCTTAAGGTTTTGCCATGGAAGGGTATTATTCGATTTCAAAAACGGGGAAAGTTATCTCCTCGGTTTATTGGGCCATTTAAGATTTTAGCTCGTGTTGGTGAAGTTGCGTATCATTTGGAATTACCCGAAGAGCTTGTAACGACCCGTCAAAATCGCCATTGACGGCGCCGTTAACTTAGGTCCCGTTACGTGGTCATAGTCCCTAAATGAGACGCGTTTGACCAAAATTATGCCGCTTTCATTTGAAACGTATGACTTGCAAAGTTTTAAGTTACCAAACGGTTCGACAATAAGTTTAAGTTTACAAAAGTTATAAAGTATAAATGAAATAACTTGCGACATAATATAAGTTGAAAATCACGAATGCTCTCAATAGCGTATGCATGTAAACATTAAGTTTGAATCCAAAGGTGCTATTACTAGCGTATGCATGTATGCTTGACCCCAAGCAAGAAATCAAAGTGTGCGGAAGCATGTATCAAGTAGCCATGTATGAACCTGAGAAACATATAGAAAACTGTCAACGAAAAACGTTGGTGAAATCATAGGTGTATTTGTAAACGTTGTTTTTGAACCACAAGATTTTATATAGTTGATTATACAAATTGTTTTCATTCCAAAGATGTTGTACGTTCGCGAGCACCCAATTATCAAGACTTAACTGTATACGAACCCCATTGAATTAGTGTTAGAACCTACACTATACCCGAAAATATATTTCATCCGCTAACGGTAGCGAACCGTCCAAATGAGCGCTCGTCAAACCCATGTGATCACATAACATAAGTTCACGTTTACACCCTGCAAGTGTAACTAATGATAATTGAATTGAGGCTTTTTGTTCTAACTCGCTGTAGAATGTTTGTTTTCGTACTCGTGTTCAAAGTATAAAAGTATGATACGTATATGTTTCTCATCCCATAATTTAAAGAGTAAAAGTTATTGAAAAGGTGGGACTATGATCTCACCGTAGTTGCATGCCAAAGTGCTTGTAATTAAGCGTTGTGCAAATGAAAGTTGTTTAGCCTTGACCTAAACAAATAAGTCGTATCAATTACCGGTTAAGACACAAGGTCGGTCGAAATGTGTTCAATTAGTCCTATGGCTCGTTACGACTCCATTAATATAGCATGTGAATCAAGTTTCAAGTTTCATGCAAGAATTGAGTATAAAATCATGTTAGAATGATTGCATAAGTGTTTGGTTAAGTTTGACTAGAAGTCAAACTTGGTCAAAGTCAAAGTCAACGGGGTCGGGTCGGGTATCCGACTATTGCACATATAAACGTAGTCATATATAAGCATGTTGGCAAAATTTCATGTTAAACGGAGTTGCGAGTAAGCGGGAACGAAACTTGAAAAATCAAAAAAAAATTGGGACAGAAATATTCTCGCTATAGCGAGATTTTGTGCACACCAGGGCTCGCTATAGCGAGGCCCCTGGTTTCAGGTGCTGTTGCTGAATTTTCAAGTGCACGAACCAAGCTTCTTTCAAACACAACTAATGAACCGCAAACATTCAAAATACGTATCTTATATCGTTGGAAAGGTAATTTAACGAGGAATAAAACTAAACACATTTCATCAACCAAAAACATCATTTACAATAATCGAAATCTCGTCAAATGATCATTAAATGTTCATAATCAAAGTTTCAAGTTCATAAAATGCATAAGATGATTCGGGAATCCGATTTACACATACGATATGCTGTTTCGAAGGTAATTACGCATACAATGCAAATAAACACTCAGCCATAACATCTCATAGCATTCAAGACATCAAAAGTTCATTTTAAAGTTTATCAAACCCTAACCAAGAATCATAAAATCAATATTTATGTTAATGAAGTTTTTCCAAGTCAACCTACATACCAAAACGAAGCTAATGATGCTAGTAACACTTTTAATACATGAGCTTTAACATTTAACAACATTAATTCACCCAAAACTCAAGATTAAACACACCCATTTTCAAGTTCATGCTAGTTACACCAAATAACAAGATCGAGTATACAAATTACATACACGACATCACAATGAGCCATAGACCCTAATTAACACCATTTCAAGTCTAAAGGTCTAATTTATGAAAATTGGAGATTTTAAAAAACTTACCTCAAGCTATGAAATTGGTACCAAATTAAAGAGGATGATGCAAGGATCACAAATATGTAATTTGTTTTGATGTTTGATTGCTAGATTGGATTTAGATGATGAATGAATGAATTTAGGAGTTAAGAGCAAAAATAGAAGTATGAAGATGGTGGTGGGTGATGAAATGAATGAGTGGTGGGGAGGTGATTGACTAGTTGACTCTCTTGGTCAAGTTTGATCATTTGGCACAAATGGTCCCTCGAGTTAGAAAGCGGGTGCGTGAATTAACCAAACGAATTAATTTAAATACGCGAGAGTAAACGAAAAATCTTATAATCAAATAACAGAAATATTAAGAACGTTAGTTAACGGAAGGTACGAATTTAGATAACGAAAGATATTATCTAAAAAAAGGGCGTTAAAATAAATTTAACGAAAAAATACGGGATGTTACATTACCTACACCTTAAAAGAAATTTCGTCCCGAAATTTAGTTGGAAGTAGTAGTCGTTGTTTCTTCCTCGAAATCTTGCGTTGCCAATTCTACGAATGAGTGAAGGTACTTCCTTGGGCATTCCGACGAACTTTGACAGTCGGGATTTTACGTTGTTTTAGTGTTTGGTTTCACGATTCATAATTTCAACCGGTTCTCTCATGAAGTGGAGTTTTTCGTCTATAGTAAGCTCATCGAAAGGAATAACAAGTTCTTGTTCGGCAAGACACTTCGAGATGTAGGATGAACGGGATTCAATTGAGTTGGGAGTTCGAAACGGTAAGCAACGGGTCCAATACGCTCCAAGATTTCAAAAGGATCAAAATATCGCGGATTTAACGTTCTACGTTTTCCGAAATGGATTACACCTTTCCGAGGTGCGATTTTTAATATTACGTGGTCACCCACTAGGAATTCGGGAGGTTTACGTCTAACATCGGTATAGCTCTTTTGGCGACTACGGCCGTCTTGAGCCTTTCTTAGATTTGAACGATCTTAACGGTTACTTCATGAATGAGTTCGGGTCCGGCTATTTTCTTGTCACCTACTTCGGCCCAACAAATAAGAGAACGACATTTACAGCCATAAAAAGCTTCGAAAAGGTGTGATGTTAATACTCGTGTAATAACTATCGTTGTAAGAGAATTTGGCTAAAGGCAAATACTTTTCCCAAGTAAATTTGAAATCGATAACACAAACTCGTATTGTGGTTTCCGAGGTTTGAATCGTACATGTGTTTTGTTCGTCGGTTTGTGGATGATACGCGGCACTCATGAATAATCTAGTTCCCAAAGCTTCTTGTAATGCACTCCAAAATCTAGAAGTGAAACGAGCATCTCGATCCGAAATAAACGACAATGGCACACCGTGTCGAGATAGAATTTCCTATAATATATATATATATATATATATATATATATATATATATATATATATATATATATATATATATATATATATATATATATATATATATATATATATATATATATATATATATGTAGTTGTACAAGTCTTTCCCATCTTGTTGATTTCTGAAAAACGTTTGTTAGAACAAGTTTCTTATTGGTTTCTGAAAAACGTTTGTTAGGATTATTCACCCTCGTGGTGAATACTAGTATAATGTGAAGAGTCACTCTCCCCATTGAGAATTTAGAATAAAAGGTTTCCTTATACGGAAGTACAAGTGTAATGCGAGAGAAGTTTCTGCCTCGATGTGAGCATACCAAGCATTTTGTAGTTCGTTGATAAAACTGTGCGAAAACGAGATAGTATACACGTGTCACTTATGTTTTGAAGTTGAAAGAATTGGTCATTTATTTAGAAGCATAAATATGGTTCGACAATAATCGAAGGTGTGTCCTTGGTATGGTTGTTATCAATATTCTCGGAGTTTTCGGATGGCAACAAGGAAAAACGAAGTCATGTAACATGGTACATGGTGGTGATTAGGTTGATCGAGTCCAATCACCATCACGTCTCATTAGAACTTTGGTATGACTTACCGTAATATAACTACGTTGATCAAGTGACGTTATATTACGCTAACTCATACCTCCATTCCCACATCACTCCATAAAATCAAGTTCGTGTAATTGTGAAGATTTAAAATAAACAAAGTGTAACGACATCTCTAACGTGACTCGTATTTAATAGAAAGAATTAGTGCAACCCTGAAGATGCGTTTCCCGGGGGAAGTGTATAACTGGTTGTTCACGTCAATGCAGTTCAAGTCAAACAATAATGTCTTTAGGTACGAAAGAGTAACGAATTATGATAACGAGTAGTACGCAACCGTAGTGATAAATAGTGATGACTATAATCACCTAGAGTAGTGGCGGTAGTAACAAGAAGTGGTAGATAGTGAAGAACACCGGTGTAACATCGGTAGAGGTCAGTGATTGCCATAGTGGTGGAAACTTTACAGCACTTGTGGATAGTAAGCCGGGATGGTGATGAATAACAACCTAGGAGACAGAGTTCCCGAACTAGTATAACTAATGAAGTCGTCGTCATCCTCACGTGTATGAATCTTAAGTTTACGTGTGTTACCCGAAAGTGGCAGAGTACGAGTTCGTATGATGAAAATTTGGTACCATTAAGAAGTTCACCTAAGAATGGTTCAAGTATAAATGCACAAGTAGTCAAGTAAGTGCTATCTATAGCAAATGTAAGTAAGAATGCAATGATTAACTATCCAGTTGTAGTCTAGATTCACTAATGCGTCCTAACGACTCTGTCAGACACACTAATGCACATCCTAGATCCCTACAACTAACACTCTGATACCATCTGTAACGACCCGTCAAATCGCCATTGATGGCACCGTTAACTTAGGTCCCGTTACGTGGTCATAGTCCCTAAATGAGACGCGTTTGACCAAAATTATGTCGCTTTCATTTGAAACGTATGACTTACAAAGTTTTAAGTAACCAGACGGTTCGAAAATAAGTTTAAGTTTACAAAAGTTATAAGGTATAAAAGAAATAACTTGCGACATAATATAAGTTAAAAATCACGAATGCTGTCAATAGCCTATGCATGTAAACATTAAGTTTGAATCCAAAGGTGTTATTACTAGCGTATGCATGTATGCTTGACCCCAAGCAAGAAATCAAAGTGTGCGGAAGCATGTATCAAGTAGCCATGTATGAACATGAGAAACATATAGAAAACTGTTAACGAAAAACGTTGGTGAAATCATAGGTGTATTTGTAAACGTTATTTTTGAACCACAAGATTTTGTATAGTTGATTATCCAAATTGTTTGTATTCCAAAGATGTTGTACATTCGCGAGCACCCAATTATCGAGACTTAAATGTATACGAACCCCATTGAATTAGTGTTAGAACCTACACTATACCTGAAAATATATTTCATCCGCTAATGGTAGCGAATCGTCCGAATGAGGGCTCGTCAAGCCCATGTGATCACATAACATAAGTTCGTGTTTACACCCTGCAAGTGTAACTAATGATAATTGAATTGAGGATTTTTATTCTAACTCGCTGTGGAATGTTTGTTTTCGTACTCGTGTTTAAAGTATAAAAGTATGATACGTATATGTTTCTCATCCCATAATTTAAAGAGTAAAAGTTGTTGAAAAAGTGGGTCTATGATCTTACCGTAGTTGCATGCCAAAGTGCTTGTAATTAAGCGTTGTGCAAATGAAAGTTGCTTAGCCTTGACCTAAACAAATAAGTCATATCAATTACTGGTTATGACACAAGGTCGATCAAAATGTGTTCAATTAGTCCTATGGCTCGTTACGACTCGATTAATATAGCATGTGAATCAAGTGTCAAGTTTCATGCAAGAATTAAGTATAAAATCATGTTAGAACGATTGCATAAGTGTTTGATTAAGTTTGACTAAAAGTCAAACTTAGTCAAAGTCAAAGTCAGCGGGGTCGGGTCAGGTATCCGACTATTGCACATATAAACGTAGTCATATATAAGCATGTTGGCAAAATTTCATGTTAAACGGAGTTGCGAGTAAGCGGGAACGAAACTTGAAAAATCAAAAAAAACTGGGATAGAAATATTCTCATTATAGCTAGATTTTGTGCACACCAGGGCTCGCTATAGCAAGGCCCCTGGTTTCAGGTGCTGTTGCTGAATTTTCAAGTGCACGAACCAACTTCTTTCAAACACAACTAATGAACCGTAAACATTCAAAACACGTATCTTATATCTTTGGAAATGTAATTTAATGAGGAATACAACTAAATACATTTCGTCAATCAAAAACATCAGTTACAATAACCGAAATCTCGTCGAATGATCATTAAATGTTCATAATCAAAGTTTCAAGTTCGTAAAACGCATAAGATGATTCGAGAATCCAATTTACACATATGATATGCCGTTTCGAAGGTAATTACACATACAATGCAACTAAACACTCACCCATAACATCTCATAGCATTCAAGGCATCAAAAGTTCATTTTAAAGTTTATCAAACCCTAACCAAGAATCATGAATTCAACATTTATGTTAATGAAGTTTTTCCAAGTCAACCTACATACCAAAACGAATCTAATGATGCTAGTAACACTTTTAATACATGAGCTTTAACATTTAACAACATTAAATCACCCAAAACTCAAGATTAAACACACCCATTTTCAAGTTCATGCTAGCTACACCAAATAACAAGATCGATCATACAAATTACATACACGACATCACAATGATCCATAGACACTAATTAACACCATTTCAAGTCTAAAGGTCTAATTTATGAAAATTAGAGATTTTGAAAAACTTACCCCAAGCTATGAAATTGGTACCAAATTGAAGAGGATGATGCAAGGATCACAAATATGTAATTTGTTTTGATGTTTGATTGCTAGATTGGATTTATATGATGAATGAATGAATTTGGGAGTTGAGATCAAAAATGGAAGTATGAAGATGGTGGTGGGTGATGAAATGAATGAGTGGTGAGGAGGTGATTGACTAGTTGACTCTTTTGGTCAAGTTTGGTCATTTGGCACAAATGGTCCCTCGAGTTTGAAAGCGGGTGCGTGAATTAACCAAACGAATTAATTTAAATACGCGAGAGTAAACGGAAAATCTTATAATCAAATAACAGAAATATTAAGAACGTTAGTTAACGGAAGATACGAATTTAGATAATGAAAGATATTATCTAAAAAAAAGGGCGTTAAAATAAATTTAACGAAAAAATGCGGGATGTTACAAAGCTTGCGGGGATCCATAATACATTTCATGTTTCCCATCTCCGTAAGTGTCTTGCGGATGATTCTTCATGGATGCCATTAGACGAAATTGAGCTAAACAACAAGTTAGAGTATGTTGAGGAGCCGGTTGCTATAATCGACGAAAAGGTGTAAAGGTTGAGGAATAAAGAGGTGAGAACCTATAAAGTTCAATGGCATCGTAGTAAAGGTTCCAAGTTCACATGGGAGCCCGAAGAGTTTGTGTTGGTGTATCTTCCCTCTTGTCATGCGGCTTAGATCGCGAGGACGTGCTCCGATTCAAGTGGGGGAGAGTTGTAAGACCTGAATTATGATTTGTACGGCAATGTAAATATGGTACATAAAGTGTGGAAGCATTGTGCAGTTAAACAGAGATCAGAAACTGCTCAGGCCTTCGTGTGCGCCGTGCAGGTATATGTGTGCGCGTCGCGCACTGCTACTGTTGGCAGTTTCCAGCTTTTTAAATTAGATTTAATGAAAGGCATTATTGTCTTTTCACTTAA
Organism: Rutidosis leptorrhynchoides; assembly: GCF_046630445.1. NCBI lineage: Eukaryota > Viridiplantae > Streptophyta > Magnoliopsida > Asterales > Asteraceae > Rutidosis > Rutidosis leptorrhynchoides. Next base: position 26,527,930 of record NC_092336.1, read on the forward strand.
GGACGAGTTCAAGGCTGTAAATGGCCAGTTGTGTGGTGGAGGAAACACTTTCAATACTTCCACCAACCACTTCATCTCTCAAATTAAAGGTTCTAGAGTGAGAAACCCATTTGGGAGAGAGAAAGCTCACATCGAGGGAGAAGAAGTTGATTCCGGGCCAAAGCTCAAGTATTAAAGTTATTCATCTAGCCTTTAGCTACGTTTTGATTGCAGTGGTATGTCCTAACTTTGATTTCCTTATTTTAATTGGTTTGAGGGTTAGGGTTAGGGTTAGTGATGAACATAAAACCCATTTGTGTTGATTTTGGGTGTTCTTGGGTAAGATTGAGTCATGAAGACTCAATAGTAACTAACCTAGGGTTTCAAAGTGTTAATTGGTGTTTATGAGCCTTAATTGGTTAGTTAATTACTAGCACACCAAGATATTAAATAAATGGGTGTTATGTGGGTTAGTGGATAACCCGAAGTGGGTATGTTGACTTTAAATGGTCAATTGGGTAATGATTGACCTAATTGGGAAGGATGGGTATGAAATGCCCCGATTTTGTGGTAGTTAGTGTTGTTGGACCTCAATTCATAGCTTTTGGTGATTTATGATGGTCTTGACCTTAAACGGACGGTTTTGGTGTAAATGGGTGATTTAATACATTAAGTCATTAAATGCACATGAGTAGGTTGTTGGTGTTTAGTCCAACTAGTTTGGGTGTTGATCGAGTACTTATTGTATTAGGTACTTGGCTTTGAAGCTTGCGGAAGGATAAAACCGTCACCGAATCATTAAGGTGAGTGGAATAATTATGCGTATGGGTATATGGCATATTTATTTGTGAATGTTATGGTATGAACCACGAGCCGGTAGTACCATAGCATGTATGTGATGAGTGTCATGATGTGAACCACGAGCCGGTAGCATCAATTGTGAACCACGAGCCGGTAGTACTATAAAACAAAGTGTGAACCACGAGCCGGTAGCACTACAAAATGAGGCGTGAACTACGAGCCGGTAGCGCAAAACTGTGAACCACGAGCCGGTAGCACTATAAAGGAGTGAGACTCAAATGCGTAGTGGCGTGAACCACGAGCCGGTAGAGTCATAGCATTACGTATGGTGTGAACCACGAGCCGGTAGCACCATAGCATTTATGGTTAACCATATTATGTTGTTGGATATTGTTTAGCATGTTATGTATATATTGTGTTGAGTATATGCTAATGTGGTGTTGTGATAGTGTACGAGTTGTTAGCATTATGAGTATGACAGCATGCTATATGAGTTATATTTTCGTATGAGGTATTTGGTGGGTGCGATTGCAAATAGATGAGTTATATATGTGTATGTATAATTGTTGTACTCACTAAGCTTTGCTTACCCTCTCGTTGTTTACCTTTTCATAGGCTCTGGCGTAGACAAAGGTAAGGGCGTTCGTTTGGATTAGAGACCCCGATTTGTTGTGATAGGGGACGCTTTTTAGATGTGTTAGCTTTTGAAGTTTGACCGAGATTTGGGTAGTTTAACCCCCAAACATCATGCTCTAGTGTCATTTGAAAATTAAACTAATTTGGTCGAAACTTGTATTTTGTATGAAACTCGTGAATTGGGCACATGTGGGCCCGGGTTCGTAAAACTTGTTTTATTATTGAAACGTGTTAGTTTTACATATTAGAACATGTTGTGAAAAGCGTTTCGTCTAATTATGTCGGGAAGTGGGAGATCTTTATTTGAAAAACTACAATACCGAACAGAAGCTGATGCGGCCTGTGCGCGCCGCGCACAAGGGTGTTGCGCGCCGCGCACAAGGGTGTTGCGCGCCGCACACCCCTTTGTAATTTTTTTTTGTTTACTGTTTCGGTTGGATATTGGGTTGGGTTGTTACAGAGTACATGCACCGAGAACATATAACCTATTTATAACCTCAGTAGAAGATTGCAAAATATCGAACAACGCTATCTAGTCAGATCAAGTGATAAAATCTGGCAAAGACATATCCACCCACAACTTGACTTTACCCATAACTCACGCGCGATATCCGAACATAACATGATCTAAGGATTCGATTCTGCAATCGCATATGGCACAACCGATGTTATCTATGTACATATATCTCCTTTAAAAAAATCAAGTATAATCGGAAGTCTATCCCAAGCGATTCTCCAAATAAAAGCATTAGTCTTTCGAGGAAACACTTTAACACATCTCGTTTTACGCTCAAAACAAGGTAATAGTCTGACATCCAAGTAACACCCGGTTAAAGGGTCTAGCTGAAGTAGATTATTTTGTAGAATTTTATTATAACTTAAATGTAGTATGTAGTATTTAAATTGTGTATAGTTATATGAAGTATTTATAAAGTGAAATAATAAATTATGTGTAGATAATTTATTATGAAGTCATATGAATGCGCTCATAACGATGGTCATTAAAAATATTTGTTTATTTGAATAGGACATCATTAAAGTTACTTAACGAGGTGGGTTGTATTTTAGATAGCAGGTGTGTCACCCATATTTAATTTATTGTGAAAGGTAGTCACTTTTTTTAATTAGAAAGCAAATATATAATGATACATCCACTCCATCGCGACCAATTTTTACTGGTAGTTTGGGGATTCTTTAAGTCGGGGATATATTATCGGAAGTACGCCGGAATTTCAGAGGGGAGAAATTGAGGGTGGCAGTGATTTTTGAAGACCGTGATTGCGACGGCGATGGTAGTGGTGGTGGCGGTAGGAGTGAAGATGAGAGTTTGGGTTTAGACGGTTTTTAAGTAAGTGCGAATATGCGATTGTGTGTATATCTGTAAATAAAATTCCAAATCCCCAACACCCTTTTCATGTTTTTTGGGTTTATAATGGATTTTAGTTGAGCTTTTGCTTTAAGATTAGAGTAATTAGTTGGTTTTGTTTTGGATCGGGAAAAATGAGAGAGGAAGAACATGAGAAGAGGAGAAGCAAACAAAGAGTCAAAATTATCTGGGTTTGTATCAGGTGGTGTGTGAAAAGATATGTAAAAGTATAAAAATACCCACACATGCTTATGCTTAGCACATGTCATGATTTAACAGAGAGAATTAACGGACATTACAAATTTGGATTATTCGTAGAATATATCCATACTTCTGGACTAAAAAATTAAAAAAAATTAAGTTTGAATTATCTGTGTGTTTTTAGCAAACTTAATGGTGTATTCTATGGTCTACACGCATAAAATGAAAGTTGTGGAGCTATGAGTAGGGATGGCAATGGTCACCCGATCCAGTGGATATCCACCCGATCCACCCGATTTTAATGGATATGGATGAACCTAAATGGATATGGATACGGATATGGATGAACCTAAATGGATATGAATATGGATATGGATGAAAAAATATCATCCATGGATATATCCATTAAAACCCGAAATACATATATTAATACATAAATATAGATATATGTATACACATCTACTATTAAAAAATGCATTTACTATTACACATACATTTTGCTTGCAACCATATAATAAATTAACTATGATATTTTATAATAAAACACATATATCTAACAAGATAAACATACAAATTACACATTTAATTTGTCATAATCTATGTTTGATGGTAAATTCAACAAATTGTGTTCTATTTTCGACAAAAATACACGTATTTTTAGATATTCGGTAATATTATAACAGTTTTTGAATATCCAACGGATATCCATTAACCCGCTTAATCCAGTGGATATGGATATGGATGGATGAACTGAAATTAAATGGATATGGATGAACAAAAACTAAATGGATATGGATATGGATACGGAACCACCCGATCCATATCCGATCCATTGACATCCCTAGCTATGAGTTACGGACGCTTTGGCTTTTGAATCACTTAAATCTGACTTCGTATGACAAAGTTATGCCCAAATTAGTGAAGACACGTAAGTTGCTGGGTTTTAGAATTAATCAGGCCCAAGAAGTAGCCCATGAAGCTTCCTTACCAGCCCAAGATTTGCCTATAAATAGAGGAGTTCCCCACCTCATTTGGACATCGGAGGGGAGATCAGACACTCCACTTTCTCTCTCACACACACTTTCTCTCTCTAGATTCCATCTGCCATCCGCCCAGCTCCAAGGCACATGACCTCATCCTCTCAGCTCCATGGCACGTGACCTCATCCTCCCAGCTCCATGGCACGTGACCTCAGCCGCCCAGCTCCAAGGCCGCCCAGCTTCAAAGCAACCCAGCTCCAAGGCACATGACCTCAGCTGCCCAGCTCCAAGGCCGCCCAGCTCCAAGACACATGACCTCAGCCGCCCAGCTCCAAGGCCGCCCAACTTCAAGGCACATGACCTCAGCCGCCCAGCTCCATGGCACATGACCTCAGCCTCCCAGCTCCAAGGCATACTACACATCTCATGTCGTTAGACACTTCACATCATATTTTCTCATATATGACTCAGCAATATATTTTATCACTCAGGATATAGGCAGAACATACGTAAGCCCTATTTTAAGATTGACTTAAGCCACGCCATGGTTTTAGACCATGATTCGCGTCTGCAGGGATTCGTCCCGAGAGTAAACGTTAATCGGCAAACTACTCCTCACAGGGTTCATTCTACCTTGCACTAGTATGTATATACCTACTCTATAGAAGAGAAATACGTACTAACATATGGCGCCATCCTATTCTATGAATAGAACAAAAAGGTCAGAATACACAATATAGTTGTTCGTCATCCGGACTGCAGAAATTGTTACATTCTGACTTATAAGAATTACTCCATCATCCGTTTCAAAGAATTACATGTGCAAAATTGAAAGTCTCTAACGAAGAATTAGTTCGAACTGCAATAATTATCTAGAGCCCGACTTTAAATCTTCATGATTCATCACCACGTGGGACACAAATGAAGAATTTGCTATTCACTATACGGTTTGCAACAATTTCTACCAAGTGTCTTATACAAGTCACAAATAGTGACATTCCAACACGCGTACTCCAACATCCATCATCCGTCATGCGATATCAACCATCTGTCAAGATTTAAACAATTTCACAACTGAATTAAAAGGCAACATATATGGATCACGTGGATATTTTCACTACAAATCAATCTATATGGTTTTATATTATTTTCCTCCGCCTACACACTATCATGTATCAAACCAAAGGTTTCATGTTTCGAGTTGCATTTACATTCTCGAGCTCATCTAATGGTCAGCTTACTTCGTTCTCCACAGAATGATTATTAGAAAGATCAACATCCGCCAACCTTATCCGTTCTCCGTCTCCAACCGACAACTATTGCAACAAATCGCTAGTCTTACTCCAATAATCATGATTCATCGTCGTCATCCGTTTTCCGTATTCATTTTTAAGATATTTTCAAGCTTCAATTTCGTACTCCAGGAATAATATTGTACTGTGGATAGTAATACAAAGAGTTAATGTTAAACGTATAAGTAAGCAGATTGCATCTCAAAAAGCAGATTTTCTAGTCTAGCAGTGATTTCAAACAAGAAGATTTTCAGGCTCGGTAAAAAATTCACAAAAAGTTGAAGAAATTTCATACTCCGTACAACGATAGTTACTTTTGCTTGAAGTACAACTATCAAAAAGCGTTGGAAGTATCATTATCAAAAGGATACAGTTGCCGGACAGCTAGCAATAAAAACCGATAATAATTACAAGGTCATAAACGTTTCCGTCGTCCGTACACGCAACGCTCAGTACTTGTATATTCATATAAATGGTATCAAGATACCAGTTCATCATGTAGAAGACATTCACTACAACAAATGATTAAAATTCAAATCCTGAAATCCAACATCGAGCTGTTAAACATCAACGAATGCAAATATTTTCAACACTAACACACTATCAGTGACAACAATTAAATACTGACATTGACAACGTTTCATAACATGCGGAAAGAGCAAATATTACATAGCGCACTCAGTTGTACGTTGGATCGTTTCAATCGTCGCCATCCGTTATTCGGATAACAAAGAATAAACATGTGGGGATTGCAGTTCCGTTCAGCTTCTTCAATAGCCACTCGCCGTACTCCGTTTTCCTGAAAATGTTTATCAGAGTTCAACAACTTTTATCAACTTTATCCATTTTCAGTGTTCCGTTAAAAATTGGAGGAAGTGTAAACAACATGAAAATATCAGAAAGGAATTACCAGACACAAGAGAAGAAAAATATAGATCCATGGGTAATGATTACTTTATCAGAAAGTCTAGCAACCTTCAAGTTTATTTTATTCTTCAGTTTGTTACATAAACAGATCAAGCATGCGTAACACAAAACGGTCACCGTACATGCTTCTTTATCCCAAAAATATTAGTCGAAGTTTAACAACCTTCACAGTATTTATCATCCGTCCTTCGGTCTCGGATCAACGTTCTAGTCAAGCAAACTTACCTACTCCGGCAACAAACCTCTGAGCTCCGGTAACATATTCAACGTGATTTTAGACCTTCAACTACCGGATACCAGTAGTACATGCATACAACCACCGCTTTATCATAAAGAAAAACATCTCAAAATCCAGGTTGGATAAAGTCCGTTCACCGTCGTCTATCTTAAACATAAATAAAGAAATGCAGACATCCAGCACCGTACATCATACTCTTGAATAGGAAAAGTGCATGACAAATTATTGAAGACTCGTCTTGAAACTTGGAATGCGAACAAAGCAAATTACCTGTTGACTCATCACAAGCCAACCAAGCTCTAAACATTAAAAACAGATACTATACCAAGTTAGGAGCATGGTGAATTTAATACAGTATAACACTCAGCTCAACAAAGCTTGACTAACTTCCGGCTTCAATATGAAGATTCACAATAAAAGAGAAAAATCACATATATACACACACAACATCCATATTTTGGAGGCCAATGATATCGTATTAGGAAATGGGCTGAATTGAAATGAAAGAAAGGATAAATGGCAGATCCAAGACAGAAGCATAAGGATTGAGCTACATAGTACAGCTTTTTTCCATTTTTTGGTTACACTCCGGTTGCCGCTCTCACTTTTCTCTTTCGGTCATCGCAACCCGCTTTCCGTCATTGAACTACTTATATAGAGACTCCATAATTAAACAAGATTCTAGTCTACAGAATATAAACTACGTATTCCACCGTGCACCTTACAAGAATGATTTGGATTAAGAATGCTAGTAAGTTGGAGAAAACTTCAAAATAGCATCATTGATGTCAAAGCAGAGGGGTATAAAATACTATTAATTTTTACAAGAAAAAAAAACTATTAAATACGATACAATTTTACACAAGATATTTATTTATTTATAGAATGGATATACTTAAACCTTGCTACAACACTTATAGGCAGTGTACCTAATCGTACAGTAGTGTAGTTTTTAGTAAGTCCGGTTCGTTCCACAGGGAAATCTTTAAACAAAGCTCAACGCTATATTAGTTTACTTTTATAAAAATACAAATATATATATAAGTAATATTATTATTATAAAGGGGGGTTTTTACCGTTTAATGACCGGTTTGTCGATTTTAAGACTTTAGTCGCAGTTAAAACCTAATGTAAAATATAAAATAAATACAAGACTTAAATTAAAGCGTAAAGTAAATAACGATAATGAAATTGCGAATAATAAAAGTGCGATAAAATAAACTTACGATAATTAAAAAGTACGATAATTAAAATTGCGATTAAATAACAATAAATAAAAGTGCGATAATTAGAAGTGCAATTAAATATAAAATAAAGGAAATTAAATATGAAATAAAAGAATTATGCTTATTTAAACTTCCGTAATCATGATGTTTGACGTGTTGATTTTAGTTTTATGCCCATGGGTTAATTGTCCTTTGTCCTGGATTATTTAATATGTCCGTCTGGTTTTTGTCCATAACAGTCCATCAGTCATAAATATAAATTGCAAGTGTCCTTGTCAAATTATTATTATACCCGAAGATAAATATTCCAACTAATTGGGGATTCGAATTGTAACAAGGTTTTAATACTTTGTTTAATGAATACACCAGGTTATCGACTGCGTGTAAACCAAGGTTTTACTACTTTGTTAACAATTACACCAATTACCCTTGAATGTAATTTCACCCCTGTTTTAATTATTCTAGTGGCTATTAATCCATTCCCGTTTCCGGTTAAATGAACGATTATTCGTACATATAAATACCCCGCCCATCGTGTCCGATCGAGTGTATATGGTAATTTATAGGGACGCCCAATTGTAAATCTTTATATTAACATTAACAAACTTTTATTTAGTTAAACAAATATAAAGCCCATTAATAGCCCATAGTCTAATTTCCACAAGTGTCGTTCTTTTGTCCAAACCCCAATTATGGTACAAAGCCCAATTACCCAATTTTAGTAATTAGCCCAACATCATGATTACTTCGTTTTAAATAAGCATAATAATAACTTAGCTACGAGACATTAATATAAAAAGGTTGAACATAACTTACAATGATTAAAAATAGCGTAGCGTTACACGGACAGAATTTCGACTTACACCCTTACAACATTCGCTAACATACCCTTATTATTAGAATTAAAATTAAAATTAAAATATAAATTATATATATATATATATAAGTTTTACGTATGATAAGAGAAGAAAAAGATGATGATTTTTGATCAGAATTCGGTTGGCTTTATAGCCAGAGTTGATTTTTGGGGCTCCGCGACTCGCGGCAAAAACCCCTTCAAACTCCACGAGTCGCGGAGATAGAAATTACAGCTCAGTCCTTGGAGTTTTCTCTGCCAACGGTTTTATATATATAAATATAATATATATATAATTAATATAATTAATTATATATTATATTATATTTATATACATAGTTAACTTGTAATTTTTAGTCCGTTGCGTCGAGCGTTAAGAGTTGACTTTGGTCCCGGTTCCGGTTTTTCGAACGTCCTTGCGTACAATTTTATATTTTGTACTTTGCGTTTTGAATCTTGTACTTTTGTAATTTCGAGACGTTTCTTATCAATAATTGGAACCTTTTTGATTGTCTTTTGTACTTTTGAGCTTTTTGGTCGTTTGCGTCTTCAATTCGTCGAATCTGTCTTTTGTCTTCACCTTTTATTATTTAAACGAATATCACTTGTAAATAGAACAATTGCAACTAAAAGCTTGTCTTTCTTGAGGAATAATGCTATGAAATATATGTTCGTTTTTAGCATTATCAAATATTCCCACACTTGAGCGTTGCTTATCCTCAAGCAATATTGTCTTGAAATACTAGAATCACTTCTTTATTCTTCACACTTTGTACATCAGTGATTTCTATACGGCGGTATAAACAATGGTAGTAACGATATGGTTTACAGTCCCACATGACTATAAAAATTTAGATCCATTAAGGAAATTGGATCTTTATGAAAACATTTGATCTTTTGAAATCTAGTTTTTACCCTAGATAAGTTTTCCGGAATAACCCTTTACCGGTGTTTGCAAAATATTTTTGTGGGGTTGGTGGGTTTCAGATTTGAAAATTTTAGCTCAAAACTTGCGGTTTTGTGTCACCCACTTGCTAACCTTGTATTTGGAAAGCAACACGTCCAGTTTACTTGTTCCGTATATTACCTTTCGGCAAACTACCGTCCGGTTGTAAAGGAAAGCGTTGAACAAGCAACTGTTAAGGCAATGTCCCGTGACATGCTTTTGATTATGGTCTATAACGTGTCGGACGCAATTACTATCCTTGGTAGGAGCAATAGTAAAGCTCACCCTTATAATTTGTCGGTTTGGCACAAGGTCCTGTCTTTGACCACTATGCAACCACCGTTCTTACGGTTGACACCCGATTTAGTTCAGGTGACCTAATGAATTCCTAGGATTTTACGTTCAATGGTAATGAACGCATTGAAAATAGGGTTTTCAGAAAACAAATCGGTTTGTAATTTTTATCAAAATATTTTCTCGTTTAAGCTCGAGTTTAGATATCATCGAATTCCATGAGTTTGTAATTCTCAATCTTTAAGGTCAATCTCTAGGATTGAGTAATATCAGTCTTAAAAGCTGATTTTTAATCTTTAAGGAGATTATCCTTTCTGGGGATCTGATTCATTAGTCTTATCCAGCTAATTTGCATGGTGCCCCCCCATTGTACGAGATAAATCCTTCTCATGGTAAGGATAAATCTGACCACTTGGCGACCCTGTTTAATGATGAGGTCCGTGTATTTCCTGCTGATTTTAGAGATGACTTTTCTAGATTTTTCGTCAACCTACAGCTGGTCTGGACGACAACTTCATGACCTAAATCAAGAAGCGCGTGTCTTTTTCGGAAGACTTTACTTCCTTTTAATGATGGAATTGATTCATCGTGTAGATCCATCTCTTCTTTTCTTTCATTGGGTAAAACAGTTTAGTTTAGTTCAAAACAAAAGTATTTTCAGTTATTTGTTACAGATATATGTGGCATATGTTTAAAATAACTTGGTAAATTTTCTCACACTTGGCTTTTATTTTCCTTTTTATCGTCCTCTATTCCATTTTAAATGAATTTTGACATTTTAGTTTGTTTCTCAATTTATGTCCTTTCCGAGGTAACAATAATTTCGGTGTTAAAACCTAGTTTTATCGTTCATAAATATGTATAAACATGATTTTGAATTCATTTAATTGAAAATTTTGAAAAATTTTACTAGAATTGGGTAGTCAGTATATAAGACTAGGGCTGTTCTTTTTTATCAGAGAGCACTAGATTCTAATACAACTACTGCTTTACTAGTATTTTTAATGGTAACCAAGTGTATAAAGTAAAAAATTTAAAATCCGAAAGAATTTAACCCCTTCCCACACTTAAGATCTTGCAATGCCCTCATTTGCAAGAAATCAGTAACAATTTAAATTATTGAGGGTGATTAGTGTGAAAATGATTAAATTTTACCAAAGTTTCCAAATATATTGGCGTTTGTTTGCTGAATGATAAATGGTGCACATCATTTGTTCATTCCGTCTTGTTGTTATTTCACATATATTTTGCATCTTGTCGTCAAAATTAGTTGCTTTTGCTGAACTTAATGCCAGTCTTTGAAAATGCGTTGTTTTACCCTGTTGTGTACATAAGATAAACTGCAAACATATATACATATTTTTGAAGTTTGGTATATTACCCCACATTCAAAAATTATTAAAATCTAAGAATAAAAGTTAGATAATTATAAAAATGATTACAATATTAACAAAAATATTAAATGTATCAATAATTACAAATTACAAAATAAAAAAAAAAATAATAAGTAAACTAAGGATGATATTGGTACCAATAGGGGTTCCAGGCATAACCATAAGTGCTATAGAATGCTTCGGCAGGGTCATACGTAGGATATGGTGGCTGCATCTCTATCGACCAAGGAGGGAAGACGGGTTTCGGTGTAGGAATATAGTTTCTACCTATGTGTTGGCAATGAGCTATGATCTGGTTCTGATGAACTTGCCAATCTTCAAATGCTCTCTGTCTAGCATTTTCGTATTCCTGAGAAGCTATAAACCTATGCATCTCTTGCATCTCATTCCCCCCTCCTACATTACCTTGTTGCTGGTTTCTCTCCACCTGTGGATGTCTACCATGGTATCGTACTGCGGCGTTATTTCGCCTCTTCAAAACTTTCGCACCATGGTATACATTTAAACCTATAGTATCGCGGGGTTCCGGCTCTTCTACTAATAATCCCCCCCGACTTATATCCACACCGAGATATTCACCAATCAAAGTAATAAAAATACCACCTCCTATTATGCTATGTGGTCGCATCCCCCGAACCATAGCTGATAAATAATAACCCACACAATATGGTATACTTACAGCGCTTTGTGGGTCTCGAATACACATATGGTAAAACAAATCTTGTTCATTTACTTTTTCTTTGTTCTTACCCCTTTGTGTAATCGAATTAGCTAAAAACCTATGTATCACTCTTAATTCGGCTCTATCTATATCCAAATAAGAGTAGTTTCCCCCTTTGAAACGGTGATGGCTTGTAATTTGACTCCACACACCGTGTGTATCAAAATTCTCATCTATCTTTCTACCGTTTAGTATCAATCCTCTACAATCGGCAGACGCTAACTCCTCAGGCGTATATATACGTAAAGCCTGAGCCATGTCTAGTAAAGACATGTGGCGCATCGAACCGCCTAACAAAAATCTAATAAAAGAACGATCGGTTAAACTAGCTACCCGATCATTCAACTCTATACTACATAACAACTCTTCACACCATACTTTATATACAGGTCTACGTATGGTGAATAAACATATCCAGTCATTAAAAGAAGAACTACCATACCTCTGTACAAGTAATTCCCTAATTGGCCCTGCCAATTCTACAGCTTCTAAGGGTCCCCATTCTATGACCCTCGGTACCTCAACAACCTTAGAGTGAAGAGTATGCAAACCCCGTTGATATTTTGGATAATCTATCCAAAGTCTGTCAAATCTCAGGTTCGGGTGTAACTCTTCCAAATGCATATCGGAAAAGGTCATGACTGGATGAGGTACATCCTGCTTGTAGTAGTTATCCACCTCCTGTTGTTCCAAATTCTCAGCAGGAGCATTGCGGGCTTGGGATGAAGATTCACCCCTTTCATTCTGCAAAACACATCAAACACAAATTTTGTGCATCCAAATATGCATTAGTGTCAGCAAAATCATCAATCAAAATAATTACAATGACATTATCAATTTATATCAAACTTAAGCTTATTTTCACATTTTTATCAAATCTACACTTTTTCAAATAAGCATATACGAAAATTTTCGCCAAGTTCATAAGCATTCAACTCAAATAACATGTCAAAATAATCATTACTAGTAATCAAACAAGTCTCAAATGGCATTATCTTTCAAAAATCAAGTTCATGAATTTTAGACTTGAAAAAGTCCACTTTAATTCTCAAAATCATGTTTAGGCTCAAAGTTTGGATCATTTAACTACCTAGACATGTTACACTACTCAATTTAGCAACAATTCATGACAAAAATCGGCCATAACCTGTTTATATCAAAAAGCCCCAAATTGCTCAAGAACACAAACCCTAGATTATTCAAAATTTGAAGTTTAAGGCTTCTAATCATGTTAAACAGCATCAATCTAGGTTATACAAGCATAATACATAAACAATTTAAGTCTAATTACACTAAAAAGCATCAAAATCAAATTGGGGAAAAAAATAGCTCAAGAACACCTAATTTCGAATTAATGGTGTTTAGGTGTAGAAATTTACCGTTTTTCTTGAGTAATTCTTAGATAGCATCCTTCTCAACATGATTTCAGCAAAAAATTTGGTGATTAACGGTTAAAAATTGGGATTTTTGGGGGTGTTTTTCGGGTTTCTCGGGTCTGTTTTCGCAGTATTTTTGCTGTGTTTTTGAGTTGTGGAGTGTACTGATCGTTCAGCTCTTTTTATTTTTTTTCTGGGTTTTGGTCCCTCCGCGAGTCGCGGAGGTTTTGTACTTCAAACTCCGCGAGTCGCGGAGTTTGCTCTTTTTTTTTTTTTTTTTTTTTTATATAATCTTTAACTTATAAAACAATTAAGTATTTAATTTTAAAATTTTGTTTCCCTTGTTATTTAGGACGAGGTCGTTTCGGATCGATGTCCTAGTCCGTCCCTCGACAAAATTTTAAAATTTGTCTTTTTGTAGCGATTGTTTTAAAAGCTAAGATTTTTGGGTTTTTTTAATGTTTTTGGCATACTTTAAATTAATAAGATTAAAAATAATGATAATAAAAGTTCTCGTCCCTCCCTTGGGTAAAGCAATTTCGGTTCAAAGACCTAGTCTTCAACTTACGACGAATTTTAAAAATCATATTCTTAACTTAATGAGATAAAGTAAATTTTTGTTTTTAAATTCACACAACTTAAATATAAAATTCAAAATTAATATTAAAAATTCACACCAAACTTAAAATTTGAAATGCATAAAATTAAAAATTAATATTTTAAAAATTAAAAATTCATACCAAACTTAATTTAAAAATTTATAAATTCATATCAAACTTATATTATTTTTTTTTTAAATATTTACAATTTTAAATATATTGTTTTTATAAAGTTTACAATATTAATTTAAGATTTAAATATTAAGATTAAAAACATGGTAAAAATAAAATTAAAAATCTTTTTGTCTTTTTATCCCACTTTAATCATTCAAATATTATCAAAAATATGCGCCCCTCTTTTCGGTAAAGTAATTTCGGTTCCAAGACCTAATTTAACTCATGACGAATTTTTAAAATATTTTGGGTTGATTGATTAAAGATATTTACACCTTAAGAATAAACGTTAAATTTCGCAGTGATGTAATAAATTTTTTGAATGATATCAATAATTTCGGTCGCCAAACCTAATTTTATTCAATACCAATTTAATACTTTTTAGCGAACAAATTAGCGTTTATTATCAAAAGGTTAAAAATAAAAATAAAAATAAAAACTGTACAGACATACCTGTGAAATAGATTTCTTAGTTATATGATCTATTCCATTCATAAGATAGTCGGTTTAATTGATTTTCCATGGCTACATAGGCGTAACCTCGAGCATTCAGTGTCTTTTCTTCTAAACATATGAACGGTCCGTCTCTGGATAAAGTAACAAATTCGGTATTTGAATAGGTTTGATTATTTGAACATTTACCTCCATGTGACCATTTTCCGCATTTGTGACATCGTTCTAGGTGTCGTGCTCTTCTTTTCGCTGCGGATTTTGATTTTCCTTTACCAAATTGTAACTTATTATCTTCGCATCTGGATCCTTTTCTAACTCCGTCCATTCTTTCTCTGATTACTGATACTAATTCGCTCGGTAGTATGTCATTATTACGTTTAGTGATCAAAGCGTGTAGCATTAGACCATGGTTTAGTTCACAGGCAGTCTTCATTTCGTAAAAACCTAAAAAAATAAAAATTCAGAATGGGGGGAGAAGACTAGTTCTTTAGGGTCTGCTAGGGAAAGACCATACGTGTTCCATTTTCGAGAACTACACGAAAACAGACAATCTAACTCTAACAGAAATACATATTATCCTTTAAAGACTTGATTCTCCCCACACTTAGTTAGCTGTGGTGTCGAAATTGTGATTAACTTCGTTGTCGACTTCCATCGGACCATGTATGTAATGTTTAACTCTGTGACCATTAACTTTAAATTCAATCCCATTTGAATTTATTAATTCTATCGTTCCGTATGGGAAAACTCTTTTGACTATGAATGGTCCAGACCATCTTGATTTCAATTTTCCAGGAAATAGCTTGAATCGTGAATTGAAAAGAAGAACTCTGTCTCCTTCTCTGAATTCTTTTGAACTTCTGATTCTTTTATCATGCCATTTCTTCGTTCTTTCTTTATAGATTAACGAATTTTCGTATGCTTCATGTCTTAATTCTTCTAATTCGTTTAGTTGACTTAATCGTAGACGTCCGGCTTCATGTAAATCAAGATTACATGTCTTCAAAGCCCAAAATGCTTTGTGTTCAATTTCTACTGGAAGATGACATGCTTTTCCATAAACAAGTCTAAAAGGTGTGGTTCCAATTGGAGTTTTGTAGGCTGTTCTAAAAGCCCAGAGTGCATCCTCCAATTTAATGGACCATTCCTTCGAATTTGATCCTACGGTTTTCTCTAGAATATGTTTTAAAGCTCGGTTGGTATTTTCAACTTGTCCACTTGTTTGTGGATGATATGCGGTGGAGATTTTATGAGTTACTCCATATCTTTTAAGAACTTTCTCAAGTTGATTATTACAGAAATGAGTACCCCGATCACTTATTAAAGCTTTCGGTGTTCCAAACCTTGCAAAAAGACGTTTTAAAAAGTTGACTACAACTCGTGCATCGTTAGTTGGGAGAGCTTGTGCTTCCGCCCATTTAGATACATAATCAATGGCTACGAGTATATATAGATTATTATGAGATTTTGGAAATGGACCCATAAAGTCAATACCCCAAATGTCAAATACTTCACATACTTGGATGACATTTTGTGGCATTTCATCACGTTGACTTATTTTTCCGGCCCTTTGACATGCATCACAGGATTTGCAAAGAAGGTGTGCGTCTTTGTAAATTGTAGGCCAATAGAATCCAGCTTCATAAACTTTTCTTGCTGTTAGTTGAGGCCCATAATGCCCTCCTGTTGGTCCTGTGTGACAATGGTTTAAAATTTTACTAGCTTCATCTCCAAATACACATCGGCGTATTATTCCATCGGGACAACTTTTAAACAGATGTGGATCTTCCCAGAAATAGTGTTTTATATCACTGAAGAATTTCTTTCGTCTTTGGTACGATAATCCTTTTTCAAGGAATCCACATACTAAATAATTTGCATAGTCTGCAAACCATGGGATTTCTTTATAATCTATCTTCAATAGATATTCATCAGGAAAGTTGTCTTGTATGGCTGATTCATTTAGAACTTCTAATTCGGGATTTTCAAGACGAGAAAGATGATCAGCGGCGAGATTTTCTGCTCCTCTTTTATCTCGGATTTCAATATCAAACTCTTGTAAGAGTAAGATCCAACGGATTAATCTTGGTTTAGCATCTTGTTTTGAAAATAGGTATCTAAGAGCAGAATGGTCGGTATAGACCACCGTTTTTGCTAGAACGAGATATGATCGAAATTTGTCAAAAGCAAAGACAATAGCAAGGAGTTCTTTTTCAGTAGTTGTATAGTTCGTTTGTGCTCCTTGTAATGTCTTACTAGCATAATATATAGGTTGAAATCGTTTTTCAATCCTTTGTCCTAAAACGGCTCCCATTGCAAAATCACTTGCATCGCACATTAGTTCAAATGGTAGATTCCAATTTGGTGTTATCATGATTGGTGCATTAGTGAGTTTTTCTTTAAGAATATTAAAAGATTTGATACACTCATCTGAAAAGATGAATGGCGCATCCTTTTCTAGGAGTTTATTCATAGGAGTGGCAATTTTAGAAAAATCTTTTATAAAACGTCGGTAAAAACCGGCATGCCCTAGAAAACTCCTAACTCCTCTAACATTTGTGGGATATGGAAGTTTAGCAATTACATCTACTTTAGCTCTATCCACTTCAATTCCTTCTTTTGAAATTTTATGTCCAAGAACGATGCCTTCTTTAACCATGAAATGGCATTTCTCCCAATTAAGTACTAGATTTGATTTTTCGCATCTAATTAGCATTCGTTCCAGATTAACTAGACATGATTTAAATGTATCACCGAAGACTGAAAAGTCATCCATGAATACTTCCATGCATTCTTCTATCATGTCGTGAAAAATCGCCATCATACACCTTTGAAAGGTTGCAGGGGCGTTGCAAAGTCCAAATGGCATTCTTTTGTAAGCAAAAGTACCATAAGGGCACGTGAATGTGGTTTTCTCTTGATCTTCGGGTGCTATTGGAATTTGAAAATATCCGGAAAATCCATCTAGAAAACAATAGTAACTATTTCCGGCTAATCTTTCCAACATTTGATCTATGAAAGGTAAGGGAAAGTGATCTTTTCTGGTGGCGTCATTTAATTTTCTATAATCAATACATACACGCCATCCTGTTACAGTCCTAGTAGGAATAAGCTCATTTTTCTCATTTGTAATGACAGTCATGCCACCCTTCTTAGGTACGCATTGAACTGGGCTTACCCATGGACTATCAGAGATTGGATAAATTAAACCTGCATCTAGCAGTTTAATAATCTCTTTCTTAACTACATCTTGCATATTAGGATTTAGTCTTCGTTGGCGTTGCACATACGTTTTATGACCCTCTTCCATAAGGATTTTATGTGTGCAATACGAAGGACTTATTCCTTTAATATCATGAATCTTCCATGCAATGGCTGGTTTATGAGCTTTCAACACAGAAATGAGTTGTGATTTCTCATTTTCAGTAAGAGAAGACGATATTATTACAGGTAATTCAGATTCACCATGTAAATAAGCGTATTCCAAATGGTTTGGAAGTGGCTTTAACTCTAATTTC
Organism: Rutidosis leptorrhynchoides; assembly: GCF_046630445.1. Classification (NCBI taxonomy): domain Eukaryota; kingdom Viridiplantae; phylum Streptophyta; class Magnoliopsida; order Asterales; family Asteraceae; genus Rutidosis; species Rutidosis leptorrhynchoides. The sequence goes on from NC_092336.1 coordinate 26,545,907, forward strand.
GGAGGTTCTTCTATCGATGATTTATATCGATATCTGTCTTCTTCTTTTAGCATTTGAATTTCTTCTGTTGTTGGTTCATATCCATTAGCTATAAGTGTAGCTAAAATTTCAGCTTCATCAATTGGTTCATTACCTTCTCCTAAAGAACATTCTCCTGTTCCTTGTAATTCTGGAAATTCTTCTAATAATTCTGCATGTGCATCTATAGTTTGAATATAATAACATGTATCATCTGCAGATTGTGGTTATTGCATTGCTCTATCAACTGAAAAGGTAACACTCTCATCCTCTATACTTAGGTTCAGTTTCTTACCGAACACGTCTATCATTGCTTTAGCCGTGTTTAAGAATGGTCTTCCTAATATGAGAGGAACTTGAGAATCTTCTTCCATGTCCAAAACAACAAAATCTACTGGAAATACTAAAGTACCAACTTTAACTAGCATGTTCTCCATTATCCCTCTAGGATATTTTACTGATCGGTCGGCTAGTTGTATACTTATTCTTGTTGGTTTCAATTCTCCAAGGTCTAGTTTAGCGTATAGTGAATACGGCATTAGATTTATACTAGCACCTAAGTCTGCCAATGCTTCTATTGAACTAAGACTACCCAGAAAACATGGAATTGTGAAACTTCCTGGATCAGATAGTTTTTCTGGTATCTTATTCAACAGCACTGCTGAACAATTTGCATTCATAGTGACAGCCGAGAGTTCTTCCATTTTCTTTCTATTTGAGATTAGATCTTTCAAGAATTTAGCATATCTTGGCATTCCTGAAATCACATCAATGAAAGGAAGATTTACATTTATCTGTTTAAACATATCCAAGAATTTGGATTGCTCGGCTTCAAGTTTTTCTTTCTTCATTTTACTTGGGTAAGGAAGTGGTGGTTGGTATGGTTTAACATAAGGTTTATCCTTAACTGTGTTATCTTTATTATCCTTTTCAACTACCGGTTCTTTTTCCTTATCTTGATCAGGTTGTGGTTCTTGTGGAGTAGGAATAGTTTCATCAGAAGTTACAGGTATTTCAGGTGGTTTAAGTGTTGTACCACTTCTTGTGGTAATGGCTTTAGCTGTTTCATTCCGGGGGTTAGCATTTGTATCACTAGGTAGACTTCCCGGTTTTCTTTCACCTATTAACCTTGCTAGGTTACTTACTTCTTGTTCCAGATTTTGAATAGAAGCTTGTTGATTTCTAAATGCTTGAGCATTTTGTTCATTGGTTTGTTTTTGAGATGTGAAAAACTGCGTTTGAGTTTCAACTAGCTTCGTCATCATATCTTCTAAATTCGGCTTTTTATCATCGGTTTGTTGTGGTGGTTTGTTTTGAAAATTTGGTCTTTGCTGATTATAAGTATTATTGGATAGTTGTTGATTGATAGGACCTTGTTGGTTGTTGTATGGAATATTTCGGTTATAATTCTGGTTTTGATTGTAAATCGGTCTTGGCGGTTGATAATTATTCTGATAATTATTTCCAGGCCTTTGGTTTATGTATGAAATATTCTCTCTTTGTTCCATTGTTAATTCAATACTGAGACAATCTTTTGTCAAATGTGGTCCTCCACACTGCTCACAACTAATTCGTATTGAGTGAATATCCTTAGTCATCTTTTCCATTCGTCTCTCCACAGCATCTATCTTTGCGGAAATGGAATCTAAGTCATGGCTAGAATCGGCTCTAGCTGCTTTAGATGATCTAATGATATCTTTTTCTTGGTGCCACTCATGTGAGTGGGAAGCAGTATTATCAATAATTTTGTAAGCATCAGTTTCGGTTTTCTTCATAATAGAACCACCAGCTGCTATATCTATGTCTTTTCTTGTAGTGATGTCGCATCCTTGGTAGAATATTTGTACTATTTGACAGGTGTCTAAACCATGTTGCGGACATCCTCTTAACAACTTTCCATATCTTGTCCACGCCTCATATAGAGTTTCATTTGGCTTTTGTGTGAACGTAACAATTTCTGCTTGAAGTCTTACGGCTTTAGATGCAGGAAAGAATTGTTTAAGAAATTTGTCAATTAAAACGTCCCATGTATCGATCGCCCCTTCAGGTAACGATTCCAACCAATCTTTGGCTTCTCCCTTTAAAGTCCAGGGAAATAACATGAGATATATCTGTTCATCCTCCACTTCTCGGATTTTAAATAGTGTGCAGATCCTATTAAAGGTACGTAGATGTTCATTTGGATCTTCCTTCGGCGCACCACTAAATTGGCATTGATTAGTCACCATGTGTAGAATTTGTCCTTTGATTTCATAATCTGGCGCATTAATGTCTGGATGAGTAATTGCGTGACCTTGGCCAGTGCGTTTAGCTCTCATTCGGTCTTCCATACTTAAAGGTTCCAGATTCTCCATAATTGAATTTGTTGAATCGGTATCACTAGATGATTCTGATTTAATAGTTCGTTCCTCAAAAATCTCTGTTTGAATGATTGGTGGTTCCGGAGGAAAGTTTAATGGTTCAGGATCTATGAACCGTTCCTGAATATTCTCTGGATTCTCAATTGTGAGGTTGGGTTCAAAAAATGGATTATCGGAAATTTGAACTGAAGTACTTGGTTGACTAGATGACGATTCTAAAGAAAAATCAACGGCGGTTATATTTGTTAAACGATGTCTTGATCGAGTTACAGGTGGTGAACGTACAAAAGGTGATGAACGTCTTGCTCGGTGCATTCACTGAATATCTTATTAGTTTTAAAAAGGAAAGAAAAATTATAATAAGTTATCCAATCAATAGACTTTTCTGATTTTGCCCACGTTTCAAATAGCCAAAAGATGCAGCAGAGGGGCATGATTCGTTTGGTCTCAATATAATTGAGGACTGTTTGGCTCCAATAACCCGGTCCACGTACAAATCCAACTATTACTACGAACCAGAAAATTTTGATGTCTATCAATTTAACCACTTAAAATAAATTTTCGTAATTTTAAGAAATTTAGATAAGAAGTAGAATAAAAATTCTAAGTCCTAAAAACTAGAATAGCGAGAAATAAGAGAGAAAAAGAGTTCGTCGCAAAAGGTTGAAAAAGAAAAAAAATGATTGAAAAATAAAAGGTGACGGAAAAAAATAAAAGAAACTTATCAAAACTTAAAAATACTTTACTAACCTAACCTTATTACTACAACTAACTTAAAATTATAATCGCAAATTGAAATTACTAATTGAAATGATAATTGGTACATAGTAAAAGGTCTAAAAATATTAAAGCTTACAGGAAAAACTAAATCCCAAATGGAAATAACTTAAAAAGAAACTAAAACTTAAAAAGGCGTCGCAAAATTCTAAAGCACCTAAATCTTAGTCTAAAGAAAAAGCACTTAAGAAATTCTACGGCAAAGCCTAAAAATCTAGGAGTAAAAATAACTATGGCAAAAACTAAGTTTAAAATTAAATATGAGCGAAAAAAATACAAATATTACGCTACAACGATTAAAAAGGGACAAAATATAAAAATATACAAAAAGTTGTAAAAATTACAATTTTTATAAAAATATTATTTTTATATTATTTATTTTATTAAACTATTAATGTTACAATTTTAATTAAACTAATTTAACTAAAATATATAAATAAAAAGTAAAAGTAAAATTAAAACTAATAATAATAATAATAATAATAATTAGGTTTAAATATTAATAATAATTAATTAAAAACCGTAATTAATGCTGAATTAGGGCTTCCTGTGCGCGTGTCAGATGGTCTCCGCGAGTTGCGGTATTTAGTGCTTCAAACCCCGCGAGTCGCGGGGTTCCAGAATTCAGCTGACAGTTTGAATTTTTACGCGTTTTTTTTTTTATTTTCTGTTTTCCTTTTTTTTAAATAAATAAAAGGTTTTAAAATAAAACTTATATTTTTATAAACTAAAATAAAAATAAAGAAACTTATAAAACTTAAATATTTAACAAAATCTTAAAAATACTTATATTTTTGTTTTTCTTTTTATATTTTTCGAATATTTAAAACGTATTTTTACAAAAACGAATTTTAATAAAAGTAAACTAAAAATTTTTTTTTTTATATATTAGCGTTGCGCTTCCGGCTTTTAAGATAGTTCCCCGGCAGCGGCGCCAAAAATACTTGATGTCAAAGCAGAGGGGTATAAAATACTATTAATTTTTACAAGAAAAAAAAACTATTAAATACGATACAATTTTACACAAGATATTTATTTATTTATAGAATGGATATACTTAAACCTTGCTACAACACTTATAGGCAGTGTACCTAATCGTACAGTAGTGTAGTTTTTAGTAAGTCCGGTTCGTTCCACAGGGAAATCTTTAAACAAAGCTCAACGCTATATTAGTTTACTTTTATAAAAATACAAATATATATATAAGTAATATTATTATTATAAAGGGGGGTTTTTACCGTTTAATGACCGGTTTGTCGATTTTAAGACTTTAGTCGCAGTTAAAACCTAATGTAAAATATAAAATAAATACAAGACTTAAATTAAAGCGTAAAGTAAATAACGATAATGAAATTGCGAATAATAAAAGTGCGATAAAATAAACTTACGATAATTAAAAAGTACGATAATTAAAATTGCGATTAAATAACAATAAATAAAAGTGCGATAATTAGAAGTGCAATTAAATATAAAATAAAGGAAATTAAATATGAAATAAAAGAATTATGCTTATTTAAACTTCCGTAATCATGATGTTTGACGTGTTGATTTTAGTTTTATGCCCATGGGTTAATTGTCCTTTGTCCTGGATTATTTAATATGTCCGTCTGGTTTTTGTCCATAACAGTCCATCAGTCATAAATATAAATTGCAAGTGTCCTTGTCAAATTATTATTATACCCGAAGATAAATATTCCAACTAATTGGGGATTCGAATTGTAACAAGGTTTTAATACTTTGTTTAATGAATACACCAGGTTATCGACTGCATGTAAACCAAGGTTTTACTACTTTGTTAACAATTACACCAATTACCCTTGAATGTAATTTCACCCCTGTTTTAATTATTCTAGTGGCTATTAATCCATTCCCGTTTCCGGTTAAATGAACGATTATTCGTACATATAAATACCCCGCCCATCGTGTCCGATCGAGTGTATATGGTAATTTATAGGGACGCCCAATTGTAAATCTTTATATTAAAATTAACAAACTTTCATTTAGTTAAACAAATATAAAGCCCATTAATAGCCCATAGTCTAATTTCCACAAGTGTCGTTCTTTTGTCCAAACCCCAATTATGGTACAAAGCCCAATTACCCAATTTTAGTAATTAGCCCAACATCATGATTACTTCGTTTTAAATAAGCATAATAATAACTTAGCTACGAGACATTAATATAAAAAGGTTGAACATAACTTACAATGATTAAAAATAGCGTAGCGTTACACGGACAGAATTTCGACTTACACCCTTACAACATTCGCTAACATACCCTTATTATTAGAATTAAAATTAAAATTAAAATATAAATTATATATATATATATAAGTTTTACGTATGATAAGAGAAGAAAAAGATGATGATTTTTGATCAGAATTCGGTTGGCTTTATAGCCAGAGTTGATTTTTGGGGCTCCGCGACTCGCGGCAAAAACCCCTTCAAACTCCGCGAGTCGCGGAGATAGAAATTACAGCTCAGTCCTTGGAGTTTTCTCTGCCGACGGTTTTATATATATAAATATAATATATATATAATTAATATAATTAATTATATATTATATTATATTTATATACATAGTTAACTTGTAATTTTTAGTCCGTTGCGTCGAGCGTTAAGAGTTGACTTTGGTCCCGGTTCCGGTTTTTCGAACGTCCTTGCGTACAATTTTATATTTTGTACTTTGCGTTTTGAATCTTGTACTTTTGTAATTTCGAGACGTTTCTTATCAATAATTGGAACCTTTTTGATTGTCTTTTGTACTTTTGAGCTTTTTGGTCATTTGCGTCTTCAATTCGTCGAATCTGTCTTTTGTCTTCACCTTTTATTATTTAAACGAATATCACTTGTAAATAGAACAATTGCAACTAAAAGCTTGTCTTTCTTGAGGAATAATGCTATGAAATATATGTTCGTTTTTAGCATTATCAATCATGAATATTGATATTCATTTCAGACTTTGGACTCTGGGAAAATTCATCCGGTAAAAAACTCAGCTATAAATTAACATTATTAATATCTGTGATGACCCAGAAATTTTTGACCAAATTTAAACTTGATCTTAATATGATTTCGATACGATAAGCAAAGTCTGTAATGTTGAATCTCAAATATTTCAAAATGTTTTCATTTATGTAATTACCTTTTGACCATTCCCGACGATTCACAAACCAATGTGTAAATAATTATGTATGTATGTATATATGTATGTATATATATATATATATATATATATATATATATATATATATATATATATATATATATATATATATATATATATATATGTACATAAGTGTATATATAATAATTTAAATTAATAAGTATACATGAATCAATTAGAATTAAAAATGTAAGATAACAAACAAAATAATTAAGTCATTATTACCATAAATATATATAAATAGATATATAATATATGAACCTATATAATTTCTATTAATAACTAATATATTGTAACATATCTTAAATATATAAATAATAAATATTCAATGATGATATTATATAATATAAGTAGTACATAATTAACAACATATTAGATTCAATCATATAAATTGTTATTATAATAATGTTATCATTACTTGCAATATTAATATTAATATTAGTGTTATATATAATCTATAGGTACAAACTTGTTATATATAAATGACTGTAGTATTATTATTACTAATATTATTAACATTAATAATAATAACATTATTATTAGTATTAGTATTCTTATTAAAAATTAATAACAGATTTATAATGTTTTACAAGGTTTAGTATGTATATATATACTGATATACATCAGATATATAAAGAAATATGGATACAATATATATATATATATATATATATATATATATATATATATATATATATATATATATATATATATATATATATATATACGGTTTATACATAATTAAATATAGATAGATTACGTATTCTGTTTCCCATCGATTTCAAACTGTGATAGATTGTTAATCCTGTCTGGAAAATTGTACTGAACGAATCTTAATCCATAACACAAACAAAATTCGTTGAGATTCATAATCATCTTTTATTTTTATTTTTTTATTCCGTTGTACCTGATCGAATATCTTGTGTCGGCAAATCCTTGCTACAAAACATTATCAATCGAATCTAATTACAGTATTAATCTATTACTTACATTCTATATAATATACGACTGCAATTCAAGGGTTAAAAAGCCCAAAAATATTACAGAAAAGCTCAACACCTCTGTTCTTGATATATATTTAGCCAAACCATCGATCACCAATTGTTTAATCCTCTGATGCTCAGCAACACCCGTCATACAATTGATTCTTGCTCGATCTTCTTCTGTTACAATCACCAACCCATTCTCCTTCGTGAACCTCATTGAAACAACCTTCAAACACGACCACCAATACACAAATCATGTACCATTTCTGTTTTTTCTGTGCAGTCGACCAAACAGACCCATAGTTCACCACCTTCTACCATATTTTTTTTTTTACAATCAACACCCAATATTGTTGCAACCTTCAACTTTTGTTGAAACGACTGCTACTGCGTGATTACTTCTGTTTCTTTATGAGCCAAGACGTTTGTTGTTTTCTGTCTAAGGCCTAAAATAGCACCATAAAACTGCCACTTAATCCCCTATGTTACTGCTACTGCAATTACCCTTCATCTCCTGTTTTGTCGAATCAAAACAAACAAGGTAATAAACTATTGCTATAATTGTGTGGCTCTTTCTTCTGGCTAACTTTTACTAAAGAAGAAAAGAGTGCAAGTGTTCTTTGATAAGTGAATGTTTAAATCAAATGGGGAAAAGACTGTACCACACTTTTATGTGGGGCTTTGGTTAACATGATTACGCCAAGTATTACAACATTTATTAAGATGTTAGGTGAAGCATAGTGGGTGTAAAAGGTCGACATAGTGGGGCAATAAAAAGGGACGCACGTTTGTATTTATATCATGATATTAAATTTTGATAGTGGTTGATTGAGGACATAAATGATGATAAAGATGATTAGAGTAAGGACGTTCCTTTTCTTTATTTTACGAGGTAGTGATGATGACATTCGATTAAGCAATGTTGATGAAGAGTAGATAATACGTTAATGGTGATATTGATGATTAAGATGATGTGAAATTAACGAATGAATGATGAGTGCCTGCGTGATCCTTTTTCTTTTGTGATTATTCTTGCCGATTGAAAACCTTTTCACCAAACCAAAACCCAATTTGGACGTGAATTGATACTAGCTTTTTATTTTTTATAGGGCCAAACCCTATTACCCACTTGATTTATAAAAAAGGGAAGATAATGCATGATGACATGTTGCTGTTGTTGTATCCCCATACGAATCCCACCACATCTCGTTTAATTTCAAACATAATTACATTCGGGCTGTTTGATCGAAGTATGTTATTGGCCCAAGATTCCATTTTTTTTCATTCTTTTGGCCGTAATCTTGTTTCTATTGGGGATTTTCTGTTGGGCTGCCGGATTATGTTGGGCCAAATTATTCATGGGCCACAATTTGCAAACCCATCAGCTTTTCCGATTTCTATGTTTGTCGAGCAAGGAAAGAGTTACAATGTAATTATGATGTTTTGGTGATGGTGTTATAGAAAGACAATAATAGAAAATGATGGTGATTTTATGTATGATGATGACGATAGGATGAGATGATGATGATTTTTCGATGATTAAGTAGATTAGGATGATAGATGGTGATATAGTTGATGATATAGAACGATGATGATGATAAATAGTTGCATGATGATGGTGCGAATGTTATATGTTGACATGAATTGTTGAAGAAGAAGTAGAAAACGAAATAAGGGTTATATAGATTGCGGTTCTCAATTAAAACAGAAAAACGAAACAGCTTAAATGGTTAAGGGGTGTGTCTAGTGAACGAGAGGTCGCGGGTTCGGGCCCGGTCTGGGGCAATTGTTTTTAGGAAAAGCTTAAAGGTAGTTTACTCACTTCTATTATTATTATTATTATTATTATTATTATTATTATTATTATTATTATTATTATTATTATTATTATTATTATTATTATTATTATTATTAGTATAAATATTATTATTATCAATGTAAATATCATTATTAGAATTATTATTAGTATTATCATTTTTATTATTATTATTAAAAGAACTATTATTTTTAAAAATTATCATTTTTATTAAAATTTTCATTGAAATTATTAGTATTATCAAAAGCATCATTTAAAATTATTTTTTATATTAACTATTATTATTAAAACTACCTTTTTATTCAAAATTTCATTATCGTTATTGTTATTATATTATTATAACAAATAAATATTTTGTATATAAAAAAATATACTTATACTAAAATTATATTAATATTACCTATAATTATATATTAAAAATATTAACATTTCTATTATGTATATACAAAATAAATACATATATAACATGATATAAAATATATTAGAATTTAGTACAAATTATATGTGAACTACAACACTAAATATATAAATAATATATATTAATAGATGAAATTATGTAAGTTCCATTATATGTGTTAATAAATATACAATTGATATAGGTTCGTGAATCCAAGTCCAACCCTGCATTGTTCAATGTCGTCATATGTATTTTTACTACAAAATACAGTATAGTGAGTTTCATTTGCTCCCTTTTTAAATATTTTTGCAATATATATTTTTGGGACTGAGAATACATGCGCTGCTTTTATAAATGTTTTACGAAATAGACACAAGTAATCGAAAACTACATTATATGGTTGGATTATTAAACCGAATATCGCCCCTTCAAGTCTGGTAACCTAAGAATTAGGGAAAAGGCCCCTAATTGACGCGAATCCTAAAGGTAGATCTATCGGGCCCAACGAGCCCCATCCAAGGTATGGATGCTTTAGTACTTCGAGGTATTATTTAGTATATTAGCTGCGCACTGTATACTGGGGGATATTCTATATGCATCTTGTTAAGGTCGCTTACCAGGTGTTCAATCCATATTAATGATTTTTATCTCTATGCAGTTTGCGAAATGCCTGATACGAGATTATGTTTATGAAAGATGGAATTTAAATCTTGTGGTCTATTAAAAATATGAAATTGATGGATTATGATAAACTAATGAACTCACCAACCTTTTGGTTGACACTTTAAAGCATGTTTATTCTCAGGTGTTAAAGAAATCTTCCACTGTGCATTTGCTCATTTTAGAGATATTACTTGGAGTCATTCATGAAATATTTCAAAATACGTTGCATTCGAGTCGTTGAGTTCATCAAAATTATTATTAAGTAATTTATAGTTGGATATATTATGAAATGGTATGCATGTCATCAACTTTCTATGTAATGGAAGTTTATCTTTTAAAGACGAATGCAATGTTTGTAAAATGTATCATATAGAGGTCAAGTACCTCGCGATGTAACCAAATGTAATGTATTAGTTCAGATGGATTAGGACGGGTCTCTACAATATGTAAGACCCTAATATTTATTATACGGAAGTGTAATTATGCTACATAAAGTGCAGGAAGCATTGTGTAATTAAACAAAGCTCAGATTCTGCCCAGGCATGGGTGTGCGCCGCGCACGAGCCCAGCGACAGAATTCTGTTTTTTCTATTTTGGGTTTAATGAGGGGCTTTTTGGTCTTTTCACTTGAGGCCGGATGTGAAGCCATATCAGCTGGTTAGATTCAATTTTGGATCACATTTTACATCCATTAACACTCTCAAATCATTCTAGAGAGAGGGGGAGATTTCTAGAGAGAGATTTGGGGTTTTGGAGAAGAAGGAGCTTGAATTGATCAAAGTCTCGGGTTTTAAAGTTGTTCACCTCGTTTCTAGCTACGTTTTGGTGGTTGTGGTAAGTTCTAACTCCGAATTTCATTATTTGATTTTGATAATCAAGTTAGGGTTTGAACTTAAATTGATGAGAAACCCATTTAAACTCTTGGAGTGAGTTTAGTGATGCTAGTAATCGGGTTTGTTGTTATTGTTGGTGGATTTTGGGTTAGTGAACTAATTGGCCATGATTAGGACTTGAAATTGGGTTTAATCACTTAAGTTAGTGATTATGGAAGTATTGAAACCCATTTAGGGTTATTTGGTTGACTAGTTTTGACTTTGGGGCAAAATTAGGGTTTAGTGATGATTATAACCCAATTGGCGATTTAATGAGGTTTATAAACTTAAAATGGATTAAGTTGAAGTATAAAACCGAGTTAAAGGTATTTTGGTGTCAAAACTTGTAAAAGGTGAGATTTTGACCTTATGGGTCAAAATTAGGGTTTATGGGCAATTTGGAGATTTGTAAGTGTTTAACACTTGTGTTCGGGTTTAATTGGCGTGTTAGGACCATTCTCACTTGTGTTAGTGATTATTGGTTAATTTTGAGCGCGGTTTGTACTTGGAAGTGCATTTGGGTCGAATTTGCACTAAGTGTCAAATTGGGTTGGTTTGTAAATCCAATCTAAGTGTGTTGTTGAATTTGTGATAATGGAATAGGTACTTTCCATTGGCGAGTTGCGGTTTACTTGGAAGCATTCATCAAGGCGACAAGGTGAGTGTTAATATCCTATGTGCATATGTATGTGTAGGATGGGTGCGGGTCGGGTGAAGTGGTTCTCGTTATAGAGGTCACTTCACATATAGGTGGATTTGATGGACTTGCGTTTAGATCCAATTAGTACGGTTGTGCATTTTAGTTGACCACCTTTGGCGAGGTACACGTTTTGTGTGTACACTATTACACGTGGTTGTGATGTGGATGATATAACCCCAATGGCGAAGGGTTTTGAGTTGGAGAAGTGAATCGCGTGTAGTTCGGATTCACGATGACGCGTGTAGTTCGGTCATCTTATCAAAATGAATCTCGTGTAGTTCGGATTCATGGTGACTCGTGTAGTTCGGTCATCTTATTGAGGTAGTAATCTCGTGTGGTTTCGGATTACTAAGGCTCGTGTAGTTCGGCCAACCTCGATGTTGTGAAGTTAGTAATCTAGTGTGGGTTCGGATTACTAAGGCTCGTGTAGTTCGGCCAATCTTCATTGTGGCGTTTGGTATTCGGTAATGGGTTAAGGGGTTAACCTTATTCGTTTTATATTGTTATATATATTATTGTAATGTTGTGTTGTAGCTAACCCTCCGGGTGTAGCTTATTGGCATTGTTCACATCGTCGTTGGTGAACTTACACTTTGATGATATCTTTAGCTTGTTGCTTAGAGATCGTACGGTAAGCTTAATGTAGTGCCTTATATATGGATGCTTCGGTATGCGGTATTTGTTATTTCGTGGCGTGTCCATTTTATGCATATATATGTATGTAGTATATTATCATTCACTAAGCATTAGCTTACCCTCTCGTTGTTGACATTTTTATAGATTGCATGGATGCAGTGGCTCGGGTAAACGGGGACTAGTGGACTCGCATAGTTGCTTTAGAAGATCTTGCTTTTGGATTGATTAGGATTGGGTAGCGTATCCCCAATCGCCATGCTCGGTCTTTACTTTGTGTTAAAAATCATGTGGTCGAAACTTGTATTTTGTACGAAAGTCGTAAAACGGCCGATGTGGGCCCGGTCTCGTAAAACTCATTTTATTATTGGAACGTGTTAGTTTTAACTAATATAAATTGTTGTGAAAAGCGTTTGGTCTAAAAGTGTCGGGAAGTCGAAGATCTTTTCGCGAAAAATGGACATTTTGATCAGAACTGTCACAGGCCTTGTGCGCGCCGCGCACAGGCAGTGGTGCGCGCCGCGCACCCTTCTGTCCAGTTTAAATTTTTTTTTTTATTCCGCGTTATTGGTTGGTTAACGGGTTGGGATGTTACAAGTGGTATCAGAGCATGGTCTAAGGGATTTAGGTGACTTGAGATAGGTGCCTAGACTTAGACTTTTGTGTGTGCTTAATTATTGCGGGACTTGTAGGATTACGGGTTGGAATGGGTTTAGTTAGTGCCTTGTTTATAGGTTGACTAACGTTTATATTGGTAATGCGGATATTATTAATATATTATTTGTGTTGTGGTAATAATTCTCGCGTGTGTTTGTACCGCGTAGAATTTTGGTTGTGTTGGTTATATCATCGAGCGATGCGGTCATTGTACTAACGAGTTGAGACGACGTGTATGCGTAATAAGGACTTGCAAACCTTATTACGGGTGCAAATCGTGTCTAACAAGTGATGTACGACGAGTGTTTAGCAAGATGGGCCGGTGTTGTGTGTGTGGTTTTATGCGTTCGTGATCTAATCGCTTTGCATTCCTTAGAATAGCGACGGGAAGTGGGATCGAGACGAACGATTGGGAGTTTAACGCTAGAGTTGCGGTCGCCGTTGCTGAGCAAATGAGTGCGTTTCGAGAAGAAATGGATAGGAAGTATTCCGAACTTCAAAGTAGTAGCGAAATGGAGCGTTGTCTTAAGAGCTTCATGAGGACTAAACCCCCAATGTACGACGGAAAGCCGGATCCTTTGGTAAGCACAACTTGGATTTCGAACGTCGAAGGGTGTTTCCGTACTATTGATTGCCCTCCTGAGAGAAAGACAAGACTCGCTACGAGTTTGTTGCGGGGTAGGGCAAGGGATTGGTTGGATGGTAAGATTGATCTTGTCGGTGGCGAGACGTTTATGGCTTTATCGTGGGACGACTTTAAGGAGGAATTCTTCGAGGAGTTCCGGACTTCGGCCGATTTGTGGGAATTACGTAATGAGTTGCGAAATTTGCGACAAGGATCTATGGATTTGAGTACTCTCAAGACGACCTTTATGGTGAAGGCTCGTTTTTGTCCGGAGTATTTAGGGAATGATCGTTTGTTGATGGGGGATTTCTATCGGACCTTGAATGATGACTTGAAAAGTAAAATTAGTCGGGGTCAAGCGAAATCGTTTTTGGAATTATTCGACTTGGCTAGAGGTTTCGAGTCGTATTTACGATCGAAAAAGGGTGAACCTTCAAGTGAGCGAAGGGTCGTTTCTTATGGTGCTCCGAGTAAGAGGGCTAAGGGTCCGAGTGTGAGCACGGGTGGTACGCGAACGGGTATGTCGGATTCTAGTGCGGCTAGATGTTACAATTATGGCATGAGGGGTCACAAGTCTTGGGAATGTTCGGTACCAAAGGGTGATGGTATGGTGTGCTTCAATTGCCAAAAGGAAGGACATCGTAAGTCAGAATGTCCCAAGTTAGCGGGGACGGGTGCGGCAAGGAGACGTTAAGGTACGTTTCATTTTAATAAATATGTCTTTTGATTATTTATTAAATGCCGTTTGAGTTTGAGTTGTATGCCTTTGTTGTGCATGTTATGCTATGGGTGACGTTCCTAATGGAAGTACCCTATGTTGATGTTTGATTGACGGGCGAAGGGCGTAAGACTTGGTGCAATCAAGCATTCCTTAGTATTTGGGAAACGTTTCTACCAAGCCACGGAAATGGTTTTGGTGTTTGGTTGTTAAGCGCGTGTTCGCTTTTATGTTGAAGTGACGAATCATGAGGTTCGTTAGTTGGTTGGAACCCTTGAGATCGAGTGTTTTAAATCTCGATGTGTGTTGGTAATGGAGTCTTTATGACGCGACATTAGGTGCCTCTTTTATACCTACTAGCGTGGTGTTCGACTCTGATTGTGTTGCGGTACACTTTTCGTTCAAAGTGTTTAAGGATTGGTTAAAATCCTTCGTGTGCTCAAGGTTGGAGCAAGATGTAGTGATGGGTCGTGTGAGCCCAATTATTGGTAAAGTCTACCTTTGGTAGCATTGTGCGGTTGTACGAGTTGTGACATTGGAACGTAATTCCAAGTGGGGGAGTTACACTCCCGCACGAGGAGGCTTTGGTGGGAGATTTCGGATGATACTTTTGGTAGATCCGGAAATTGTCCTTATGGTTTGGGATTTGTAAATTATCACCGAGGTGGTAAGTTGGTGAATCTCATTGAGAGATAATGGACGTGTTTGGCGAGCAAGGTGAAATCCTTCGGTTAAGGGAGGTGTGTGTCGGGTTCTCTTTTGGAGAATTATTGTTCGGTACCTATGTTTGATATAGGTGGTTCTTGCTCGATTATGGATGGTTAGTGGTCCGCTAGGTTTCACTGTAGTGTAGCAGAGCGCGATGTTGCACGACTCGGTGATTGAGGCCGAAAGTGCGTATGTGATAGATGAAGCATGACCTTCGGGGTCCGCTGACTTCATCGTGGGATTGTTGATCGATGAAGCATGACTTTCGGAGTCCGCTGACTTCATCAAGGGATTGTGATTAATGAAGCATAACTTTCGGGGTCCGCTGACTTCATTATGGTATGGTTGATTGATGAAGCATGATCTTTAGGGTCCGCTGACTTCATCATGGGAGTACGTGATTGGTGGAGCATGACTTTCGGGGTCCGCTGACTTCATCATGAGCGTGGTGTTATATCGGTGAAGCATGATCTTCGGGTCCGCTGACTTCATCCGGTATTGAGATTGGTGAAGCATGATCTTCGGGTCCGCTGACTTCATCATGGTTGTGGATCGCGTGTGTTTTCGGATTCACGATGGCGCGTGTAGTTCGGTCATCTTATCGGAATGAATCTCGTGTAGTTCAGATTCATGGTGACTCGTGTAGTTCGGTCATCTTATTGAGGTAGTAATCTCGTGTGGTTTCGGATTACTAAGGCTCGTGTAGTTCGGCCAACCTCGATGTTGTGGAAGTGAATCTCGTGTAGTTCGGATTCACAAATGACTCATGTGGTTTCGGTCATTGTATTGAGGAGTGAGTCTCGTGTAGTTCGGATTCACAAATGACTCGTGTAGTTCGGTCATTCCTCTGGGATAGTGACTCTCGTGTAGTTCGGATTCACTATGGCGCGTGTAGTTCGGCCATTCCCGATTGTGTTGTGGTGAAGGTAGTAAGTCGCGTGTAGTTCGGATTCACTAAGGCGCGTGTAGTTTTCGGCCGGCCTTCGTGTGGTGTGATCTATCGGTTGTTTTATACACCGATGGTGGGGTCGTAAGGACCGTGTGGTTTGATCTATTAGTGTTTTATGCACCAATGGTGGGGTCGTAAGGACCGTGTTGTGAGAACTATCGGTTGTTTTATGCACCGATGGTGGGGTCGTGAGGACCGTGTTGTGAGATTAGTGAGGCGATAGCCGTGTTTCGCTCACATGTTGCTACGGGTGTGACGATAGTTGATTTGGTACACCTTGGGATTTGCGTTTCCATAGTCGTTTTGGGCGCTATCGGTTTTAGCCGTTTGCTTTATGATGTTACGGTAGTTGCGTTTTGGTCGTATTGCGCACTACCAGGGATGTCTAATGATTGGTGTTATCCGTAAGGATTAGTTTGGTTCGGTCTTCATCGTTCGGGTTGTTGACCTTAGGTTGAGACTTGGTTGCTTTTAGTGTTGTACTCGGTAAGGGTACGCTAAGGGATTGATATCTCGGTACGAGATTGGTTGATTTTTCCCGATGTTAGGGAATGAGCATGGTTTTAGTGCTCGGATTGGTGGATTTGATAAATCGCGGGTGACGATTTAGTTTTTAAAGGCGATTTATTGGGAAGAATTGCCTAGGAAGGTCGGTTGGGACTTATGTTTGAGGACCGTGGAGTGTGGTCCGTTTGGTTAAGTGACTAGGATCACGAGGACGTGATCGATTCTAAGTGGGGGAGAGTTGTAAGACCCTAATATTTATTATACGAAAGTGTAATTATGCTACATAAAGTGCAGGAAGCATTGTGTAATTAAACAAAGCTCAGATTCTGCCCAGACATGGGTGCGCGCCGCGCACGAGCCCAGCGACAGAATTCTGTTTTTTCTATTTTGGGTTTAATGAGGGGCTTTTTGGTCTTTTCACTGAGGCCAGATGTGAAGCCATATCAGCTGGTTAGATTCAATTTTGGATCACATTTCACATCCATTAACACTCTCAAATCATTTTAGAGAGAAAGGGAGATTTCTAGAGAGAGATTTGGGGTTTTGGAGAAGAAGGAGCTTGAATTGATCAAAGTCTCGGGTTTTAAAGTTGTTCACCTCGTTCCTAGCTACGTTTTGGTGGTTGTGGTAAGTTCTAACTCCGAATTTCATTGTTTGATTTTGATAATCAAGTTAGGGTTTGAACTTAAATTGATGAGAAACCCATTTAAACTCTTGGAGTGAGTTTAGTGATGCTAGTAATCGGGTTTGTTGTTATTGTTGGTGGATTTTGGGTTGGTGAACTAATTGGCCATGATTAGGACTTGAAATTGGGTTTAATCACTTAAGTTAGTGATTATGGAAGTATTGAAACCCATTTAGGGTTATTTGGTTGACTAGTTTTGACTTTGGGTCAAAATTAGGGTTTAGTGATGATTATGACCCAATTGGCGATTTAATGAGGTTTATAAACTTAAAATGGATTAAGTTGAAGTATAAAACCGAGTTAAAGGTGTTTTGGTGTCAAAACTTGTAAAAGGTGAGATTTTGACCTTATGGGTCAAAATTAGGGTTTATGGGCAATTTGGAGATTTGTAAGTGTTTAACACTTGTGTTCGGGTTTAATTGGCGTGTTAGGACCATTCTCACTTGTGTTAGTGATTATTGGTTAATTTTGGGCGCGGTTTGTACTTGGAAGTGCATTTGGGTCGAATTTTCACTAAGTGTCAAATTGGGTTGGTTTGTAAATCCAATCTAAGTGTGTTGTTGAATTTGTGATAATGGAATAGGTACTTTCTATTGGAGAGTTGCGGTTTACTTGGAAGCATTCATCAAGGCGACAAGGTGAGTTGTAACGTCCTCCCAATAGGGTCTGGAAGAAACGTTACTAATATCAAATAAACCAACGTATTATAATACGAGAACAATACTAAATGAGAAAATTTAACTTTATTGAGTACGCAGCAGAAAATGAAATGTCGTTACAATAATGGAAATAACGATAAAGTAATTGTTCATATGCAGAAGTAATAAATGCGATATCTCTTGATCCTAAGTCCAAGTAGCATCACATAAGTAGTAGATAAGAAAGCTTGAATCAAACAGCACCTGAGACAAAACATGCTAAAGTGTCAACCAAAAAGGTTGAGTGAAGTTCATAGGTTTAACAAAAGTAGTTATCGTTGTTTTTAGACCACAAGATTTAGTTGTAAAGTTGATCTCCCGCAGGATCAAAAAGTAGATCTCGCAGATCCAAAAGTAGTACTGATTCGTGATATTTTAGACTAAATGTTTGTTTTGTTGCCCCGATGATAAGTTGTTAGTACCTTATCACCATGTTTAAATCATTATTAAGTAATACAAAGACATCACGGTCAAATGTATCAGGGACGTTACTCCCGATAGGCCTACCCCCAATAATTAAGAATGCCTTATCCTGAAAGCAATTAAAAAATATCACTGTGGGGTCTTAGTAGCATAAGCTAGTCATAGTACAGTTTAGGTTCGTACTTGTGTCTAAGTTGTTTAAAGTATAAAAGCAGCATGTGTCTCACCCCAGTAAGTATAAAAAGTGCTATAGCAATAAGAGTGGGGCTATGAAAGTCACCTTAGTAAGTAGAGAGAGTTATTCCTCGGAATAAAGAGTTGAACGAGTGAGCAGGAAAGTCAACCTATTGACATTTAAGAGTAGTTAAGT
The DNA here is from genome assembly GCF_046630445.1 of Rutidosis leptorrhynchoides. Classification (NCBI taxonomy): domain Eukaryota; kingdom Viridiplantae; phylum Streptophyta; class Magnoliopsida; order Asterales; family Asteraceae; genus Rutidosis; species Rutidosis leptorrhynchoides. The sequence goes on from NC_092336.1 coordinate 26,564,633, forward strand.
GTTTTACCCATGTTTAAGTTTAAGTATGTGTTTAAGTATAGTTTGTTTTACTAAGTTTCTATTCCTAGTAAGTTACTATTTTTATAAAGTTTCCATTTTTAGAAAGTTTCTTATTTTACTAAGTTTCTATGACTAGAGAGTTTCTACTTTTATGAGTGTTTTTCATTTTAGGATACTTGCCGTATTAGATAAGCTTCCAATCACCCCTTTCCCTTCGAATGGCTAATTTAGATCTAGGGGCTTGAGCCATAGGACCCTTTAAATCGGAAATCCAAACCCTCTGCCTAGAATCTCGTAGAAACTATTCGTCAAGAAAGTTCGAAGATCTATACATCTCTAATACATATCCCAAAATGTTTTTGTGCTACAATATAAGTAGTAGGTTATAGGTGCTAGTAATAGTAATAGTGTATACATGTTAAGTACTAGTATAAGTAGTATTAGGGTTTAAGGTTTTAATATGTATATGTATATATAATTCGTATATATACATAAAAATATTTTTTTTTACATGTATATATGTATATATAAATCTAGGAGTGTTTATGTATATACTTATGAATAACAAGTTTATAATATGAATATGAATTAACAAAGATTAAAGTTTATGTAAATAGTTTAGGGTTTATGTTATACCTTTGAAGATTCAAGATAATTAACAAAGAAAAGATGAACACGATGAAGATGGAAGATCAAAGCCTTAAAAATCTTGAAGAACTCCTTGAAGATTCTTGAAGAACACGAAGAACAAGCTTGAAGATCCGAATACCACAAGAGAGGGAGAGGGAGAGATTGTTTTTGAGAGAGGATTTTGGTGTGATTTGTGAATGAGAAACTAGGAGTCTAGGAGTGTTTATATAGTGCAAGTATTAGAGTGTTAGTCAACATAAGGATGTTCTAATTAATGATTTTATTTTGTTTTATAATTTTTAGTCAACAAAATGTGGTACTAGTTTATAATTAGTCAATATAAGGATGTACTAGTTTATACTTTATTTTTAGTCAATATAAGGATGTAATTGTTTAAGATTCTTTAGTCTCATTATTATTACTATTATTATTATTATTATTATGTTTATTATTATTTTTACATTTACTACATGATAAGTATTATTTTCTTTTTACTAATTCATGACTTGTATTTATTTTTATTTAGTTCCCAATTGTTTTATTATTTATATAAATGTCACTTTTTATTTATTACTTATAGATTAATAGTTATAAATAATATTATTGAAATGCATAAATTTTAATTAGCAGTGAGTGTCGAATAAAAGTTTATTATTTGGTCAACGTTAAATTGATTGTGTATATAACAACCCTTAAATAATTAATACGTTAGTCAGACAGTAAACCCTAGGGTCATTTCAGTAATTTCAGAAGTCAAAAAGTGAGGGTTGTTATAGTACCTCCCCGTTAATAAAAACTTCGTCCCGAAGTTTTAGGTAGACTTCTCGGATGCATCAGCAGTTGAGAAGAGATGGGGATATTTCCATTTCATATGGTCTTTGCGTTCCCAGGTATATTCGGGGCCTCTACGCGAATTCCAACAGACTTTAATGATAGGTATGTTGCTTTTACGCGTTTGTTTGACCTCTCCTTCCATGATTTCTATAGGTTCTTCAACGAAGTGCATTTTATCATTAATGCGAAGATCATTCAAAATGATGATGTTATACAAGTCATTTCAGTAAATTGGATACATGAAATGTGTTATGAATGGTATTGAGCTCATTTAAAACCTTGAGCATTTTATGCCACAATATTAGGGCAGTCAAACAGAGAGGAGTTCGTGAAAATCACAGTCATGAAATTTGATAGAGATCTTCATTGTTTACAACAAGAATATTTTAATGATGAATATAAGTTGAAAAATAAAGTTTTATCACTATTGAATAATATGGATAAAACGATTCGTTTATAGGAAGAGTATAAACGAAGCTATCATAAAAGAGTGAAATGAGAAAATTAAATGTTCGCCTTAACTTTTGACGTAGTCACGATTGATTTCCGGAATTCAAGGAATTAAAGGAAATCTTCGTAATCTATAAGATTTGATTCTCCGGTATTTACGAAATTTTGAGATTTGTTTGATTAAATGCGGTGATTTGCCTCGATTGATGTGTTTGGAATTTTGCTATAAATTAGCTTCTTCCGTTTCATTATCTTCACCACTTCTATACTTTCTTTCTCAATTCAAACTTCCAAAAGATTAAGAAAATGCTAAATCCAGTTCTGATCCTGGTTATTATATTGACCATCTATGCAGTCATTCTTCTTTTTCTTTTACCGCCAGAGGAATCTGTTTACTTCTTCTATGCTCTTGGGGTTATAGTGTTTTTAATTATCCCGTGTCTTTATATTGCTATACGCATTGATATACACGGTTTGTAATTTCGGAGTCGTTATCGGGCTTTATATTTTCCCTTATATGTCGGAGCTTTATGTTTTTGTTTCTTCTTCCCGACTTCAAGTCAAGCGAGTAATGGTCCAGAATTCATAGGTATGAAGTTTTGAATGATCATAATATATAAAGTAGAAACGAAAGGTAATAGCACGATTTGATTTGTCATATTACCAGAATATCCGAAAAAGACCGAATCATCAAGAAAAATATTTTCTTGATATGTTTAGAGGTTAAATAGAATGTAAGAGTCGTGTAACATGGCAAATGATGATTATAAAATATATGAATCATCATCTTCCATTAAAAACTGAGCATGACTTACTGTAATATAATCACGTTGGCCTGACGTCATTATATTATATTAACTCATGCTTCAATTCCCAATCACTTCTTCAAAGCATTTATAATTTAAACTCGAATTTTACAGAATATAGAAACTAAAACAGTTTCCTTTATAAAGATATCGCAAAGAGATACTTAATTGCGGACATGAATCGTTATGAAGATATCTTCCGAAATATAGAGGATATTTATGATGATATTTTGGAATTTCTAAGTTCGAAAGTTGATGAAGAAAAATTTTCCGCAAGCTTTTAACATGACTTTGGAGCAAGATATTCTTTAAAGATTTCACCGGATTCAGAATTTCCTGGATTTTTTGAATTTAGGGTTTGGCCCTTGTGTTTGTCCTTGGTCTCCTCCATGGTTAGCTCAATCCGTTTTTCAGTTCCAAATTTTCTTTTGGGCTTTTCCAATGTACCATTCTTTATTATCAAACTGTTAGCCCTTAAGAACATCTATAGCATTTGCTGCTTCGTCAGCATTCTCAAGGTTAACGAATCTGAATCATTGATTGACAACCCGAGATGGTTTCAAGAAATTTTATTTTTAGATGATTAAACGCTGATTGTAATCGTCAATGGATCTAATGGTTGACGAATAGGCGTTGTTGATTTCAAAAGTAATGAATGATAATTTTGGTGGTTTGATGTGATAACTCATCATAGAATACGAATGAATATAATTCATAAATGTAGTGATCTTTAGGAAGATAACATCTGCTATAGCTTTACTTGAATTCTGATATGTCAAATTCAGAATATGTAATTTGATTTGAATGAAAATGGTTGTTCTTTGGTGCGCGGATACATATGTGGATGTAAGTAGTATAGTTACTGATTATTGAATCAGAATTTGAAGAATGTACAATGTAACATATTAATGTAAGATATAAATATTTCTCGGGTATTACCTACCCATTAAAATATTTTCACAATTAACAGTTTGTACAAAAGAGAAGATATACGTTCATATGTATTCTTCAGATATAATATAGATTTAATGAGTTAATATAATATTAAACTCATTTGATTTGCGGTTGAAACGAGAATAAATAATCTCCAAAACCTTAGAGATTTCATAATTGTCGCGAAATATTTCGCTAATGAAGTTATGAATCAATACTTCATCGTTCATTATTATTGATATACCTCAGTATATGATGTTGGTGCTCGTGGAATTCTTGTGAAATTCATAAGGCACGAATGATGTTTTCTAGAAAGTTTCGAGTACATCGAAAATGAAAGTATACAATCAATCATGTATTTGAGTAATACACTTGGTTTATTATGAAATGGAGTTTATTGTGTTGAAGCAGTGATTAACGATTGTTAAGTCATTAACGAAGGATGTACATCATAGCATATTAATGATATGAATTAATCAAGTAGTACATACTAGTTAAGATTCACACGTAATAGCTTAGTATGAAAAGATTTATTATTGTTCCAATCCATATATATAAAGTATACATATGTAATTCTTCAGGAAGAATGAGTCAATACATCTTAACTCATTATTACTAATATTCCTTGGTATCTATGGGGCGTATGATGTTGATGTTTGAGGTACTGAGTGTGATGTTGAGGCGTGGAATGCGGATGTTTTTGCTGGTGAAGCTGGTGATGTTGGTGGTGATGCCGATGGTACTGGTGGTACTGGTTATGCTGCTGGTGCTGCTGCTGGTGTTCGTAGGTTTCGCACCATATTCTCCAGAGCCACTACTCGAGCGCGAAGCTCGTTGACTTCTTCTATTATTCCGGGATGATTGGCTGTTCGGACAAGTGGATGAATAAGATCTAAAATTTTAGATATTATATATTCGTGACTGGATATCCTGGAAATGAGGGTGAAAATAGTGTTCCGAACGGGTCGCCAGTAAGTGCTTCAGGTTCTTCACCAAGAGGTGAATTCGGTTGGTGGAAGGGATCACCTTCTTCTTGTCTCCATTGATTAAGTTTACTACGAACCCATCCCCAATTCATCTAAAATAGATGATGGCTGATTGGTTGGTTCATTCCGATTACGCTGCCATTGGAGCTCGAAGAGTTCGAGGAATCCATATTATGTGTTTGGAATTAGGGTTTTTGATATGAGATTAGTTTTGAATACTGGATGATATATTCGTCTCCTCGAATACGTGTATATAGCAAAAAAATTTCCGTAATTTATGGAGGGAATTTAGGAAAAGTGTTAGACAAAATCTATTAGGATAGATACGATAAGATATAATAAGATATGATGTGTCTTTACTTTAATAATGGCAGTATGATGTGTCGAGATCATAAAGTGATAAGTATGTAATCTAATAATCTTTTGATTAAAGACTTTCAATTCGTATACTGTGATAACCCAATGACATTTTTCAATTCGCAAACCGATGCATAAAGGTATAAGGCATATAGGTACGTGATATAACAGAGAGTTATATACGTTTGAGTGTAAGTAGTAACAATTATAAGAATTTCAAAATCATGGATAATATTTCATGTAATACATATGTAATACACATAACCATGATAGATGACTTATGAATGTCAAGAATTTCTGAAATCATTGTGTCGCATTTAGATGCGGTGGTGTAATTGGATAGTACTCAGGAAAGTGAGCAGAGTTCTTAGATTAGCTCGGCATTCTAAGATAAGTAAAGTTTCTAAAGTATAGTGTAGCATTTAACAGTTAAAGGCAACAATTAAAGGCACTATGGTCAAGGAAAGTTGTAGTCCTACATTAGGAAAGAGACTTTGATTAGAATCTTTAAGTCAAGTTTGGTAAAGCATGATTGTTAAGATTATAAGGCAATTCTAAATGCTTTAAGTCTAAGGCAGGAAAGGTTATAGTTTCCTAGATTGCTAAGGCACCCTAGCTAGCAAGTAAGGCACACATAAAAATGCAATCCTGGTTCTCTATAACAGCCTGGTTATGCTCTGATACCAATCTGTAATGTCCTCCCAATAGGGTCTGGAAGAAACGTTACTAATATCAAATAAACCAACATATTATAATACGAGAACAATACTAAATGAGAAAATTTAACTTTATTGAGTACGCAGCAGAAAATGAAATGTCGTTACAATAATGGAAATAACGATAAAGTAATTGTTCATATGCAGAAGTAATAAATGCGATATCTCTTGATCCTAAGTCCAAGTAGCATCACATAAGTAGTAGATAAGAAAGCTTGAATCAAACAGCACCTGAGACAAAACATGCTAAAGTGTCAACCAAAAAGGTTGAGTGAAGTTCATAGGTTTAACAAAAGTAGTTATCGTTGTTTTTAGACCACAAGATTTAGTTGTAAAGTTGATCTCCCACAGGATCAAAAAGTAGATCTCGCAGATCCAAAAGTAGTACTGATTCATGATATTTTAGACTAAACGTTTGTTTTGTTGCCCCGATGATAAGTTGGCAGTACCTTATCACCATGTTTAAATCATTATTAAGTAATACAAAGACATCACGGTCAAATGTATCGGGGACGTTACTCCCGATAGGCCTACCCCCAATAATTAAGAATGCCTTATCCTGAAAGCAATTAAAAAATATCACTGTGGGGTCTTAGTAGCATAAGCTAGTCATAGTACAGTTTAGGTTCGTACTTGTGTCTAAGTTGTTTAAAGTATAAAAGCAGCATGTGTCTCACCCCAGTAAGTATAAAAAGTGCTATAGCAATAAGAGTGGGGCTATGAAAGTCACCTTAGTAAGTAGAGAGAGAGTTATTCCTCGGAATAAAGAGTTGAACGAGTGAGCAGGAAAGTCAACCTATTGACATTTAAGAGTAGTTAAGTGTTTTGCCCATGTTTAAGTTTAAGTATGTGTTTAAGTATAGTTTGTTTTACTAAGTTTCTATTCCTAGTAAGTTACTATTTTTATAAAGTTTCCATTTTTAGAAAGTTTCTTGTTTTACTAAGTTTCTATGACTAGAGAGTTTCTACTTTTATGAGTGTTTTTCATTTTAGGATACTTGCCGTATTAGATAAGCTTCCAATCACCCCTTTCCCTTCGAATGCCTAATTTAGATCTAGGGGCTTGAGCCATAGGACCCTTTAAATCGGAAATCCAAACCCTCTGCCTAGAATCTCGTAGAAACCATTCGTCAAGAAAGTTCGAAGATCTATACATCTCTAATACATATTCCAAAATGTTTTTGTGCTACAATATAAGTAGTAGGTTATAGGTGCTAGTAATAGTAATAGTGTATACATGTTAAGTACTAGTATAAGTAGTATTAGGGTTTAAGGTTTTAATATGTATATGTATATATAATTCGTATATATACATAAAAATATTTTTTTTACATGTATATATGTATATATAAATCTAGGAGTGTTTATGTATATACTTATGAATAACAAGTTTATAATATGAATATGAATTAACAAAGATTAAAGTTTATGTAAATAGTTTAGGGTTTATGTTATACCTTTGAAGATTCAAGATAATTAACAAAGAAAAGATGAACACGATGAAGATGGAAGATCAAAGCCTTAAAAATCTTGAAGAACTCCTTGAAGATTCTTGAAGAACACGAAGAACAAGCTTGAAGATCCAAATACCACAAGAGAGGGAGAGGGAGAGATTGTTTTTGAGAGAGGATTTTGGTGTAATTTATGAATGAGAAACTAGGAGTCTAGGAGTGTTTATATAGTGCAAGTATTAGAGTGTTAGTCAACATAAGGATGTTCTAATTAATGATTTTATTTTGTTTTATAATTTTTAGTCAACAAAAGGTGGTACTAGTTTATAATTAGTAAACATAAGGATGTACTAGTTTATACTTTATTTTTAGTCAACATAAGGATGTAATTGTTTAAGATTCTTTAGTCTCATTATTATTACTATTATTATTATTATTATGTTTATTATTATTTTTACATTTACTACATGATAAGTATTATTTTCTTTTTACTAATTCATGACTTGTATTTATTTTTATTTAGTTTCCAATTGTTTTATTATTTATATAAATGTCACTTTTTATTTATTACTTATAGATTAATAGTTATAAATAATATTATTGAAATGCATAAATTTTAATTAGCAGTGAGTGTCGAATAAAAGTTTATTATTTGGTCAACGTTAAATTGATTGTGTATATAACAACCCTTAAATAATTAATACGTATAGTCAGACAGTAAACCCTAGGGTCATTTCAGTAATTTCAGAAGTCAAAAAGTGAGGGTTGTTATATGAGTGTTAATATCCTATGTGCATATGTATGTGTAGGATGGGTGCGGGTCGGGTGAAGTGGTTCTCGGTTATAGAGCTCACTTCACATATAGGTGGATTTGATGGACTTGCGTTTAGATCCAATTGGCACGGTTGTGCGTTTTGGTTGACTACCTTTGGCGAGGTACACGTTTTGTGTGTACACTATCACACGTGGTTGTGATGTGGATGATATAACCCCAATGGCGAAGGGTTTTGAGTTGGAGAAGTGAATCGCGTGTAGTTCGGATTCACGATGACGCGTGTAGTTCGGTCATCTTATCAAAACGAATCTCGTGTAGTTCCGATTCATGGTGACTCGTGTAGTTCGGTCATCTTATTGAGGTAGTAATCTCGTGTGGTTTCGGATTACTAAGGCTCGTGTAGTTCGGCCAACCTCGATGTTGTGAAGTTAGTAATCTCGTGTGGGTTCGGATTACTAAGGCTCGTGTAGTTCGGCCAATCTTCATTGTGGCGTTTGGTATTCGGTAATGGGTTAAGGGGTTAACCTTATTCGTTTTATATTGTTATATATATTATTGTAATGTTGTGTTGTAGCTAACCCTCCGGGTGTAGCTTATTGGCATTGTTCACATCATCGTTGGTGAACTTACACTTTGATGTTATCTTTAGCTTGTTGCTTAGAGATCGTACGGTATGCTTAATGTAGTGCCTTATATATGGATGCTTCGGTATGCGGTATTTGTTATTTCGTGGCATGTCCATTTTATGCATATATATGTATGTAGTATATTATCATTCACTAAGCATTAGCTTACCCTCTCGTTGTTGACATTTTTATAGATTGCATGGATGCGGTGGCTCGGGTAAACGGGGACTAGTGGACTCGCATAGTTGCTTTAGAAGATCTTGCTTTTGGATTGATTAGGATTGGGTAGCGTATCCCCAATCGCCATGCTCGGTCTTTACTTTGTGTTAAAAATCATGTGGTCGAAACATGTATTTTGTACGAAAGTCGTAAAACGGCCGATGTGGGCCCGGTCTCGTAAAACTCATTTTATTATTGGAACGTGTTAGTTTTAACTAATATAAATTGTTGTGAAAAGCGTTTGGTCTAAAAGTGTGGGGAAGTCGAAGATCTTTTCGCGAAAAATGGACATTTTGATCAGAACTGTCACAGGCCTTGTGCGCGCTGCGCACAGGCAGTGGTGTGTGCCGCGCAACCTTCTGTCCAGTTTAAAAAAAAAAATTATTCCGCATTTTTGGTTGGTTAACGGGTTGGGATGTTACACAATATCCTTAAACGATCCAATTCTCAGACCTTTAGAACCAGAAAGTCAACTAAATTCATGGTACCGTCATCCGTTCACTGTCACAGGCATCCGTTCCACGATACATGTTGACACTTCAAGGAAAAGCTTTGTATGCGTAAATCGTGAAGAGATTTTAACATCATGCGAGATGGTAAGTTAGATACAAATATGCAGGTGTGAATGCTTCATACCATGAAGTTACAAAACGACATCTTCATTTTCATGCAATCAGAAGGTTAAAGCAAGAGTATACATATCTATTCAAAAGCGAACAGCATGGAGATCAAAATAAAGTGTTCCGTCTTCCGACATCAAAACTCTACTGAATTTCTATCAGTTTTTGAAAAGACCGTACGTATCAGTTTCACTAAAGAATCACGTGAAGGTAGATGGCTAGACATAATTACATGTATGACATATTTCAAGATGGTACAATCAGAAGAATAAAAAGGCAAGAAAAGATCAATGGTTATACCAAAAGGATATTCGCTCAAAAGAAAAAGGTAAAATCATATATTCTTGGAGAAACAACATAATATGGATTCCAAGCTAAGTGTGGAGTACGTTGGAAGTATGTAAGTGGAATTTCAAAGCGCTTGACATCTGTCTATTTATCAGCCACATACAACAAGAATCATCATACGATATTTTAAACACAAGGTACAAATTCAAAAACTTTAAATTATATTTGATACAAGAACATTTTTATGATTCATATTGATATCCTTGGAAAGAAGACACATTATAAGTCCATGACCACATTCGTTGGTCCATGGCCCATCATTATATATTCATGGCCGCTTCTTGCATAAGCCCATATGGCCGCATTTGCATAAGCCCATCGCATCATATGCAAGATATTTGCTAAAGATTCAAGATTAAGACCATGATGGGAAAGATCATATCGAACAGTAAAGGCAAATGACTCCGTGAGTCACTATATATATATATATATATATATATATATATATATATATATATATATAGGTACAAAAAAATAATTTACTTCAGCAAAAAGATGAAAAGTTCATATATTTATTGCTCATTAGTTAAGTGAAAATTAATTTATGACATTTTAATTTTATAAAAATAATCATAATCTTGATTAGTAATCATACAATATAACTAAAATGTATAATAATAATAATGATAATAATAATAATACTAATACTTTTTATTTATTTATTTACATTTTAATAAATAACTCATTAGTTATACTTTTTATTTATGATTTATAAAATATGTAATCTATATATTATTTATGATTTAAGATATTATTTAATTTATTATATTAAATAATATATATTATATAATATCTTTCATATATTATATAATAATATGTAATATATATATTATTTAATATATATTTAGTATTTAATATAGGTAATATATATTAAATAATATATACAATTTATTTACAATAATTTAACTATATTTAATATATTAAATATATGTAATCTATATTAAATTAGTTGGGTTAATAGTCATATTTATGACTCTAGGAGTCACATTTTGTAGATGTATAGATAGTGAGCCATGTGAAAGTAACTAGCTTGACATATTTGCTTTCTTTGACTTATAAACATGCAGAGACACCAATTTCTTCAAATGGTTGGCAAACGCTATTTACAAATAGTGAGCTCCATGTATTTCATGCAAGTTAACTATTCAACTTAAATGTTAGTCACATTTGGACATTCGTCCAACATAATAACATTTATTCTTAAATTGATGTATAAAATGTTTGTTCTTTTATTAATCATTATCTTAATCTTTGTATTTATAATAAACGTATTTATATTAAATGTATATGAATTAAATTTTATTAAAATTAGTTAAACGGGTACATAACAATCGTTAATGTTTAATAACAATGTTACAACGGTCATATATACATAACGACTGTTAACGTCGATTGACGACGTTACAACGACTATAGTTTTCAAATATAAATTAAACATCTCCGTTTTCACATTTCCACAAATCAATCTTCATTTTCTCATATTACTACTCTCAAATTTTTTAAAAAAGATGATTAACTCACGGATGATTTTCCCTACTGTATTGGTCATACTAAGTATCATCCTTGTTGCTAGTACACCACCGGATGAACCTATATTCTATCCTTCCCTTTTGGTTTTATTATTTGTAATCATGCAATTGCTCTGTTGTTTGCTACTTATGAATTTAAACTGATTCTAATTTCATGTTGTTATTTGTCTATGAATAAAAATTGATTATGATTTATGTTGTTCATCTTTCTGAAAATAGAAAATGTCAAACTTATCAAAGCTTGAGTTTGATGCCTTAGACGTATCGGGAACAAACTACACATCATGAGTCATGGACGTAGAAATAAATCTTGGATCATTGGGTATTCTAGAAACTTTAAAAGAAAACAATACTTGTTCTGATCAAGATAAGTTAAAATCAATTGCTTTTATTCGCAAACACATTGATATCACCTTAAAACATATGTATCTCACTATCAAAGATCCGCATGCTTTATGGGAAAGTATCAAGAGTAGATTCGATAATCAAAAGGAAATATTACTCCAAGCTGTGAGGGAAGAATGGAGAAATCTAAGGTTCTAAAACTTCAAAAAGGTAAGTGAATACAGCTCGACCATGTTCAAAATCCGTTCAAAGCTTCAATTATGTGGTCAAGAAATAAGTGATGCTGATATGATGGAGAAAACTTTCTCCACAATGCATTCTGCAAACATAACTGTGCAAGAAAATTTAAGATTGCAGAATTACAAAACTTTTTCCAAACTTCAAACTTATCTCTTAGTTGCAGAGGTGAATAAAGAATTACTGATGAAAAATCAAGAATCTCGTACTACCGGTGCGCTAGCATTTCCTGAAGCTAATGCTATTAACAACAATAATAATAATAAAAGAAGAATTGCACATGGACGAGGCCGTGGACAAGGTCGTGGTCATGTTGGCCAAAACCCTCATCATAGAAATTACCATAACAATAATAAAAATTATAACTATGTTCGAAATCACCCTTATGGTAATGGTCGTGGTGGTGGTCGTGGTCGTGGAAAAAGAAATAATAATCTACAAAATTATAAAATCCAAACACCATACAATCCCACAAATCACAATGTTGAAGAAGGCTCTTCAAAGAATGTTGAAAATTCTTGTTACTGATGTGGTAAAATTGGCCACTGGTCTAAAAACTGCCGAACAAATCAACATACTATTAATCGGTATCAAGAATCCCTAAAGGGAAAAGGAAAAGAAGCAAACCTTGTGGATGACTTTGATGCAAAAATCACTGAGCCAACTTGTGACTACTTTAATGAATAAATTTCTAATATCTATATATATATATATATATATATATATATATATATATATATATATATATATATATATATATATATATATATATATATTCTATTATATGTTCGCGTTAAATAAATGGTTGTAGATTTTTCAATCTACACCATATCTAGTTTACTACATATTTCCTTATTATGTGCTATCGTTTGTAACATGTTTTTGAATGTAATATGTTGATTAACTACGTACTCATTATTTATTTCTCATGTTTTTTTTTTTTTTTGAAGTTCATCATGTATACTGCTGGAGTGAAAAATCAGTCAAATGTTGGAGATATTTGTATTGCAGACAGTGGTGCCACTCACACCATACTCAAATCTAAAAAATATTTCACAGACTTGAAAGCAACAGAAGGAACTATACATACTATATCCGGTCCTGTGGACTTAATAAAAGGAATGGGAAAGACAAAATTCATGTTACCAAATGGTACGAATTTTCTGATAAATAATGCCTTATTTTTTCCCATGTCAAAGAGAAATTTATTAAGTTTCTCTGACATATACCAAAATGGATATGATTATCAGTCAGTGACAACAGAAAATGAATAATATTTAAGTATCACTGATAATAATCGTGTAATTGAAAAACTACCAAGACTTCATTCTGGTTTACATTATACACATATAAATATACCTGAAGTAAATGTGGTAGTTAAAGAAAAGCCATGTGATCCTGTAATGATCAGTTTGTGGCATGAGAGATTAGGCCACCCAGGATCAACAATGATGAAAAGAATAATACAAAATACACATGGACATCCATTGGTGGATCAAAGGATCCCTCATGATGCACTTATCCCATGTACATCATGCTCACTTGGAAAGTTGATAATAAGACCATCACCTCTTAAGGTTGAAAAAGAATCACCAATGTTTCTTGAAAGAATTCAAGGTGATATATGTGGACCAATTCATCCACCATGTGGACCATTTAGATATTTTATGGTTCTAATAGACTCATCTAGTATATGGTCTCATGTTTGTCTATTATCAAGTCGAAATATGGCATTTGCAAAATTTCTTTCTTAAATTATTAAATTGAGAGCACAGTTCCCTGATTATACTATTAAAAGGGTGAGACTAGATAATGCCGGTGAGTTTACATCTCAAGCATTTAATAACTTTTGTATGTCTATTGGGATTATTGTTGAACATCCCGTTGCCCATGTGCATACACAAAATGGTTTAGCTGAATCATTAATTAAACGATTGCAGCTAATAGCTAGACCATTGATAATGAGAACAAAACTCCCAGTATCTGTATGGGGCCATGCAATTTTGCATGCTGCATCATTGATTCGCATTAGACCAAGTGCAAGTCATACATATTCTCCCTTGCAACTTGCTTTTAGCCATCAGCCAAATATTTCCCACCTTAGAACATTTGGTTGTGCGGTTTATGTCACTATCGCACCACCACAACGCACTAAAATGGGTCCTCAAAGAAGGATGGGAATATATGTTGGATATGAAACATCTTCAATAATAAGATATATTGAACCCATGACGGGTGATGTTTTTACATCACGTTTTGCTGATTGTCACTTTAATGAAACATGATTCCCTAGATTAGGGGGAGAAATAAAAAATAAATAAAATGATGTTTCATAGTGTGAACCACAATTAATGTATCTTGATCCTCGCACGAAAGAATGTGAGACTGAAGTTCATAAAATAATGCATATGCAAGAACTTGCGAATAAATTGCCCGATACATTTACAGATACAAAAAGGGTGACTAAATCATATATACCAGCAGCAAATGCTCCAGCTCGAATTGAAATTCCAAAAGCTGGCAATGATGTCACTCTTGAGTCTTTGCCACGCCAGAAACGTGGGAGACCAATTGGTTCCAAAGATAAAAATTCTCGAAAAAAAATATCAGCTGATAATGAGGTAAAAGAAAGTGTTCAAGAAGAACCACAAATCAATACTCCTTCTGCAGAGGAGATTGATGATGTCAATATGGAAATTGCAATCAATTATGCACATTCAAAATAATTATGGAACCGGAATGAAATGAAAAATCTTGATGAGATATTTTCATATAATGTTGCAAATGACATCATGAATGATGATGATGATCCAGAACCAAAGTCTGTCATGGAATGTCAAAATAGACATGATTGGGATCATTGGAAAGGAGCAATACGAGCTGAATTTGAATCGCTCAATAAAAGAAAAGTTTTCGGATCTATTGTGCTCACACCTAAAGATGTGAAACATGTGGGGTATAGATGGATTTTTGTGCGAAAAAGAAATGAGAAAAATGAAGTTACAAGGTATAAAGTGTCGTACCCCATCCTAATCCATCTGGACGAATACATTACAATTGGTTACATCACGAGGTACTTGACCTCTATATGATACATTTTACAAACATTGCATTCGTTTTTAAAAGACAAACTTTCATTTACATCGAAAGTTGACAGCATGCATACCATTTCATAATATATCCAACAATGAATGACTTAATAATATTCTTGATGAACTCGACAACTCGAATGCAACGTCTTTTTGAAATATGTCATGAATGACTCCAAGTAATATCTCTAAAATGAGCAAATGCACAGCGGAAGATTTCTTTCAACCTGAGAATAAACATGCTTTCAAGTGTCAACCAAAAGGTTGGTGAGTTCATTAGTTTATCATAAACATTCATTTCCATACTTTTAATAGACCACAAGATTTCATATTTTCATTAATAACATTACACTCACAAGTGTATAAAAATCATTCGTATGATGAACACCTGGTAACCGACATTAACATAATGCATATAGAATATCCCCCGCATACTCACAAGTATGCCATAAATATTGGCAATCGCAATCACCATTTAAATCGAAGTACTAAAGCATTCCAAATTCCAGAATGGGGTTTGTTAGGCCCATAGATCTATCTTTAGGATTCACGTCAATTAGGGGCCATTTCCCTAATTCTTAGGTTACCAGACTTGAAGGGGCAATATTCAGTTTAATAATCCAACCATACAATGTAGTTTTAAGTACTTGTGTCAATTTCGTAAAACAGTTATAAAAGCAGCGCATGTATTCTCAGTCCCAAAAATATATATTGCAAAAACATTTAAAAAGGGAGCAAATGAAACTCACTATACTGTATTTTGTAGTAAAAATACATATGACGATATTGAACAATGCAGGGTTGGCCTCGGATTTACGAACCTATATCATTTGTATGTATATATATATATATATATATATATATATATATATATATATATATATATATATATATATATATATATATATATATATATTAATACACATAATCGAAATCAAATAAGTTTATATATATAACCTATTAATGATATTATTTTTATATTAATAATATATTTATTTTTCATATATTCTTTTTATATAGTAACATATTTTGTTATGTTATATGTGTTAATTATATATATTTATATATTTTATTTGTTTATCGAAACAGTAGTTCTAATTATACTAGGTTAATATTAGTAAAAATAATGATAGTAACATTAATAATATACTTATGTTAATAGTAACTCTATTAGTGATAATAATAATGATATTAATAATAATACTTGTAAAAATATTAATTTTTACTGTTAATGATAATTATGATAATGATTTTAATATCTATATAATACTAATACTTATGATGATAATAATAATACTAATAGTCATGATACTGATAATTGATAATAATAATATTTATATTACTAATACTATGATAATACTGGTAATAATAACAATAATACTATAAATTTTAAAATGATACAAGTCTTAATTTTTAATGATCTAATATTAAACTTTATTATCTTCATAAAAATAATAATAATGATAATCATAGTTATAATCATAATAATAATATTAATACTTAAGAACAATACAAAAATAATAATAATATTAGTAATGACAATGTTAATAATAATTATATTTATGATAAAAATGATAATAATAATAATAACAATAATAACACTTATAACAATAATAAAAATAAAAAAAATTTGTGTATACCCTTTAAAGCTTTGTGTAAAAAGAATTGCCCACAACGAGGCTCGAACCCGCGACCTCCCAAATACCCGCTAACACCCCAAACCATCGAGCTGCTGCCCATTTTTCTGATTAATATCATAACCTATTTTTATTTAACCCGATAATGTTTCTGTTTATCTTTTTCATCTTCTTCAGTTTCATAATCGACCAGAGTATATATATATATATATATATATATATATATATATATATATATATATATATATATATATATATATCACTCACAATAACAAAATACTAATTGTTTTAGAAAAAGGGAATGAACCAGAAACGATATGTAAAGAAAGGTTTTGATTAATCAGTCGAAAAAGAAAAAGAAAAAAAAATAATATTGCTGTATCGTGAAGAACTCAAACAACTCCAACCTTGATTTTGATTTATAATCTGTTTTTAAGAAAATATTATAACATAAATTATGTTGCAAATGACTCATATAAACTTTACGAATTACTAATTTCAACAGAAACAACCTTTATAGCTTCAATTTAATCTTTGAACGTTTGTTTGACTTTTGAGAATAAAAGTTTGACCTTCAAAATTCGCACTCGACTTTATAAATTGATCCCTAAAACTTTGCAGATAGCTAAAATGAAAGATTTTGAACACAATTGCATTAATAGATTTTTAAATAAAACTCGAATTTTAAGTTTGACAAAAAAAAAAATGAAGAACAGAGGTTATGGTGTCTGTTCTCTTGAATTATAATTTGATTTTTCTGATTTTCATTGAATTGCATTTGCAGTGTATTAAATAAAGGTTAACAGATACAATCACAGTTAAATTGATTCAATTAACATTTGTTTGTTAGTCTGATTGGTACGACCCAAATAAATCACACAGAAGAAAAATAAGAATAAAAACAATCGACCCTAACATAATTTGTCTGTTAATATGACTAATTGGAACGATTCGTACCAGTTTGCAGATATAAAATGATTTATAAAATAGTTTGATAAGGATGGTCAACTGAATTCGTACATTATCTGTATTTATATACATATATACCGTATTTATATTTATTTATGGTATATATTTATTTATCTATATATATATATATATATATATATATATATATATATATATATATATATATATATATATATATGTGTGTGTGTGTGTGTGTGTGTGTGTGTGTGTGTGTATATGTATATATACATATATCATGATATTCTGTATATGTATATATATTTACATATATAATTATATTTGTATAATTATATATTGATTATATATATATTTTTATATTAATTATATAAGGAACTTAATAATAATAATTACATATATATTACTATTTAATTTTAATTTTAATAATAAAGAAACTAATAATAGTAATAATAGAATTAGTAATGATAATAATAATATTAATGACAATACTTGTATAATCAAAATTCATATAATAATATTAATAATACAAATATTAATATTAATAATAATAATGAAAGTAATAGTGATAATATTAATATAACAATTTACACGTATCAAATCTCATATATATATAATATATATTAAATTAATCTATTAATAATACTGATATCAATATTGATAATGAAAGTAATATAATAACTATATTTTAACTCATAATTAAATTTAATATAATTAAATTTTATTAATTATGTAATACCTATTATAACACATTTGAATATTTAATTTTTATATATATTTGATATATTACAACATACATATAATATTAATTGTGTACTTAATTTATATATATATTTATTTACTTTAATAATATCTTATTTATTTTGTAAATTACTTTTTATATATATATATATATATATATATATATATATATATATATATATATATATATATATATATATATACATATATATACACATATATATATATATATATATATTTATTTACATATTTATTTACACACCTTTGTTCGTGAATCATCGGGAATAGTCAAAGGGTAACTGAATCCATGTAAACAGTTAAAAATTTTTGAGACTTAGTTTAATAGACTTTGCTTATCGTGTCGAAATCATATGAAGATTAAGTTTAAATTTGGTCAAAAAATTTTGGGTTGTCACAGTACCTACCCGTTAAAGAAATTTCGTCTCGAAATTTGATTGGGATGGTCATGGCTGACAATAAATATGTTTTCATGACGATTATGAGCTGATAAATAGAGTTTTATTACCGTAGAGTAATAAAGATAAAATAATTCAATTACGCGAAGAGTATAAATGAAGCTATCACAAAAGAACGAAATGAGAAAATAAAATCTTGTAATATCTTTTGATGTAGACATGATTGATTTTCGAAATTTAAGGAATTTAAGAGGAAATCTTTGTAATAAGATTTGATTCTTTGATAATCAAGGAAATTATGATCATCTTTGGTTAAATGAGATAATCTGTTTTGATTATTCTGTCGGATATTTCACTATAAATCCACCCTCTTCATTTCCTTTATATTATGGAGTTCCATTCTTTTGTTTTCTCTTCCCGACTTTAAGTCAAGCGAATAATGATCCAGAATTCATAGATATGAAATTCGAAATGAACATAGCTAACGTTCTACGAGAGAAATTGTAATAGCATGATCTTGATTAGTTAAATTACCAGAAAGATGGAACTATCAAGAAATTATGTTCTTGATATGTTTGAAGATCAGGTAGAATGTAAGTGTCGTGTAACATGGCACGTGATGACGTTAAAATCTGTGAATCATCATGTTTCATTTGAAACTCAGCATGACTTACTGTAATATAATCACGTTGATCAAGTGTCATTATATTATACTAACTCATGCTTCAGTTCCCAACACTGCTGCAAAAACATTCATATTTTAAACTCGAAGTTTTATAGATTATAGAAACTAAAGCTGTTTCCTTTTATGATATAACACAGATAGTGCGGAGAGGTAATTAATATCAGATGAGAATATTTATGAAGATATCTTCAGAAATATCGAAGATATTTATGATGATACTTTGGAATTTCTAAGATCGAAGGTTGATGAAGAAAGATTTTTCACAAGATTTAACATGACTTTGGAGCAAGATATTTGCTGAAGATTTCATTGGATCCAGAATTACCTGGTGATTCTTTGAATATAGAATTTGGTCCTTGTATTTGTCCTCGGTCTCCTTCAGGGTTAGTTCAATCCGCTTTTCAGTACTAAATTTTCTATCGAGCGTTCCCAACCTTCCATTCTTTATTATCAAACTTTTGACGGTTAAGGTCGTTTACAGTTGTCTACGGTTCCTGTTGCTTCAATCAGCTTTTTCAAAATTTAGAGTATTGATTCGTAGACTGAGTGCTTTTCAGAACTTCAGAATGGAAGGTGATAATTCTAAGAGATAAAGGTTATATGTATACATATAACTGTTGATGTGGAAATCCTACGAGATTCAAAATACTGATTGCTGATTCCCGGTAATTGATGTGGAAATTCTCGTCATAAGATGTGGATGAGTATATGAATAGGTTTTAACGAACAAATATAATGGTTCTTCGGAGAGACTTAAGCCAATGAATAATGAAGTTACTGGTAAGTTTACTGCTAATGTGGTGGAATATAAACGGTTCTCCTTAACGATGACGAAGAGCGAACATATATATCAAGATTATAATAAAGCTAATCCGAATGAAAGTCGAAGTTGATTTGCTGGAGCTGTGACAAAATTGACTAATTTGAAGAGGTAATGCAAAGTTATTTTCGGTAATAACAACGCCAGAGGAGCTAACACAGATACATGTTAAAAGTTTACTCAGGTTCCGAGTGTTTTCAGGTGCATAACTATATGTATCAATCTTTTCTTTCGTAGATGAAGTGCGGTTGGTTCATCCTCTCGATTGAGGTGTTTTCAAGAATCATAAAAGGTTTGAACGCAGATTGTAATCGTCAAGATACAAATGAGGTTTAAGATGAAGTGAAGTGGCAAACTTGAAGAATTGTTTAGTTTCATATGTTAAAATCAATATTTTAATTCATTTTAATTGTCCAATGTTGGTAGTCCACAGTTTGTAGTCCACAGTTAGTAATTCAATAATTCATATACAGTTTAATATATAATATTCGAATTAATTAATACATATCGTGACCCGTATACATGTGTCAGACTCGATCACAACTCAAAGTATATATATTATTGTAGAATCAACCTCAACTCTGTATAGCTAACTCGATCATTACCGCGTATAGAGTGTCTATGGTTATTCCAAATAATATATATAGATGCGTCGATATGATATGTCAAAACTTTGTATACGTGTCCCGATATTTAAAATTCGTAAATAACAGTATTTAAATGACGATAAATAAAGTGCGTAAAATAAATAACATAAATTAAATGACGATAAATAAAATTGCGAGAATTAAAATTGCGATAAATAAATTGCGATAAATAAAATGTAATCAGTTAGCTAGGAATAATTAGCTAGGAACAGTTAGCGTGGATTCTTAACAAAAATTTTCTCGTAGTTAATTTGTTTGTTTCTAACAAATTTTATTTTGTCCAGTGTTTTCTTCATTATGCCACTTGTTGGATTCTGGTAAATCAAAATCCAAATATGAAATTGGATGAAAATGGTTATTCTGTGGTGAACGAATACGTATATCGGTGGTTGTAAGTAGGATAGTGAATGACTGTTGAATCAGATTCGAAGAATGTACAGTGTAACTTATTAATGTGAAATTTAAATATTTCTCGGGTATTACCTACCCGTTAAAATATTTTCATCATTAACAGTTTGTACGAAAGAATTTTTAATTACAATCTTTATGAAAATATATACACATATATATTTTATTCAGATATAATTATGGATTTAATGAGTCAATATGATATTAAACTCATTTGATTTTCAATTTGAGCTAGAATAAATAATCTCTAAAACTTTTAGAAACCACATATTCTTCGCAGAATATTTCTTCAATGAAGTTATGAATTAATACTTCATCGTTCATTGTTGTTGTACTCCTTGGTATCTATGGTGCGTATGACGTTGATGTTCGTTTGACAGATTGTGAAGTTAAGGTTTGCGATGCGGTTGTTGTTGGTGGTGGTAATGGTACTGTTGGCGTTGATGATGGTGGTACTGGTTATGCTGCTGGTGCTGCAGCTGGTGTTTGTAACATTTGCACGATATTCTCCAAAGCCACTACCCGAGCGCGAAGCTCGTTGACTTCTTCTATTACACCGGGGTGATTGTCGGTTCGGACGAGCGGATAAATATGATCTAAAATTTCGTATAGTATATAATCATGACGAGATACTCTAGAAATGAGAGAGAAAATGGTGTTTCGGACAGGTTTGCCGGTAAGTGCTTCAGGTTCTTCGCCAAGAGGGCAATGTGGTGGATGAAATGGATCACCTTTTTCTTGTCTCCAATGATTGAGGAGGCTACGAACCCAGCCCCAATTCATCCAGAATAGATGATGGCTAATCGGTTGATCCATTCCGGTTACACTGCTTTCGGAGCTCGAGTGAAAATCCATATCGGAATAGTTATCGGCATCCGACGAACTTGAACTGGTTGCGGAATTCATCTTGCACGGTTAGGTAAAGGATTTTATGAAATGATTTTCGGATATCGGATGATATTCTAATTACATAGAATATCTATGTATAGTACAGAAGATCCCGTAGATTACGGAGGAATTTAAGGAAACGTGTCAGACAAAGTCTACAGTAACAGATACGCTAAGATCTGAATTTTATCTCTACACTATTCATGCAATCAATGCAATAAGAAGTGTCTAGACTAAGAATGATAAGCAGGTAATTTCCTAAGGATGATAAATAGATGATTTTTGACACGAAATGATAAGCAAAACTTTTGACATGCATACATGGTCGAAGTCCAGACTCACTAATGCATCTAAACAACTATCAGTTAGACACACTAATGCAAGACCTGGTTCGCTAAGACCACCGCTCTGATACCAACTGTCGTACCCCGTCATAATCCATCTGGACGAATACATTACAATTGGTTACATCGCGAGGTACTTGACCTCTATATGATACATTTTACAAACGTTGCATTCGAGTCGTCGAGTTCATCAAGAATATTATTAAGTCATTTATAGTTGAATATATTATGAAATGGTATGCATGCTGTCAACTTTCGATGTAAATGAAAGTTTGTCTTTTAAAAACGAATGCAATGTTTGTAAAATGTATCATATAGAGGTCAAGTACCTCGTGATGTAACCAATTGTAATGTATTCATCCAGATGGATTAGGACGGGGTACGACATAAAGCTAGACTTGTAGCTCAAGGTTTTTCTCAAAGACCAGGAATTAATTATGAGGAAACTTATTCTCCTGTTATGGATGCAATTACTTTTAGATATTTAATCAGTCTGGCAGTTTCTAAAAATTTAGAAATGCATCTCATGGATGTTGTTACTGCTTATCTATATGGATCACTTGATAGTGACATATATATGAAGATACCCGAAGGATTTAAGGTATCAGAAACATCCAATGAAAAACTCAAGGAAATGTATTCGATTAAATTACAAAGATCTTTATATGGGTTGAAACAATCGGGTCGCATGTGGTATAAACGATTAAGTGATTACTTGATAAGCAAAAGGTATACAAATAATCTTATTTGCCCATGTGTTTTTATTAAGAAAACAACATCCGGATATGTGATCATAGCTGTTTATGTCGATGATCTTAACATCATAGGTACAAATAAAGAGATCCATGAAGCCATTCAACTTCTAAAGAAAGAATTTGAAATGAAAGATCTCGGAAAAACCAAGTATTGCCTTGGTTTACAAATTGAGCATATGCCTAATGGTTTACTTGTACATCAATCAACATATACTAAAAAGATTTTGAAACGTTTCAATATGGACAAGGCAAAACCATTAAGTACTCATATGGTTGTTAGATCACTCAATGTTGAAACTGACCCGTTTCGTCCATGTATAGATCATGAAGATCTTCTTGGACCAGAAGTACCATATCTTAGCGCAGTTGGAGCTCTAATGTATCTTACAAATTGTACGAGACCTGACATTTCTTTTGCCGTTAATTTGTTGTCAAGGTTCAGCTCAGCTCCTACCAAAAGACACTGGAATGGGATCAAACACATATTTCGATACCTTCGAGGAACTACTGATTTAGGATTATTTTATTCTAACGATTCAAAACAAGGTTTAGTTGGTTATGCAGATGCAGGTTATTTATCTGATCCACATAAAGCTAAATCTCAAACTGGATATGTATTCCTAAATGGAGGTATCGCAATATCATGGCGTTCTAAAAAACAAACACTTGTTGCAACATCATCAAATCATGCCGAAGTGATTGCATTACATGAAGCTACTCGGGAATGTTTTTGGTTGATATCAATGACACAACTCATTACTGATTCTTGTGGACTAGAACGCGATGAAAGTCCAACAACTATCTATGAAGATAATGCAGCTTGCATAGTACAGATGAAAGAAGGGTATATCAAAAGTGACCGAACAAAACACATACCTCCTAGATTCTTATCATACACTCAAAATCTCATTAAGGACAACCAGATTGAAATGAGATATGTTCAATCCAGCAAAAACTCTGCTGATCTTTTCACCAAAGCACTCTCAACTACTATTTTCAGAACACATGTTCACAATATTGTCATGAGGCATGTTCAAAGGATGTAACAGATCAGCGATGTCTACTTGAGGGGGAGTCAACTCTATGCTGCACTCTTTTTCCCTTAGCTAAAGTTTTTTCCCACTGGGTTTTTTTTAGCAAGGTTTTTAACGAGGCAGTACAAGTTACTCTCTAATAAAATTGTCATCCAAGGGGGAGTGTTGTAATAACTCAATATTGGATGACAACGTTTTATTATTATTATTACTATGTCAACAATTGTACAGTTTATTACTATGCCAACAATTTGTACAGTAAATAAATTGTACTATAAATATGCAATAAAGGTGTACCATTTTGATGTACACAGAACACAAATTCTCTAATATACACTTCTCATATACTCCCTCTGTTTACTAATTATTATCAGTAGTCTACAGTCAAGAACCAGGCTATTAAAGGTAGTTATATACTGTTAAATTACAACAAGTTATAAAAAAAAATCCATTAGTTGATACTTATATGGAGCAATTATTATTATTATTATTATTAATTATTATTATTTTTTTTAATTTTATTTTATTTTATCTTATCATAATTGTAGATATGAGAATTAAATGTTTTTTTTTAGCTTATTATGTTTGGTACATTACACTGTACATGGGCCTTCCATTCGTTGCAAAATAAGAGGACCCCCTATTTCATGATAATAGAAGGTATAACCTGAACATTGACTAGTCAACAGGACTGATATACATATACTTGTAAGTGCAACAAAATGATTTATAAATTTAAATTTAAATAAATATACATATATGGAAATGGAAATGGAAATGGAAATAGTTATAGTGGCCAAAAAAGACAATAGTAAGTAACAGTACCTGCAAAAAAGGAATTATAAAGACCATCAAGTTTCCTTACCTAGAGTAAATATACATTTAAATAAATTCGTCCATTACCACCTCACCTAAAGTAAGTATGAAATAAAAATAATCGTACATTTTTATAACTTCAAATTCAAATAATCTAATTATTAAATTAATTTGAAATGAATTAACGTTATAGAATAATGAAGGTTATACAATTTACAATATTTCAAAGGAAGCATAAAAAAGAGTAGTAGGCACCACATTTGTTCCACCTTCTAGCATACGTGCGAAAGCGCGGCCTGTTGAATTTAAGTTAGATAACCATGTCTAAAATTTAATACATTCAGACGATATGTAAGGCAACATAGTACCATCACTCTCAACGGTTCTATTCGTTGTTGAAAGCATCTCATCTTTTATTCATGTCAACCATTGTTAATTAGGTGTCGTTTATTTTTCGGTCTGCATACCTTATTATGTCTTATGTCTCTACGTTCGCAGACGTATTTACTGCAGACTTTTTATTTTTCTGAAGGAAATAAGATATAATAATGTCTTATTCTGTCTGCAATTTCGCTGACTTAGAAATATGTTTTTAATTGCTGTAGACAGAATTAAATTATTTTACATACATAAAAACGAACAGTCTTCAATATTCAGCATACAGATTTTTAGACCACATATTCTTTATAAACATGTTTCGCATATTTTCAGACAAAAATATCTTAAAAAATAAACAATATTTTAGCTTCCTTGTTTTTATGTGTCGTTTCAATTGTCTATTTTCTATTTTAATCAAATAAGTTATTTTATAAAGAGAAAAATTTTCGATTTATGAAAGAATAAAGTTTGTGAGATTTTTTAAAATTGTATAAAAAAAATTGAAAAGTGTTTGTTTATTTAATGAGAGAGAAATTAAAAAACTCAACGTGTCACGGGTTTGTCTTGAAAGGCTCTTATTTCACAGTCCAGACACTCAGACACATATTCTCTTCTTCCCCTCGAGGCTGCCCCTGCCCTAACTCTGCCCTTTTCTCTTTCTCTTTTTCAAACTCATTTTCATGTTCTTCATTTCTAATCTTTGATAAAATACTTAAATATTTATAAAACTATGTAATATATACTACACTCTCATTGTCACACCAACACTTATAGTAGTAAAGAAAACCAAATGGGTATGATGTTGGATAGTTCATGTGATGGTGGAATGCAATTATCATTAGATTCACATAAAGCTGTTCCTGCTCCTTTTTTAACTAAAACTTACCAACTTGTTGATGATCCTACTACTGATCATGTCGTTTCTTGGGGTGAAGATGATACTACTTTTGTCGTTTGGCGTCCACCTGAATTTGCTCGTGATTTACTTCCTAATTATTTTAAACATAACAACTTTTCTTCCTTTGTTCGCCAACTTAACACCTATGTAAGTTTACAACTTTACATACTCCTAGTTCAATTCCTTTATATGTTCATCATACATTCACATAGTGACGGTAACAGTCACTATATATGTAAAACATAACTTATTTAACCGATTTATTTTAAGTTTAGAATCTTATTAAAGGTAAAATGATCATGTAATGCAACCAAAAATGGAAGTTAAAAAGTTCATTAACTTTTTTAATATGAAAGTTATTGCCATTTTATTACTGTTCTTTGTATTTGTAACTTGTTACATGTGATAAAGGCCAAAAAAAAAACTATATATGAAAATTTAATTAATTAATATAACGGAGAATGTTATAGATTTTTTGTATCTATTATGATTTTGATAAATTAACAGATTTAGTAGTTGTTTTTTTCTTCTAGGGTTTTAGGAAAATAGTACCGGATAGATGGGAATTTGCAAATGAATATTTCAAGAAAGGTGAAAAACATTTACTATGTGAAATCCACCGCCGGAAAACATCACAACCACAACTACCACTTCACCACCACCACCACCACCCACATCACTTCACCGGCATTGGCGGCGGAGGAGGCGCCGTCAATAATTTCTTTTCATACCCAACAACAACAAGAAGCATTTCACCACCAGATTCAGACGACCAATTATATTCCGACAACTCACCACCACTTCCATCACCCACAAACACCGCCGCCACCGGCATGCTCGGAATTTTCCGAAACGGCAATTCCTTGACGGCGTTATCGGAAGATAACGAAAGGTTAAGAAGAACAAATAATATGTTAATGTCTGAGCTTGCACACATGAGGAAATTATATAATGATATTATATATTTTGTACAAAATCATGTGAAGCCAGTTGCACCAAGTAATTCATACCCTTCATCAGTACTAATTAATGGTGGTCAACAAATATTGGATCAAAAAAGTCAACAACAACAACAGGTTATGAATATGGGATCAAACAACATGGATGAAAATAGAACAAAGCTATTTGGGGTTCCATTAATGTCAAAGAAGAGATTGCATCCAGAATATGGGAGTAATAATGAGAATCATAAAGCAAGATTGGTTCTGGAGAATGATGATTTAGGGTTAAATCTTATGCCTTCTTCATAATTAATTCTATCTTTGTTTTAAGTTGGAAACAAGAATTTAATTATTTAGTGACGAAAAGTAGATCTTGTTGAGTTTAGTGGAATATTTAGTTTTTCTTATACGTTTACTATATTTAGTTTTGTGGGATCTGTTTAAGTGTATGTGTATTTTTGGTATGGTCAGTTGTAGATATAAAGTTTTTTAATTGCCATGAATATATGCATGATTTACTATAGATCTAGCTAGTTACAATGTATTTTTTGAAAACAGTTTGTTTTATAATTTGATCATATGAAAAATTGTTTTATATTGCTTATATATAAACTATTTATTAGCTAGGTTAATTATAAGATGGCATAATACAATTATAAAATGTATATGTTAGTATATCTACATTAAAATGCACTCCTATTACTTTTAGTAAAACAATCTCATATAGCTAGCTACTCCTGAAATTAACATGATTTTTTATGTAAGAGTTTCAAGTTTCTTTTTCTAAATTCTTTTTTTTTCTAAATTCTTTTTCTAAATTCTAAATTTAATCTGATAATGATCATGTAAGTGGGACTATGGAGGACAATAATTATTTGTGCACAATTATCAATGTTAATTATCATCTTCTTATTTAACATTTCTTTCTGGTGTGTGTTTTGATATCTGAAATTGTTCAGCTCATCAGTATAATTAATACCATAAAAAATGGAATGAGAGGTGTCTTTCAGTGATGTCTTTCTGTTGAAGAAGACATCTCATACGACAAATGTTTGTGTTCAGTGCATTAAACGTTAATTTCAAGTACTGTACAATTTGTACAACATATTGCATGTATAGCTAAAGTCAAATGATAGTTTGACCCCAAGAATCATACTTTGAATAATTTATATATTATAAATAATTTGTAGCATTGTTTTGGTATAAAAAGTTGTAAACTTTAATTAATATGATCATGAAATCTTTATTCAAGAATAATAGGATTTGACTTGGATAATCTAGCATGGACTGATGGAGCATCTATGGTTCAGAAGAAAAGAAAAAAGGGGGTCATGAGAGGGATGGCAATGGCCACAGGATCCGGTGAATATCCATCCGATCCACCCGCTTCGTGATGGATATGGACGAACATAAATGGATATGGATACGAATATGTATGAACCTAAATGGATATGGATATGGATATGGACATGGATGAAAAGTTTTATCCATGTATATATCCATTACCACCCGAAATACATATACAAATACATAAATATAGATATATGCTTACATATTTACTATGACAAGTTTATTTACCGTTAAATTTATATTTTGTTTTCAACCTTATAATGAAATAACTATAATATATTATAATAAAACACCATATTTAATAAAATAAACTTACAAATTTCATATTTAATTTTTCATAATCCATTTTTTATAGTAAAATTTAACAACTTTTGTTATATTTTGGACAAAGATTACACATTCTTATGGGTAGATTTTAAATATGTCATGTTATATTTATTTCTGCTATACTATATTTTTATTTTAATCGCATATTAAAAAATATCATAATATTTTTTAATATCCATTGGATATCCATTAACCCGCTTAATTCACTGGATATGAATATGGATGGATAACCTGAAACTAAACGGATATGAATATGGATATGGATGACCAAAAACTATATGGATATGGGCATCACCCGCTCCATATCTGATCCATTCTCATCCCTAGTCATGATCATCATCATTTTTTGTTAATTAAAAATTAAATATGAATCATAGTAAAGTAATGACAGTACTAGTTACGAGTAATAAGAAAAATTAGAGATGTAAGACTGATAACATGTGTGTATGTATAAAGAAGACAAATAGATGAAAACAAATATGATTTTAGAAAGGAAGAGAAGTGAGTTTGAGCTATTCGATGAAAGTGAAGTATGGGAGTAAAAATAATCTTTCCAATTAAATCCAAAAAACGCTTCTCTTCTTTGCTTCTTTCTTCTGACCACCAAATGTTAAAAAAATAAAAAAGAGTTTAGAACATTGTCAAAAACATATGGCATCTTTTCTTTTTGATTCTGTTTTATATATACACCAAATTACTTCGTATATAATATACTCGCTTCATATACCAAATAATGAAAATTATCATATACGGAGTACATTTTTATTTTCATTTTCATTTTCATTTCTGGTGAACAAATGTTTACTTTTATAAATAAATAATCAACTTTAAATTTAACCTTTACCTACGTTTTTTCACACACGTTTTCATATATAAAGTAAAAGATAAAAGTAACATTTAACTTTCATTAAACAATAAAAATATTTGCGCATTACATAAAACCGAAATATAAAAATAGTTTTACAAGATAAAATCTTTGCACATTACATAAAATTGAAATACAAAGATAGTTTTACAAAAATGATCACAAAATAGAATCCGTTGTACATTCGATTAACACGTACTTGCTGAGTCACAATATTTTTATTTACAGACAAAAACTCACAATTTAATAAAATCTTAATATTGTACTCTACTTCTTGTTTATGGTTTACTTTTTTTTTATGAATACATTAAGGGTATGAAAATTTCAATACATTATTTTAATATGTTTTGAGAAGGAATGATAAAAACTTTTAAAACATTGTTACAATATTCATATATGTTTTTAGGATTTGTTAACGTAGCCTTTAAGAGTACGTTTAAACTTATTGTATACTTCGTATAAGTTATATATAAATCTAGTCTAATTAATTGTAAAAATTTCTTTTTAGTACTAACTTTCTTCATTTTAATTTAATATAAAATTTTATTATTGTCACTTTTAAACTATATATAAAAAATCCAGTTAAAAATAATATTTTTGTTGTTCATTAATATTTTTATGATTCTCCATACAAATAAATCAAGCTCCACATATATAGATTTTGGCTTCTAACTTCGTAAGTTAAAAACAAATTATTCATATTCGTATTCGTATTAATGGCTATCAAGTTGATCAATAAAGCACACTACTTGAATTTGATTTCTGGTTATGCCAAATCGTTCAGAAAGAAAGTGATATTAGAGAGTGTGCATAATACGTAGTTCATCCGGTATTAAATTTTGCAATCAGAGAACTTTATTATTCGAGATTTACCTTCTAGAGTCAACGTAGTCGTTTATTGGGAATATACTCCCTATCAAAAAATGATATAATATAATAATGTTTTTAGTTTAATTATAATTAAATAATTTATTGGATTTTAGTGAGAGATTTTAGAAAGAGAGAAAGCTTAGGAAATCTTGGTCGTCAAAGTGTAATGATTCCCATCTGAACTAAAAAGAGTATTTAAAGCGTAGCTAACCCTAGTTTGTTTGGCTTATTATTCCAGTTGCTTGGTAAGCTAACCTTCTTGTGTGTTTTTGGTTGGTTCGATGTGCCACGTGGATGTTGCATGTGGGTAGAAGGATACGTCTCTTCCAAACTAAACGTGACTGGTGAGTATTACTAGTAGGGGTAGTATATTACAGTATATCCCATCATACTTTATATTCTAACAGATGCACCCCTTCAACTTTTCATCTCATTCATATTCCTTCCAACTTTTTCAAATTTTCAAAGTTAGAACAACACTTTATTAGTACTTGAAAAAAAATACCTATACCTCTATTATGTACCTATTACCTAGAGATATGATGCACCAAGTCCCGGACGGGACTACATTTAGATCGGCATTAACTTGACTCGGGCTTCTTCAAATTTCTTTTTTGAAAAGTCAATTTTTATTTTTTATTATATAACAGAATTTACAATAGATAGGCCTAAAAGCCCGTTACATCTAACACGATAAGAGATTTGTAAGCCACATTTGCCACTCGAGAACTATATTTTTGGATCTAAGGTTTTTTTTTTTTTTTTTTAAAGGCAATTCATTGATATATGAAGTTAATACAGAGAAGTAAGGGAGCACTGATAGGGACAGCCTCCTACAGCCTGCATCAATACAAACTAACTTGAATCATACATACACGAGGCTATATATTGACAAGTACAAGGAAGAGCCAACATAACACATAGCCAAATTAAATTGTAACAAATAATTGCGGATTATGAAGTCAATTATATCAATCGATACTCCTTGCTTTGTATCTCCTTGCGATCCAATCAAAAGTTGTAACTTGATTGTCATTTAGTGCAACGGGAGGATTCCAACATTTGATTTTGAAAACCTCTTGGTTACGATTTTTCCAAATGAGGTATCTACTCGACCAAATATAACACCCCGTCAAAATCCATTAACGGTGATGATAACTCTGGTCCTAGTGCTTAGCTTGACTTCTACGTAACAACAATGTTCTACAGCGGAAGCAGCTAATACCTGAGATAAAACATGCAAAACGGGTCAACATAAAGTTGAGTGAATCTACAGGTTTAAATAAATAGTTCTCGTATGTTTCATAAAACAGTTTCCAAAACTCGTTTATCGAAAAGTCAGTTATCAGAATAGTTTATCAGTATTCGGTATCCGAAAATCAATATTCAGAAATCAGTAAACATTTATCAGTATAAACCACCAAGGTTTAATGTCAAAAGTTTGCATTAAGCAAATGCTAAGTATTAAACTGTTTGTAATCGAATATGTCAAGTTTCAACTGTGTATGACAACAAAAATGTTTTGTTTCAAATGTTTGTAGACATCACCATGTCTAGTTTCTAGTTCGTAAACCACAGGTTTAAGTAGCATAAAGCAAAGTCTGAAAAATAGTATTCAGTCTAATAACTCTTTGTTAACATTTATCGTAAGTTAGGCCACAAGATTTCTTTGTAAGTGATGTGGTAAAATCGCGTCTATAATTTATATAATGGGAAATACCGGTTAAAAGGATTACTACACACTAATGAGCAGTGTACCCGATCGTGCAATAGCATAAAGTTGGTAAATCCGTGTTCGTTCCAAGGACAGTTTAGACGTGAAAATTAAGATTGTAACTAATGAAATAAACTAAGTTAATCTAGAAAATGGAAATTACGAGATAATAGTTTTGGTGGCTATTTAACGATTAGCCAAATCAAAGATAGCTTTAATTAATAACAAGAAAGAAAAATATTTTTGGTATTTTAAGATTTAAGCTTTAAAGCAAACAAACAAGTAAAAATAAGATAGTTGTAAACAAATAGGAGAACGGATGCTTGTCTAGACCCTTTACACCTAGTATTGGATGCATTTAGATTAAGCCCCAGTTATTATCTAACATATGTGAATTATCTAGTCGGTTCACCTGGAATTCCCCAGCGCAAACACTTCAATTAAGATTACACGACACGGAATTCCCCGTAGCCTAAGACCTCCTAATTGTGACCAAATATTCAACTGAGATGAAGACTCGAATCACAATCACACCAACTCTCGTTGCATATAATTCACCCCTATTTCGTCTAGCCTTTTGAATTCAATTTACTCTCGTCTCCGAGTAAGCAAACAACCAATTAAGACAAACCAATTGTAAATTTATGCACTAAATTAATGAACTCTCGTCCTATCAAACAAATACACAACCAATTGAATCGAAAAGTCTAGCTTTAATAAGAATCGTTCTTTAATTCAAACATCAAATCATCATAAATTAAACGAATAACTGTTAAGTAGCATCCAACACATAGGTTTATAAGTCTAGACAAACATTAAAAAACTTAGCCAATAATCATGGCAACAATAGAAATCAAAATAACAAATAATAAAGAAAACATTGTTTGATAAAATAGAATCAACCTAACACGATGAATCTTGATGAGTGCAGAGATTGATCCTTGAAATCGGAATGATTGGAGCATTAAAGTGACCTTGGAATTCCCCAAAAGTGACTGAAAATCACCCCTAATGCTCTCAAAATCGGCTGCCAAAAAGATATCTAAAGTTAGGGTTGTATTTCCCTATTTATACCCCCAAAATTCGACCCAGATGCGACCCCGCGGCTTAAAACTAGCTAGCACTCCAACCATTATCAATATGCTCGACCCTTAAATTCAGTTATAACCCGCGCCGCGGGCTCCCCAGCCGCGCCACGGCTTAATACAGGTACAGAAAATTCTTCATTTTACTCCATAAAAATGCCCAAAACCACATCGCTTCATCATATTAAGGCACCTCTGATAAAGTAACATAAAATATACCTCAAAATGATCAAAAAGGCGTATAAAAGATCTTCTCGGCTCGAATCATAATCTTCCCAAATTATCACGAATAAAGACCAAAACCGTATCCGAATGGACTAAAAATGACGGATATTACCATGATAAATATATGAAAAATGCGCAATATCAAATCACCCCACACTAGAGTCTTGCTTGTCCTCAAGCAAAGTCGACTCGAAAATAATCTTCTACTAAATGTTAACGTCTTCATAAGTGATAGTAGAATCAACGAACAATAACCAAATGAGCAACTAGCGTGGGCACGGTTTAAAAAGAACAACCAACAATGTGACTTTCACTTGTAATCCCAAAAATCTCCAACATCCCCAAATAAAGAATCGGCATAATAATAGTACTAACTCGAACAACGTGCACCAAATATGTAATCCAAATAAATGTAGAGGATCTCGAACCTGAATATGTCTTCAAATATAAAATGTGGATACAAGTGGAAATCATGAGCCGAGAAAGTGAAACCTTCGAACCAAAGAACACTACGGGCTACCCCGCGATTGGTCAAGCCAATGCCTCCCACAGTACCTAACATCGTGAGATGTTGGTAAGAAAATAATGTGCATAGGAGGATACACATTACGTCCGGATATCATCGATAATCATGAGGTAATCATCTAATCCGTTAAGTCAATCATAAAGATTGAAGTTGATCAGGCTTAAAAGTTGATATCTTACCTTTCCGGAGGTTATCCACTGGGAATCTGATCAATCACTGACATTTTGTGTATCATGGTGCGCTTCCCATTTGGCTAGAAAATCTCCCTCATCGAGATAAGCTTTGACTACCAGTTTCCCTGTTTGATGTTGAGGCCTGGTAGATTTCCAGTAGATTTTAGCAATGACTTTTCAAGATTTTTTGTCACCCTACAACTGGTCTGGACTACAACTTCTGAAACAAATCAGCAAGTGTGTCGTTCAGGAGACTTGACTCCCTTTAGGATGGAATAGATACATCCTGTGTGGTTAAATAAAGTGGTCGGGTGCAACATTGTCCTTGTTAGGAGAAACAATGAGGATCGCCCTGTTTAAATTTGTCGATCTAACGCATGGTCCGGTTTCGACCACATGCTACTAGCACCGTTCATACGGTTGACACCCGCTGTGATGACCCAGAAATTTCTGACCAAATTTAAACTAAATCTTTGTATGATTAACATTTCCGACACGATAAGCAAAGTCTGTAATATTGAGTCACGACAGTTTTGGAACTATATTCATATAATCAATTATTCTTTGACTGTTCTCTATGATTCACGAACAATATATATATAACTTAATGTGCATATATATATATATGATTTCAAGTTATTTAGTAAACGATAGTAACATTCGTTTGTTAATTCGATTGATATTTAGATAAGATAACTAAAACGTTTAAAATAAACAAGTAAAACACTAATTTGCTACAGTATTTTCGAATTGCTACAGTACCCAAAATGCTATAGTGTTTTCGTAAATCACTATTTGCTACAGTGAATTGCTACTGTAAAAATTGACTTTGCTACAGTAACTTTGCTACAGGAAAACACTATTTCAAAAAAATGTATATATGTATATGTATATATGTATATACTACGAGACGATGATTTATAGAAGTAAATGACCTAAACACTCGAAATTTTAAGATACACTTTGAGTGATATAATTTAGGGATAATTTAAGGCTATATTTTGACAAATGTACGAGTCACGAAAGGTAAAGTGCCAGTTTTCTCAGTGTACGAAAGGACGTTCGAAAAACCGGAACCGGGACATAAGTCGAGTAATGACATACGACTTATCGGAACAAAAATTTCAAGTCAACTATGCACGTGAATTTAATATAATATATAATTAATTATATAAATTATATATTATATATTAATATAAAAATATGTCGACAAACGTTGAGACAAAAGTTTTGTGAGCTGGAAAAGGACCCCATGCGATCGCATGGGAATCCTTCTACCCAGCCATGCGATTGCATGGCAGTGGGAACCAGGCCAGGTCTATAAAGCTCGCAGTTTTGTTCGGATTTATTTACTTTTTCTTCTCAAATCTCTCTGTCTCTCATATATATATATATATATATATATATTATTAAGATTAATAATATTATTATTAATCTTATTATTTTTATTAGTAATATTATTAGTATTATACATAAAATACTACGACGAGGTTATGTCCAAACGATTTCAAAACGAGTTTACGAGCAAGCTAGAGTTAAGGAAATTATGGGTTATTGCCAAGGAGGTTATGGATAATGTTCGGGGGTATATTTGTGAATCAAACCTAGTGTTTATCATCTCCTTTACGTCTACGTACTTTTCTACAATATTGAATCTCAATATTGATACGTTGAGATCTACGGTTATTCGATACTCTGAGTTTCGATCACATTACGATGAATGAATTTATATGATGATAAGGTGAGTTTATAGATTCCTTTTTTTTAATTGCTTTTGCAATATATATTTTTGGGCTAAGAATACATGCACTTTATTTTAAACACAATGGATACAAGTACATACTTAATTCTACACTAAGTTTGAACCGAAAATCCCTTAGCTTTGGTAACTAGTAGCTGCCAGTACATAGGATATGAACTGGTGGGCGCGAATAACAGTATATGGATCCGTAGGGCTTGACATCCCCGTCCGAGCTAGAGCGCTAGCCTTTTAACGGACGTGTGTTATTTGAGTTTAGGACACGTTGGTTTGCGTGTATTAAAACGAATGGGGTATTTATCATTATAACGTTAAAGCTTAGTTACCAGGGTGCTCTGTTACGTAGAATCTATTGACAAACTTTTGATAAACGTTTCTGGATGAAACAACTGAAATCTTGTGATCAACTTTTATATACAGATTATGCGAAACACTAAAACTATGAACTCACCAACCTTTGTGTTGACACTTGTTAGCATGTTTATTCTCAGGTTTCCTAGAAGTCTTCCGCTGTTTGCTTAGATGTTAGACAAGCTATGTGCATGGAGTCTTACATGACATATTTTTCAAGGAAACGTTGCATTCACCAAATCATCACCATATATCTTATTTTGACTGCATTGTCAACGGAAGTACTGTTGTAAACTATTATTTATGGTGATTGTCTATATGTAGAAATCATCAGATGTCGAAAACCTTTGATTTAAATATTCATTTATGGTGTGCCTTTTCAAAAGAATGCAATATTTACAAAACGTATCATATAGAGGTCAAATACCTCGCAATGAAATCAATGAATGACGTGTTCGTCCATATGGATTTAGAGCGATCGTCACACCCGCC
The DNA here is from genome assembly GCF_046630445.1 of Rutidosis leptorrhynchoides. NCBI lineage: Eukaryota > Viridiplantae > Streptophyta > Magnoliopsida > Asterales > Asteraceae > Rutidosis > Rutidosis leptorrhynchoides. Next base: position 26,601,653 of record NC_092336.1, read on the forward strand.
TTGGTGCAGATGACCTATGTATGAATTTTTATGTTCATGTAGGATTTCACATTCAAAATAATGAACATGTTTTGAAAGTTCAAGACTTTCACCTCTAACAGTACCTCATTGTGAAATGATGGGTAATGAAATGATACAGCTTAAGAGGTATACGTACCAAGTGAAACGGTCAGAAGACTTTACTTCCTTAATGAGTGGATCTGAGTCACTCGGGAGTGCCAATCTATTTCAATTGAAACTCGGTTTAAATCCCAAAAATCTTTGGGTGCCATAGCTTTTGGCTATGGGTTGTGTTGTCTAAGCAAACACAAGCACGTAGCTATTGTTCCTAAAAAGGACAACACTCGTGAAGCTCTAGGCTCCTCTTCCCACAGTATCACACCATTGAATGATGTAATAATAAAATGATATAGTTTCAGAAGTCTGCTATACCAAGTAACCAAAAGTTTTTGATCTGGCACGTGATTCGGTCATAATCACGCTATGCAATCACCGTTCTCTCACGGTTTACACCCGTTTTGGTAAAGGTGACCTACTATTGAGTTCCCCGAACTCGTAGGATTTCATGTTCAAAATAATGAACATGTGAAACAATTTTGGCTTCTTTGAAAACACGAAATATACCATAAAATACCAAGCCAATTTTCAGAATAAAGGTTTTGGCCGAATTTTCAATTGTTTTTCTACTTTTTATTTTATTTTTAAACTAACTTTTCTAATTTTTTTTTTATTTTACCCCTAATTTTTTCATTTTTTTACGAACAAAACCCCTAAAACGTCAAGTCTTTTTAAATCAAAACTAATATGATGATGATTCCATTAACAACCAACCCTAGAGATTTTACATCCCCCACCCCACACTTGAGATCAAGTAATGTCCCCATCACTTGAGATCAAAAATTAGATAAAAATCGAAAGGGTTATGTGAGAAAGAAAATATAAAAACTTATCGAGCTTAACCACTGATCGCGGAACGCCAGTGACAGATGGCGCTAAACTGACTGCCAGCATAAGAACATCGTCCATTCCCGATCATCACACTAATATCATCAATCATGCAGTTTTGCTGAACTTAATGCCAGACTTGAAAAATCATTTCACCAACAAACCTAACAAACATTAAAAAAAAAAAAAAAAAAAACTACATAAAACTGGACAAGGTGGCACCACCCGGTACCGAAACACCTTGTCCCCGAATAAGTCTACAGTACATAATTAAAGTAAATAATTATCCAAGTACAGAACCAAATAAAATGTTTGCAAACAAAATACATCATGGTCATCGGGCTCGCAGGCCCTCCTCACTGAAAACCATCATACGGCCAATTGCCATACGGATACTGCTGCTGAAACCTCTGATGCGCATCTTCCAACCTTTCCTGCTCACTATAAATCAGGGCCTGCACTCGTGGCCGAACTGGACTATGATAATACACGGGTGTCTGAGCAGTAGCACCATAATAATGATCCGGGTTGTAGTAGAAAAGACGGGCATTGTGCATTTGCCAATCGTTCCCATACGCCATCCATTGCTGGTCATGTAAGGACTCAGCCGACCTCTCATCGACCCACTGCTGAATTTCCCACATACGGTCATTATGCGACCGTTGTTCTCCCCGAAACTCATTAAATCTATCTGACACACCGATTTGAACATTATAGACCCTCGAAACCAAATCATTCCAAACTGTCTCCGAAACACCCCAAGGCTGACCACTACCCGAACCAACGTGCTCCTCTGACTCGGAACCAAAACACTCGTGGATGCGAGCCGCGACTTCCTCATCATCATCGTGTCGCGCACCATTACCACTCGCCCCACCTTGTTGAGACGGCTCAACATATTCGACTAACATAGACCGATTCGAGTTCCACATCAAAATTTTAGCATTAATATAAAATCGAACCCCGAATGGTTTCATTGAATCCCAAGCCGGTGTACAACGAGTGAAGTTAATATTGAAAAACCGAGCAATTTTAGTAACATAATAACCACCCAAAAGTGGTTTTGCCTTATGTTTCTCCATCACACGCAAATACTCACCTACCAAATTCGCCAAATCAGCAAACTGTCCATGCTTAATCATATAAATGGACCACAAATCATGATTTGTCACCTTGTCATACGCATTCACTCGTGCACAAAACGTACAACCCAACAACCTCTGAATCAATCTTGCATCTTTGTCCCGAATGTCCGACCCCTTTGATTCACTAGACACAAATGGATTCTTCCCACTCAGTTGATACCAATATTGTTGTGCATTAAAGAACTCGGCACCATAAAATTTAGTTTCGCTCAAATACTGTCCTAAAATGAAATCATCCATTTCGGGGTACAAATTTAATGCCCGACAAAGATCAAACCTACTCATCTCCCTATCCATCCCTCCTAAGTGAAATTGTAAGAAACTCGTATCAGAAACTGCACAGCGAGGATTAAAAGTCAATGTGGAGAAGAATTCCCACACCAATTCCTCATAAATAATATCCGTACGCAAAAACGCCTGCTCCCATGCGTGAATGAAATGGTTCCCCGGTTGTTTTACGCATGTAAGCACCCCTTGGATATGAGTTCTCAAATGTCTTCCTGCTTGTTCTAGCGGGGCCCAGTCTAAATACCAAGTACCGGTGATGAGACGCCTTCTAATATATCCAAACCTTCCGGCATACTCTTCAACATCCCTTAACGCTTGTAACCAATTTTCAGGATTGGTTTGAATTTCCAAAAGTCTCTCTTCCTCCCTTTGAGCATTTGAGATTCTTTGCTTCTGTATCAACAAACACCAAACAAACAAAACACAAAAGCAAACATTGCCATTAGCATTAAAGATTAGTCCCTGCTCATATTCAAAACAATCCACATTTTAAACATAAGTCAACCTTGGTCAACAAACTTCTACAAGCATAAATCAATTATGACCAACATCAAAATCACAAGCAATCAACCATAACTAATCACCTTTTCCAAGTACTTAAACAATTATCATTCATTAGTAACAACTCAAAACACACCTAAGATGTTTGAAGCAATTAACATTAGTGGAAGGATAAGTTGAAACTTCAAAATTTAGCAATTCAATCCAAAATTCAACAAACAAACTAGCACCAAGTCATCATAGCATTAATATCATGGCATCTATATCATATAAGAGCAAATTAATCATAGGAAAACCATTCAATTAAGACTAGAACCCTAATGACCCGGCCAAATTGACACATCCCACACTTATCATTCAAGTCAAACCATAATTAACAAGAACCCATAACCAATCTTCCCCAATTACTCATCTCTAATTCGAAATCAAATTAACCATGAACCCTAGAATCAAAGATATGCATTAAAAACACAAAAAGATTATGAATTGCATACATACTAATCATAGCATACAAGACCAAAATTAACAACCCCACACTAATTCTAAACCTAGTCCGAATTTAAACAACAAATAAGCATGCAATTAGGCAAGAACAAGATAAAGAAAGTCAAAATCGGACCTTTGGTGCCATTGATTAGAGAATTGATGAAGAAATTTAAGCAAAGATTGAAGATTAAAGATTAGGGTTTGAAAGATTTTTGAAGTTTTTGAAGTTGATAAGTTGTGTGTGTTTTACAAACAGCAAATAACCCTAAATAACCTAATTTCCCGTCGGGTATTACCATTGGGTAGGGTTTGACCCATTCCCTTTTATAAAAATAATGAATTTGGAAACTCTTTCAGCTCCGGCCCACGCCGCGGGTAAACTAGCCGCGCCGCGGCTTAAAACATCAAAACCCCCTGAATTTTTAAGAACCCTCGACATGCAAATCCATTGTTACCCCGTGCTGCGGGCTCCCCAGCCGCACCGCGGCTTTAAACAGGTGATTTTTCCTTTACAAAATTTTAAGTTTTTTCAACTAAAACACAATTTCGCACAACCAAGCATCCAAACAATGATCATATTGTACCTGTTCAAGAAATGAAAATATACAAAACAAAAATAATATACAAACTCTACAACAAAGATTACCACCAAGATTATCACGCATCGTTAGAGGTAAAGATGAGTTTAACCTCATCATCCACCTCTTGCGGTCCATCGACATAATGCTTGATCCGATGACCGTTAACCTTAAACTCTTCCCCCCTTCGAGTTAACCAAATCAACCGCCCCATGGGAATAAACCTTACGAACAATAAATGGTCCCGACCACTTAGACTTCAACTTTCCGGGAAACAAATGGAACCGTGAATTGAAAAGAAGCACACGATCCCCCTCCTTAAATTCCTTAGGATCTTTTAAACGACTATCGTGCCACTTTTTTGTCCTTTCCTTACTAATCAATGAGTTTTCATAAGCATCTAGCCTTAACTCCTCTAGCTCATTTAATTGGCTCAAACGAAGGCGTCCCGCCTCCTTAAGATCAAGATTGCTCGTTTTGAGAGCCCAAAAAGCCTTGTGTTCAATCTCCACCGGGAGATGACATACTTTACCATAATGTAACCGAAAAGGAGTGGTTCCGGTTGGTGTTTTGTATGCCGTTCTAAATGCCCATAAGGCATTATCAAGCTTAAACGACCACTCCTTAGGATTAGAACCAATTGTCTTTTCAAGAATCCTCTTTAAAGCTCGGTTGGTGTTTTCGACTTGCCCATTCGTTTGAGGATGGTAGGATGTGGAAACTTTATGGGTCACCCCATATCGTTTCAAAACCTTTTCAAGTTGGGCATTACAAAAATGAGTTCCCCGATCGCTAATTAAAGCTTTTGGGGCACCAAATCGAGAAAAGAGTTGTTTAAGGAACGAAACTACAACCCGTGCATCATTAGTGGGCAAAGCTTGTGCTTGCGACCCATTTCAAAACATAATCGATGGCAACGAGAATGTAGAGCTTATTATTGGATTTCGGGAACGGGCCCATGAAGTCAATCCCCCATAATAAAGAAAACATTGTTTGATAAAATAGAATCAACCTAACACGATGAATCTTGATGAGTGCTGAGATTGATCCTTGAAATCGGAATGATTGAAGCGTTAAAGTGACTGATAATGCTAAAAACGAACATATATTTCATAGCATTATTCCTCAAGAAAGACAAGCTTTTAGTTGCAATTGTTCTATTTACAAGTGATATTCGTTTAAATAATAAAAGGTGAAGACAAAAGACAGATTCGACGAATTGAAGACGCAAACGACCAAAAAGCTCAAAAGTACAAAAGACAATCAAAGAGGTTCCAATTATTGATAAGAAACGTCTCGAAATTACAAGAGTACAAGATTCAAAACGCAAAGTACAAAATATAAAATTGTACGCAAGGACGTTCGAAAATCCGGAACCGGGACCAGAGTCAACTCTCAACGCTCGACGCAACGGACTAAAAATTACAAGTCAACTATGCACATAAATATAATATAATATTTAAATAATTCTTATAATTATTTATATATTATAATAAATAATAAAAACCGTCGGCAAGAAAGACTCCAAACCAGAGTGAGCTGTAATTGCAAACTCCGCGACTCGCGGAGTTTGAAGGCCAAAAAGGCCGCGAGTCGCGGAGCCCCAAGTTTCAAAAATCCCTATAAAAGCAACAGAATTCTGATCGCAAAAATAATCTTTTTCTTCTCCTCATTCATACGTAAAATATATATATTTATAATTTATATTTTAATTTTAATTTTAATCCTAATAATAAGGGTATGTTAGCGAATGTTGTAAGGGTGTAAGTCGAAATTCTGTCCGTGTAACGCTACGCTATTTTTAATCATTGTAAGTTATGTTCAACCTTTTTATATTAATGTCTCGTAGCTAAGTTATTATTATGCTTATTTAAAACGAAGTAATCATGATGTTGGGCTAATTACTAAAATTGGGTAATTGGGCTTTGTACCATAATTGGGGTTTGGACAAAAGAACGACACTTGTGGAAATTAGACTATGAGCTATTAATGGGCTTTATATTTGTTTAACTAAATGATAGTTTGTTAATGTTAATATAAAGATTTATAATTGGGCGTCCCTATAAATTACCATATACACTCAATCGGACACGATGGGCGGGGTATTTATATGTACGAATAATCGTTCATTTAACCGGACACGGAAATGGATTAATAGCCACTAGAATAATTAAAACAGGGGTGAAATTATGTACAAAGGACACTTGGTATAATTGATAACAAAATATTAAAACCTTGGGTTACACTCAGTCGACAACCTGGTGTAATTATTAAACAAAGTATTAAAATCTTGTTACAGTTTAAATCCCCAATTAGTTGGAATATTTAACTTCGGGTATAAGAATAATTTGACGAGGACACTCGTACTTTATATTTATGACTGATGGACTGTTATGGACAAAAACCAGACGGACATATTAAATAATCCAGGACAAAGGACAATTAACCCATAGGCATAAAACTAAAATCAACACGTCAAACATCATGATTACGGAAGTTTAAATAAGCATAATTCTTTTATTTCATATTTAATTTCCTTTATTTTATATTTAATTGCACTTCTAATTATCGCACTTTTATTTATTGTTATTTAATTGCACTTTTAATTATCGTCCTTTTTAATTATCGCAAGTTTATTTTATCGCACTTTTATTATTCGCAATTTCATTATCGTTATTTACTTTACGCTTAAAATTAAGTCTTGTATTTATTTATTATTTTACATTTGGTTTTAACTGCGACTAAAGTTTTAAAATCGACAAACCGGTCATTAAACGGTAAAAAAACCCCTTTATAATAATAATATTACTTATATATATGTTTGTATTTTTATAAAAGTAAACTAATATAGCGTTGAGCTTTGTTTAAAAAAAGATTCCCTGTGGAACGAACCGGACTTACTAAAAACTATACTACTGTACGATTAGGTACACTGCCTATAAGTGTTGTAGCAAGATTTAAGTATATCCATTCAATAAATAAATAAATATCTTGTGTAAAATTGTATCGTATTTAATAGTATTTCCTGCAAAAAATTAATAACTATTTTATACCACTCCGCTACCACATCAAGTATTTTTGGCGCCGCTGCCGGGGAACTTTCTAAACGCCGGAAGCGCAACGCTAATATATAAAATAAAAAAAAGATTTTTAGTTTACTTTTATTAAAATTCGTTTTTGTAAAAAAAATGTTTTAAATATTCGAAAATATAAAAAGAAAAACAAAAATATAAATATTTTTAGAAGTTTGATAAATATTTAAGTTTTATAAAGTTTCTTTGTTTTTATTTTATAAAAACATAAGTTTTATTTAAGTATTTTGTTTTTATTTAAAAACATAAAAAAAAGATATATATATATATATATATATATATATATATATATAATTCTAGTTTTAAGATTTTTATTTATAAAATTATAAAATATTTCTATTTAGATATAAGTTTTTATTATATAAATACTTTTATTAAAACAGAAAATTAAAAACAGAAATAAAAAATATATATATATATAAATAAAGAAAAACGCATCGAATTTAAAGTAAGCTGTCATCAGAATTTCTGAACCCCGCGACTCGCGGGGTTTGATGCTTTAAATACCGCGACTCGCGGAGGGGACCTGACACACGACAGAAGCCCTAATCCTGCATTTATTACGGAGTATTATTAATTATTATTAATTAAATTGTATTAGGGTTAAATAATTAATTAATTTAGTAGTTAATTTAAGTTTTAATTAATTTGTATTATTTAGTTTAATTTGTTTAATTAAATTATAAAATTAGTAGTTTTAATAAATAAATAATATAAAAATAATATTTTTATAAAAATTGTACTTTTTACAACTTTTTGTATATTTTTATATTTTGTCCCTTTTTAATTGTTTTAGCGTAATATTTGTATTTTTAGCTCATATTTAGTTTTAAACTTAGATTTTGCCATAGTTATTTTTACTTCTAGATTTTTAGGCTTTGCCGTAGAATTCCTTAAGTGCTTTTTCTTTAGACTAAGATTTAGGTACTTTAGAATTTTGCGACGCCTTTTTAAGTTTTAGTTTCTTTTTAAGTTAATTCTATTTGGGATTTAGTTTTTCTTGTAAGCTTTAATATTTTTAGACGACTTTTACCTATGTATCAATTATCATTCCAATTAGTAATCTCAATTTGCGATTATAATTTTAAGTTAGTTGTAGTAATAAGGTTAGGTTAGTCAAGTATTTTTAAGTTTTTATAAGTTTCTTTTATTTTTCCGTCACCTTTTATTTTTCAACCATTTTTCTTTTTCAACCTTTTTCCGACGAACTCTTTTTCTTTCTTATTTCTCGCTATTCTAGTTTTAGGACATAGATTTTTATTCTACTTCTTATCTAAATTTCTTAAAATTACGAAAAATTTATTTTAAGTGGTTAAATTAATAGACATCAAAATTTTCTGGTTCGTAGTAAAGTTGGATTTGTACGTGGACCGGGTTATTGGAGCCAAACAGTCCTCAATTATATTGAGACCAAACGAATCCTGCCCCTCTGCTGCATCTTTTGGCTATTCGAAATGTGGGCAAAATCAGAAAAGTCTATTGGTTGGATAACTTATTATAATTTTTCTTTCCTTTTAAAAACTAATAGGATATTCAGTGAATGCACCGAGCAAGACGTTCACCACCTTTTGTACGTTCACCACCTGTAACTAGATCAAGACATTTAGCAAATATAACCGCCGTTGATTTTTCTTTAGAATCGTCATCCAGTCGACCAAGTACTTCAGTTCAAATTTCCGATAATCCATTTTTTGAACCCGACCTCACAATTGAGAATCCGGAGAATATTCAGGAACGGTTCGTAGATCCCGAACCATTAAACTTTCCTCCGGAACCACCAATCATTCAAACAGAGATTGTTGAGGAACGAACCATTAAATCAGAATCCTCTAGTGATTCCGATTCAACAAATTCAATTATGGAGAATCTGGAACCTTTAAGTATGGAAGACCGAATGAGAGCTAAACGCACTGGCCAAGGTCACGCAATTACTCATCCAGACATTAATGCGCCAGATTATGAAATCAAAGGACAAATTCTACACATGGTGACTAATCAATGCCAATTTAGTGGTGCGCCGAAGGAAGATCCAAATGAACATCTACGTACCTTTAATAGGATCTGCACACTATTTAAAATCCGAGAAGTGGAGGATGAACAGATATATCTCATGTTATTTCCCTGGACTTTAAAGGGAGAAGCCAAAGATTGGTTGGAATCGTTACCTGAAGGGGCGATTGATACATGGGATGTTTTAGTTGACAAATTTCTTAAACAATTCTTTCCTGCATCTAAAGCCGTAAGACTTCAAGCAGAAATTGTTACGTTCACACAAAAAACGAATGAAACTCTATATGAGGCATGGGCAAGATATGGAAAGTTGTTAAGAGGATGTCCGCAACATGGTTTAGACACCTGTCAAATAGTACAAATATTCTACCAAGGATGCGACATCACTACAAGAAAAGACATAGATATAGCAGCTGGTGGTTCTATTATGAAGAAAACCGAAACTGATGCTTACAAAATTATTGATAACACTGCTTCCCACTCACATGAGTGGCACCAAGAAAAAGACATCGTTAGATCATCTAAAGCAGCTAGAGCCGATTCTAGCCATGACTTAGATTACATTTCCGCAAAGATAGATGCTGTGGAAAGATGAATGGAAAAGATGACTAAGGATATTCACTCAATACGAATTAGTTGTGAGCAGTGTGGAGGACCACATTTGACAAAAGATTGTCTCAGTATTGAATTAACAATGGAACAAAGAGAGAATATTTCATACATAAACCAAAGGCCTGGAAATAATTATCAGAATAATTATCAACCGCCAAGACCGATTTACAATCAAAACCAGAATTATAACAGAAATATTCCATACAACAACCAACAAGGTCCTAGCAATCAACAAGTATCCAATAATAATTACAATCAGCAAAGACCGAATTTTCAAAACAAACCACCACAACAAACCGATGATAAAAAGCTGAATTTAGAAGATATGATGACAAAGCTAGTTGAAACTCAAACGCAGTTTTTCACATCTCAGAAACAAACCAATGAACAAAATGCTCAAGCATTTAGAAATCAACAAGCTTCTATTCAAAATCTGGAACAAGAAGTGAGTAACCTAGCAAGGTTAATAGGTGAAAGAAAACCAGGAAGTCTACCTAGTGATACAAATGCTAACCCCCGGAATGAAACAGCTAAAGCCATTACCACAAGAAGTGGTACAACACTTAAACCACCGGAAATACCTGTAACTTCTGATGAAGCTATTCCTACTCCACAAGAACCACAACCTGATCAAGATAAGGAAAAAGAACCGGTAGTTGAAAAGGTTAATGAAGATAACACAGTTAAGGCTAAACCTTATGTTAAACCATACCAACCACCACTTCCTTACCCGAGTAAAATGAAGAAAGAAAAACTTGAAGCCGAGCAATCCAAATTCTTGGATATGTTTAAACAGATAAATGTAAATCTTCCTTTCATTGATGTGATTTCAGGAATGCCTAGATATGCTAAATTCTTGAAAGATCTAATCTCAAATAGAAAGAAAATGGAAGAACTCTCGGCTGTTACTATGAATGCTAATTGTTCAGCAGTGCTGTTGAATAAGATACCAGAAAAACTATCTGATCCAGGAAGTTTCACAATTCCATGTTTTCTGGGTAGTCTTAGTTCAATAGAAGCATTGGCAGACTTAGGTGCTAGTATAAATCTAATGCCGTATTCACTATACGCTAAACTAGACCTTGGAGAATTGAAACCAACCAGAATAAGCATACAACTAGCCGATAGATCAATAAAATATCCTAGAGGGATAATGGAGAACATGCTAGTTAAAGTTGGTACTTTAGTATTTCCAGTAGATTTTGTTGTTCTGGACATGGAAGAAGATTCTCAAGTTCCTCTCATATTAGGAAGACCATTCTTAAACACGGCTAAAGCAATGATAGACGTGTTCGGTAAGAAACTGACCCTAAGTATAGAGGATGAGAGTGTTACCTTTTCAGTTGATAGAGCAATGCAACAACCACAATCTGCAGATGATACATGTTATTATATTCAAACTATAGATGCACATGCAGAATTATTAGAAGAATTTCCAGAATTACAAGGAACGGGAGAATGTTCTTTAGGAGAAGGTAATGAACCAATTGATGAAGCTGAAATGTTAGCTACACTTATAGCTAATGGATATGAACCAACAACAGAAGAAATTCAAATGCTAAAAGAAGAAGACAGATATCGATACAAATCATCGATAGAAGAACCTCCGAAATTAGAGTTAAAGCCACTTCCAAACCATTTGGAATACGCTTATTTACATGGTGAATCTGAATTACCTGTAATAATATCGTCTTCTCTTACTGAAAATGAGAAATCACAACTCATTTCTGTGTTGAAAGCTCATAAACCAGCCATTGCATGGAAGATTCATGATATTAAAGGAATAAGTCCTTCGTATTGCACACATAAAATCCTTATGGAAGAAGGTCATAAAACGTATGTGCAACGCCAACGAAGACTAAATCCTAATATGCAGGTCTAATTTATCCAATCTCTGATAGTCCATGGGTAAGCCCAGTTCAATGCGTGCCTAAGAAGGGTAGCATGACTGTCATTACAAATGAGAAAATTGAGCTTATTCCTACTAGAACTGTAACAGGATGGCGTGTGTGTATTGATTATAGAAAATTAAATGACGCCACCAGAAAAGATTACTTTCCCTTACCTTTCATAGATCAAATGTTGGAAAGATTAGCCGGAAATAGTTACTATTGTTTTCTAGATGGATTTTCAGGATATTTTCAAATTCCAATAGCACCCGAGGACCAAGAGAAAACCACATTCACGTGCCCTTATGGTACTTTTGCTTACAAACGCATGCCATTTGGACTTTGTAACGCCCCTGCAACCTTTCAAAGGTGTATGATGGCGATTTTTCATGACATGATAGAAGAATGCATGGAAGTTTTCATGGATGACTTTTCAGTCTTCGGTGATACATTTAAATCATGTCTAGTTAATCTGGAACGAATGCTTCTTAGATGCGAACAATCAAATCTAGTACTTAATTGGGAGAAATGCCATTTCATGGTTAAAGAAGGCATCGTTCTTGGACATAAAATTTCAAAAGAAGGAATTGAAGTGGATAGAGCTAAAGTAGATGTAATTGCTAAACTTCCACATCCCACCAATGTTAGAGGAGTTAGGAGTTTTCTAGGGCATGCCAGTTTTTACCGACGTTTCATAAAAGATTTTTCTAAAATTGCCACTCCTATGAATAAACTCCTAGAAAAGGATGCTCCATTCATCTTTTCAGATGAGTGTATCAAATCTTTTAATATTCTTAAAGAGAAACTCACTAATGCACCGATCATGATAACACCAAATTGGAATCTACCATTTGAACTAATGTGCGATGCAAGTGATTTTGCAATGGGAGCCGTTTTAGGACAAAGGATTGAAAAATGATTTCAACCTATATATTATGCTAGTAAGACGTTACAAGGAGCACAAACGAACTATACAACTACTGAAAAAGAACTCCTTGCTATTGTCTTTGCTTTTGACAAATTTCGATCATATCTCGTTCTAGCAAAAACGGTGGTCTATACCGACCATTCTGCTCTTAGATACCTATTTTCGAAACAAGATGCTAAACCAAGATTAATCCGTTGGATCTTACTCTTACAAGAATTTGATATTGAAATCCGAGATAAAAGAGGAGCAGAAAATCTCGCCGCTGATCATCTTTCTCGTCTTGAAAATCCCGAATTAGAAGTTCTAAATGAATCAGCCATAAAAGACAACTTTCCTGATGAATATCTATTGAAGATAGATTATAAAGAAATCCCATGGTTTGCAGACTATGCAAATTATTTAGTATGTGGATTCCTTGAAAAAGGATTATCGTACCAAAGACGAAAGAAATTCTTCAGTGATATAAAACACTATTTCTGGGAAGATCCACATCTGTTTAAAAGTTGTCCCGATGAAATAATACGCCGATGTGTATTTGGAGATGAAGCTAGTAAAATTTTAAACCATTGTCACACAGGACCAACAGGAGGGCATTATGGGCCTCAACTAACAGCAAGAAAAGTTTATGAAGCTGGATTCTATTGGCCTACAATTTACAAAGACGCACACCTTCTTTGCAAATCCTGTGATGCATGTCAAAGGGCCGGAAAAATAAGTCAACGTGATGAAATGCCACAAAATGTCATCCAAGTATGTGAAGTATTTGACATTTGGGGTATTGACTTTATGGGTCCATTTCCAAAATCTCATAATAATCTATATATACTCGTAGCCATTGATTATGTATCTAAATGGGCGGAAGCACAAGCTCTCCCAACTAACGATGCACGAGTTGTAGTCAACTTTTTAAAACGTCTTTTTGCAAGGTTTGGAACACCGAAAGCTTTAATAAGTGATCGGGGTACTCATTTCTGTAATAATCAACTTGAGAAAGTTCTTAAAAGATATGGAGTAACTCATAAAATCTCCACCGCATATCATCCACAAACAAGTGGACAAGTTGAAAATACCAACCGAGCTTTAAAACGTATTCTAGAGAAAACCGTAGGATCAAATCCGAAGGAATGGTCTATTAAATTGGAGGATGCACTCTGGGCTTTTAGAACAGCCTACAAAACTCCAATTGGAACCACACCTTTTAGACTTGTTTATGGAAAAGCATGTCATCTTCCAGTAGAAATTGAACACAAAGCATTTTGGGCTTTGAAGACATGTAATCTTGATTTACATGAAGCCGGACGTCTACGATTAAGTCAACTAAACGAATTAGAAGAATTAAGACATGAAGCATACGATAATTCGTTAATCTATAAAGAAAGAACGAAGAAATGGCATGATAAAAGAATCAGAAGTTTAAAAGAATTTAAAGAAGGAGACAGAGTTCTTCTTTTCAATTCACGATTCAAGCTATTTCCTGGAAAATTGAAATCAAGATGGTCTGGACCATTCATAGTCAAAAGAGTTTTCCCATACGGAACGATAGAATTGATAAATTCAAATGGGATTGAATTTAAAGTTAATGGTCACAGATTTAAACATTACATACATGGTCCGATGGAAGTCGACAACGAAGTTAATCACAATTTCGACACCACAGCTAACTAAGTGTGGGGAGAATCAAGTCTTTAAAGGATAATATGTATTTCAATTAGAGTTAGATTGTATGTTTTCGTGTAGTTCTCGAAAATGGAACCCGAATGGTCTTTCCCTAGCAGACCCTAAAGAACTAGTCTTCTCCCCCCATTCTGAATTTTTATTTTTTTTAGGTTTTTACGAAATGAAGACTGCCTGTGAACTAAACCATGGTCTAATGTTACACGCTTTGATCACTAAACGTAATAATGACATACTACCGAGTGAATTAGTATCAGTAATCAGAGAAAGAATGGACGGAGTTAGAAAAGAATCCAGATGCGAAGATAATAAGTTACAATTTGGTAAAGGAAAATCAAAATCCGCAGCGAAAAGAAGAGCACGACACCTAGAACGATGTCACAAATACGGAAAATGGTCACATGGAGGTAAATGTTCAAATAATCAAACCTATTCAAACACTGAATTTGTTACTTTATGCAGAGACGGACCGTTCATATGTTTAGAAGAAAAGACACTGAATGCTCGAGGTTACGCCTATGTAGCCATGGAAAACCAATTAAACCGACTATCTTATGAATGGGATAGATCATATAACTAAGAAATCTATTTCACAGGTATGTCTGTACAATTTTTATTTTTATTTTTATTTTTAACCTTTTGATAATAAACGCTAATTTGTTCGCTAAAAAGTATTAAATTGGTATTGAATAAAATTAGGTTTGGCGACCGAAATTATTGATATCATTCAAAAATTTATTACATCACTGCGAAATTTAACGTTTATTCTTAAGGTATAAATATCTTTAAACAATCAACCCAAAATATTTCAAAAATTCGTCATGAGTTAAATTAGGTTTTGGAACCAAAATTACTTTACCGAAAAGAGGGGCGCATATTTTTGATAATATTTGATTGACTAAAGTGGGATAAAAAGCCAAAAAGATTTTTAATTTTATTTTTACCATGTTTTTAAAATTAATATTTAAATCTTAAATTAATATTGTAAACTTTGTAAAAACAATATATTTAAAATTGTAAATATTTGAAAAATTAATATAAGTTTGGTATGAATTTATAAATTTTTAAATTAAGTTTGGTGTGAATTTTTAATTTTTAAAATATAAATTTTTAATTTTATGCATTTCAAATTTTAAGTTTGGTGTGAATTTTTAATATAAATTTTGAATTTTATATTTAAGTTGTGTGAATTTAAAAACAAAAATTTACTTTATCTCATTAAGTTAAAAATATGATTTTTAAAATTCGTCGTAAGTTGAAGACTAGGTCTTTGAACCGAAATTGCTTTACCCGAGAGAGGAACGAGAACTTTTATTATCATTATTTTTAATCTCATTGAATTAAAGTATGCCAAAAACATTAAAAAACCCCAAAAATCTTAGCTTTTAAAACAATCGCTACAAAAAGACAAATTTTAAAATTTTGTCGAGGGACGGACTAGGACATCGATCCGAAACGACCTCGTCCTAAATAACAAGGGAAACAAAATTTTAAAATTAAGTACTTAATTGTTTTATAAGTTAATGATTATAAAAAAAATAATAAAAAAAAAAAGCAAACTCCGTGAGTCGCGGAGTTTGAAGGCTTAAATGCCGCGACTCGCGGAGGGGTTGGATTACAGAAAAAAAAATATAGCTGAAACAGATCAGTCCCAACCCACAAAACACACAAACACTGCGAAAACTGCTCGAAAATACCCGAAAAATACACCCCAAAATCACAATTTTTAACCGTTAATCACCAAATTTTTTACTAAAATCATGTTGAGAATGATGCTATCTAGGAATTACTCAAGAAAAACGGTAAATTTCTACACCTAAACACCATTTAATCCGAAATTTGGTGTTCTTGAGCAATTTTTTCCCCAATTTGATTTTGATGCTTTTTAGTGTAATTATGCTTAAATTGTTTATGTATTATGCTTGTATAACCTAGATTGATGCTATTTAACATGATTAGAAGCCTTAAACTTCAAATTTTGAGTAATCTAGGGTTTGTGTTCTTGAGCAAATTTGGGGCTTTTTGATATAAACAGGTTATGGCCGATTTTTGTCATGAATTGTTGCTAAAATAAGTAGTGTAACATGTTTAGGTAGTTAAATGATCCAAACTTTGAGCCTAAACATGATTTTGAGAATTAAAGTAGACTTTTTCAAGTCTAAAAATTCATGAATTTGATTTTTGAGAGATAATGCCATTTGAAACTTGTTTAATTGATAGTAATGATTATTTTGACATGTTATTTGAGTTGAATGCTTATGAACTTGGCAAACATTTTCGTATATGCTTATCTGAAAAAGTGTAGATTTGATGAAAATGTGAAAATGATCTTAAGTTTGATATAAATTGATCATGTCATTGTGATTATTTTGATTGATGATTTTGCTGACACTAATGCATATTTGGATGCACAAAAATTGTGTTTGATGTGTTTTGCAGACTGAAAGGGGTGAATCTTCATCACAAGCCCGCAATGCTCCTTCTGAGAATGCAGAACAACAGGAGGTGGATAACTACTACAAGCAGGATATACCTCATCCAGTCATGACCTTTTCTGATATGCACTTGGAAGAGTTGCACCCGAACCTGAGATTTGACAGACTTTGGATAGATTATCCAAAATATCAAAGGGGTTTGCATACTCTTCATTCTAAGGTTGTTGAGGTACCGAGGGTCATAGAATGGGGACCCTTAGAAGCTGTAGAATTGGCCGGGCCAATTAGGGAATTACTTGTACAGAGGTATGGTAATTCTACTTTTAATGACTGGGTACGTTTATTCACCATGCGTAGACCTGTATATAAAGTATGGTGTGAAGAATTGTTGTGTAGTATAGAGTTGAATGATCGGGTAGCTAGTTTAACCGATCGTTCTTTTATTAGATTTTTGTTAGGCGGTTCGATGCGCCACATGTCTTTACTAGACATGGCTCAGGCTTTACGTATATATACGCCTGAGGAGTTAGCATCTGCCGATTGTAGAGGGTTGATACTAAACGGTAGAAAGATAGATGAAAATTTTGATACACACGGTGTGTGGAGTCAAATGACAAGCCATCACCGTTTCAAAGGGGGAAATTACTCTTATTTGGATATAGATAGAGCCGAATTAAGAGTGATTCATAGGTTTTTAGCTAATTCGATTACACAAAGGGGTAAAAACAAGGAAAAGGTAAATGAACATGATTTGTTTTACCATATGTGTATTCGAGACCCACAAAGCGCTGTAAGTATACCGTATTGTGTGGGTTATTATTTATCAGCTATGGTTCGGGGGATGCGACCGCATAGCATAATAGGAGGTGGTATTTTTATTACTTTGATTGGTGAATATCTCGGTGTGGATATAAGTCGGGGGGGATTATTAGTAGAAGAACCGGAACCCCGCGATACTATAGGTTTAAATGTATACCATGGTGCGAAAGTTTTGAAGAGGCGAAATAACGCCGCAGTACCATACCATGGTAGACATCCACAGGTTGAGAGAAACCAACAGCAAGGTAATGTAGGTGGGGGGAATGAGATGCAAGAAATGCAAAGGTTTATAGCTTCTCAGGAATACGAAAATGCTAGACAGAGAGCATTTGAAGATTGGCAAGTTCATCAGAACCAAATCATAGCTCATTGCCAACATATAGGTAGAAACTATATTCCTACACCGAAACCCATCTTCCCTCCCTGGTCTATAGAGATGCAGCCACCATATCCTACGTATAACCCTGCCGAAGCATTCTATAGCACCTATGGTTATGCCTGGAACCCCTATTGGTACCAGTATCATCCCTAGTATACTTATTTTTTTTTGTAATTTGTAATTATTGATACGTTTAATACTTTTGTTAATATTGTAATCATTTTTATAATTATCTAACTTTTATTCTTAGATTTTAATAATTTTTGAATGTGGGGTAATATACCAAACTTCAAAAATATGTATATATGTTATCAGTTTATCTTATGTACACAACAGGGTAAAACAACACATTTTCAAAGACTGGCATTAAGTTCAGCAAAAGCAACTAATTTTGACGACAAGATGCAAAATATATGTGAAATAACAACAAGACGGAATGAACAAATGATGTGCACCATTTATCATTCAGCAAACAAACGCCAAGATATTTGGAAACTTTGGTAAAAATTTAATCATTTTCACACTAATCACCCTCAATAATTTAAATTGTTACCGATTTCTTGCAAATGAGGGCATTGCAAGATCTTAAGTGTGGGAAGGGGTTAAATTCTTTCGGATTTTAAAATTTTTATCTTAAACACTTGGTTACCATTAAAAATACTAGTAAAGCAGTAGTTGTATTAGAATCTAGTGCTCTCTGATAAAAAAGAACAGCCCTAGTCTTATATACTAACTACCCAATTCTAGTAAAAATTTTCAAAATTTTCAATTAAATGAACTCAAAATCATGTTTATACATATTTATGAACGATAAAACTAGGTTTTAACACCGAAATTATTGTTACCTCGGAAAGGACATAAATTGAGAAACAAACTAAAATGTTAAAATTCATTTAAAATGGAATAGAGGACGATAAAAAGGAAAATAAAAGCCAAGTGTGGGAAAATTTACCAAGTTATCTTAAACATATGTCACATATATCTGTAACAAATAAATGAAAATACTTTTGCTTTGGACTAAACTAAACTGTTTTACCCAATGAAAGAAAAGAAAAGATGGATCTACACGATGAATCAATTCCATCATTAAAAGGAAGTAAAGTCTTCCGAAAAAGACACGCGCTTCTTGATTTAGGTCATGAAGTTGTCGTCCAGACCAGCTGTAGGTTGACGAAAAATCTAGAAAAGTCATCACTAAAATCAGCAGGAAATCCACGGACCTCAGCATTAAACAGGGTCACCAAGTGGTCAGATTTATCCTAACCATGAGAAGGATTTATCTTGTACAATGGGGGGACACCATGCAAATTAGCTGGATAAGACTAATGAATCAGATCCCCAGAAAGGATAATCTCCTTAAAAATTAAAAATCAGCTTTTAAGACTGATATCACTCAATCCTTGAGATTGACCTTAAAGATTGAGAATTACAAACTCATGGAATTCAATGATATCTAAACTCGAGCTTGAACGAGAAAATATTTTGATCAAAATTACAAACCGATTTGTTTTCTGAAAACCCTATTTTCAATGCGTTCATTACCATTGAACGTAAAATCCTAGGAATTCACCTGGAATTCATTAGGTCACCTGAACCAAATCGGGTGTCAACCGTAAGAACGGTGGTTGCATAGTGGTCAAAGACAGGACTTGTGCCATACCGAAAAATCATAAGGGTGAGCTTTACTATTGCTCCTACCAAGGATAGTAATTGCGTCCGACACGTTATAGACCATAATTAAAAGCATGTCAGGGGACATTGCCTTAACAGTTGCTTGTTCAACGCTTTCCTTTACAACCGGACGGTAGTTTACCGAAAGGTAATATACGGGACAAGTAAACTGGACGTGTTGCTTTCCAAATACAAGGTTAGCAAGTGGGTGACACAAAACCATAAGTTTTGAGATAAAATTTTCAAAACTAAAACCCACCAAACCCACAAAAATATTTTGCAAACACCGGTAAAGGGTTATTCCGAAAAACTTATCTAGAGTAAAAACTAGATTTAATTTTCAAAAGATCAAATGTTTTCATAAAGATCCAATTTCCTTAATGGATCTAAATTTTTATAGTCATGTGGAACTGTAAACCATATCGTTACTACCATTGTTTATACCGCCGTATAGAAATCACTGATGTACAAAGTGTGAAGAATAAAGAAGTGATTCTAGTATTTCAAGACGATATTGCTTGAGGACAAGCAACGCTCAAGTGTGGGAATATTTGATAATGCTAAAAACGAACATATATTTCATAGCATTATTCCTCAAGAAAGACAAGCTTTTAGTTGCAATTGTTCTATTTACAAGTGATATTCGTTTAAATAATAAAAGGTGAAGACAAAAGACAGATTCGACGAATTGAAGACGCAAACGACCAAAAAGCTCAAAAGTACAAAAGACAATCAAAGAGGTTCCAATTATTGATAAGAAACGTCTCGAAATTACAAGAGTACAAGATTCAAAACGTAAAGTACAAAATATAAAATTGTACGCAAGGACGTTCGAAAATCCGGAACCGGGACCAGAGTCAACTCTCAACGCTCGACGCAACGGACTAAAAATTACAAGTCAACTATGCACATAAATATAATATAATATTTAAATAATTCTTATAATTATTTATATATTATAATAAATAATAAAAACCGTCGGCAAGAAAGACTCCAAACCAGAGTGAGCTGTAATTGCAAACTCCGCGACTCGCGGAGTTTGAAGGCCAAAAAGGCCGCGAGTCGCGGAGCCCCAAGTTTCAAAAATCCCTATAAAAGCAACAGAATTCTGATCGCAAAAATAATCTTTTTCTTCTCCTCATTCATACGTAAAATATATATATTTATAATTTATATTTTAATTTTAATTTTAATCCTAATAATAAGGGTATGTTAGCGAATGTTGTAAGGGTGTAAGTCGAAATTCTGTCCGTGTAACGCTACGCTATTTTTAATCATTGTAAGTTATGTTCAACCTTTTTATATTAATGTCTCGTAGCTAAGTTATTATTATGCTTATTTAAAACGAAGTAATCATGATGTTGGGCTAATTACTAAAATTGGGTAATTGGGCTTTGTACCATAATTGGGGTTTGGACAAAAGAACGACACTTGTGGAAATTAGACTATGAGCTATTAATGGGCTTTATATTTGTTTAACTAAATGATAGTTTGTTAATGTTAATATAAAGATTTACAATTGGGCGTCCCTATAAATTACCATATACACTCAATCGGACACGATGGGCGGGGTATTTATATGTACGAATAATCGTTCATTTAACCGGACACGGGAATGGATTAATAGCTACTAGAATAATTAAAACAGGGGTGAAATTATGTACAAAGGACACTTGGTATAATTGATAACAAAATATTAAAACCTTGGGTTACACTCAGTCGACAACCTGGTGTAATTATTAAACAAAGTATTAAAATCTTGTTACAGTTTAAATCCCCAATTAGTTGGAATATTTAACTTCGGGTATAAGAATAATTTGACGAGGACACTCGCACTTTATATTTATGACTGATGGACTGTTATGGACAAAAACCAGACGGACATATTAAATAATCCAGGACAAAGGACAATTAACCCATGGGCATAAAACTAAAATCAACACGTCAAACATCATGATTACGGAAGTTTAAATAAGCATAATTCTTTTATTTCATATTTAATTTCCTTTATTTTATATTTAATTGCACTTCTAATTATCGCACTTTTATTTATTGTTATTTAATTGCACTTTTAATTATCGTCCTTTTTAATTATCGCAAGTTTATTTTATCGCACTTTTATTATTCGCAATTTCATTATCGTTATTTACTTTACGCTTAAAATTAAGTCTTGTATTTATTTATTATTTTACATTTGGTTTTAACTGCGACTAAAGTTTTAAAATCGACAAACCGGTCATTAAACGGTAAAAAAAACCCCCTTTATAATAATAATATTACTTATATATATGTTTGTATTTTTATAAAAGTAAACTAATATAGCGTTGAGCTTTGTTTAAAAAAAGATTCCCTGTGGAACGAACCGGACTTACTAAAAACTACACTACTGTACGATTAGGTACACTGCCTATAAGTGTTGTAGCAAGGTTTAAGTATATCCATTCTATAAATAAATAAATATCTTGTGTAAAATTGTATCGTATTTAATAGTATTTCCTGCAAAAAACTAATAACTATTTTATACCACTTCGCTACCACATCTGTGACCTTGGAATTCCTCAAAAGTGACTGAAAATCGCCCCTAATGCTCTCAAAATCGGCTGCCAAAAAGATATCTAAAGTTAGGGTTGTATTTCCCTATTTATACCCCCAAAATTCGACCCAGATGGGATCCGCGCCGCGGGCCTCACAGCCGCGCCGCGGCTTAAAACTAGCTAGCACTCCAACCATTATCAACATGCTCGACCCTCAAATTCAGTTATAACCCGCACCGCGGCTTAATACAGGTACAGAAAATTCTTCATTTTACTCCATAAAAATGCCCAAAACCACATCGCTTCATCATATTAAGGCACCTCTGATAAAGTAACATAAAATATACCTTAAAATGATCAAAAAGGCGTATAAAAGATCTTCTCGGCTCTCGAATCATAATCTTCCCAAATTATCACGAATAAAGACCAAAACCGTATCTGAATGGACTAAAAATGACGGATATTGCCATGATAAATATATGAAAAATGCGCAATATCAGTAAGCTTCGTAAAAGTATACATTTGTCATGAGCACTTGATTATAAGACTTTAACCTGCGGATAGCTCATTCGCTACGCGTCTTCCTTTTACCCTTTCTAAGCATACACCGATCAAGTGTACAAGTTACAACTACATAAGAACCCTGTACGTTGGGGCAAGGTTTGTCGAATCTAACGGTACCGTCCCTATAAGTCGAGCTTACGTAAAGTAATTAATATAATCAAGCTAAGGGATTTCTGATCTGAACTCATATGTATAGTCATTTTAAGTTGTAAGACCCTAATAATAATTGTACAGCAGTGTAATTATGGTACATGAAGTGTGGGTGACTTTGTATATTAAAACGGAGGTCAGAGAGTGATCTGGGCTGGGTGCGCTCAGCGCACACGTAGGGGTGCGCATGGCGCACTCCTCACTGTAGCCGTGTTCTACTTGTTTTAATTAGATATTTTGATGGGCTTTTTGGTAATTTCACTTGTGGACGTGTTGGAGGCCAGTAGGTCAGATCTTGGAGTGTCATTCACTCCATTTTCAACAACCTTATCTTCTTCACTTTAATTTTAGAGAGAGTGTGTGATTTCTTGAGTGAGAAAGCTTAAATCCAAGAGGAAGAAGTTGTTCTTGGGCCAAAGTGCGGGTATTAAAGTCGTTCATCTACTCACTAGCTACGTTGTGGTTGTAGTAGTAAGCTCTAATCTTGATTTCCTTGTTTTAAATTTGTGTAAGGGTTAGGGTTTGGGATAGTGATGAACATAAAACCTATATTTGATGATTTTGGGTGTTCTTGGGTAAGATTGAGTCATGAAGACTCAATGGTAACTAACCTAGGGTTTCAAAGTGGTAATTGATGTTTATGAGTCCTAATTGGTTAGTTAATTACTAACACACCTAGCTAATTGGTAAATGGGTGTTAGTTGGGTTAGTGGATGACCCGAAATGGGTGTGTTGACTTTAAATGAGTCAAAGGGGTTAATGATTGACCTAGTTGAGGATTATGGGTATGAATTACCCTAATTGTGTTATAGTTAGTGTTGTTGGACCTTAATCACAAGCTTTTAAGTGATTAATCTTGGTCTTGACCTTAAGGGCGGTTTTGGTGAAAATGGGGCATTTAATGCATTAAGTCATTAAATGCACATAAGTGAATTGTTGGTATTTAGTCCAACTAGATTATGTGTTGATTGAAGTACTTATTATATTAGGTACTTTGCTTTGAAGCTTGCAAAAGTATAAAACCGTCACCGAATCGTTAAGGTGAGTGGAATAATTATATGCGTAGGTATATAATGTATCTATTTGTTGTAGCGTGAAATGTGAAGTGTCGAGGTGCTAAGACACCACGTTTCACGTCACGAGTGAAGTGTCGAGGTGTTAAGACGCCACTCGGAGTGAAGCATCGAGGTGTTAAGATGCCACTCTAAGGAATTGACGGGTGAAGCATCGAGGTGTTAAGATGCCACTCGGGGTGAAGCATCGAGGTGTTAAGATGCCACCTAGGGGTGAAGTGTCGAGGTGCTAAGACGCCACTACGTAAAGTAAAGAGTGAAGCATAGAGGTGTTAAGATGCCACTCTGGGTGAAGTACCGAGGTGTTAAGGTGCCACCCTAGGGTTTAGTGATACGAGGTGCTAAGTACACTAATGGACGTTATGAACTCTGATGGCCTTTCACGAGCGCCATTCCCTTGTACGATTGGTTAACCATGGTTATTGTGTTGTAAGCGAAAGCATATTATATTGTTCGAGTTATATGTATTTATGCGATTGTTATGCTAGCTTGTGGTATTGGAGGTTGGTAGCCTCGTATTGATGATAAGCGAATTGTATTGCTAGCATGTATGCGGTATGTGTATAAGTGTTTGCAAGTAGGTATATTATATATGTATGTGTATAATTATTGCATTCACTAAGCTTTAGCTTACCCTCTCGTTGTTTATCTTTTTATAGGCTCCGGCAGAGACAAGGGTAAGAGCATTCGTATGGATTAGTTCCCGCTTGTTTGTTTGGGGAAGCTTTTGGATGTTATAGCTTTTGGAGTTTGACCGAGATTTGGGTAGTTTAACCCCAAACACCATGCTCATAGTGTCGTTCGGAATTTAAACTAATGTGGCCGAAACTCATGATTTGTATGAAACTCGTAAAACGGCCGATGTGGGCCCCGTTTTGTAAAACTCATTTTATTATTGAATCGTGTGAGTTTTAACTATTATAACATGTTGTGAAAAGTGTTTCGTCTAATTATGTCGGGAAGTGGGAGATCTTTATTTGAAAATTTACAAAACCGGACAGAACTGATGGGGGCCTGTGCGCGCCGCGCACCCTGAGGTGGTGCGCGTGGCGCACTCCACTGTTATAAAAAAAAAATTTTGTTTCGCGTGTTCGGTTGGTTATTAGTTTGGTTGTTACAAGTGGTATCAGAGCATAGTCTAAGGGATTTAGGTGACTTGAGATAGGTGCCTAGACTTAGACTTATTTGTGTATGCGCTTTATGCGGGACTTGTAGGAGACGGGTCGGACCGGGAGTTGATTAGTGCTTAGGTTTATGTGAATTAACCTTGCACTAACTGTTTTGTGTTGTTTTAGCAATCATCAAGCGAGATAGACGTTGTACTAGCGAATTAATGCGACGTGATCGCGTAACAATGATTAGCTACCATTGTTACGGGTTCATATCGTGTCAAACAAGCGATGTACGACGATTGTTGAGCAAGATGGGGTAGTGTGGTGTATATGTATATACATATGTGTTAAGTCCTTTCGTTTCGTTGCTTAATTTACTTCGTTTTATAGAATGAAGATGAGAAATGGACACGACACCAAGGACGGAAGTACGAGTGAGGATGTTGAACTCACGGCCAAGGTTGAGGCCATCTTTAAAAGGCTAAAAAAGGATTTTCTTGACGATGTTCGAAAGTTTTTCCAAGAGTCGGTTGATGGGCAAGTAACCGAAATGATAAATGAGCGAATGAATGCCGCGATCGAGGAGGCATTAGAAGCTAGAAACATTCATCCTCGTGGTGAAGGGGGTGATGGTAACGGTGGGAATGGAAGGCGGGACTTCCATTACAAAAATTTCAAGGATGCTCAACCTCCGATGTTTAATGGGGTACGAGATCCGTTGAAAAGCACATGTTGGATTTCTGATATCGAGGGAGCTTTCCGTACCGCGGAATGTCCTCCTGAGAAGAAGGCGAGGTATGGTTCTAGTATGTTGCGGGAAGAAGCTAAGTTGTGGTGGGATGATAAAATCAACTTATATGGTGAGGAGCAATGTATGAGTTTGATGTGGGAAGAGTTTAAGAAGGAATTTTTCAAAGAATACCGAACTTCTTCCGATCTTGATAGAATCCGGGACGAGTTGCACAATTTGCAACAAGGTTCAATGGACTTGGTTACTCTCAAGTCTAACTTCTTGACAAAGACTCGTTTTTGTCCGAAATATGTTGGTGACGATCACAAGCTAATGAAAGATTTCTATCGTACCATGAATGATGAGTTCAAGGGTAAGATTAGTCGAGGAGCGGTTAAGTCTTTTGACGAGTTATTTGAGTTGGCTCGGGGTTTTGAGCCGGAGGTTCCAAGGAAAAGTGATTTCACTTTTTCTAAAAGAAAGTTTGAAGGTTCTAGTCATTCCAACTTTTCAAACAAGAAGAACAAGAACAAGAAGGGTTTCGAAAGTGTCAATAGCGTGAAGAATGGCGCTTCCGGCGGTTTTTCTTTTACGTGCTACAATTGTGGGCAAGCGGGTCATATGGCTCGTGATTGTCCGAAACCATCTTCCGAAAACAAGCTCACTTGTTTTAATTGCGGTAAAGAAGGGCATAAGAAGCCGGAGTGTCCCGATTTGCGAAACAATAATGTTAAGCATCTAGAGAAGGCGGTGAGTACGGCTAGGGGTCACAACTATTTGATGACGAATGATGAAGCCAAGCAATCCAACGAAGTTGTCTCAGGTACTTTCATGGTTAATTCTAATCCGGCAAGGATACTCTTTGATAGCGGTGCAAATTTGTCGTTTGTGTCTCCAAAATTTGTGCCTAAACTTAATAGACCGTTAGCTAAGTTAAGTCGTCTGGTAGAAGTCGAAATAGCGGACGGCAAAATGGTGCTAGTGGTTGATGTGTATAAAAATTTTGATGTTGTGTTTGGTGCCGAAAACTTTAAAATTGATCTCATCCCGATGACTTTGGGCGATTTTGATATCGTTGTTGGTATGGATTGGCTCGATCATAATAGAGCCAATATTGCATGCCATGATAAGTTTATTCGGGTAAAGACCCCAAGTGGGGGAGAGTTAATTATTCACGGTGATAAACGAAGAAGACTTGTACCGATATACACTTTTGCACGGGCCCGTCGTTTTCTTGTTAGTGGTGGCATGGCTTTTCTTGCCCGTATTGTTGATACTCGAGATGAGCCACCATCCATTCGTGAAATTCCATTGGTAAGTGAATTTGAAGACGTTTTTCCGGAAGAGTTACCGGGTGTTCCGGCGGAAAGACAAGTAGAATTTCGCATTGAGTTGGTTCCGGGGGCTACCCCCATTGCTAAAACTCCTTATCGTTTAGCGCCAACGAAAATGCAAGAGTTGTTAAATCAAACCCAAGAGTTGCTTGAGAAGGGTTTCATTCGACCGAGTGCTTCGCCATGGGGCGCTCCGGTTTTATTCGTGAAGAAAAAGGATGGTAGTATGCGGATGTGCATCGATTATCGTGAGTTGAACAAAGTGACGATCAAGAATCGTTATCCATTGCCTAGGATTGACGATTTGTTCTACCAACTCTAAGGCGCAACGTATTTCTCTAAAATCGACCTACGGTCCTGCTATCACCAAATGCGGGTGCGTGAGGAAGATATCGAGAAAACGGCTTTTCGAACACGTTATGGGCATTTTGAGTTTGTAGTTATGCCTTTTGGTCTTACGAATGCGCCAGCGGCATTCATGGATCTTATGAACCTAGTGTGCCAACCTATGTTGAACAAGTCGGTAATTGTGTTCATTGACGACATACTTGTCTATTCAAAGAGTATGAAGGAGGATGAACTTCATTTGCGGTGTGTGTTAAAGACGTTGCGGAAGGAGAAGTTGTATGCTAAATTCTCCAAATGTGAATTTTGGCCAAGGGAAGTTCAATTCCTTGGCCATATTGTGAACGAAAATGGTATTCAAGTAGATCCGGGGAAGATTGAAACGGTAAAGAGTTGGGGACGACCGACTACGCCTACGGAAATCCGAAGTTTTCTCGAATTGGCCGGTTATTATCGTCGGTTTATCCAAGACTTTTCTAAGATCGCTTCTCCATTGACGAAATTAACGAGAAAGAACGCAAGATTTAATTGGGAGAATGAGCAAGAAATTGCCTTTCAATTATTAAAAGAGAAGTTATGTCAAGCTCCAGTGTTAGTGTTGCTGGAAGGGGTAGAAGACATGACAGTTTATTGTGATGCTTCTTTAAATGGGCTCGGTTGTGTTCTAATGCAAAGGGGTAAAGTCATCGCTTATGTCTCTCGACAATTAAAGGAACACGAAACGAGATATCCGACTCACGATCTTGAGTTGGCGGCGGTTGTTCATGTGTTGAAAATTTGGCGCCATTACTTTTATGGTGTCAAGTGTACGATTTATTCGGATCACAAGAGTTTGAAACATCTTTTTGATTAAAGAGATTTGAATTATCGTCAATGTAGATGGATGGATGTGGTGAAAGATTATGATTGTGAAATACTTTATCATCCGGGCAAGGCGAATGTGGTCGCGGATGCATTAAGTCGAAAGAGTCAACATCCGGCGTTACGATTGGGATTGTTACGTATGATTATTAATAACGCTTTTCTTGTAAAGCTTGGTGAGACTCAAATCGAAGCTTTTGTTAACAATAAGCATGAGGAACGAATCGTGGGACAAACAGAGTTTATTACCTTAGGTCCGCATGGTTTGTTATCTTTTCAAGGAAGAGTGTGGGAGCCTAAAATAGGTGATCATCGACGAGTGCTACTTGATGAAGCACATCAGTCAAAGTATCCCATTCACCCGGGCGCGACGAAAATGTATTTTGATTTGAGGAAAGAGTATTGGTGGCCGAGCATGAAACGTGATGTTGTTAAGTATGTTGAACAATGTGTCACGTGTTTGCAAGTGAAAGCTGAACACCAAAAGCCGTATGGTAAGTTACAACTGTTGGAAATTCTGAAATGGAAATGGGAGAACATTACCATAGATTTCATTACAAAATTACCAAAGACGGCGAGAACCCAATTTGACTCGATTTGGGTAATAGTTGATCGATTGACGAAGAGTGCCTTGTTTCTTCCCATTAGGGAAGCGATATCATCGGAGACTTTGGCTAAATTGTTTATCAAGGAGGTGATAGCGAGACACGGGGTTCCTATATCTATTATTTCGGATCGAGATACCCGTTTCACATCTCGGTTTTGGGAAAAGTTTCATGAAGATATGGGCACTCAATTAAAATTGAGCACGGCGTATCATCCTCAAATGGACGGTCAAACCGAATGTACGAATCAAACTTTAGAGGATATGTTACGGGCGTGTATTATTGATTTCGGTGGTAGTTGGGATGAGCACTTACCTTTGGTGGAATTCTCGTACAATAATAGTTATCATACTAGTATCGGGATGCCACCTTACGAGATGCTCTATGGATGGAGGTGCCAAACTCCGATTTGTTGGGGTGAAGTTGGTCAAAAAGAAATCAGGAGTACCGATTTGGTCTTAGAAACGAATAGCAAGATTGATATGATTCGGGATCATTTGAAAAAGGCGCAAGATAGACAAAAGTCATATGCCGACATGCGTAGACAAATGATTGAATTTCAAGAAGGTGACATGGTGATGCTTAAGGTTTCGCCATGGAAAGGTGTTATTCGGTTTCGAAAATGGGGAAAGTTAGCTCCTCTGTTTATTGGGCCATTTAAAATTCTAGCTCGTGTTGGTGAAGTTACGTATCGTTTGGAATTACCCGAAGAGCTTGCGGGGATCCATAATACATTTCATGTTTCCCATCTCCGTAAGTGTCTTGCGGATGATTCATCATGGGTGCCATTAGACGAGATCGAGCTAAACAATAAGTTAGAGTATATTGAGCAGCCGATTGCTATACTCGATGAGAAAGTCAAAAGGTTGAGAAATAAAGAGGTGAAAACTTTTAAAGTTCAATGGCATCGTAGTATAGGTTCCGAGTTTACTTGGGAGCCCGAAGAATTTGTGTTAATTTATCTTCCCTCTTGTCATGCGGCTTGGATCGCGAGGACGCGCTCCGATTCAAGTGAGGGAGAGTTGTAAGACCCTAATAATAATTGTACAGCAGTGTAATTATGGTACATGAAGTGTGGGTAACTTTGTATATTAAAACGGAGGTCGGAGAGTGATCTGGGTTGGGTGCGCTCAACGCACACATAGGGGTACGCGTGGCGCACTCCTCACTGTAGCCGGGTTCTGCTTGTTTTAATTAGATATTTTGATGGGCTTTTTGGTAATTTCACTTGTGGACGTGTTGGAGGCCAGTAGGTCAGATCTTGGGGTGTCATTCACTCTATTTTCAACAACCTTATCTTCTTCACTTTAATTTTAGAGAGAGTGTGTGATTTCTTGAGTGAGAAAGCTTAAATCCAAGAGGAAGAAGTTGTTCTCGGGCCAAAGTGCGGGTATTAAAGTCGTTCATCTACTCACTAGCTACGTTGTGGTTGTAGTGGTAAGCTCTAATCTTGATTTCCTTGTTTTAAATTTGTATAAGGGTTAGGGTTTGCGATAGTGATGAACATAAAACCCATATTTGATGATTTTGGGTGTTCTTGGGTAAGATTGAGTCATGAAGACTCAATGGTAACTTACCTAGGGTTTCAAAGTGGTAATTGATGTTTATGAGTCCTAATTGGTTAGTTAATTACTAGCACACCTAGCTAATTGGTAAATGGGTGTTAGTTGGGTTAGTGGATGACCCGAAATGGGTGTGTTGACTTTAAATGAGTCAAAGGGGTTAATGATTGACCTAGTTGGGGATTATGGGTATGAATTGCCCTAATTGTGTTATAGTTAGTGTTGTTGGACCTTAATCACAAGCTTTTAAGTGATTAATGGTGGTCTTGACCCTTAAGGGCTGTTGTAAGACCCGAATATTTGTAGTGTATATAAGTGTAATGTTCGATACTTGAAACGGGGTTTTGGTTATATATTTAAAAGCAAGAAAGAAGCTGAACTGGAGGTGTCACGCGCCGCGTGGCCTGGTGGCGCGCCGCGCCATCTGTCTGCGACAGATTCTCCTCTTCTTTTAAAATAGATATTTTGAGGGCATTTTGGTCAAAACACATTGTAGCCCGAATTTAATGCCTTGGATCAGTTTTGGAGCTTCATTCACTCCATTCCCAACAACCTTATCTTCTCCAATTAAACTCTAGAGAGAGAGTGCAATCCTTGAGAGAGAAAGCTCCATTAAAGGGTGAAAGAGGTTGAATCGGGTCTTGGTGCAAGTTATAAAGTCGTTCATCTAGTCGATAGCTACGTGGTGATTGTGTTGGTAAGTTATAAAACCCGATTTCTTACTTTAATTGCTTTAAGGGTTAGGGTTTGGGCTAGTGATGAACCAAAGACCCATTTTGTTAGTATTTTGGGGATTTTGGGTGAATATGGGTTATGAAGGCGCATTGATGACTAACCTAGGGTTTGAATGTGTTAATTGGACTTTTGAGTCTTAAATTTGGTTAGTTAGTTGCTAGAACACTTTAATAATATGTAAATGGGTGTTATTGGGTATGGATGACCCAAATGGGTGTGTTGACCTTGAAATGGGTCAAATGAGTCTTTAATGACCTAAGTGGCCTAGCAAGTATGAAAACGAGTTAGCCTTGCGACCTAAATGTGTTTTAAACCCATCTTGACGAAAGATTAGGGTTTTGGTGTGTGTTGACCCAATTTAGGGTTAAGGGTGCAAATGGGTTGAAATTGCACCTTGGGTCAAAATGGCTTAGAATGGTGAAAAGGGTTTGGTTGACCGACTTAAGTTTGCGTTTGATGATGTGTATTATATGATAGGTACGTTACTTTGAGGTCTTGCAAGCTCGGGTATCTTTTCACAAGACTTTGAGGTGAGTGGAATAATTATATGTGTAGGTATATAATGTATCTATTTGTTGTAGCGTGAAATGTGTAGTGTCGAGGTGTTAAGACACCACGTTTCACGTGAAGAGTGTAGCATCGAGGTGTTAAGATGCCACTCGGGTGTAGCATCGAGGTGTTAAGATGCCACCTAGGAGTGTAGTGTCGAGGTGTTAAGACACCACTCCATAAAAATAATGAGTGATGCATCGAGGTGTTAAGATGCCACTCAGGGTGATGTGCCGAGGTGTTAAGGTGCCACCCTAGGGGTTAGTGGTGCGAGGTGTTAAGTGCCCTAACGGATGTTATGAACACCGATGGCATTTTCGCGAGCGCCGTTCCCTTGTACTATTGGTTAACCATGGTTATTTGTGTTGTAAGCATATTATATTATTCGAGTTATATTTATATGCGGATGTTATGCTAGCTTGGGGGTATTGGTGAATTATAGCTTGTTATTGCGACGATAAGCTAATGTTGTTTGCTAGCATGTTTGCGGTTGTGTAAGTGTATGCAAGTAGCTATAATTATATATATATTCGTATAATTATTGCATTCACTAAGCTTTGCTTACCCTCTCGTTGTTTACCATTTTATAGGTTCGGTTTTGGACAAGGGTAAGGGCATCGTTTTGGACTAGAGATCCCGCTTGATGCTAGGGGACGCTTTTGGCTTTAGTAGCTCTTGGAGTTTGACCGATAGTTGGGTAGTTTAATCCCAAACGCCATGCTCATTGTGTAGTTTGGAACTTAAACTTTTTGGTGGTCGAAACTCGTAAATTGTATTAAACTCGTAAAACGGCCGATGTGGGCCCCGCCTGTAATACATTGATTATACATTTGAAACAAGTTAGTTTTACATATTTGGATGTATGGTAAAAAGCGTTTCGTCTAAAAGTGTCGGGAACTAGTCAATCTTTTTCGCATTTTGAGACTTTCCGGACAGTCCACTTTGGCGCGCCGCGCCCCTATCTGGAGCGCCGCGCGGGTATGCTGCACAGGATTTTTTTTTTATTTTGTATTTTCGCGCGGTTTGGTCGAGGGTTGGTTTGGGTTGTTACAAGTGGTATCAGAGCATGGTCTAAGGGATTTAGGTGACTTGAGATAGGCGCCTAGACTTAGACTTTTTGTGTGTGCGCTATGCGGGACTTGTAGGACTTTGGGTCGGATCGGGATTGGTTTGTGCATAGGTTTATGTAAACTAATCATGCGCTATTTGTTATGTATGTTTAGAGAGCATCGAGCGAGATGGACGTTGTACTAGCAAGTTAATGTGACGTGCTCGCGTAACAATGATTAGCTATCATTGTTACGGGCGCAAATCGTGTCGAACAAGCAATGTACGACGATTGTTGAGCAAGATGGGGTAGTGTGGTGTATATGTATATACATACGTGTTATGTCTTTTTGTTTTGCCGTTTAACCTACTTCGTTTTATAGAATGAAGACGAGAAATGGACCCGATCATGATAACGTAAGTACACGTGAGGACGCCGAGTTTTCGACCAAGGTTGAGGCCGTCTTTAAAAGGTTAAAAGTGGATTTTCTTACGGACGTCCGAAAAGTCTTCCAAGATTCGATCGATGGGCAAGTGACCGATTTGATAAATGAACGAATGAAGGCCACTATCGAAGAGGCCCTTGATGCTAGAAACATTTATCCTCGTGGTGAAGGAGGTGAAGGAAGGCGGAACTTCCACTACAAGAATTTCAAGGACGCTCAACCCCCGATGTTTAATGGGGTACGAGATCCTTTAAAAAGTACATGTTGGATCTCCGACATCGAGGGAGCTTTCCGTACCTCGGAATGTCCTCCCGAGAAGAAGGCGAGGTATGGCTCTAGCATGCTACGAGAAGAGGCTAAGTTATGGTGGGATGATAAAATCAACTTGTATGGTGAGGAACAATGTATGGGCTTGACGTGGGAAGAGTTTAAGAAGGAGTTTTTCAAGGAATACCGAACTTCTTCCGATCTCGATAGAATCCGGGACGAGTTGCACCATTTGCAACAAGGCTCAATGGACTTAGTTACTCTTAAGTCTACATTCTTGGCAAAGACTCGTTTTTGTCCGGAATATGTTGGTGATGATCATAAGCTCATGAAGGATTTCTACCGTACTTTGAATGATGAGTACAAGGGGAAGATTAGTTGGGGTATGGCTAAGTCTTTTGATGAATTGTTCGAGTTGGCTCGGGGTTTTGAGCCGGAGGTTCCAAGAAAGAGTGATTTCATGTTTTCCAAAATAAAATTTGATGGTTTTAGTTACTCTAACGCCTCAAGCAAGAAGAGCAAGAGCAAGAGGGGGGCCGAAAGTGTCAATAGTGCAAAGAAGGGCACTACCGGCGGGTTTTCTTATACGTGCTACAATTGTGGGCAACCGGGTCATATGGCTCGTGAGTGTCCGAAACCACGTTCCGGGAACAAAGTCACTTGTTTTAATTACGGCAAAGAAGGGCATAAGAAGCCGGAGTGTCCCGACTTGCGAAACGACAATGTGAAACGGTTAGAGAAGGCGGCGGGTACGGCTAGGGGTCACAACTATTTGATGACCAATGATGAAGCCAAACAATCGCACGAAGTTGTCTCAGGTACTTACATGGTTAATTCTAATCCGGCAAGGATTCTTTTCGATAGCGGTGCAAATTTGTCGTTTGTGTCTCCTAAATTTGTGCCTAAACTTAATAGACCGTTAGCTAAGTTAAGTCGTCCGATAGAAGTCGAAATAGCGGACGGCAAGACGGTGCTAGTGGTTGATGTGTGTGAAAATTGCGATGTTGTTTTTGGTGCCGAAACCTTTAAAATTGATCTTATTCCAATGACCTTGGGCGACTTTGATATTGTCGTTGGTATGGATTGGCTCGATCGTTATAGAGCCGATATTGCATGCCATGATAAGTTTATTCGTGTGAAGACCCTAAGTGGGGGAGAGTTAATTATTCATGGTGATAAGCGAAGGAGACCGGTGCCGATTTGCACTTTTGCACGGGCACGTCGTTTTGTTGTTACCGGTGGCATGGCTTTCCTTGCTCATGTTGTTGATACTCGCAATGAGCCACCACCTATTCGTGAAATTCCGGTTGTTAGTGAATTCAAAGACGTTTTTCCGGACGAATTACCGGGTGTTCCGGCGGAAAGACAAGTTGAGTTTCGTATTGAGTTGGTTCCGGGAGCTACTCCCATTGCTAAAACTCCTTATCGTTTAGCACCAACGGAAATGCAAGAATTGTTAAATCAAACCCAAGAGTTGCTCGAGAAGGGTTTTATTCGACCGAGTGCTTCGCCATGGGGCGCTCCGGTGTTATTTGTGAAGAAGAAAGATGGTAGTATGCGTATGTGCATTGATTACCGTGAGTTGAATAAAGTGACGATCAAGAATCGTTATCCATTACCTAGGATTGACGATTTATTTGATCAACTTCAAGGTGCAACGTATTTCTCTTAGATCGACCTACGGTCCGGCTATCACCAAATGCGGGTCCGTGAGGAAGACATAGAGAAAACGGCTTTTCGAACGCGTTACGGGCATTATGAGTTTGTAGTTATGCCCTTTGGTCTTACGAATGCACCGGCGGCATTCATGGATCTTATGAACCGAGTGTGCCAACCTATGTTGGACAAGTCGGTAATAGTGTTCATTGACGACATACTAGTCTACTCGAAAAGTATGAACGAGCATGAACGTCATTTGCGTGAAGTATTGAAGACGCTACGAAAGGAGAAGTTGTATGCAAAGTTCTCCAAATGTGAATTTTGGCTAAGGGAAGTTCAATTCCTTGGTCATATCGTGAACGAAAACGGTATTCAAGTAGATCTGGGGAAGATCGAAACGGTGAAGAGTTGGGGACGACCGACTACGCCTACGGAAATCCGAAGTTTTCTCGAATTGGCCGGTTATTATCGTCAGTTTATCCAAGACTTTTCTAAGATTGATTCTCCATTGACGAAATTGACAAGGAAGAATGCGAGGTTTGGTTGGGAGAACGAGCAAGAAATTGCTTTTCAATTGTTAAAAGAGAAGTTGTGTCAAGCTCCGGTGTTAGTGTTACCGGAAGGTGTTGAAGACATGGTGGTTTATTGTGATGCTTCCTTAAATGGTCTCGGGTGTGTTCTAATGCAAAGAGGTAAGGTCATCGCTTATGCCTCTCGACAATTAAAGGAACATGAAACTAGGTATCCAACTCATGATCTTGAGTTGGCGGCGGTAGTGCATGCGTTGAAAATTTGGCGCCATTACTTGTATGGTGTCAAGTGTACGATTTATTCGGATCATAAGAGTTTGAAACATCTCTTTAATCAACGAGATTTGAATTATCGCCAACGTAGGTGGATGGATGTGGTGAAAGACTACGATTGTGAAATACTTTATCATCCGGGTAAGGCGAATGTGGTCGCGGATGCGTTGAGTCGAAAGAGTCAACATCCGGCGATAAAAGTAGGGTCGTTACGTTTGATTATTACCAACAATTTTCTTGAAAAGCTTGGTGAGATTCAAATAGAGGCTTATGTTCACAACAAGCATACGGAGCGAATCGTGGGCCAATCGGAGTTTATTACTATGGGTCCGCGTGGTTTGTTGTCCTTCCAAGGAAGGGTGTGGGTGCCTAAGATGGGTGATTATCGACGGGTGCTACTTGATGAAGCACATAAGTCAAAATATTCCATTCATCCGGGCGCGACAAAAATGTATCATGACTTGAAGAAAGATTATTGGTGGCCGGGCATGAAACGTGATGTTGTGAAGTATGTTGAGCAATGTGTCACGTGTTTACAAGTAAAAGCCGAACACCAAAAGCCGTATGGTAAGTTGCAACCGTTAGAAATCCTGAAATGGAAATGGGAGCACATTACCATGGATTTCATTACAAAGTTACCTAAAACGGCGAGAACCCAATTCGATTCGATTTGGGTTATAGTTGACCGATTGACAAAAAGCGCTTTGTTTCTTCCTATTAAAGAAGCGATATCGTCGGAGACCTTGGCTAAGTTGTTTATCAAGGAAGTGGTCTCGCGACATGGGGTTCCTATATCTATTATTTCGGATCGAGATACCCGTTTTACATCTTGGTGTACGCAATTGAAGTTGAGCACGGCGTATCATCCTCAAACGGACGGTCAAACCGAATGTACGAATCAAACTTTGGAAGATATGCTACGAGCGTGCATCATTGACTTCGGTGGTAGTTGGGATGAGCATTTGCCTTTGGTGGAATTCTCGTACAATAATAGTTATCATACTAGTATCGGGATGCCACCTTACGAAATGCTTTATGGGTGTAGGTGTCGAACTCCCGTTTGTTGGGGAGAAGTGGGTTAAAGAGAGATCGGGAGTACCGATTTGGTTTTAGAGACCAATGGCAAGATCGATTTGATTCGGGAACATTTGAAGAAGGCTCAAGATAGGCAAAAGTCGTATGCCGATAGACGTAGGCGATTGATTGAGTTCCAAGAAGGCGATATGGTGATGCTTAAGGTTTCGCCATGGAAGGGTATTATTCGATTTCGAAAATGGGGAAATTTAGCTCCTTGGTTTATTGGGCCATTCAAGGTTTTAGCTCGTGTTGGTGAAGTTGCATATCGATTGGAATTACCCGAAGAGCTTGCGGGGATCCATAATACATTTCATGTTTTCCACCTCCGTAAGTGTCTTGCGGATGATTCCTCATGGATGCCTTTAGACGAGATCGAGCTAAACAACAAGTTAGAATATGTCGAGGAACCGATTGCTATCCTTGACGAGAAGGTGAAAATGTTGAGAAATAAAGAGGTGAGAACTTTCAAGGTTCAATGGCGACGAAGTAAAGGTTCCGAGTTCACTTGGGAGCCCGAAGAGTTCGTGTTAGTTTATCTTCCCTCGTGTCATGCGGCTTGGATTGCGAGGACGCAATCCGAATAAGTGGGGGAGAGTTGTAAGACCCGAATATTTTTAGTGTATATAAGTGTAATGTTCGATACTTGAAACGGGGTTTTGGTTATATATTTAAAAGCAAGAAAGAAGCTGAACTGGAGGTGTCGCGCGCCGCGCGGCCTGGTGGCGCGCCGCGCCATCTGTCTGCGACAGATTCTCCTCTTCTTTTAAAATAGATATTTTGAGGGCATTTTGGTCAAAACACATTGTAGCCCGAATTTAATGCCTTGGATCAGTTTTGGAGCTTCATTCACTCCATTCCCAACAACCTTATCTTCTCCAATTAAACTCTAGAGAGAGAGTGCAATCCTTGAGAGTGAAAGCTCCATTAAAGGGTGAAAGAGGTTGAATCGGGTCTTGGTGCAAGTTATAAAGTCGTTCATCTAGTCGATAGCTACGTGGTGATTGTGTTGGTAAGTTATAAAACCCGATTTCTTACTTTAATTGCTTTAAGGGTTAGGGTTTGGGCTAGTGATGAACCAAAGACCCATTTTGTTAGTATTTTGGGGATTTTGGGTGAATATGGGTTATGAAGGCTCATTGATGACTAACCTAGGGTTTGAATGTGTTAATTGGACTTTTGAGTCTTAAATTTGGTTAGTTAGTTGCTAGAACACTTTAATAATATGTAAATGGGTGTTATTGGGTATGGATGACCCAAATGGGTGTGTTGACCTTGAAATGGGTCAAATGAGTCTTTAATTACCTAAGTGGCCTAGCAAGTATGAAAACGAGTTAGCCTTGCGATCTAAATGTGTTTTAAACCCATCTTGACGAAAGATTAGGGTTTTGGTGTGTGTTGACCCAATTTAGGGTTAAGGGTGCAAATGGGTTGAAATTGCACCTTGGGTCAAAATGGCTTAGAATGGTGAAAAGGGTTTGGCTGACTGACTTGAGTTTGCGTTTGATGATGTGTATTATATGATAGGTACGTTACTTTGAGGTCTTGCAAGCTCGGGTATCTTTTCACAAGACTTTGAGGTGAGTGGAATAATTATATGTGTAGGTATATAATGTATCTATTTGTTGTACCGTGAAATGTGTAGTGTCGAGGTGTTAAGACACCACATATCACGTGAAGAGTGTAGCATCGAGGTGTTAAGATGCCACTCGGGTGTAGCATCGAGGTGTTAAGATGCCACCTAGGAGTGTAGTGTCGAGGTGTTAAGACACCACTCCATAAAAATAATGAGTGATGTATCGAGGTGTTAAGATGCCACTCAGGGTGATGTGCCGAGGTGTTAAGGTGCCACCCTAGGGGTTAGTGGTGCGAGGTGTTAAGTGCCCTAACGGATGTTATGAACACCGATGGCGTTTTCGCGAGCGCCGTTCCCTTGTACTATTGGTTAACCATGGTTATTTGTGTTGTAAGCATATTATATTATTCGAGTTATATTTATATGCGGATGTTATGCTAGCTTGGGGGTATTGGTGAATTATAGCTTGTTATTGCGACGATAAGCTAATGTTGTTTGCTAGCATGTTTGCGGTTGTGTAAGTGTATGCAAGTAGCTATAATTATATATATATTCGTATAATTATTGCATTCACTAAGCTTTGCTTACCCTCTCGTTGTTTACCATTTTATAGGTTCGGTTTTGGACAAGGGTAAGGGCATCGTTTTGGACTAGAGATCCCGCTTGATGCTAGGGGACGCTTTTGGCTTTAGTAGCTCTTGGAGTTTGACCGATAGTTGGGTAGTTTAATCCCAAACGCCATGCTCATTGTGTAGTTTGGAACTTAAACTTTTTGGTGGTCGAAA
Source organism: Rutidosis leptorrhynchoides (assembly GCF_046630445.1). Classification (NCBI taxonomy): domain Eukaryota; kingdom Viridiplantae; phylum Streptophyta; class Magnoliopsida; order Asterales; family Asteraceae; genus Rutidosis; species Rutidosis leptorrhynchoides. The sequence continues at coordinate 26,640,916 of NC_092336.1, forward strand.
CTCGTAAATTGTATTAAACTCGTAAAACGGCCGATGTGGGCCCCGCCTGTAATACATTGATTATACATTTGAAACAAGTTAGTTTTACATATTTGGATGTATGGTAAAAAGCGTTTCGTCTAAAAGTGTCGGGAACTAGTCAATCTTTTTTGCATTTTGAGACTTTCCGGACAGTCCACTTTGGCGCGCCGCGCCCCTATCTGGCGCGCCGCGCGGGTATGCTGCACAGGAATTATTTTTTTTTATTTTGTATTTTCGCGCGGTTTGGTCGAGGGTTGGTTTGGGTTGTTACAGCGGTTTTGGTGAAAATGGGGCATTTAATGCATTAAGTCATTAAATACACATAAGTGAATTGTTGGTATTTAGTCCAACTAGATTATGTGTTGATTGAAGTACTTATTATATTAGGTACTTTGCTTTGAAGCTTGCGGAAGTATAAAATCGTCACCGAATCGTTAAGGTGAGTGGAATAATTATATGCATAGGTATATAATGTATCTATTTGTTGTAGCGTGAAATGTGAAGTGTCGAGGTGCTAAGACACCACGTTTCACGTGACGAGTGAAGTGTCGAGGTGTTAAGACGCCACTCGGAGTGAAGCATCAAGGTGTTAAGATGCCACTCTAAGGAATTGACGGGTGAAGCATCGAGGTGTTAAGATGCCACTCGGGGTGAAGCATCGAGGTGTTAAGATGCCACTCTGTAAAGTAAAGAGTGAAGCATCGAGGTGTTAAGATGCCACTCGGGGTGAATTACCGAGGTGTTAAGGTGCCACCCTAGGGTTTAGTGATACAAGGTGCTAAGTACACTAATGGACATTATGAACTCCGATGGCCTTTCGCGAGCGCCAATCCCTTGTACGATTGGTTAACCATGGTTATTGTGTTGTAAGAGAAAGCATATTATATTGTTTGAGTTATATGTATTTATGCGATTGTTATGCTAGCTTGTGGTATTGAAGGTTGGTAGCCTCGTATTGATGATAAGCGAATTGTATTGCTAGCATGTATGCGGTATGTGTATGAGTGTTTGCAAGTAGGTATATTATATATGTATGTGTATAATTATTGCATTCACTAAGCTTTAGCTTACCCTCTCGTTGTTTATCTTTTTATAGGCTCCGGCGGAGACAAGGGTAAGGGCATTCGTATGTATTAGTTCCCGCTTGTTTGTTTGGGGACGCTTTTGGATGTTATAGCTTTTGGAGTTTGGCCGAGATTTGGGTAGTTTAACTCCAAACACCATGCTCATAGTGTCGTTTGGAATTTAAACTAATGTGGTCGAAACTCATGATTTGTATGAAACTCGTAAAACGGCCGATGTGGGCCCTGTTTTGTAAAACTCATTTTATTATTGAATCGTGTGAGTTTTAACTATTATAACATGTTGTGAAAAGCGTTTCTTCTAATTATGTCGGGAAGTGGGAGATCTTTATTTGAAAATTTGCAAAACCAGACAGAACTGATGGGGGCCTGTGCGCGCCGCGCACCCTGAGGTGGTGCGCGTGGCGCATTCCACTGTTATAAATTTTTTTTTTGTTTCGTGTGTTCGGTTGGTTATTGGTTTGGGTTGTTACATAAGTACTCGTGCCTAATATGTAAAACATTTGAAATAGCATGTTATCTCATCTCATGTAAAAAGTAGTAGGGACTGTAGACTCACATTTGTAAATGCACAGAAAACTCTTAGTAAAACAGTACGGTAGCCGGACGATCACGGACGTAAAACGCAACCTAGTCAAATAGGTTACGTTAAGTAAATACATAAGTCACACTATGTCAACCCATATTGTACGTATAGTCCTAGTGCTCAGACTGACTCAACATGTAAGCAAAAGTCAACTAGTCCAAACCAGTCAATAAAAGTCAACTAAAGTCAAACCAAAAGTCAAACTTGGTCAAAGTGGTCAACTAAAGTCAACCATATCAGTAGGTCTTGCAATCTTGGTCAACATGTCAATCCTAAGTCAACTAACATGTTTTAGCTCACAGTTTGTCAAGTACGCATTCACAGTTTATCGTTTAGCATAAAATTCATGCACAAGTTGCAGACAACGAACATAATTCATAGCACATAAATCATGGTAATATGAAAAAATCCATATCACAAATAGACTCGTAAACTTTTCCAAAAATCCTATCCAGGGCCTCATACGATGTCTACAAGTTGGATTTCAGATAAGGTGCAGTTAAGGTTTACCAAATCAGTTTCTGCTCGCGAAGCAGATTTAGAAAAATTCTCATTTAATTTAGAAAATAGTAATTAATGAACAGCTAATTGGAGATGACTCTAGACACTCCAAATTATCTGTGATAAAATAATCAAAGAATTTCATGTAGCCAATTTGTACAGTTTATTCTGTAAAGTCAAACCTTCTGTTTTAGACAACATCTAGACATGTCATTTGGTGATGCATATAACACATAGCAAACAATGTTTTCAGAAGCTATCATACAAATGAAATATGTTTATAAACATCTAAATAACAATAATACAGAATATCAAAGTCTAAACTAATTTCTAGTTCATGTGAGGTCATTTCGTGTGGATATGAAAACATTTTTCGAGCAATACAAGTCACCAATATTCGTTTAATCATACCGAGAGCTATACATAACCAATTAACATGATTCTTAAGTCTAACTTGAGTGATTTTTAACAAGGAATTCAATTTTTAGCAATTAATTAACTCATTCATAAAGCATACACACCAAAAATTCGTATTGCATGCAAAACCCTAGCAAAAACTTCAATTGATCATAACTAGCACATTCGGTAAGAAAACACGCATATCCAAAGTCCAAATTTATTAATTTTTTGAGATCTACCCATCTAGATATATTATATTAACAGTATGTAAACTTATCTTATTAGATTCATAGCAAATAAATTCGTGATTCAAACAAAATACATCAATCGCGCAAAATAACGACTGGCAACGTACGCAATCACAATCAATTGAGTACTAGACTCTTGTACACTATGTAATTGAATAAAATTGTAGTGACCCGAACTTTTCCATGTTTATATATATATTAAATGAAATTATTATTTACATGATTAAGTGTTTCCAACATGTTAAGCAATCAAACTTGTTAAGACTTGATTAATTGAAATAGGTTTCATATAGACAATTGACCACCCAAGTTGACCGGTGATTCACGAACGTTAAAACTTGTAAAAACTATACGATGACATATATATGGTTATATATATAGTTAACATGATTTTATTATAAGTATGTATCTCATTAGGTATTTTAACAATGAGTTATATACATAAAAATGAGACTATTAATTTAAGAAACTCGAAAACGATATATATAACGATTATCGTTATAACAACGTATTACTAGGTACATATGAATCATATTAAGATATTGATACACTTGGTTAATTATGTTAAATGATAAGTAAATATATTATTAAGTGTATTAACAATGAAATACATATGTAAAAATAAGACTACTAACTTAATGATTTCGAAACGAGACAAATATGTAACGATTATCGTTGTAACGACATTTAATGTATATATATCATATTAAGAGATATTCATACATCATAATATCATGATAATATAATAATTTAAAATCTCATTTGATATTATAAACATTGGGTTAACAACACTTAACAAGATCGTTAACCTAAAGGTTTCAAAACAACACTTACATGTAACGACTAACGATGACTTAACGACTCAGTTAAAATGTATATACATGTAGTGTTTTAATATGTATTCATACACTTTTGAAAGACTTCAAGACACTTATCAAAATACTTCTACTTAACAAAAATGCTTACAATTACATCCTCGTTCAGTTTCATCAACAATTCTACTCGTATGCACCCGTATTCGTACTCGTACAATACACAGCTTTTAGATGTATGTACTATTGGTATATACACTCCAATGATCAGCTCTTAGCAGCCCATGTGAGTCACCTAACACATGTGGGAACCATCATTTGGCAGCTAGCATAAAATATCTCATAAAATTATAAAAATATGAGTAATCATTCATGACTTATTTACATGAAAACAAAATTACATATCCTTTATATCTAATCCATACACCAACGACCAAAAACACCTACAAAAACTTTCATTCTTCAATTTTCTTCATCTAATTGATCTCTCTCAAGTTCTATCTTCAAGTTCTAAGTGTTCTTCATAAATTCCAAAAGTTCTAGTTTCATAAAATCAAGAATACTTCCAAGATTGCAAGTTTACTTCCAAGTTTTCTAAATCCATTCCAAGTAATCATCCAAGATCAAGAAACCTTTGTTACTTACAGTAGGTTATCTTTCTAATACAAGGTAATAATCATATTCAAACTTTAATTCAATTTCTATAACTATAACAATCTTATTTCGAGTGGAAATCTTACTTGAAATTGTTTTCGTGTCATGATTCTGCTTCAAGAACTTTCAAGCCATCCAAAGATCCTTTGAAGCTAGATCTATTTTTCTCATTTCCAGTAGGTTTATCCAAGGAACTTGAGGTAGTAATGATATTCATAACATCAATCTATTCATACATATAAAGCTATCTTATTCGAAGGTTTAAACTTGTAATCACTAGAACATAGTTTAGTTAATTCTAAACTTGTTCGCAAATAAAAGTTAATCCTTCTAACTTGAATTTTAAAATCAACTAAACACATGTTCTATATCTATATGATATGCTAACTTAATGATTTAAAACCTGGAAACACGAAAAACACCGTAAAACCGGATTTACGCCGTCGTAGTAACACCGCGGGCTGTTTTGGGTTAGTTAATTAAAAACTATGATAAACTTTGATTTAAAAGTTGTTATTCTGGAAAAATGATTTTTATTATGAACATGAAACTATATCCAAAAATTATGGTTAAACTCAAAGTGAAAGTATGTTTTTTAAAATGGTCATCTAGACGTCGTTTTTTCGACTGAAATGACTACCTTTACAAAAACGACTTGTAACTTATTTTTCCGACTATAAACCTATATTTTTTCTGTTTAGATTCATAAAATAGAGTTTAATATAAAACCATAGCAATTTGATTCATTCAAAACGGATTTAAAATGAAGAAGTTATGGGTAAAACAAGATTGGATAATTTTTCTCATTTTAGCTACGTGAAAATCGGTAACAAATCTATTCCAACCATAACTTAATCAACTTGTATTGTATATTATGTAATCTTGAGATACTATAGACACGTATACAATGTTTCGACCTATCATGTCGACACATCTATATATATTTCGGAACAACCATAGACACTCTATATGTGAATGTTGGAGTTAGCTATACAGGGTTGGAGTTAGCTATACAGGGTTGAAGTTGATTCCAAAATATATATAGTTTGAGTTGTGATCAATACTGAGATACGTATACACTGGGTCGTGGATTGATTCAAGATAATATTTATCGATTTATTTCTGTACATCTAACTGTGGACAACTAGTTGTAGGTTACTAACGAGGACAGCTGATTTAATAAACTTAAAACATCAAAATGTATTAAAAGTTTTGTAAATATATTTTGAACATACTTTGATATATATGTATATATTGTTATAGGTTTGTGAATCAACCAGTGGCCAAGTCTTACTTCCCGACGAAGTAAAAATCTGTGAAAGTGAGTTATAGTCCCACTTTTAAAATCTAATATTTTTGGGATGAGAATACATGCAGGTTTTATAAATGATTTACAAAATAGACACAAGTACGTGAAACTACATTCTATGGTTGAATTATCAAAATCGAATATGCCCCTTTTTATTAAGTCTGGTAATCTAAGAATTAGGGAACAAACACCCTAATTGACGTGAATCCTAAAGATAGATCTATTGGGCCTAACAAACCCCATCCAAAGTACCGGATGCTTTAGTACTTCGAAATTTATATCATATCCGAAGGGTGTCCCGGAATGATGGGGATATTCTTATATATGCATCTTGTTAATGTCGGTTACTAGGTGTTCACCATATGAATGATTTTTATCTCTATGTATGGGATGTGTATTGAAATATGAAATCTTGTGGTCTATTGTTACGATTTGATATATATAGGTTAAACCTATAACTCACCAACATTTTTGTTGACGTTTAAAACATGTTTATTCTCAGGTGAATACTAAGAGCTTTCGCTGTTGCATACTAAAATAAGGACAAGATTTGGAGTCCATGTTTGTATGATATTGTGTAAAAACTGCATTCAAGAAACTGATTTCGATGTAACATATTTGTATTGTAAACCATTATGTAATGGTCGTGTGTAAACAGGATATTTTAGATTATCATTATTTGATAATCTACGTAAAGCTTTCTAAACCTTTATTTATGAAATAAAGGTTATGGTTTGTTTTAAAAATGAATGCAGTCTTTGAAAAACGTCTCATATAGAGGTCAAAACCTCGCAACGAAATCAATTAATATGGAACGTTTTTAATCAATAAGAACGGGACATTTCAGTTGGTATCCGAGCGTTGGTTTTAGAGAACCAGAAAATTTGCATTAGTGTGTCTTATCGAGTTTGTTAGGATGCATTAGTGAGTCTGGACTTCGACCGTTTTTTCTTTAAAAATGATTGTTTAACATTTTTGTTGGAAACTATATATTATTAACATGTATATATTATGTGATATATTAATCTCTTAACATGTTTGATATTGTGTGATAGATGTCTACCTCTAGCACAAATCCCATTGACTCACCTAATAATAACGAAGAGTCGAATATATATTGGACTGATTCACAAGTTCCCGAAGAAGAACCGGAAGAAGAATCAGAACCGGAAGAAGAATCAGAACCGGAAGAGGAGGAACCGGAGGAGGAAATAGAACCGGTGGGGGAAATAATAAAACAGTTAAGTAAAAGAAAATCCTCAACCAACCGACCAAGGTTAATTATGGTCAATGGTGTTTCCGCCAAGGAAGCAAAATATTGGGAGGATTACCAATTCTCCGATGAATCGGATTCCGACGAGAATTCTGATGATGTTATAGAAATTACCCCAACTGAATTTAAAAAGGCAAAAGAAAATAATAAGGGAAAGGGCATAAAAATATAGAAATCTAATTCCAACCCCGATGAACTTTATATGTATCGTCAACCCCCGAAGCCCTTAAGTTGTAACAATGACCCGGGAACCTCTAAACCACCAGGTTTTTCTAAACCGTTGTGGAAAACAACAGCTCGTATTAGGGGAACATCATATATCCCTAGAAACTTGGCAAAACGAACCAAAACCAAAGAAGAAGAAACGAGCGAGTCAGAATAAGATAGTTGTATTAGTGTGGTGTAATATATGTAATATAGTGTGCTTATGCTTTATGATATATGTAAAAATTGCTTGTATTAATAAGTATTTTTTTTATGAATCTAACTCTTGTCTATTTTACAGTATAAAAAACACAAAATGGATAGACAACCCAATATTTTAAGAGACCTACCCGGAGACATGATTGATGAAATCTTGTCTAGAGTCGGTCAGAATTCTATGGCACAACTATTTACGGCAAAATCAGTTTGTAAGACATTCGAAGAACGTTCCAAGAATGTCTTGGTTTATAAGAGACTTTCGTTTGAAAGATGGGGGATATCACATTGGGAAACCCATAAGTTACGATGTGTTTACTTTGACGCATATATTGCGGGGAACCCAAATGCTATTTTACGCAACGGGTTAAGAAATTATTTTGACTCAATGTATCCGAATATAGGACTTCATGATTTAGAAAAAGCGGCTAACATGCAACATAAATAAGCATGCTATGCTTACGGGTTAGTAATGTTCGCTTCTCACCAAAGTGAGAAAAAGAACATCGGGCTACAACTATTAAACAAAACGTTCCCACAAGTGACGGAGTCGGTAATTGGGGTAAGAAATGAGGTTTTTAGGTTATTACGAGACTGTTGGTCATTACGTAACCCTCGTCCCTTTGACGACGTTACAGCACGCTGTCTTATCAATGGCCATAATGGTTATGTTCCACAAGACCAAGGATGGGAAGTAGTCCTAGTAAAACCAGAATGCATGACTTGTTTCTGGACGTATGAATTACGTGTCTTTATTGCCTTTGCTGAACGACTTGTGTACTAGCTAGAATTATCTTGAAAACTATCTTGTATCAAAGTTATTATGTGCTATATTTCATGCTTTATGTAAAATAAGCGGTATTGTAAGTTTGTAAAATATTGTATAAAAGTTTGAACGCGAAATATTATTATAATCAGTTTTTCATATAGAATTGTAGTAGTTGAATTGTATATTAGCTACTAAGTATGAACTTAACGGGTAGGTACTACCCGAATTTAAACTTATAAAACGCTAATATGAAGAAAAAGCTTTTATAAATGAGTTCATATTATGCTACGAAATACTATTAACTACTCTTAATATTCTGTATGATTAACTTGTTCCATTTGACTATTTTGAAGGAAATGGCACCGACTACTCGACACACCGTGAATATGAATGAAGAGGAATTCCGTACTTTTCTAGCTTCAAACATAGCCGCAGTGTAGCGACCCCGACAAATCGTCAAATGATGGCGTCGTCTACGTATGGTCCCAATGCATGATCATAAGTCTTTATGACAAAGTTTAACCGAAAATATGTCACATTCGTTTCATAAATAAGGATGTTTCAAGTTTACAAAAGTAGTTCCCATAACAAGTACATAACAAGGTTTAAAGTTCATATGAAACACGTGCGACACAGTTTAAAAGTAGTCAAGAAGACGCTCCACGTATGCAAGTATACTCGACATCCAATGCAAGTATCAAAAGTATGAGCGGAAGCATGTATCACTAAGCATTCAAAACCTGAGAAAACATGGAAGAAATCTGTCAACGAAAACGTTGGTGAAATCATAGGTCTAGTAAGTGAGTATGTAAGTAAAATAAGTTGAACCACAATTTATAGTATAAATCGATTTTCCAAATCGTTTGAATTTCCATAAGTATTGTTGTTTACCGAGCACCCAATTATCAAAGCTTAACTGTATCATTTACCTCAGCATAAAAGTGTTAGAACATACACCGTACCAAAATATATTTCATTCGCTTAACGGTAGCGAGCCGTCCGAATGAGGGTTAGTCAAACCCGTATGGATCCACACAACATAGTCTCGCTTACACCATATGATGTAACTAATGATAATTGAATTGAGGATTTTCGTTCAAACTCGTCCGTATCTTTGTATTCACAATTGTGTTCAATGTATAAAAGTATGAAAAATATATATACGTGTGAAATGTATATAAGTACGTAATGTATATGTTTCTCAGCCCACGACTTAAAAGTATAAAAGTTGTTGAAAAGTGGGACTATGATCTCACCTTGAGTGCAAGAGTTAATAAAGTACTCCAACAAGTAAATGCGTGCAAAGACAAAGCTAGTCTTGACCTAAACATATAGGTTGTATCAATAACGGTAAACACAAATGGTCAAAGATGTTCAATTAGTCCTATGGCTCGTTACGACTCGATTATAAAGCATGTGAATCAAATTGTCAAGTTTCATGCAAGATATAAGTAAAGAATCATGTTAGGAAGATTTCATAATCAATTGGTTAAGTTTGACAAAAAGTCAAACTTGGGTCGAGTCAAAGTCAACGAAAAGTCAACATGTTCGGGTCGGGCCTCGGACTATTTTTCTATGCTAGTTATTCATATATAAGCATATTAAAACAAGTTGCACGTGAATTGGAGGTCCCTAGCATGCCAAACATTTTATGTAAAACGAGCAAGTGGGACAGAATCCTGGACCCGGCTTATGCCGCGCCGCGGCCAGGTCTGTCGCGCCGCGACATTGGTCGTGGCCTGACTCCTGGTCTATTTCAAGATTAAATCAAATTCCAAACAAACACAAAACGCAAACCGTAAACACTTAGAACTCGTATCTTATATCGTCGGAAAGCTCTTTTGACAAGGAACACAACTAAACATGTTTCATCAAACAAAAACATCATTTACAATAATCAAATTCTCGTCATGTGATCAATAAACGTTTATTTTCAAAGTTTCGAGTTCATCAAATGCATTTTGAGTTTCGGGAATCCAATTCACACATGTGATATGCCGTTTTGAAGGTAATGAAGCATACATTACTACTAAACACTAACGATTTACATTTCATGGCATTCAAGCATCAAAAGTTCATCTTAAGAACTATCAAACCCTAATCAAGAATCACAAAACCATTAATCATGTTTTTGAAGTTTTACAAATCAACCTACACATCAAAATGAGGCTAGTGATACTAGTAACACAATTAAAACATGAACTTTAACAAATTAACAACATTTAATCTTCCAAAATCAAAGATTAAGCAAGCACTTTTCATATTCAAGCTAGTTACACCAAAAACAACAAATCGAGCATACAAATTACATACACGACATCACAATGAGCCATAGACACTAATTAACACACTTTTAAGTCAAGAGCATGAATTTAAAGAAAACTAGTGATTTTAGAAAGTTACCCAAATGAGATGAAATTGGTATCAAATTGAAGAGGATGAAGAGAGGATTCCAAATATGTAATTTGTTTAGTTGTAAGCTTCCTAGATGTGATTTAGATGATGATTCTTTGATTGGGAGAATTGAAGGAAAATAGGAAAGTATGAGAGGAAAATGGAAAAAGAAAAGGAAATTAATGAATGGAGGAGGTTGAGTTTGACCATTTGACCTAGTCAAATGTTTAGCTTTTGGGCAAGTTTGGTCCCTCTAGTTTGTAGTCGGGTGCGGGAATTTACCGAACAAATTATTTTAAATTACACGAGAGTACGGGAGACGTTATAATCCCATAACGAAAATATTTTAAGAATGTAGCTAATGGAGGATACGATTCGAGATGCCGAGGATATTAGATAAAAAAAAAAATACGGCGTTAAAAGTAATTTAACGGAAAAACGCGGGATGTTACATTATCCACACCTCAAAAGAAATTTCGTCCCGAAATTTAGTTGGAAGTAATAATCGATGTCTCTTACTCGAGACCTAGGGTAGTAACTCTACAAATGAGTGAAGGTATTGTCTTGGACATTCCATGATTCCGGATAGTCGGGGTGTTACGTTGTATTAGGGCTTGGTTCTACGATCCACAAATTCAGCCGATTTCCTATGAAGAGGAGTTTGTCATCAATAGTTGGTGCGTCTAGAAGGATTGCACATTTCTGTTCCGCAGGACACGTTTCTAAGTTTGTTGCATGGAACGTATTGTAAACAGAAACTTAATTGATTCGGTAGTTCTAAACGGTAGGAAGCGGTTCCAATACGCCCCAAGGGTTCAATAGGATCTATATTGCGGATATAACATTCCTCAATTTCCCGAAATGGATTACACCTTTCCAAGGTGCGGTTTCTCAATATTATGCGGTTACACACTGGTATTTTGTGAGGTTTTCATCTAAGTTTGGTATAACTCCTTTGGCGACTACGGGTCGTCTCGAGCCCTGCTCGGACTTGAATGATCTCAATTGTTGTTTCTTGAATGGGTTAGGATTCGGTGTTTGTTTGCCACATGCGTTGGTCCAACGAATAGGGGTATGACATTTGCGGTCATATAAGATTTCGGAAGTGCGTCGTTAGTATACGAATGGTATTACCGTGGTGAGAGGAATCAACTAAAAGCGACCATACAAGTTTGAAACATGTCTTTCCAAGATGTAAATCGTTCGTTTGCTCGATTCATCGGTTTGTGGAAGATACGCGGTACACATGTCTAAGCGGGTTCCCAAGGTTTCTTGCAAAACCCGAAACGATACGAGTATTTTGATCCGAGGTAATTGGCAATGGTACACCGTGTTAGAATAGGATTCCTTAAGATGTGTTTGAACAAGTTAGTTAGGGTTCGAAAATGTTTGTTAGGACTATTCACCCTCGTGGCGAATACTAATGTAATATGAAGGGTTTTCTCTATCCACTGAGAAATGTTACAAGAAGTTTCCTTATACGGAAGTGCGAGTGATAAAGATAGGAGTGAAATGAGAACTTAGAGTAGAGTGAGTTTACACCTCGAGGTTGCCATATCGAGCATCTAGTTGTCAAAGGGCGAGGTTTGAATAAGAAATGAGATAGTATACGTAGTTGTATAGTTCGGGGTTGAATAGCAGTCGGCCGATTATCCGAAACGCAAGGACGTTAAGTCAAAGAAGAGTGAAGTATCCTTGGATTGTGTGTTATCTTAAGTTCCAGTAATATCAGATGGTAACGGTGAAATAACAGAGGTATGTGATGGGGTATGTGATGACAAGAAAATTGATCGGGTCCACAATTTAAGTATTCGAATTCGTCGTGCAAAATAACGAATTTCAGTTACGTCGATTTTGAGTCGAGAGAGTATGCCTTTCGGCGTTCAAGTAGAAATATTTCCATATTTAAGTTCCATCTGGCGCTATACGAATTTAGCTAGTAATGTTGGTGTGAAAAATCACGCTTAAGGTCCGGGCACGGAGAGGTTTAAATTTCCAACTTAATGAGTTATCGAGGGTAAAGGACGAGCATCACAAGAAAAAGTCGGAAATGAACTTTCGGTAAGGATCTAAGATTTTACGAACACAAGTCAGAGTTGTGAGGGTTTCCCGATTACGTGTGGCTTGATTTTGAGATTGATTGTAATGCCTTGACCATTAACATCATGGTCTAGAAAATTGGACTTCATTTAACTAAAATTCTCACTTGGGGACTTTCGCATAGTGTTGCTCTTTTTCTTAACATTTCGAGCGTAAGACGGTGATGTTGTTCGTTTTCCTTCTTTACCGGAATAGGCTAAGATATCATCTATAAATACGATAACGGATTCGTCTATATAAATTTGCATACGCGGTTCAGGAGGTTTATGAATACGTACGGAGCCTTAGATTAACTGGACGGTACTAAGAGAGATTCACAACTATTGTAGCGAGTTCGGAAAATGGTTTAGGAGACATCGTCTCCCTCAATCTGCAAGTGATGATAACAAGGATGGAGATCGATTTGGTATACACACGAGATACTCGTACTTGATCAAGAGGTCGTTGGTAAGGGGAAAAAGAATATCGGTCCTTAACCGGAAGTTATTTAGTTCACAATAATCAATACATATGTGGGGAAAACATTTCCTTCCTAACGATTAGGTTTTGGGCTCTCTATTATCCACCCAATAAGTTTAACGTATATCCTCCGATAAAATTTATAGGTACACACTATTATTCCGTTGGTCACTTGAATGGCACAAGTAATGTCTAGGGAGGGGTGGTGGAGTGCATAGAGTACGAGTCAAAGTCTCGATTATAAAGCGTCTAACGGTACCCGCATCGAATAAACATGAAATATAAGGTTGTTGAGAAGAAACGTACCCGTGACTAGTTGTCATCTCGGGCTCCCTCGGTGTTAATGTTGAAATTTCGGCCGCGTGCATTGGGGTTGGTCTTCTTCTCTGGGCACGCATTCTTAAAATGACCCGGTTGGCCACATTCGAAACAAACGCCCGTCCGGTGTGCATTGGGCGCCTTTTGGGCGACGGGGGCGGCACTCCTACAATCGTTGGCCGTATGACCACTTCCTTGGCAACGGTGGCAAATTAACTTACCACATTCACCATAATGACGGTTGCGGCACTTGTTGCAAAATGGTTTGCTACATTCGCCATAATGATGTTTGTGGCACTTGTTGCAAGATGGTAGACTACCGGCATAGCCTTTCTTGTTGTTGGAGGTGAAAGGTTTCTTGGCGGGATTGTTGTTGTAGTTGCTCGATTGGGGGACCTCCCATTTTCTTTTGTTGTCACCCGACTCATCCTCGGTTTTAGATGCCGGCACTTCAATTTCGTCTACCGTTTTGATCAATTGACGGGCCATATTCAAGGCCTCTTGGTGAGTAGTGGGTTTGGATGACATTACTCCTTGTTTGATGCTCTTGGGGAGACCATCCATGTAAAGTTCAACTCTTAATGATTCGGTACTCACGAGGTTTGGGCACATCAAGGCTAGCTCATAAAATCGTTGATTATAGGCCTTTAGGTCATTCCCGACCGCTTTTAAAGTTCTTAGTTCGTGTTCAAGCTTACGGGTCTCTTCGCGCGGGAAGTATTCGGTGATCATCTTTTTCTTTAAGTCAGCCCATGAGAGAGTGTGGGCTTCATCGATACCCACCGATAGCACATACGTATTCCACCATGTGAGGGCGATACCAGAGAAAGTGTGGGTGGAGTATTTGACCTTGTCTTGATCCCGACAACCGCTTATGCTAAAAACGGCTTCTGTTTGCTCAAACCATCGGGTGAGCATAACCGGTCCTCCGGTCCCATCAAAAGTGTGAGGTTTGCACCCCATGAAGTTCTTATAGGAGCATCCTTCGTTTGAATTACCGGCACCATTGTTGTTGTTGTTGTTGTTGTTGTTGTTGTTGTTGTTGTTGTTGTTGTGATTGTTGTTATTGTTGTTGTTGTTGGATAAGTGACCGGCCATGGCCGCATCCACGGCGGTGGCTATCATACGTTGGAGGGCTTGTTCAGGAGTTTCGATAGGAGCGCGTCGACGAGCCATTGTTCCTTCAAAACACAAGAATATCGTTGGTTAGTATTCTCAATAATACTAACCGTGATATGGAATAAGGATAGAGAGACAATTTTTGCTTGACTCGCCTTAAATTCTTTATGTCATAACGTCAGAACGTCCATGTGAATCACCGTAATATAATCCCGGAAATTATATTACCCTGATTTACATGTGCATTTAACATTACATCATAAAGTCAAGGTGGCGCGTCAACAAAATTTATCAACGTAAGATCAAGATCGAATACGAGTTAGATATGATGGAAGAGTTCGAGTATAATGCACAAATAGTCAAGTAATTCCTACTCCAGTCTATATGCCGGTTGTAGTCTAGATTCACCTATGTACCCTATGACTCGGGGTGGACACAAATGAACTCTAAATCCCTACAACCAATGCTCTGATACCACTTGTAGCGACCCCGACAAATCGTCAAATGATGGCGTCGTCTACGTATGGTCCCATTGCATGATCATAAGTCTTTATGACAAAGTTTAACCGAAAATATGTCGCATTCGTTTCATAAATAAGGATGTTTCAAGTTTACAAAAGTAGTTCCCATAACAAGTACATAACAAGGTTTAAAGTTCATATGAAACACGTGCGACACAGTTTAAAAGTAGTCAAGAAGACGCTCCACGTATGCAAGTATACTCGACATCCAATGCAAGTATCAAAAGTATGAGCGGAAGCATGTATCACTAAGCATTCAAAACCTGAGAAAACATGGAAGAAATCTGTCAACGAAAACGTTGGTGAAATCATAGGTCTAGTAAGTGAGTATGTAAGTAAAATAAGTTGAACCACAATTTATAGTATAAATCGATTTTCCAAATCGTTTGAATTTCCATAAGTATTGTTGTTTACCGAGCACCCAATTATCAAAGCTTAACTGTATCATTTACCTCAGCATAAAAGTGTTAGAACATACACCGTACCAAAATATATTTCATTCGCTTAACGGTAGCGAGCCGTCCGAATGAGGGTTAGTCAAACCCGTATGGATCCACACAACATAGTCTCTCTTACACCATATGATGTAACTAATGATAATTGAATTGAGGATTTTCGTTCAAACTCGTCCGTATCTTTGTATTCACAATTGTGTTCAATGTATAAAAGTATGAAAAATATATATACGTGTGAAATGTATATAAGTACGTAATGTATATGTTTCTCAGCCCACGACTTAAAAGTATAAAAGTTGTTGAAAAGTGGGACTATGATCTCACCTTGAGTGCAAGAGTTAATAAAGTACTCCAACAAGTAAATGCGTGCAAAGACAAAGCTAGTCTTGACCTAAACATATAGGTTGTATCAATAACGGTAAACACAAATGGTCAAAGATGTTCAATTAGTCCTATGGCTCGTTACGACTCGATTATAAAGCATGTGAATCAAATTGTCAAGTTTCATGCAAGATATAAGTAAAGAATCATGTTAGGAAGATTTCATAATCAATTGGTTAAGTTTGACAAAAAGTCAAACTTGGGTCGAGTCAAAGTCAACGAAAAGTCAACATGTTCGGGTCGGGCCTCGGACTATTTTTCTATGCTAGTTATTCATATATAAGCATATTAAAACAAGTTGCACGTGAATTGGAGGTCCCTAGCATGCCAAACATTTTATGTAAAACGAGCAAGTTGGACAGAATCCTGGACCCGGCTTATGCCGCGCCGCGGCCAGGTCTGTCGCGCCGCGACATTGGTCGTGGCCTGACTCCTGGTCTGTTTCAAGATTAAATCAAATTCCAAACAAACACAAAACGCAAACCGTAAACACTTAGAACTCGTATCTTATATCGTCGGAAAGCTCTTTTGACAAGGAACACAACTAAACATGTTTCATTAAACAAAAACATCATTTACAATAATCAAATTCTCGTCATGTGATCAATAAATGTTTATTTTCAAAGTTTCAAGTTCATCAAATGCATTTTGAGTTTCGGGAATCCAATTTACACATGTGATATGCCGTTTTGAAGGTAATGAAGCATACATTACTACTAAACACTAACAATTTACATTTCATGGCATTCAAGCATCAAAAGTTCATCTTAAGAACTATCAAACCCTAATCAAGAATCACAAAACCATTAATCATGTTTTTGAAGTTTTACAAATCAACCTACACATCAAAATGAGGCTAGTGATACTAGTAACACAATTAAAACATGAACTTTAACAAATTAACAACATTTAATCTTCCAAAATCAAAGATTAAGCAAGCACTTTTCATATTCAAGCTAGTTACACCAAAAACAACAAATCGAGCATACAAATTACATACACGACATCACAATGAGCCATAGACACTAATTAACACACTTTTAAGTCAAGAGCATGAATTTAAAGAAAACTAGTGATTTTAGAAAGTTACCCAAATGAGATGAAATTGGTATCAAATTGAAGAGGATGAAGAGAGGATTCCAAATATGTAATTTGTTTAGTTGTAAGCTTCCTAGATGTGATTTAGATGATGATTCTTTGATTGGGAGAATTGAAGGAAAATAGGAAAGTATGAGAGGAAAATGGAAAAAGAAAAGGAAATTAATGAATGGAGGAGGTTGAGTTTGACCATTTGACCTAGTTAAATGTTTGGCTTTTGGGCAAGTTTGGTCCCTCTAGTTTGTAGTCGGGTGCGGGAATTTACCGAACAAATTATTTTAAATTACACAAGAGTACGGGAGACGTTATAATCCCATAACGAAAATATTTTAAGAATGTAGCTAATGGAGGATACGATTCGAGATGCAGAGGATATTAGATATATAAAAAAAAGACGGCGTTAAAAGTAATTTAACGGAAAAACGCGGGATGTTACACGCAGTACAGGCTGCGCTACATACCAACAATAACCTTGGATCTAGCAGTACAGGAAATCGTGTAGGATGCACCTACAAAGAATTCACTGCCTGCAAACCTTTGGAATTTGATGGAACTGAAGGACCGATCGGATTGAAACGGTGAACCGAGAAGGTTGAATTGGTGTTTGCCATAAGTAAGTGTACTGAAGAGGACAAAGTGAAGTACGCTACGCATACCTTCACAGGTTCTGCGTTAACATGGTGGAATACCTATCTAGAGCAAGTGGGACAAGATGATGCTTACGCACTATCGTGGTCAGCATTCAAGCACTTGATGAACGAGAAGTACCATCCCAGAACCGAGGTCAATAAGCACAAGACAGAACTTAGAGGGTTACGAACCCAAGGGTTTGATATTACCACGTACGAAAGCCGATTCATAGAATTGTGCCTATTATGTCCGGGAGCATTCGAAGATGAGGAAGAGAAGATCGACGCGTTTGTGAAAGGATTACCGGAAAGAATCCAAGAAGATATAAGTTCACACGAACCCGCCTCAATACAACAGGCATGTAGAATGGCTCACAAACTAGTGAACCAGATTGAAGAAAGAATTAAAGAACATACTGCTGAAGAGGCCAATGTGAAGCAAGTCAAAAGAAAGTGGGAGGAAAATGGTGATAAGAATCACTAATACAACAACAACAGCAATTACAACAATAATCGCAACAACTATCCCAACAATCGCAACATCAATCGCAACTACAACAAATGGCCCAACAACAACAACAACAACAACAACAGCAACAGCAACTACAACAATCATCCCAACAACAATAATAACCGCAACAACAACAACAATCAGAAGCAGCTATGCCAAAGGTGTGAAAAGTATCACTCGGGGTTCTGCACCAAATTTTGCAACAAGTGTAAAAGAAATGGTCATAGCGCGACGAAGTGTGAGGTCTACGGACCAGGGGTTAACAGAACGAAAGGAACAAATGGTGTCGGAACGAGTAATGGCGGAGCAAGTAGTGTCGGAGCAAGTTATGCCAATGTAGTTTGTTATAAATGTGGAAAATCGGGCCACATTATTAGAAATTGCCCGAACCAGGAGAACAAGAATGGACAAGGCCGCGGAAGAGTTTTCAATATTAATGCGGCAGAGGTACAGGAAGACCCGGAGCTTGTTACGGGTACGTTTCTTATTGACAATAAATCTGCTTACGTTTTATTTGATTCGGGTGCGGATAGAAGCTATATGAGTAGAGATTTTTGTGCTAAATTAAGTTGCCCATTGACGCCTTTGGATAGTAAATTTTTACTCGAATTAGCAAATGGTAAATTAATTTCAGCAGATAATATATGTCGGAATCGAGAAATTAAACTGGGTAGCGAAATATTTAAGATTGATTTGATACCAGTAGAGTTAGGGAGTTTTGATGTAATAGTTGGCATGGACTGGCTGAAGAAGGTGAAAGCAGAGATCGTATGTTATAAAAATGCAATTCGCATTGTACGAGAAGAAGGAGAACCCTTAATGGTGTACGGAGAAAAGGGCAACATGAAGCTACATCTTATTAGTAATTTGAAGGCACAAAAACTAATAAGAAAAGGTTGCTATGCTATTTTAGCACACGTCGAGAAAGTACAAACTGAAGAAAAGAGCATCAATGATGTTCCCGTCGCAAAAGAATTTCCCGATGTATTTCCGAAAGAATTATCGGGACTACCTCCACATCGATCTGTTGAATTTCAAATAGATCTTATACCAGGAGCTGCACCAATAGCTCGTGCTCCTTATAGACTCGCACCCAGCGAGATGAAAGAACTGTAAAGCCAACTGCAAGAACTATTAGAACGTGGTTTCATTCGACCAAGCACATCACCATGGGGAGCTCCTGTTTTGTTTGTCAAGAAGAAAGATGGTATATTCAGGTTGTGTATCGACTACCGAGAGTTGAACAAACTTACCATTAAGAACCGCTACCCACTACCGAGAATCGACGACTTATTTGATCAACTACAAGGCTCATCTGTTTATTAAAAGATTGACTTACGTTCCGGGTATCATCAAATGCGGGTGAAAGAAGATGATATTCCAAAGACTGCTTTCAGAACACGTTACGGTCATTACGAGTTTATGGTCATACCGTTTGGTTTAACTAATGCACCAGCTGTGTTCATGGACCTTATGAACCGTGTGTGTGGACCATACCTTGACAAGTTTGTCATTGTTTTCATTGATAACATACTTATTTACTCAAAGAATGACCAAGAACACGGTAAACATTTGAGAAAGGTGTTAGAAGTATTGAGGAAGGAAGAATTGTACTCTAAGTTTTCAAAGTGTGCATTTTGGTTGGAAGAAGTTCAATTCCTCGGTCACATAGTGAACAAAGAAGGTATTAAGGTGGATCCGGCAAAGATAGAAACTGTTGAAAAGTGAGAAACCCCGAAAACTCCGAAACACATACGCCAGTTTTTAGGACTAGTTGGTTACTACAGAAGGTTCATCCAAGACTTTTCCAGAATAGCAAAACCCTTGACTGCATTAACGCATAAAGGGAAGAAATTTGAATGGAAGGATGAACAAGAGAAAGCGTTCCAGTTATTGAAGAAAAAGCTAACTACGGCACCTATATTGTCATTGCCTGAAGGGAATGATGATTTTGTGATTTATTGTGACGCATCAAAGCAAGGTCTCAGTTGTGTATTAATGCAACGAACGAAGGTGATTGCTTATCCGTCTAGACAATTGAAGATTCATGAACAAAATTATACGACGCATGATTTGGAATTAGGCGCGGTTGTTTTTGCATTAAAGACTTTGAGGCACTACTTATATGGGGTCAAAAGTATTATATATACCGACCACAAAAGTCTTCAACACATATTTAATCAGAAACAACTGAATATGAGGCAGCGTAGGTGGATTGAATTGTTGAATGATTACGACTTTGAGATTCGTTACCACCCGGGGAAGGCAAATGTGGTAGCCGACGCCTTGAGCAGGAAGGACAGAGAACCCATTCGAGTAAAATCTATGAATATAATGATTCACAATAACCTTACTACTCAAATAAAGGAGGCGCAACAAGGAGTTTTAAAAGAGAGAAATTTAAAGGATGAAATACCCAAAGGATCGGAGAAGCATCTTAATATTCGGGAAGACGGAACCCGGTATAGGGCTGAAAGAATTTGGGTACCAAAATTTGGAGATATGAGAGAAACGGTACTTAGAGAAGCTCATAAAACCAGATACTCAATACATCCTGGAACGGGGAAGATGTACAAGGATCTTAAGAAACATTTTTGGTGGCCAGGTATGAAAGCCGATATTGCTAAATATGTAGGAGAATGTTTGACGTGTTCTAAGGTCAAAGCTAAACATTAGAAACCATCAGGTCTACTACAACAACCTGAAATCCCGGAATGGAAATGGGAAAACATTACCATGGATTTCATTACTAAATTACCAAGGACTGCAAGATTGCAAGTTTACTTCCAAGATTTCTAAATCCATTCCAAGTAATCATCCAAGATTAAGAAACCTTTGTTACTTACAGTAGGTTATCTTTCTAATACAAGGTAATAATCATATTCAAACTTTAATTCAATTTCTATAACTATAACAATCTTATTTCGAGTGGAAATCTTACTTGAAATTGTTTTCGTGTCATGATTCTGCTTCAAGAACTTTCAAGCCATCCAAGGATCCTTTGAAGCTAGATCTATTTTTCTCATTTCCAGTAGGTTTATCCAAGGAACTTGAGGTAGTAATGATGTTCATAACATCATTCTATTCATACATATAAAGCTATCTTATTCGAAGATTTAAACTTGTAATCACTAGAACATAGTTTAGTTAATTCTAAACTTGTTCGCAAATAAAAGTTAATCCTTCTAACTTGACTTTTAAAATCAACTAAACACATGTTCTATATATATATGATATGCTAACTTAATAATTTAAAACCTGGAAACACGAAAAACACCGTAAAACCGGATTTACGCCGTCGTAGTAACACCGCGGGCTGTTTTGGGTTAGTTAATTAAAAACTATGATAAACTTTGATTTAAAAGTTGTTATTCTGGGAAAATGATTTTTATTATGAACATAAAACTATATCCAAAAATTATGGTTAAACTCAAAGTGGAAGTATGTTTTCTAAAATGGTCATCTAGACGTCGTTCTTTCGACTGAAATGACTACCTTTACAAAAATGACTTGTAACTTATTTTTACGACTATAAACCTATACTTTTTCTATTTAGATTCATAAAATAGAGTTCAATATGAAACCATAGCAATTTGATTCACTCAAAACGGATTTAAAATGAAGAAGTTATGGGTAAAACAAGATTGGATAATTTTTCTCATTTTAGCTACGTGAAAATTGGTAACAAATCTATTCCAACCATAACTTAATCAACTTGTATTGTATATTATGTAATCTTGAGATACTATAGACACGTATACAATGTTTTGACCTATCATGTTGACACATCTATATATATTTCGGAACAACCATAGACACTCTATATGTGAATGTTGGAGTTAGCTATACATGGTTGAGGTTGATTCCAAAATATATATAGTTTGAGTTGTGATCAATACTGAGATACGTATACACTGGGTCGTGGATTGATTCAAGATAATATTTATCGATTTATTTCTGTACATCTAACTGTGGACAACTAGTTGTAGGTTACTAACGAGGACAGCTGACTTAATAAACTTAAAATATCAAAATGTATTAAAAGTTTTGTAAATATATTTTGAACATACTTTGATATATATGTATATATTGTTATAGGTTTGTAAATCAACCAGTGGCCAAGTCTTACTTCTCGACGAAGTAAAAATCTGTGAAAGTGAGTTATAGTCCCACTTTTAAAATCTAATATTTTTGGGATGAGAATACATGCAGGTTTTATAAATGATTTACAAAATAGACACAAGTACGTGAAACTAAATTCTATGGTTGAATTATCAAAATCGAATATGCCCCTTTTTATTAAGTCTGGTAATCTAAGAATTAGGGAACAAACACCCTAATTGACGCGAATCCTAAAGATAGATCTATTGGGCCTAACAAACCCCATCCAAAGTATCGGATGCTTTAGTACTTCGAAATTTATATCATATCCGAAGGGTGTCCCGGAATGATGGGGATATTCTTATATATGCATCTTGTTAATGTCGGTTACCAGGTGTTCACCATATAAATGATTTTTATCTCTATGTATGGGATGTGTATTGAAATATGAAATCTTGTGGTCTATTGTTACGATTTGATATATATAGGTTAAACCTATAACTCACCAATATTTTTGTTGACGTTTAAAGCATGTTTATTCTCAGGTGAATACTAAGAGCTTCCGCTGTTGCACACTAAAATAAGGACAAGATTTGGAGTCCATGTTTGTATGATATTGTGTAAAAACTGCATTCAAGAAACTGATTTCGATGTAACATATTTGTATTGTAAACTATTATGTAATGGTCGTGTGTAAACAGGATATTTTAGATTATCATTATTTGATAATCTACGTAAAGCTTTCTAAACCTTTATTTATGAAATAAAGGTTATGGTTTGTTTTAAAAATGAATGCAGTCTTTGAAAAACGTCTCATATAGAGGTCAAAACCTCGCAACGAAATCAATTAATATGGAACGTTTTTAATCAATAAGAACGGGACATTTCAAAAATCAGATCTAATAAGATTAGGATTAGTGGTTTTATACCTTTAAAACACAAATTGCTTATACCAATAGATGGAGAACGATGAGAGGAAGCACTTTCGTGAAGAAGGTTTAATCAAACAAGCCAAAATTGATAGTGATGGAGGATGATGAAGGTGTCGATGATGATGATGAATGAGAGACTGATTTCAGTTGTGATTTAGGTGGAGGAGGGTATAATTTTGATACATGATGGATTAGGGCTAGGTTAGGAGGCTAATGGACCACTTATTAGTCAATCGGGCCACAAAATAATCCAAACGGATGAGCTAGAAGGGGGTGGCCGATTGGGAGCTGAAATTAAGTGTCCATGGACTCCTCTAAGTCACTAGATAAATTCATTGGTCCTCCGTTACGTGTTGTTGGCCGAAAACGCGAACCGAATAGCTAAACGTTAATTTCTCGCGTCTATAATCTATAAAAATTCTAATAAATCAAAAGTATTTTTAAATCATAATAATTATATAAATAATTATTAAAGTGAATTACATTATGTTTTGGCTTGCTAGTACGCTAAGTGTGGTTCGTTTCTAGTTGCCGTTAACCAAAATCGAATTCCCAGAACGTTAACCGATCGTTAAAACGCATCCCACCAAGTTTAATTCATTAAATATCTAATAAATTAAATATGTTTTTCTTAAAGTTAATAATTATTAAAAATAATTATTTTATCAAAAATTGAACGTTTCGCAGTCTCACGGGACCTCTGTTGCCGTTTTCAAAGGCGTACCGTTTTCTCAGTATTTCAAAACATGAAATAGATTTTCCGGCTAATATAATCATATATTAAACTTAGTAGTTCTTCATAAACTCAAGTATGCATTTAATTAGATCAAATACACAAAATTCAAGTAAGTTCCGTTAAATAACTTAACGGACAGTTAACGAAGCTTAACGAAAATAGCAGGGGTTGTTACACCAAATGACCGTTTGCCAAATCTTTCGACCCAAATCCGACAAAACACTCGATGAGGAACCGT
The DNA here is from genome assembly GCF_046630445.1 of Rutidosis leptorrhynchoides. Taxonomy (NCBI): domain Eukaryota; kingdom Viridiplantae; phylum Streptophyta; class Magnoliopsida; order Asterales; family Asteraceae; genus Rutidosis; species Rutidosis leptorrhynchoides. Next base: position 26,664,982 of record NC_092336.1, read on the forward strand.
TAAGGAGCTCACCAATACTTAAGTTCGCCGAAATATTAAAACTCCACCAATCGAACACTTTAGACCAAACATCTAGCACATGATTACAAAAAAGAAGCGCATGATCAACCGTGTCGACATCACCTACATAACACATATTTTTGGATCTATTTGATGTCCATTCAAAGCTTCTCAGTTATATTCCGTTAAGTAACATCAAGCTACTCAACTTATTATTGCCGAAGACACTCGAATTCCTTGTTTACCAAATCATAAAACTCGAAACTCAAATTACCGCTCGCCAAAGGTCTTTGCCAAATGGTGATGGTAAGTTATAACCATATCCTAAGAATGTACTGGCCCGGGTGTTAAGTCCAACTCAAGCAAAAAAGTAGAGCTGTTAATTATAAGAAGCCTTACATTACAAATGTTCATTTTGTTAATTGCAAACGTTACATTCATATGTTGTTGCCACATTGACTCTTGTGTATAGTAAATTGGTATCCATCGTTAGTACAAGTTGTTACGTGATGATGCATTTTTCTATAGTATTATATACAAAATTACCATAAAATGCACATTTTGTTAATTGCACACAATTCGCTTGTCGGAAATAAGTGTCCACATTTTCACTCTAATTTTTCAAAATAATGTGTTCATTTTCAAAGATAGTTAATTAATCAAATAATTTGTTACTTTCACTTACATTTCTTCACAAAAATTTATGTCAAAAGTAAAATTAACATTTGACTCTCAAAAAGAAAAAATATCTATAATTTGTGTATAATTGTGTATCTAATAGGAAACAGATGAAGTATAACATTGTTGGAAGTATATATCTTTTACGTAGACTTGACTTTACACAAGCTTTAATCATACTACGAGAGATACAATGCAATTATGCAAAGTACTACTATATTCTATTTCTATATTCTATGAATATACGGATAAAAAATTAAGAGTAAAAGATGCTTTTTAGAAGAGAAGAGTGCTTTATGTGTTTGCATTTCTTATCACACAGAAATTTTGAAATCTGTGAAAGGAAAAAGGAGAGATTATACCGACTTTTACTAAGGTTTTTACTCTCTTCAAATTTTATTCCTTTTTGGAGTTACTTTATTGACAATATATATATATATATATATATATATATATATATATATATATATATATATATATATCGCGTGATAATTATCTTATGTGTCAATTTCTGGTTAATTACAGTCACCTATCAACTTCACCTTTACTTCTGCCATGTATCAGTCTATTAGTTATCTTCTATATTATTAATTCGGTAGTGTAATTCCACGTGGCTCGGCCACATTAATCCTCAACAAATACTTTTTTCTCATAATTTTGAATTAAAAAATTGGTTAATTTTGTATAGCTGACGGGTGTCCTAATCAATCACACACGGATTAAATCAAACTATTTTTCTCTCTCTTCAAACCGTCGCTCTCCTAAACAAAGATTCACCCTAAATTAGGGTTACCTTCGATTGCATCCGCCACCGATCAAATCTCATTCAAAAAGATCGATAAATTAAATCGCCGTTCATCAACCCTGAGTAGGCATCGATGTTAATTGGGATAATTGGAGGTGTTTTCAGGTAATCGATTTTAGGTTTCTATACTACTCACGTTATCAGATAAAAGCATTGTAAATGCTAATACATCTCATGATTTGATTCAACGGTCTGTTAATCCACAAAAATTGTTCATCAGCAAACAATTAATTATCACTTTAACTGATAATCGATCTACACAATACGTATTTTGACTTTTTTGTTTGGCGTGGACAAAATTGCTGTAAATCTGGAGTAATATAAACAACCAAATCGTGATGTTGTTTTCGATTATAAGGTTTGTTAACTGTAATTTACACAGTTTCGTATTGGTGATACTAATTTTTTTTTTTCATTTACTCTTTCCGATACGTATCTAATTTATGCACTTACAGGTTCATGTGTATACGGTTTATCATTGTTATGAGCGATTCATCGACTTTTTTGAGTGAGATAGATTTCGACGATGCAGGACTCTTTCGTTATATTGGTAATATGGTTTAAAAGTTTTTCAATTTATCTATTCCATTTACAAGATTATCTGTCCAAACGGATTATCGCACATTGTGTTTAGGGTTTTAATTGTGTCAAGATCTGAATTTTGTTAAGCTTGGATGGTTTTGTGACTGTTGTTTGACTTTTCTTCGTGTAAAGATCTGAACTTTAATGAGTTTGGATTGTTTTGTGATGAGTTTGATTGTTTTAGTATATGGTTCTGATTATTATAACTGATTTTGCAGAGATCATCATTGGTTACTGGGGTTGTATTAGCTCATGCACCAATTGCTTTCTTACTAAATTCATTTCTGGAGATTCATCAGAATTGGTTAGTTAGCATTGTAGTTTGGGCAGAAAGTTTCTGAAAGACACTCTGTTGAGGTAATTCAATTCATGCTGGATGAAAATAATGTGACTGATATGATAATATTAATCCGATAAGAACATAACATAAATAATGTGACTGATATGATAATAATAGTTTAGTATGAGATCAATGAAATGAAACATATTCTATAATCTAACATTCATGAAATAGAAGGTTTTGCAGCTGTTGAACATAATCTTGAAGCTATCTGCCATATTGCAAGTGTAGTAATAATATTGACACTGCCTTTATATTCCTTTCATAATGTGTCCCACATTTACTAATGTCATGGTAAACACATGTCAAATGTATTATAAGGTCAATTGATGATGATGATGATGATGATACTATCCCTTTTTTCTATCCTTTTATTCACATTACTTGCTACAAGTGATAAGATGGGTGGGTGGGTCGGGTCAAAATTACCAAGTAAGAGTTGAATATGTCTTATTTATAATAATAAATGTTAATGTTAATGTTATTGGTGGTGGTTGATTCATGACAAAGAAACATGAAAGTATAAACATGAAAGTAGAAATATATTATATATTCAAACTTCAATTGTTTATTAAGTATGTTATTGATGATATGAAGTTGTTATTATGATTAGGTTTTGATTTTGAAAGAAAATGATTGTCAGTTGAAAGAATATAGTTAAAAGTGTAATTGTCGTCTATTTTGATTCTTTGACCTGTTTGGACCATTTTGTCTCAAATGGAGTTTTTGTTAATTTTGACACCTCCTCTATGCTATATTAATCGAAACTGAAGGGTTTTGTATTTTGAAAATAAGTTTTGAGTTAATTTCGGTTAAAGTGGAAATTTATGACCCATTTGGGTTATAAGGCCTTACTTTGACCGTCTCTTTAATGTATCGAGCATGAACTAGGGTTTAATTGGGAAGAAATTCGGATAGTTGAATAACTGATTGGTTCTCAGTCTTTTTGTATACGTCTTTGCTGTAGAAGTGGAGCATGGAAGCAAGAAAATCACATCTTATTAAGGGAGGGTTGGTAAACTTTTAAATAGAAGGTCGAAGCAACGAATCAGGTAATAATTTCCATATGAGTTATGTTAAATATATGATGTTTTTCTGTCTTTTAGGCTAATCGATTTATTATTAAAATATTTTACAAATCCAAGATTCACTTCGAATGTATAGCTCTAAGTTGCAGCCAACTGAATAAACCTGCAATTTAATGCCCATTTGGACCCTTTTAAACTGTTAGGTGATTTTGGTGTCAACGTGGGTAATGATCAATTTGGACACATCCACTTTGTTCCACTAAGTATGTTCGCAAATTTTGATGTTTAAAATATGAGTTTTAGGTATATTTTCGTTAAGGTTTTTATTTTGACCCGTTTAAAAAAAATTGTGCATAAGTCCACCTGTTTGGGTAATTTCTAGAATTTTAAATTAACAACACTTCTAAAATGTGAACTCCGAGCTGTGGACTGATTTTGGATCATTCAGGTATATTGAATAAAAATTTGGGCCGTCAACCAATTTTGGTTTCATTGTTGGTAAAAGGTGTCAAAATAACTCTCGAGTCTACTTTGCATTTTTGTAAGTTAACAGTGGTTAAGTTTTGATGTAAACTAATAATTGGGATAAAAAGTATGTTCGACAAGCTTCAAAATGATATACGATACGTTTGGGTTTGACAAGTCTAAACCGATTTTTAACGAGTGTCAAAAGAAGACGTTGCAACTGCAGAAACTAAATACTGGATTTTTTTCAGTCACTAATAGCAAGTGCATTTTTTGACTTTTTGGATTGTTTTCGTAAAGTCACAACTTTCGAGCCGTGATTTATTTTATATTATTTTCCTTTGTTCGAGTCGTATATGATGTGTTGCATTCTTAAAGGTAGAAAATCTCAGTTTTATTAATTCAATTAGTTGCTATGTTTTGTGTTGTTCAGGTATGATGTTTATAAGTTTGAACTTAATTCTAATTGTTTTTAGTGTATATGCAGGTACAATATGTAATTAACTGATTTATAGGGTTTATGATACCACATGTTTTTTCTGAAACTTGCAGATGATATAGTATGGCTACACATTTGATAAATTATAGGTCAGACATACAGAAGGATGTATTCGAAATCCAGGAAAGGAAAAGGTGATCCTGAATAATATGTTTCAAAACATGTATGCCAATAACCCATTTGAGGTATGTTTTCAATATACCCTTACAAAATTTCATCACTTTAGTCGCAAAATTAGCGTCAATTTGATGACTATGTTCCAGAAACCTGCAAAATAAAACTAATGAATTTCATATGAAGCTTTCTAATTTTGTCGAAAATCAATTTCTAATCAGGAAAGATTTCTAAACAGACAAACCCGTGCTTATTTGATTTGTGTAATTCTGGTGTTTTTTGTTCAATTGTTGACCAAAACCCATGCTAATTAGGAATAAATGATTGACTTATCATTTTATAATATTAGCTTGAAGAGAAGTGGTAAAGGAAAGAGACCTGGAAAGGGTGGAAACAAATTCATGAAAAGTGTTGATCTCGGATTTAAGACTCCTAGAGAGGCTGCTGAAGGTATGTTTATAACCTCTTTTTATAAGTACTATCTACTATATATGTTGGTTGTTTGTATATTATATTATTAGGATACTGAGTTGTTCAACCTACTGAGGTAATTTGTAGTTATAGGATTGTTACCTTTAAATACTTAAATATGGGTCATCTATGATATCTTTGATAATTACTTTTTTTTTAATTAGTAATTACTGCAAATAAAATTATTATTTCAACAATATTAGTTGTGAAGCTCCCTCTGTCAGATGTTAATTATTCAGTTGGTAATTTTTTAATACTACATTTGAAACTGAAATTGAATCGTTGATGATCGATGCCTAAAAAACTTTGACCTGTGTTTGATTCTGTACATCTTCACATGTTCTAATGTTGCTTTGGTAGAGTTATTTAAGGAATAATGTGTTAATCTTTGCTATTGTTTGTTTAAATCATAACTATATTGTGTGTTTATATTAAAGCAAGTATAAGTATTTAGTTGTCAATAACATATATAATTATTGATTGAATTGGAACTGTATCACACAAGTTGTCTGCATGTTGAATAAGTATTTGTCTTCTCTGAAGATAAAACTAAGAATGCATATGTAATTATATGTTTTATGTTAATGCATCTAAAGTCTAAACCAACAACAACATTTAGATGGCTATCATTAATCAATATAATATAATGATATTCATTATGCTCCATTTTATTGAGAGGCTTAATTTCAACAAGTAGTTAAGGCCAACTTATTATCACAAATATTTATTAAGATTCACATGGTTCATCTAATTGGCACAAAGATTAGTTGCACATTTTGAGCGGGATTTGCATATATGCTATATGATCACATCTTTCAAACCGCTACGAGTAGATGTGTGTTGTCATCCATCTATTTGGGAGGACCAAAAAATATTTGGCTCTTCTTTTATAGTTGATTAATTTTCATACTCATTGTTTCATAAGTACCATCTTATGAAGTCAATACATGTCAACTAAGTATGAGTACTTATAGGACTGAAAACTAAGCCTGTAAAACTGCTCGAGTTGGGTCAAGAAGAGCCAAATAGGTTTGAATAAAAACGGGTCATGGGTCGATCGGGTCTAAAATTCAAACGGTCGAACGGGTCAAGTACAAACTAGTTGGGTCGGGTAAAATTACTGTTTGACATGTTAGACTCTATTTGACCATATTGAGCATCCAGTAAAATTACTACTTTGTAAGCTTTTTGTTTTTTATTCGACTCATGTTAGTATTTATTAACTTGGCAGTGGCAAAAATGTGAGGAAGGCTCAACCACAAGTAGATCTTAAAACACTAATGTGTGTTTGGTAGGTGGGACAACAAGGAAGTGACAAGTAGTGATGGGTATATGACGCTTCAAACCAAAATTTGACTTTGCTTTCATAAATCAAAGAAGCAAAAAAACATCTGGTGAAAGTGAATGCACATCATTCGTTGCCAGTTGCCACCATATCTAATGGGTTCCAAAACAATGGCCATCAAATGCCCATAAAATGTGAGCGCGATACCTTTTACCAATGGCTATCAAAAGCTTATAATTGTTACTAATTTTCTGCATAAAGTTGCAATGACAATCAATAAAAATCAAGGACAATCTATATCACACGTTGGTTTATTTCTTCTAAAACCAATCATGGACAACTTTAAATGGTTCGTATTACTTTAAAATCTATTTATAACTTTTTAGTATTTTGTTAATCAATTTTAATACTTTATAACATGTACATTGTTTAAAGGACGAAACTGGAGATGTTAATGGACCGGATCAAGAGGATAAATTGTCATGTATGATCATATACGTCTAATAATTTTAATGTTATTACTACTGCTACATACCATTCAACATTGATTCATATCATTCACATGAAGGATATATAAAAGGTTTTGTCACCGTTCGAGCAATGTATGTAACTATCAACAATCACAACTTAGTTTCATTACGAGTCCCCGTGACACGCACCGCCCACAGTCTCATAAATATAAAGCTCTGATTATCAATAATGTTGGTGGTGTGTTTTGCTATTATCGTATTTAGTAGTCTTAATTTATAGGTTTTGTGTAAAAAACATAGTTAAGGAATTCACCAACTAAAATACTTGTGACACTGACTATATGATATGATTACTTTATATATCATTTTAAGATTCAAGATTGTTTGCGGAAGAGTTCCCGTACAACACACACGCTCTTAAATCCTACGTGTCGATTAGTGTGATTCGAGTGTCAATATTAACGCAATCCTACGTGCAACGCACGAGATCTTAAATCCTATTGTGTTTATTTGCTAATAACATGTTGATATCATTGATTTGCTTTTACGTTCATGCTTGGGCTCATTTAGTGTGATTCGAGTGTCAATATTAACATTGAAGGTTTATGCTTGTGAAGTTTGGTATTTTTTTACATGTCACCGAATAATATACTAAGACTAATAGTTACGTTCATAAATTAATTTATAAATTACGGATATAATATTGTTTCGTTAAATTGTTTGGATAATCGGGAGGGTTTTGTTTGTAGAGCTGCCGCCTACGCGCTCTTAAAGTATTTCTACCTTAAAATGCTATCATCAACAAATAATGGTGTACAAATAGTAACGATTATGAGAACTATTTCTTAGAGCTGCCGTGCAACAAATGAGCTCTAAAAATCTATGTATGAACTATAATTTATCAAAGTTTTACTAATGTGTGTTGTTTACAAAAACATATTTTACTAATTCAATCACAACGGTACTTTTGACATTTTTCATATAATATCGTTATTTTATATATAAGTTTAAAAAACCAATAATGTTTGCGGATGAGTCCCCGTGCGGGCTTATAAATCTAGTTTTCATATATTAATTGAATTATTAGATAATTTAGTTTAATTTAATATACATATTTCATTACTTAAAATATTATATTATTATATAAATATTTATTAATATTAACTGTAGATATTATATTATAATTATATTAATAATATTATATATTTTATTATTATTATGAAATTGTTTTAAATGGTCATAAATAATATTATTTTAAATGATACATTAATTTAATACAAATATTGATAACATATATATATATATATATATATATATATATATATATATATATATATATATATATATATATATATATATATATATATATATATATGTTATAATTCAGTAGGCTTATAACTACTTTTAGTGGCCTATGCTTAGCAATAAGACTTCTTATTATATAAGATTTGAATGGAGAGTAAAGAATAAGACTTGCATATAGTGTAAGAATTGGTGCATCATATGCTTAAAATTGTATGCATATTTATACTACAAGAATCACTATACAAAAACTATTCATGTTCATTTTTCAAATGAGGAACAGTATGAAGATAAGATATGGGGTAATAATATTGGTCATTCACTCTTAGATTTCATATCTTGTATAGTCAATGATATCAGAACACTCCCCCTTGAATGACAATTTTATTAGAGAACAACTAGTACTGCCTCGTTAAAAACCTTGCTAAAGAAAACCCAGTTAGAAAAATTTTAGCTAAGGGAAAAAGAGTGCAGCATAGAGTTGACTCCCCCTGAAGTGGACATCGCTGAGCTGTTACATCTTTTGAACATGCCTCATGCCAATATTGTGAACGTGTTTTCTTAAAGTAGCAGTTGGGAGTGATTTGGTGAAAAGGTCGGCAGAGTTGTTACAGGATTGAACATATTTCATTTCAATCTGGTTGTCTTTAATGAGATTTTGAGTATATGAGAAAAATCTTGGAGGTATGTGTTTTGTTCGGTCACTTTTGATATATCCTTCTTTCATCTGTGCTATGCAAGCTGCATTATCTTCATAGATAGTTGTTGGACATTTATCGCGCTCTACTCTACAAGAATCAGTAATGAGTTGTGTCATTGATCTCAACCAAAAACATTCCCAAGTAGCTTCATGTAATGCGATCACTTCGGCATGATTTGATGATGTTGCAACAAGTGTTTGTTTTTGAGAACGCCATGATATTGTGGTACCTCCATTTAGGAATACATATCCATTTTGAGATTTAGCTTTATGTGGATAAGATAAATAACCTGCATCTGCATAACCAACCAAATCATGTTTTGATTCGTTAGAATAAAATAATCCTAAATCAGTAGTTCCTCGAAGGTATCAAAATATGTGTTTGATCCCATTCCAGTGTCTTTTGGTAGGAGCTGAGCTGAACCTTGCCAACAAATTAACTGCAAAAGAAATATCAGGTCTTGTACAATTTGTAAGATACATAAGAGCTCCAATTGCACTAAGATATGGTACTTCTGGTCCCAGGATATCTTCATGATCTTCACAGGGACGAAATGGATCAGTGTCAACATTAAGTGATCTAACAACCATAGGAGTACTTAATGGTTTTGCCTTGTCCATATTGAAACGTTTTAAAATCTTTTTCAGTATATGTTGTTTGATGTACAAGTAAACCATTAGGCATATGCTCAATTTATAAACCAAGGCAATACTTGGTTTTTCCGAGATCTTTCATTTCAAATTCTTTCTTTAGAAGTTGAATGGCTTCATGGATTTCTTTATTTGAACCTATGATGTTAAGATCATCAACATAAACAGCTATGATCACATATCCGGATGTTATTTTCTTAATGAAAACACATGGGCAAATAAGATTATTGATATACCCTTTGCTTATCAAGTAATCACTTAATCGTTTATACCACATGCACCCATTGTTTCAACCCATATAAAGACCTTTGTAACTTGATTGAGTACATTTCTTTGGGTTTTGCATTGGTTGCTTCTGATACCTTAAATCCTTCAGGTATCTTCATATATATATCACTATCAAGTGATCCATATAGATAAGCAGTCACAACATCCATGAGATGCATTTCTAAATTTTTAGAAACTGCCAGACTGATTAAGTATCTAAAAGTAATTGCATCCATAACAGGAGAATAAGTTTCCTCATAATCAACTCCTGGTCTTTGAGAAAAACCTTGAGCTACAAGTCTAACTTTATACCTTGTAACTTCATTTTTCTCATTTCTTTTTCGCACAAAAACCCATCTATATCCTACAGGCTTCACATCTTTAGGTGTGAGAATGATAGATCCGAAAACTTTTCTTTTATTGAGCGATTCAAATTCAGCTCGTATTGCTCTTTTTCAATGATCCCAATCATACCTATTTTGATATTACATGACAGATTTTGGTTCTGGATCATCATCATCATTCATGATGTCATATGCAACATTATATGAAAATATCTCATCAAGATTTTGCATTTCATTTCGATTCCATAATATTTTTGAATGTGCATAATTGATTGAAAATTCCGTATTGACATCATCAATCTCCTCTGCAGAAGGAGTATTGATTTGTGGTTCTTCTTGAACACTTTCTTTTACCTCATTATCAGATGATTTTCTTTTTCGAGGATTTTTATCTTTGGAACCAATTGGTCTCCCACGTTTCTGGTGTGGCAAAGACTCAAGAGTGACATTATTGCCAGCTTTTGAAATTTCAATTCGAGCTGTAGCATTTACTGCTGGTATATATGATTTAGTCACTCTTTTTGTATCTATAAATGCATCAGGCAATTTATTCGCAAGTTCTTGCATATGCATTATTTTTTGAACTTCGGTCTCGCATTCTTTTGTGCGAGGATCAAGATACATTAATTGAGGTTCACACCATGAAACATCATTTTCTTTATTTTTTTATTTCTCCCCCTAATCTAGGGAACAATGTTTCATTAAAGTGACAATCAGCAAAACGTGCTGTAAAAACATCACCCGTCATGGGTTTAATATATCTTATGATTGAAGATGTTTTATATTCAACATATATTCCCATCCTTCTTTGAGGACCCATTTTAGTGCGTTGTGGTGGTGCGATAGGAATATAAACCGCACAACCAAATGTTCTAAGGTGGAAAATATTTCGCTGATGGCCAAAATCAAGTTGCAAGGGAGAATATGTATGACTTGCACTTGGCCTAATGCGAATTAGTGAAGCAACATGTAAAATTGCATGACCCCATACAGATACTGGGAGTTTTGTTCTCATTATCAATGGTTTAGCTATTAACTGCAATCGTTTAATTAGTGATTCGGCTAAACCATTTTGTGTATGTACATGAGCAACAGGATGTTCAACAACAATCCCAATAGACATGCAAAAATCATTAAATGCTTGAGATGTAAACTCACCAGCATTATCTAATCTCACCCTTTTAATTGTATAATCAGGGAAATGTGCTCTCAATTTAATAATTTGAGCAAGAAATTTTGCAAATGCCATGTTTCGACTTGATAATAGTCAAACATGAGACCATCTACTAGATGCGTCTATTAGGACCATGAAATATCTAAATGGTGCACATGGTGGATGAATTGGTCCACATATATCACCTTGAATTCTTTCAAGAAACATTGGTGATTCTTTTTCAACCTTAAGAGGTGACGGTCTTATTATCAATTTTCCAAGTGAGCATGATGTACATGGGATAATTGCATCATGAGGGATCTTTTGATCCGTCAATGGATGTCCATGTGTATTTTGAATTATTCTTTTCATCATTGTTGATCCTGAGTGGCCTAATCTTTCATGCCACAGATTTATCATTACAGGATCACATGCCTTTTCATTAACTACCATGTGTGTTTCTGATACATTTATATATGTATAATGTAAACTAGAACTAAGTCTTGGTAGTTTTTCAATCACGTGCTTCTTGTCAGTGATACTTAAATATTTATCATTTTCTGTAGTCACTGACTGATAATCATATCCATTTTGGTATTTGTCAGAGAAGCTTAACAAATTTCTTTTTGATATGGGAGAAAATAAGGCATTTTTTATCAAAAAATTTGTACCATTTGGTAACATGAATTTTGCCTTTCCCATTCCTTTTATTAAATCCACAGGACCTGATATAGTATGTACCGTTCCTTCTGTTGTTTTAAAATCAGTGAAATATTTTTTAGATTTGAGTATAGTGTGTGTGGTACCACTGTCTGCAATACAAAGATCCCCACCATTTGACTAATTTTGCACTCCAGTAGTGTACATCATGAACTTCAAAATATGAGAAACAAATAATGAGTACATAATTCATCAATATATTACATTCAAAAATATGTTATAAACGAAAATACAAAATAAGGAAACATATAGTAAAGTAGATATGGTATAGATCGTAAATCTACATCCATTTATTTGATATGGACATATAATAGAAAATTTATTCATTAAAGTAGTCACTTATTGGCTCAGTGATTTTTGTATCAAGGTCATCCACAAGGTTTGCCTCTTTTCCTTTTTCTTTTAGGGATTCCTGATATTGATTAACAGAATATTGATTTGTTCGACAGTTTTTAGACCAATGTCCAATTTTACCACATCGATAACAAGAATCTTCAATATTCTTTGAAGAGCTTCCTTCAACATTATGATTTGTGGGATTATATGGTGGTTGAAATTTATAATTTTGTGGATTATTATTTCTTTGTCCACGACCACGACCACCGTATCCATTACGACCACGACCACCACCACGACCATTACCATAAGGGTGATTTCGAACATAGTTATGATTTTTATTATTGTTATGGTAATTTCCATGATGATGGTTTTGGCCAATATGACCACGAACTCGCCCACGTCCTCGTCCAGGTGCATTTCTTTTTTTATTATTATTGTTAATAGCATTAGCTTCAGGGAATGCTAGCGCACCCGTAGGACGAGATTCTTGATTCTTCATCAGTAATTCTTTATTCACTTCTGCGACTAAGAGATAAGTTTGAAGTTTGGAAAAAGTTTTGTAATTCTGCAATCTTAAATTTTCTTGTATAGTAATGTTTGCAGAATGCACTGTGGAGAAAGTTTTTTCCATCATATCAGCATCACTTATTTCTTTACCACAAAATTGAAGCTTTGAACAGATCTTGAACATGGCCGAGCTGTATTCACTTACCTTTTTAAAGTCTTGGAACCTTAGATTTCTCCATTCTTCCCTCGCAGCTGGGAGTAATATTTCCTTTTGATTATCGAATCTACTCTTGATACTTTTCCATAAAACATGTAGATCTTTGATAGTGAGATACATATGTTTTAAGGTGATATCAATATGTTTGCGAATAAAAGCAATTGATTTTAATTTATCTTGATCAGAGCAAGTATTGTTTTCTTTTAAAGTTTCTAGAATACCCAATGATCCAAGATTTATTTCTACATCCATGACCCATGATGTAACGACCCGTCAAAATCTCTATTGACGCAGCACATTAATCATTGATTCCACAGTGAGGTTTTGACCTCTATATGATACGTTTTGATAAAATATTGCATTCATTAAAATAAGTGACTTTCTAAACATAGAAAGTTATAAACATGTGGGCGAGTGCTTAGGTATAAGCAAAACCCCAAAATACATAAGTCTTTAATTTACAGGTTGACATCACAGTCCAATTATTTATTACACAACGCAGTTTTATTTTGAATGCAATAAACTTTGTACAAAGCATGAGAGACTCCATGCAGGCAACAAGCACATCACAGCGGAAGCAGTCTAAGGACCTGAGAATAAAACATGCTAAAAAGGTCAACACGAATGTTGGTGAGTTATAGGTTTAATTGCTTTAGTCATAAACATATATAAAGATAGACCACAAGATTTCATCAAAAGTTTATCAATAGATTCTACGTAACAGAGCACCCTGGTAACTAAACTTAACGCTATAATGATAATTACCTCATTCGTTTTAATACACGCAAACCAACGTGTCATAAACTCAAATAACATACGTCCGTTAAAAGGCTAGCGCTCTAGCTCGGACGGGGATGTCAAGCCCTATGGATCTATATACAATTATTCGCGTCCACCAGTCCATATCCTATGTACTGGCAGCTACTAGTTACCAAAGCTAAGGGATTTTCAGTTTAACTCAGTGTAGAATTTAGTATGTACTTGTGTCTTATTGTGTTTAAAATAAATTGCATGTATTCTCAGCCCAAAAATATTTAAAGTATTTAAAAAGGGAGACTATAACTCACGGTTCAATATTGAGACTCAATATTGTAGGCAAATTGCGTAGACGTAATGATGGTAGATGACTGTATGGTTGGCCTTGGATTCAAGAACAATACCCCGAACAATACCCAATATTTCCTTAGCTTAAAACGGTTTGAAACCCGAATTAAAAACACCCTCGTATATACCTTATTATTATTAAACTTAAATTTAAAATTATAATTATAATATAAATATAAATATATACTGAAAATTTATTGTGAAATATAACATCGAGTAAACTGCCTTTTATAGGCATGTTTCCTGATTTTGGTCCCCATGATATCGCATGGGTTTTCAGTGCTTTTGCCATGCGATCGCATGGCGTTTTGTTTGCTAGTTCGTCGACATAATATTTACTGTAGCAAATAGTGTTTTTGGTCCCCATGCGATCGCATGGGTTTTCAGTGCTTTTGCCATGCGATCGCATGGCTAGGCTGAACAGCTCATTTCTGCTTGTTTTCTAGTTCGTCGACATCAAATAGTGTACTGTAGCAAATAGTATTTACTGTAGCAACAGTGTTTATTGTAGCAAATAGTGTTTACTGTAGTAAATAGTGTTCACTGTAGCAAATCACTGTAGCACTGTAGCAAAATACGGTTCCACTGTAGCAAATAGTGTTTACTGTAGCAAATAGTATTTTACTGTAGCAAATAGTGTTTTACTGTAGCAAAGTCGTTTTTACAGTAGCAATTAGTGTTTTACTTGTACATCTTATAATATATATATATATATATATATATATATATATATATATATATATATATATATATATATATATATATATATATATATGTTTGTATATTTACATAATATTAAATCATATAGAGAATTGGTTTAAATTAGTCGAAATTTTCCGGGTCATCACACATGATGTGTAGTTTGTTCCCGATACGTCTAGGGAATCAAACTCAAGCTTTGATAAGTTTGACATTTTCTTGATTAGTGACGTGTGCTTGCTTAGATAAACCTTGATTATACGGAGCACTTCGTGCTGATAACGTGTTATAATTCAGTAGGCTTATAACTACCTTTAGTGGCCTATGCTTAGCAATAAGACTTCTTATTATATAAGATTTGAATGGAGAGTAAAGAATAAGACTTGCATATAGTGTAAGAATGGGTACATCATATACTTACAATTGTATGCATATTTATACTACAAGAATCACTATACAAAAACTATTCATGTTCATTTTTCAAATGAGGAACTTTATGAAGATAAGATATGGGGTAATAATATTGGTCATTCACTCTTAGATTTCATATCTTGTATAGTCAATGATATCATAACAATATATATATATATATATATATATATATATATATATATATATATATATATATATATATATATATATATATATATATATATATATATATATATATATATATAAATGTTCTTGAATCGGGAGCTCAATGATCAATATCATAGTGTAGGGAGTTTGTACTAAAAAAAAAAAATACAATTAAGGATGTATATAAAATATTATTCTTGATGACCTATTTTAAATAACTTTTTAAGGACTCATGTTTGATGTTTTATCAATTATTTGTCAACTAAGTTAAAATGAATTCAACGGACGGGCTCATAATCTATGCATTTAGATATAAATGTTATCAGCAATGAAAGATTTTTTTTATTGTAATTGTATTATTCATTTGATAAATATCAATACTAACGTTATCGACTAATAATTTATACAAATGTTATGCAAACCACGAGCTCATTAAACTAGTATATATATATATATATATATATATATATATATATATATATATATATATATATATATATATATATATATATATATAAAGCATTGTTTTTATATAGTAGTACTTCGTAATATTAGTGAAAGGATATAAAAATACGTAAAGGTCTGCGTTATTATTATTATTAACTAACATACTAATTGGCATTTACTATTCATAGTCGCATTTTTGAAAATATCCCGAACTTTGAGGGTATTTTGGTATCCTTTTAAAAAAAACCTTTTCACCTAAATTTTCATTACTTTTCTTTTACTATCCTCTTTTATTCAGTTACTTTTTAAACATTTAGTAGCCCGACCGTTAACTGTTTTTTACCGTTCAATCAACCATAACGTTAATCGACCCTTTAACCTTTTTTAACCGACCAAAACTACCTCGCAACGAAGCGCGGATTCTTTTTCCTCGTTAATATAAAAGGTGGCAGAGGTTAAATTTCATCCATTTTGTGATGTTTGGGTGTTTCCAGGTATAATTATTTGGTGTTTCCAACATATTTGACTTTCCTAAATATTTATTTGGGTGTTTCCATTTTGTGAGGTTAAAATTCATTCATTTTACTAAAAATTACGAAAACTCAAATAGAAATGAAAAAACGTTAACAACCGGAAAATACAACAAACGAGAGACGGATCGAGGCTTGAACTAGTAAGCTACATAGAAACTACCGAGAAAAACTATCTATAACAGTGCCTCGTCCGACAACTATACTAACTATACATCAACCTAGCTAAACAAAAGATCAACCATAATGACACTGATGTGTTGAAAGTGTGTGCGGTAGTGCTTAACTAATCCTTCAACTTTTAAATTTATAAAACCTTTTATTAATACACTTTAACTCCCTAACGAGCAACAGAACCCGATCAGATGTAGTATTTTAGGTTATCGTTTCAAGAGAGCGTAGATGCGGATAAGAGTTATTTTATTATTTAATTCTAATTAAAAAATTAAAGATGTATTTTATGTCTTTTTATGAGATAGATTCTTATCTCTTAGGAAAGAAATGATTTAAAGATAAATAAAGTAATAAAGTAAAATAAAGAGTTGAAGATTCAAAATAAAGAAATAAAAGTAAAAGCAGTTACATGAATAACCAACTCATACGGGAATCATATTAGGCAAATTTCATAACTTATACAACACAAAGCAGAATAATAATCATAGACCAACTATTATCCCTTAATATGTTAAGCTAGTGTTGCATATCATTCAACAAGTAGGACTTAAAGCATATGCTAGATATGTAATGTGCATAACTAACATCTTAGTTCTTCATGTTCAATTCAATTACATGATACACATTAATCTTGTGATGAGGATCAATATGCAAACAGATTGACAAATCATATAAGCTATTAAACACCAAGTAGATCAACTCAAGTTACTATCTGAAAGTCAATTACTACTAAGTTCTCATGCAATCATTAATTAAACAAATCCAAACAAAGGTTCTTCGATTAAGCCTAAGAATATCAAATTCTATTATATAAGCGTAACTTCAATTTAAACAAGTTTATCACTATTAGCTTTTTAACTTAGTTGCATGCAATTCAATTTAACAAGTTTGATGGACTAGATCTAAACAAGTAGCATGAATCGAATAATAGATCATTGGATCAAGTACTAATCAATCCTAAAATCATGTTATTTAATCATTAAGCATGGCAAACAAGTGTATTTAAGCAAAACAGATTCGAAACAATTCAAACATCATTACAGAAACTTGACCATACAGATCTGGAAAAGAACCAGGAGATGTACGGATAAAGCACATGAAGTCGGCGGCTTGGAGGTGAGGCCGGCGGCTTCATCTGATTCCCAGATGAAGTTCAGTTTTCATCCACGTAACCACTATGAACGTTTAGTTCATAGCAGAAGACGAACAGAAACAATTGCAGTAAATAAAATAGATAAAACAATAAATTAAAGATAGAATCATACCCTAAAAAGGTAGATGTAAGAAACTTAAATTAAAAACTTGAATAATTCTTGATTACAATGAATAAATCTAACCTAAGGGTTTAGAGAAAACCCTAAAAAAAAAAACGAACTAAGCAGAATTACTGAATTTTGAAAACTGCATATGAAAACTGAGACCAGAGGCCTCTATTTAAATGTTCAGAAATGGTGGCCAAGTCGGCGTCTTCAGTGGGAAGCCGGTGGCTTGCCTTAGGTAGGTGACTCCTTCTGCAAGTTTAACTTAATCCGCAAGTACAAATCTTTGACCATCATAACTAATCTGGCGGCTTCAGGGAAGGCCGACGGCTTCAAAAATCCGCCAAATCTTATTGATTTTGTTTCCATTTTTACTTGAACTTGGTCGACAATTTGAGAAACCGTGTTCATTAGGCCGGCGGCTTCAGGATGAAGTCGGCAGCTTCCTTTGCTTTTTACTTGATCAACAAGTTCTTTCAATTTTACAGAGATTCTGGAACATTCAGACGTATTCAGCCCCAGGCCGGCGGCTTCCTTTTACCCATGCCGGCGGCTTCCTTAGCCTTTCTGCAATTTTTTCTATTTTTGATCATGTTTGATACATAACTTTGATAAAATTATTAGAAATACCTTTTTCCCCATTTTACCCATTTCAGTGTGTTTTGGGATTAAAATGACTCTAAAATACTTAGATAACTCCTCAAAATGTTATCAAAAAACTGTATAATTTAGGAGTTCTCAAATTCATCACACTTAAACCTTTACTTGTCCTTAAGTAAACCTTATAGATTATATCATGGGTATTAAAGTAAAATTGCAAAGTCAAAAATATGTCTTAATAAGAAATTAGTATTTATAATTCGTAAGAACTAGTCTGAACCAGACCAAGGATTACAAGTAGTCCTAATGTTTATTAAGTCAAATTTATACAAGTTGGTCATCATTGGACTCTTTTGTTTTCTAACTAGAACTTTTTTAAAAGTGTATGGTTCTCATTGGAACTCTTTTCTTTTGTTGGCCTTCATTGGGCTCTTTTACCTTTTTCATTTCTTTTGCTTTCATACTTAGCATTTAGCTTTACACTTGGCAATTTTTCTAAATTGGCCCTTATTTGGACTCTTTTGCTGCCTCAGTGGTCCATATTATGCCATATGGTAGTGGCTATAAGTTTGTACTCGTTTCACAATTTTTGGCTTTTAAATTCTTATCTTAAACAAGTAATCCGATCTAGAAATTGAGAGTAGTTCTATTATTAATATTAAGATTAAGTTAGTAAAAAGACATAAGTTTGACTAAGATTTCTACTTTTGAAAAATTTTCAAATTGTACCCATTTTTCAACTTTTTCGGGAAAATTTGTAATATCTTTTAATCTTTTAAGTGATTAATCACTTCCCTCCTCACACTTAGATTATACAATGTTCTCATTGCATTTATAATAAAAGATAATAATAAATAAATGACATAATTGAAAATAAGGGAAAGAGTGATGTTACTTGATTGTAGGATCATAGAATGATTGCGGAGCACTTTTGCAGACTTCTTTTGAATCGTATGCAAAGTATAACACAAACATAACATTTAATTAATAACTTTTATCACTTAAACAATTCAACATTTAGGAGCTATATTGCTCTTACATTCATAATTAAACAAGTAAAACAATAAAACACTTAGAAATGACATAGTCCTAATAAACATATATATAGGGATAGGTAGTTTTGATTATAGAGTCGGTTGCGCGACTCATTCTTCTAACGGGATCACTCCTTAGGCTTATTTTCCCCACACTTATTCTTTTCATACTCATTATATTTCCTTTTCAAATTCGATCTTGTAACAATAGGTAAGGTTTCACTATGGTTTCCTTGATGAATAATAATGGTATTGTCGAAATAATTGATGATGGCTTTGGACGTAGACAAAAATGGTGTTCCTAAAAGAATAGGTGTAATCTTATTTTCCACCATGTCCATGACAAGAAAATGAACGAGAAATTTAGTTATCCCTACTTTGATTTTAACATTTTTCACAATACCCATCGGACGACTCATATTGTTATTAGCATACCAAACAATTCCATCTATAGGTACTAGCGTGCTTAATTTCAATCGATCAAACATACTAAAAGGCATGATATTCACACTAGACCCACCAAGCTAACACACGAATAAACATGGAAACATTGATCTCACAAGGGATATGAAATTCCCCTCGATTAGCACGAATTATGGGAAAGTCAGAAATTGAAATTTTCATTGCATCTAATGGGATCTTACTAACATTTCTCTCCCCACCAAATACCTTATCCTCTTGAGTTCTATCATTAAAAGGGGGAATATATTCCCAATGCTTATCTCCTTTTAGTGACTCAACAAACTTTACAACTTCCTCGGTTACACCATTAAATTCTTCAACTTCACGAGTTATTTCTTCTACTATCTTATACACATATTCATCTAAGTCAACATCCTTCTCATTGACGGATTTGGATTCAGTAACGATATCCGTTTTATCAGAATCAGAGTATCCACCATTCATCTCTTCTATTTCTTTGGACAATTCTTCCTCAGTTAATTAATATTCCCACATTATATCAGCTCCTCTAGAAGCTACATATTCACGAATTGCTTCTTTTCCTAGATGTTCTCTTTCAGCTATACCCTTAACAGTTTCTCTAATCTCATTACATTCTGGGTCATTCTCTCTGGGTCCTTTATCAAAATCATATTCAGACTCATCAGAACTGTCACTGTCATCTTCAGGATCATAACTAACAGATTTTACCGAACGAGAAATATCTAAGTATTGATGCCATTAATGGGAATGAGCCGCCAACTTATTAATCAATGTTTCAGCTTCTTCGGCAGTTTTACTCATAATGTTTCCTCCAGCAGATGTATCAATCTCTCTTCTTGTAGCAATATCACAACATTTATAGAAAGTAGTTACCTTTTTAAACTTATCTAAACCATGCTATGGACAACCTTTAAGCATTTGACCAAATCAACCCAAGCAGAATAAAGAGACTCGTTAGTTTTCTGATGAAAATTAGCAATTTCAGTTTGAAGGGTGACAGTTTTTGATGCGGGAAAGAATCGAGTGAGAAATTTTTCAACCATCGTATCCCAACTAGTAATATCTCCTTCAGGTAACGAGTTTAACCATTTCCTAGCTTCATCTTTTAGTGACCATGGGAAGAGACGAAGATAGATGACATTACTTTCCACATTATTAATGTTAAACAGATTACAAATATCTTTAAAATTCCAAATGTGAGCATTAGCATCTTCCTTTTCAGTACCCCTAAATTGGTTATCCTTAAGCAAATGAAATATAGGACCTTTAATATCAAAATTTTCTTTTATAACAGGCTGAGTAATAGCATGGCATAATCCTTCACGACCCGCTTTCATTAACGCTTCCATTGAATCAGTAGTCATTTCAATTTCTTAAACAAAAAGAGATCCCAAATTAGAATCAGGACTAGACGGTGGACTAGATAATGAATCATCATTAGAAGTAGTTCCTTCATTGAAATTTAATTTCTTAACAATATTCGAATCCTTAGAAGGTTTAAATAATATATCGGAATTTGGTAACATATCTTGTAAGAGTGGTTTCTTGGATCGAGTATTCATGTGATCTAAAATCATAAAAAGAAATGTTTTAGGAGAAAATCTTTTAGACCTTAAAGGATATATATATATATATATATATATATATATATATATATATATATATATATATATATATATAATTAAATTTTGAGTTTATTCTAATTCCTCTTGTAATATTTAATAAGTATATTAAAATATTAGTAAACTTTAAATTGATAAATATAATAAATATTAATGACATAATTAATAATATAAATATTAAATAACAACTTTTATCGCATAACAACGAATACTCAAACATGCACGACCTATTGAATCTTTCAATACTTAAGTGACCCGTCAGCGTCTAGGTTCGAGCAGGAGCCTTTAAATCGGAACCCCACCAACCCACCCCTAAAGGAAGACAGTCATCACCCATTTTCAAGAAATATCAATAACCAAAGTATATCCAACTTCCGTATTTACCGCGCTCCCCGGCAGAGGCGCCAAAAAGTTGATGTGTTGAAAGTGTGTGCGGTAGTGCTTAACTTATCCTTCAACTTTTAAATTTATAAAACCTTTTATTAATACACTTTAACACCCCAACGAGCAACAAAACCCGATCAGATGTAGTATTTTAGGTTATCGTCCCAAGATGGCGTAGATGCGGATAAGAGTTGTTTTATTATTTAATTCTTATTAAAAAATTAAAGATGTATTTTTATGTCTTTTTATGGGATAGATTCTTATCTCTTAGGAAAGAGATGATTTAAAGATAAATAAAGTAATAAAGTAAAGTTAGGAATTGAAGATTCGAAATAAACAAACAAAAGTAAAAGCAGTTACATGAACAACCAACTCATATGGGAATCATATTAGGCAAGTTTTATAACTTATACTAACACAAAGCTGAATAATAATCATAGACCAACTATTATCCCTTAATATGTTAAGCTAGTGTTGCATATCATTCAACAAGTAGGACTTAAAGCTATGCTAGATATGTGATGTGCATAACTAACATCTTAATTCTTCATGTTCAATTCAATTACCTGATACACATTAATCTTGTGATGAGGATCAATATGCAAATAGAACTGAAAAATCATATAAGCTATTAAACACCAAGTAGATCAACTCAAGTTACTAGCTAAAAGTCAATTACTACTAAGTTCTTATGCAATCATTAATTAAACAAATCCAAACAAAGGTTCTTCGATTAAGTCTAACAATATCAAATTCTATTATATAAGCGTAACTTCAATTTAAACAAGTTTATCACTATTAAGCTTATTAACTTAGTTGCATGCAATTCAATTTAACAAGTTTGATGGATTAGATCTAAACAAGGAGCATGAATTGAATAATAGATCATTGGATCAAGTACTAATCAATCCTAAAATCATGTTATTTAATCATTAAGCATGACAAACAAGTGTATTTAAGCAAAACATATTCGAAACAATTCAAACATTATTACAGAAACTCGACCATACAGATCTGGAAAAGAACCAGGAACTGTACGGATAAAGCACACGAAGCCGGCGGCTTTGATGGTGAGGCCGGCGGCTTCATCTGATTCCCAGATGAAGTTCAGTTTTCATCCACGTAACCACTATGAACGTTTAGTTCATAGCAGAAGACGAACAGAAACAATTGCAGTAAATAAAATAGATAAAACAGTAAATTAAAGATAGAATCATACCTTAAAAAGGTAGATGTAAGAAACTTGAATTAAAAACTTGAATAATTCTTGATTACAATGAATAATTCTAACCTAAGGGTTTAGTGAAAACTCTAAAAAGAAAAACGAACTAAGTAGAATTACTGAATTCTGAAAACTGCATATGAAAACTGAGACCAGAGGCCTCTTTTTATAATGTTCAGAAACGGTGGCCAAGCCGGCGGCTTCAGTGGGAAGCCGGCGGCTTGCCTTAGGTCGGTGACTCCTTCTGTAAGTTTAACTTAATCCGTAAGTACAAATCTTTAACTGTCATAACTAAGCCGGGGGCTTCAGGGAAGGTCGGCGGCTTCAAAGATCCGCCAAATCTTCTTGATTTTGTTTCTATTTTTACTTGAACTTGGTCGACAAGTTGAGAAACCGTGTTCATTAGGCCGGCGGCTTCAGGATGAAGCCGGCGGCTTCCTTTGCTTTTTACTTGATCAACAAGTTCTTTCAATTTTACAGAGATTCTGGAACATTCTGGCGTATTCAGCCCCAGGCCGGCGGGTTCCTTTTACCCATGCATGCGACTTCCTTAGCCTTTCTACAATTTTCTCTGTTTTTGATCCTGTTTGATACATAACTTTGATAAAATCATTTGAAATACCTTTTTCCTCATTTTACCCATTTTAGTGTGTTTTGAGATTAAAATGACTCTAAAATACTAAGATAACTCCTCAAAATGTTATCAAAAAACTGTATAACTTAGGAGTTATTAGATACGCATAACGAATACCTCAATCTGTTAAACGTAAATCACACAAGTATACTACTAACGGCAGGCGAAAGTTAGATGGTGTTTACGCAACGTCATCAACCTAGCAATTCGTAAGACCAGAATTATCGTCCATAACCCGTCAACGGCCCTGGACGAAAGCGGTGTACTAACGTAAGCCCATCTATAGGCAGTGCGTGCATATAAGACCCAACATCCAGCAGTACGTGCGTGTGAGCCGTCACCCAACAACGTACGTACATAAGCCCGTCAGTAGGCAACTTGTACACTTCGGACCATCTTGTGACAATGTACATGTGTAAGCCCATCACCCGACAAAGTCTGTACACATGACAGTCCAAGGACACTATCTGTCTGGTACAAGGACATTTGCACGTATGGATCTAGCTACATGACAATGCGCACAAAGGACACGCGTATGCCACATAAGCTCATAACAGACAATAAGGCTTAGGCCCAACTTCCAATTTTGGTCGAAGCCCAATAAGGAATGACACGTCAGCATGGAAAGGCCCAAAAACAGCATAAACCCTAATGCTTACCTATAAATATGCTACTGTTATTCCCCACAAAACAAGTTGAAATCTGTCAAGTCACATCACCAATAATGAGTCCAGATACTTTATCTCTCTAGAAATATATTCTCATCACTCGCTTATCAACTAAGTACTAGGTCCAAACCGAGTCGAGTTCACTTATACATCAACTAGTTGTCTCCCACCCCTTAGAGATCTTCATCTACAACTGGGGTATTCACAGTATCCAGACCGGAGAGCGAACATCTAGTCACCCTCAACTTCACCCAAGTTATCTTTGCACTCAAGCTTATTAACGGCAACCTACTATGTTAATGGTTGACGAAAATATGTTTGATCAAACCATATGTCCAAAGTTACAACAAACCAAAACCATGAAAATAAAAATATACAACTAATACGTAGAAAACAGAACTAAATTATAAATAAGATGGCACCGAACTAAGGAGCAACCTTCTTTAAGTTACTGATTACCGTCTCCCGTCCAAGTTTCTTTTTTTTTTCAACAGCAGTTTGGATTCCGTCCAAGTTTCTTGCCCGCTCAATTCTCGAACTTAAAAGAAAGGACGTTGGAGGATCCATCGCCAATTAAAGTTGCTGATGAAGGAATACCCATTTCCCGATCCTCGGAAAAAGTCCCACGAGCTTCTTCAATCAAATAGTTGGATTGCATCACCAATATCCAAATTATCAACATTGTCTTATAAAGAAGACCAACCCGATTTTTCCTTCTTGGAAGCCTTTATGCTCGAGCCCAGTTTCGAAACACAACCATCCTTCACTTTCTTCTATTTAAAGTTGTACCAAGCACTCATGCTATTAAGATTGAACATCATCTTATTATAACTTTCAATCCATTAGGCATAGCATCTCCAACGGGGGCCTTCAACTTTTGACGGTTTAATTTCGTTTCGCCAATGCACTCAAAGGAGACATTATAATTTTGAATAAACTTCCAAGCATTAAGGCACTACTTCTCGCATAACTTACAGTAACACAGACACGCAAGGAAACCATCTTCCAATGTCTTACCCATATAGATAGGAGCCGAACCAACCTCATGTACAAACATGTCATCGACCAAAATTACATTATATGAAGAATCACTCACGAAATAAACATTGTACCCCACACTATTTCTTGTACCCATTTTCTATTAAATTGCTTCAAAATTAAAGTCACTACTACAAACAGTAGGTGTCACTGCAACACGTCCATATCTACCCGAATTGAACTCCTTTACTGTAACATCATCCAAAGTACCAAGTTTAATACCCGAAACAGGAATATCCGATTGAAAATTACTAAACGAAACACAAATTTATTTGTTAACGGCAACATGAGTACCATCCAAATAATTTGAAGAAGGCCTCTTCAAACCTTTATACACATCCTCAAAATGAGTCATAAACCATCCCCTTCTTCTTGAAATTCAATACCTCTTCACCACAATGAACTCCTTCTTCAACCGTCGGACAACTTGAAATAATGAATAGATTGGTATAAAATAATATATTACGAGCGAACGATTTAAAAATAGAACGAATCATAATGGACGCATCTGATAACTCGGAGACCCAAACTTCATTTCTAGAGCAAAATGGGTCCTCCACTTCAGCTATAACTAAGTCGTGTACATGTTTAACACTAGTCGTTTTGACGAAAGCGTAAAATGACCCCACGCTATCTAAATCTGAGGACGATTTAGCCACGGAGATAACATAACCGAAAAATCAGTAATGGGCGTCGAAGTACCCGTCAAAAATGAACTAAATACTCTAGACTAGCTAAGGTAAGTAGGATTCGTTCCACGAGAGATTGTGGTTAAAAGCAAGCAATTTTCAGGAATATATGTTGATTAAATTTAGTACTTTTACTAATTAAAATGAAATAAAACTTAATCTTTAATGGTTTAAAGTAAAGAGCATAAAACAAAGATCAAAAACACAAAATGGTTATCAATGGATTAAAAACCTTTATCCCTTCCAAATCTCAATTAAGTATCATTCATTCAAACAAACATGTGTGCTATCAAGTTATTATCTAAATCACATAGACATGAACTCTTAAATTCGTCAAAGTAATTATCTTGTGCACGATTATGTAACCTAAACACTTGTCTTTATCCCTAATCAAAATTAACACTAAGTGGATCAAGCACAATTGTTAATCACAATAATACGTCTTGCAATAATCAAACTTAACCAACTTGCATTAAACATTCTCTTGAACGATTTACAAAATCATAAATCAAAAGAGTTTTTCATTGTAATATTACAAACCACACACATAATTGAATGAATAAACAATACATTAAAAGTTCATTGGAAGGAATATAGTAATGAGATTAGCCTTGCATATTGATGATGATGAAAACAATGATAGAAAGATGAGTCACGATGAACGCGCCTTTGATCTTGACTTGAATCTTCGAAGAGTGATGAACTTTTATGTTAGGGTTTGTGTTTTAAGGCTCTAAAATGATGGAAAAAGTGTTAAATTTGTATTCAAGGGTTCCCTTTATATAGGGGATGAAAAACTTGTTCCCAAAGCAAAAATATCTCAAAAACCGGGTGTAGTAAAATTGCACTGGCGTAATTTACGCCTGATCTGGCGTAAATTACGCAACCATGTGAAATCCGGGCGTAAATTTACGCTGCAAAGTGCACTTTTCTCCTGTCTTGTTCAAGTTGTGGCGTAATTTACGCCAACCCATAAAAACCAAAGTTGTTGCCCTCTGAAATACAGACGTCTGGGATTTTGAATCACCTCGATCGGAGATCATATGCTCAAGTTATGGCCAAAACTATAACATCGCGCATGAGACAACTTTTTCAGCATTTTTAGCATCTTGTATCTTCTTTTCTCCACAAACCTGAAATACACGAAACTATATCAAAGTAACTTATTTTCCATATAAACGCGGACAAATTTATTACTTTTAAGTACAAATGATCGTGTCAAATAATGGCTGGTCAATCAGCCACTGCCAAAACACTCTTTTTTGATGTGCACTTAACTATTATACTAGTTAACTCGAGCCACCCGCTTAGAAAGAAAGCATAAATTAAAACCGAGAGTGGGGAGATCAAACTGTAACGACCCAAATCCGTTTACCGAAAACGAAGCACTATTTTTTTATAAGATATGTCCCATTAAAGCGTTCATAATACATAATATTTCCAACTCAGTTTTAACCAAAAATATAATTTCATAACGATACGTTTAACAATTTATAATGACCCTTGGTACACAAATGACACATTACAAAAGCATTTATAATAATGACCCAGTCACACAAATTACGGGTTAATAGTCAATAACCCAACCCGATACCAAGAGCATAATCCTGGGGGCTACCAAATCCCCAATCCGCGTCCAAATATCCATAAGCTACCCCATGGAGCCCAAGCGCTCCTACGCATCTAGTATAACAACTAGCTAGTAAAAAGATAAACAACGAGAGGGGTAAGTTAAAAGCTTAGTGAATGCAATAATTATACATATACATATATAATTTGCCTACTTGCATCACCTACACACACAACGCATAAATCCCGCATATCAATGCATAAAAAGCTAGTATAATCAAACGTACCACTAGCATCAACGTTAGCATATATCATAATAATAATAATGCTAAAACATAACCAACACACTAACCATGGTTAACCATAAGTAATGGGAATGGCCCTTATAAGGGAACCATCGGTCGTTCACAACAACCGTTAGTGACACGGACACACGATACCCACTAACCCCTTGGTGGCACGGATACACGATACCTACTAACCCCTTGGTGGCACGGACACACGATAACCACCAAAACATCAAAGGCGACACGGACACACGATACCCGCCATTTGACATCCACGGCGACACGGACACACGATACCCGCCGTTTAACATCCACGGTGACACGGACACACGATACCCACCGTTTAACATCCATGGTGACACGAACACACGATACCCGCCATTTACACAATGTGGCACATACACATGAGTTGAGTGACACAAACACACGATGATCACTCTAGTGAGCCCCAAAATGCGGACACTCAC
Organism: Rutidosis leptorrhynchoides; assembly: GCF_046630445.1. NCBI lineage: Eukaryota > Viridiplantae > Streptophyta > Magnoliopsida > Asterales > Asteraceae > Rutidosis > Rutidosis leptorrhynchoides. Next base: position 26,693,369 of record NC_092336.1, read on the forward strand.
TAAACCACAACCAACGCAAATAAATAAACCATATACCTACACTTATAAGTATTCCACTCACCTGGGAATGCCCGCACAAGTCATGTAATATGATCTCCGTCCTCATGTGACGACCCGGGAATTTTCGACCAAATTTAAACCTTACTCTTTATATGATTTTGACACGATAAGCAGAGTCTGTAATGTTGAGACTTAAAATTTTTGAACTGTTTACATTGATTCATTTAACCTTTGACTATTCCCGACGATTCACGAACAATTTTTTGTAACTGAATATGTATAAATAAAGGTAAATATATGTATTAACTTGAAATTATAATAAATATGTAAAATAAGATACAAGATATTATATTAATATTTATTACTATCCAATATAAGTTATTACATAATATAAATTATAAATGATAACATGTAATATTAATATATTAAAAATTTATACAACAATAATATTACTCTCACTACTATACGAAGTATATATATATATATATATATATATATATATATATATATATATATATATATATATATATATATATATATATATATATATATATATATATATGAAGTGTGATAAATTTAAGTTATTATAATATTATCATTATTACTAATAATATTATTGTTATAAAACTTATAGATATTATTATTATCAAAAATATAATTATTAATACCATTACATTAATATAAAGTGTTATTATTATTATTTATAATCTGGAGAAGTATTATTATTATAGTTATATTTTATAACTAATGAGACTAAATATAATACAAATACAGTGTATATGTATTAATATATATATAAATATATATATATATATATATATATATATATATATATATATATATATATATATATAGAATTACAAGTTATAATATAATTGATATGTTATTATTATTACATTCATCATTATTAATATGTATATTAATATTAGTATTAAAATCAGTATTATTATTATAATTTGTTATTAGATATTATTATTAAGAATTATTATTATTATTATTATTATTATTATTATTATTATTATTATTATTATTATTATCATTATCAATATTTTAGTTATTAGAAAATAAAACAATTTATTATTATTATCATTAATAATAATATTATTATCATTTTTATGATTATTAGTATTATTTGGTTATTATTATTAATATTATTTATTATTAATACCATTATTATTAATTATTAATATAATTATTAATTATTAATTAATTAGATAAATTATATAAAATTTATATCGTACAAATTCGTTTAGGGAATCCATCAACTGTGATCGATTTTTTTGTTTTTGCCTTTAATCTTGTTACATGTCACAATCCAATTCACAATACAACCAAAATTTGTTTAACATCCCTTTCCACTTTATTATTTTTTTTATTTTACTCTCTGAGCGAATATTTCTGTGGAGCCATCTAAACTACAAAACAAACGATAAACGAATCAGTATGATTGTAATAACATCACTTGTCCTCTATATAATTATCTACTAACTGAATTCGAAAGAAAAACAGAGAAATTAAATTGAATTTTTATTAAACAAGTCGACTGCCCTGTTTTAATTAAATTTTTCAAAAACTTCGATTTTGAATGAAATTCCAAAATGTGTAAATGCAGATAGATTAGAAATCCGTCGTTTGAACTATCTGCAAAGTTACAAGTTTTAATTTATCTTATCGAGTCTCAATTTTTAGGTCAAAGTTTAGATTTCAAAAGTCAAAGAATCTGTTTATGATAAAATTTGAGTTCAATTCAATGTTTCAAGTTGAATTAAAGATTCAGAAAGATTCTAATGAGGATTTAGATCCCTTTTCATGTTTTAAGTGTAATCTAAAACGTCCTACAATTTGAATTTGATTCTTGAGTTTAAAACGGGTTCATATAACTGTAACAGGTATTTTTTTTTTTAAATTTTTCTTTCTGTTTTAACTACTCTGGTTATTTATAATCATTTCTATTTCAAGTTTAAATCATAAAACAAATAATCAATTAGAAGTTAGAAGGATTTTTGATCAAATAGAAACTGATGAAGGGGAAGAAGGAAAAACATACTAGTAACGGGTTATAGTTTAATTAGTTTAAGTATTAATCAGAAAATCTGAGATGGCGTATTGGTTAAGGTGTTGGTTGGATTAACGAGGGGTCTCGGGTTCGAGTCTAGTTCGTGCCATTTTTTTTTTTGAAGAACCTTAAAGGTAGTTCTCATTATTTTTAAATTATTATTATTATTATTATTATTATTATTATTATTATTATTATTATTATTGTTATTATTATTATTATTCCTATATTTATTATTGTTATTGTTATTATTATGAGCCATAGCTATGATTAATATTATTATTACTAAAAATAGAAAATATAATTATTATTATTATTAATACAATTAACATTATACTTATTGTTAGTATTAGTGATACCATTATTATGATTATTATAATTATTATCATTAGAATTAAAATGATTAATAAAATTATTATTATTATTATTACTAACATAAGTATTAGTATTAACATTATTATTATCATTAACATTAGTATTATTATCATATTTATAGTTATTATTATCATTAATTACTATGATTAACATAAGTATTACTACTAATAATATCATTACTATTATTAATAAGATTATCATTATTAGTATGTTATTATTATTAAAAGTTATTATTTTTACAACTATATTAGTATTGAAGGAATCATTATTAGTAAAACTATCATTTTATCTTTATTATTAAAAATATCATTTTTAGTAAAATTATTATTATTTTTAAAGTTATTATCTTTATTAAAATATTCATTTTTAAAATTAACATTTTTATTATTATTATTATTACTATTATTACTATCATTATTATTACTATCCTTAATCTAGTATTATTGTTAAATTAACAAATAAAGGATCTTTATATAAAAATATATTTAATACACATAACTTAACTATATTAATATCTTTATTTACTTAAAATATATAAAATGAATATATTTAATTAAATAATGAAACCTATAAGTTATTAATATAAAAATTAGATCACTAATAATAATATACACATATTTTGTTCGATTACGATTATATGATTTAATAGATATACAATTAATATAGGTTCGTGAATCCGAGGTCAACCCCTGCATTGTTCAATATCGTCATATGTATTTTTACTACAAAATACAGTATGGTGAGTTTCATTTGCTCCCCTTTTAAATGCTTTTGCAATATATATTTTTGGGACTGAGAATACATGCGCTGCTTTTATAACTGTTTTACAAAATAGACACAAGTACTTAAAACTACATTGTATGGTTGGATTATTAAACCGAATATCACCCCTTCAAGTCTGGTAACCTAAGAATTAGGGAAATGGCCCCTAATTGACGCGAATCCTAAAGATAGATCTATGGGCCTAACAAACCCCATTCTGGAATTTGGAATGCTTTAGTACTTCGATTTAAATGGTGATTGTGATTGCCAATATTATGGCATACTTGCGAGTATGCGAGGGATATTCTATATGCATTATGTTAATGTTGGTTACCAGGTGTTCATCATACGAATGATTTTTATACACTTGCGAGTGTAATGTTATTTATGAAAAATGAAATCTTGTGGTCTATTAAAATTATGGAAATGATTGATTATGATAAACTAATGAACTCACCAACCTTTTGGTTGACACTTTAAAGCATGTTTATTCTCAGGTATTAAAGAAATCTTCTGCTGTGTATTAGCTCATTTTAAGGATATTACTTGGAGTCAGTCATGGCATATTCTAAAAGACGTTGCATTCGAGTCGTTGAGTTCATCAAGATTATTAATAAGTCAATTATAGTTGGATATATTATGAAATGGTATGCATGTTGTCAACTTTTGATGTAAAGAAAGTTTGTCTTTTAAAAACGAATGCAATGTTTGTAAAATGTATCATATAGAGGTCAAGTACCTCGCGATGTAACCAAATGTAATGTATTCGTCCAGATGGATTAGGACGGGTCATTTCACCTCATATCCGAGCAAGCAAACACCTATATCATACATAGGCACAATTTACACATAGATGTACATTCTCTAAAAGAGAATCTGAAACAATCATCCCTTGGCCGAGGGATTACACCTTGCTCGCCAAAACCCGCCCATTTATCACCTAATGGACACAATCCAATTACCACTTCGGGTGGTAATTCAAACCTACACTACAAAGTACAATTTAACCCAAACTATACTTGACACCAATTAGACCAACCTAGGTCCTGACACTAGATTACTACTTAGGTAGTGATCATTTCAAACCGTCATTTACACCAAAACCACAACACGTGCAATATCGACCCATATTGCTTTTGACCACCTTTGACTTATGTTAAATTATCATTTTAACCTAAAATTACTTCTCACGAGTAATTACATTCAAAATCATCCTTTAATGCTTAACACAAGAATTTAAACATCCATTTGACCAAAACTAGTGTCATCATCAAATTTGACCCAATTCACTTTACCCATTTTGACACAAGTTACAAAAATGCCCAAAATCACTAACGGCTAGTGATTATATTTTCAAAACACCAATTAACACCTAGACCAAGTATTTACATACTTAATTCACCAAAACTTGACTCAAATCTTAGTTTGACACTAAATCAATGTCAACACCCATTTTAACCAACAACGTGTTCTTAAGAACACTAAAATCACCAATACACTTACAAATTAGTGACTAACACCCAAATCCATGACAAATGCTTCCAAATTCGTCATCTAACCCTAAACCCACAATAATCGGGTTTACTTAACCATACATACAACAAAACCCTCAAAATCATGAGAAATGGGTAACCCAACACTAACTCAAACCCTAACACAAAACAATAATCAAACACTAAAATTCGGATTCAAGACTTACCGCTACATCCAAAACGTATCTAGGGATGAGGTGATCAACTTTAACACTTGTATCTTCGATCGATTCAACCTTCTTCTTCAACCTTTCAAGGTTTCTCTCTCCAAAAGGTTTCCTCTCTCTAGCAAGATGAGAGAGTTTGAGATGAAGAGGATAAGATGAAATGAGGATAAGGGTGATGTGGGATCAGTTTTGTGATAAAAAAAACCCGACACCTTTGCGAAAAGATCATCTTACCCCTCATTTAACCATTTTAAAATCGTGCAAACAAGTGCTGGTACCAGACGAGGCGCGACGCGCCTAATTGGCCCGCGGCGTGGCTCCAAGGAAAAACTGAAGACATAAGTTTTTCAAAACAAAACACCTGAAGAAAGGCGCGGCGCGGCGCGCCCCTCTCTGGCCGCGGCGCGGCTGTGTGCCTAAATCGTAATCAGCAGTTTTTTCCAGGGACTAAAGTTGTCTGATTCTGATTCTGATTCTGATGTAAATTCTGAAAATGCATAAGTATAAGTAGACTTTTCCTGACACTTTCTGAGAACACTCTCTGATGACACTTTCTGGTGGCACTTTCTGATGTATAAAATTCAGGATCTTACACAAACAGAAATTGTTTGAAATAGTATTGATTACAATCTTACCACTGACCGAGTCACCACATATTCAAACACATCTGTATGGTTCGAACTTGGATATCTTGGACACTTGAGCGTTGGAAGATATTAAGAAGCTCGAAACTTTGGTATCAACCAATGGGACAACGTTTTGTGTTCCATTCCCCTTTTATCTGGGCAAGTAAAGCTTGTTTATTTCCTTGGTGCTTAAGACTGCTAATATGTTAGGATTTAGGAAGAAACCAAGACAAGTGATTTACAGCAATCACTAACGCACAAACGACAAACGAATAATATAAAAGGATAAACGATAAAATTAAAGCATAAAGATGTAACATCCCGCATTTTTCCGTTAAATTTATTTTAACACCGTCTTTTTTTAGATAATATTTTCCGTTATCTAAATTCATACCTTTCATTGACTAACATTCTTAATATTCCTGTTATTTAATTATAACATCACTCGTTTACTCGAGCGTTTTTAAAATAATTTGTTTGGTTAATTCCCGCACCCGACTACAAACTTAAGGGACTAAACTTGCCAAGAGGGCAAAGGGATGACTAGGTCAACTAGTCAACCTTCACCCTCCTCCATTCATTTCATCCTACCCATTTCATTACTTCCATTTTTATTCTCTCAAACCCTCAAACACAAAATCATCATCTAAATTCGATCTAGGAAGCTTGCAACAAAACAAATTACATATTCGTGATCCTCTCTTCATCCTCTACATTTTGGTACCAATTTCATCACATTTGGGTAACATTTCTAAAACACTAGATTTCTCAAAATTTGTTTTATATACTTGAAATGGTGTTAGTTAGTGTCTATGGCTCAAGTATAACATGAATATATGTTTTGTTTGCTCGATTTGTTGTTTTGGAGTAATTAGCATGAACTTGAAAATGGGTGTGCTTAATCTTTGATTTTAGATGAGTTAATGTTATTAAATTGTTAAATTTCATGTTTTAATTGTGTTACTAGTATCACTAGCTTCGTTTTGATGCGTAGGTTGATTAAAAAAACTTCAAACACATGATTATTGATTTTTGTGAATTTTGGTTAGGGTTTGGTAGACTTAAAACGAACTTTCGATGTTTTGAATGCCATGAATTGTTATTAGTAAGTGTTTAGATGTAATGTATGTTTCATTACCTTCAAAACGGCATATCATATGTGTGAATTGGATTCCTGAATCTTAAAATGTATTTTGTGAACTTGAAACTTTGAAAATAAACCTTTAATGATCATTTGACGAGTTTTCAGTTATTTCAATTGATGCTTTTACTTGATGAAAAGTGGTTAGTTGTGTTCCTCATCAAAATACCTTTCCAACGATATAAGATACGTGTTCTAAGTGTTTACGGTTTGTGATTTGTGCTAAATTGAAGTTTGGTTGAGACTTGAACTTTTGAAACAGACCAGGCACCAGGCCACGCCTATTGGCGCGGCGCGACACCAGGGGCCGCGGCGCAGCATTTGCCATGTTTGGCTTCTGACCTACTTTGTCAAATTTCAAAAAATGTTTGCTATGCTACGCACCTCCGATTCACATGTAACTTGTTCTAACATGCTTATATATGAATAATAACCTCAAAAAAATAGTTCGGGACCCGACCCGAACGTGTTGACTTTTGTTGATTTTGACTTGACCGAGTTTGAGTTTTAGTTAAACTTAACCAAACGTTTATGCAGTCGTTCTAATCTTCTTTTATACTTGATTCTTGCATGAAACTTGAAAACGTGATTCACATGCTATACTATTCGAGTCGTAACGAACCATATGACTAATTGAACACATTTCACCCGACCTTGTGTTGTAACCGGTTAATTGATACAACTTACTTGTTTAGGTCAAGTCTAAGCAACTTTCATGCACACGTTTACTTTGTGAAGTACATTTATACTCGTACACTCGAGGTGAGATCATAGTCCCACCTTTTCAACAACTTTTATCTCTTTTAAATCGTGGGCTGAGAAACATATACTTTGTTACATCTTGTACTACTTACTTTTATGTTTTAAACACAAGTTCGATGAAACAAACATTCTACAGCGAGTTTAGAACAAAATCCTCAATTCGTAGTTACACTTGCCGGGTGTAAGCGAGAACTTATGTTGTATGGATCCATATGGGTTTGACAAACCCTCATTCAAATGGTTCGCTACCGTTTACGAATGAAATATATTTTCAAGAAATAGTGTATGTTCTAACACTATTGTGATGGGGTTCTATGGAAGGAATGTTAAGCATTGATAATTGGGTGCTCGCGAACCTATTTTGGAATGCAAACTATTTGGATGATCAATTTTATGGGAATACTAAATCTTGTGGTTCAAAAATAACGTGTATTACTACACCTATGATTTCAATAACGTTTTTCGTTGACAGTTTTCTATATGTTTCTCAGGTTCATACTTGGCTACTTGATACATGCTTCCGCACACTTTGATTACTTGCTTGGGGTCAAGCATACATACATGCATACGCTAGTGATAGCACCTTTGGATTCAAACATATTGTTTACATACTTACGCTATTTATAGCAACCGTGATTTTCAACTTATTATGTCGCAAGTTATATCATTTATACTTTACTACTTTTGTAAACTTAAACTTGTTGTCGATCCTTTTGGTAAACTAAACTTTGTAGGTCTTGTACGTTTCAAAGGAATGCGACATACTTTTGGTTAAACGAGTCTCATATAGGGACTACGACCGCGTAACAGGACCTAAGTTAGCAGTGCCGTCAATGACGATTTTGTCGAGTCACTACAGATGGTATCAGAGCGTTGGTTGTAGGGAACTAGGATATGCATTAGTGTGTCTGACAGAGTCGTTAGGACGCATTAGTGAATCTAGACTACAACTGGATAGTTAGCCATTGCATTCTGACATACATTTGCTATAGATAGCACTTACTTGACTACTTGTGCATTATACTTGAATCACTCTTAAGCAAACTTCTTAGTGGTACCAAACTTTCATCATACGAACTCGTATTCTGCAAATTTCGGGTAACACACGTAAACATAAGATTCATACGCGTAAGGACGATGACGACTTCAATAGTCATACTTGTTCAGGAACTCTGTCTCCCAATTTGTTATTCGCCACCGTTTCAACTTACTATCGGTGTCACACTGGTGTTTCCTTACTATCTACCATTTCTTGTTACTACCATCACTACTCTAGGTGTGTATCATCATCACTACTTATCACTACGGTTGCGTACTACTCGATATCATAACTCGTTACTCTTTTCGTACCAAAAAGACATTATTGTTTGACTTGAACCACATTGACGTGAACAATCACTTATACACTTCCCTCGGGGAATGCTTCTTTAGAGTTGCACTAATTCTTTCGATTCAATACGAGTCACGATAGAGACGTCGTTACACTTTGTTCATTTTAAAACTTCACGATCACACGAACTTGATTCTATGGAGTGATGTGGGAATGGAGGTAAGAGTTAGCATAATATTACAACACTCGATCAACGTAGTTATATTATGGTAAGTCATACCAAAGTTCTAATGACTCGTGATGGTGATTGGACTCGATCAACCTAATCACCACCATGTGACATGTACATGACTTCATTTTTCTTGTTTGAATATCCGAAAACTCCGAGAATGTTGATAACAACCATACCAGGGACACATCTTCGATTATTGTCGAACCATATTTATGCTTCTGAATGAATGGCAAATTCTTTCAACATCAGACGTTATACTATCTCGTTTTCGCACAGTTTTATCGACGAACTACAAAATGTTGGTATGCTCACATCGAGGCAGAAACATCTCTCGAATTACACTCATACTTCCGTTTAAGGAAATCTTTTATCTAAATTCTCAATGGAGAGAGAGACTCTTCACATTATACTAGTATTCGCCACGAGGGGGAATATTCCTAACGAACGTTTTCGGAAACCGTTAAATCTTTCGCGGCGTGAATTTCTTGAGAAACTTGTTCTAACTAACGTTTTCAAGTCCTAACGAACTTGTTCAAAATATATCTTAAGGAGATATACTTCGATTCGGATCGAGATCCTCGTTTCACTTCTAGACTTACAAAAAGCCTCGGGACCACGTTTAGATATGAGTACTGCACATCAACCACAACCCGACGGACCGAGAAAACATATGATTCAAACCTTGGAAACCATAATACGAGTTCGTGTTATCGACTTCAAATTTACTTGAGGAAAAGTACTTGCCTTTAGTCAAAATTATCCTACTACAAAATTTTCATTCGTGTATTAACGCCGCACCTTCTCGAAACTTTATATGGACACAATTGTCATTTTTTTTAAATCGTTGGGCCGAAGTAGGCGACAAGAAAATCACCGGACCCGCACTCATTCATGAAATAACCGTTAAGATCGTTCAATTCCAAGAGAGGCCCAAGACGACCCGTAGTCGCCAAAAGAGCCATGCAAATGTTAGACGTAAACCTCTCGAATTCCAAGTGGGTAACAGCGTAAGGTTAAAAGTCGCACCTTGGGAAGGTGCAATCCATTTCGAGAAACGTAGAAAGCTAAATCCGCGATACACAAAACCTTTTAAAATCTTGGGGCGTTTTGGACCCGTTGCTAGCCGTTTAGATTTTCCGACTCGTTTGAGTCTCCATTCATCCTGCAATCCACGTATCAAACTTAAAGAAGTATCTTGCCAAACAAGAACTTGTTATTTCTTTTGATAAACTTACTATCGATGACAAACTCCACTTCCTAGGAGAACCAGTTGAAATTGTGAATCGTGAAACCAAACTCTAAAACGACGAAAATACCCAACGGTCAAAATTCGTTGAAATACCCAAGGAAGTACTTTCACTTATCCGTAGAATTGACAACGCAAGATCTCGAGGGAGAAACAACGACTACTACTTCCAACTAAATTTCGGGATGAAATTTCTTTTAAGGTGTAGGTAATGTAACATCCTGCATTTTTCCGTTAAATTTATTTTAACACCGTTTTTTTTTTTAGATAATATCTTCCGTTATCTAAATTCGTACCTTTCGTTGACTAACGTTCTTAATATTCCTGTTATTTAATTATAACGTCACTCGTTTACTCGAGCATTTTTAAAATAATTCGTTTGGTTAATTCCCGCACCCGACTACAAACTTGAGGGACTAAACTTGCCAAGAGGGCAAAGGGATGACGAGGTCAACTAGTCAACCTTCACCCTCCTCCATTAATTTCATCCTCCCCATTTCATTACTTCCATTTTTATTCTCTCAAACTCTCAAACACAAAATCATCATCTAAATTCGATCTAGGAAGCTTGCAATAAAACAAATTACATATTCGTGATCCTCTCTTCATCCTCTACATTTTGGTAGCAATTTCATCACATTTGGGTAACATTTCTAAAACACTAGATTTCTATAAATTTGTTTTATATACTTGAAATGGTGTTAGTTAGTGTCCATGGCTCAAGTATAACATGAATATATGTTTTGTTTGCTCGATTTGTTGTTTTGGAGTAACTAGCATGAACTTGAAAATGGGTGTGCTTAATCTTTGATTTTGGATGAGTTAATGTTATTAAATTGTTAAAGTTCATGTTTTAATTGTGTTACTAGTATCACTAGCTTCGTTTTGATGCGTAGGTTGATTAAGAAAACTTCAAACACATGATTATTGATTTTTGTGAATTTTGGTTAGGGTTTGGTAGACTTAAAACGAAATTTCGATGTTTTGAATGCCATGAATTGTTATTAGTAAGTATTTAGTTGTAATGTATGTTTCATTATCTTTAAAACGGCATATCATATGTGTGAATTGGATTCCCGAATCTTAAAATGCATTTTGTGAACTTGAAACTTTGAAAATAAACCTTTAATGATCATTTGATGAGCTTTCGGTTATTGCAATTGATGTTTTTGCTTGATGAAAAGTGGTTAGTTGTGTTCCTCGTCAAAATACCTTTCCAACGATATAAGATACGTGTTCTAAGTGTTTACGGTTTGTGATTTGTGCTAAATTGAAGTTTGGTTGAGACTTGAACTTTTGAAACAGACCAGGCACCAGGCCACGCCTATTGGCGCGGCGCGACACCAGGGGCCGCGGTGCGACATTTGCCGTATTTGGCTTCTGACCTACTTTGTCAAATTTTGAAAAATGTTTGCTATGCTACGCACATCCGATTCACATGTAACTTGTTCTAACATGCTTATATATGAATAATAACCTCAAAAAAATAGTTCGGGACCCGACCCGAACATGTGACTTTTGTTGACTTTGACTTGACCGTGTTTGAGTTTTAGTTAAACTTAACCAAACGTTTATGCAGTCGTTCTAATCTTCTTTTATACTTGATTCTTGCATGAAACTTGACAACGTGATTCACATGCTATACTATTCGAGTCGTAACGAGCCATAGGACTAATTGAACACATTTCACCCGACCTTGCGTCGTAACCGGTTAATTGATACAACTTACTAGTTTAGGTCAAGGCTAAGCAACTTTCATGCACACGTTTACTTTGTGAAGTACATTTATACTCGTGCACTCGAGGTGAGATCATAGTCCCACCTTTTCAACAACTTTTATCTCTTTTAAATCGTGGGCTGAGAAACATATACTTTGTTACATCTTGTACTACTTACTTTTATGTTTTGAACACAAGTTCGATGAAACAAACATTCCACAGCGAGTTTAGAACAAAATCCTCAATTCGATTATCATTAGTTACACTTGCCGGGTGTAAGCGAGAACTTATGTTGTATGGATCCTTATGGGTTTGACAAACCCTCATTCAAATGGTTCGCTACCGTTTACGAATGAAATATATTTTCGAGAAATAGTGTATGTTCTAACAGTATTGTGATGGGGTTCTATGGAAGGAATGTTAAGCATTGATAATTGGGTGCTCGCGAACCTATTTTGGAATGCAAACTATTTGGATGATCAATTTTATGGGAATACTAAATCTTGTGGTTCAAAAATAACGTGTATTACTACACCTATGATTTCACCAACGTTTTTCGTTGATAGTTTTCTATATGTTTCTCAGCTTCATACTTGGCTACTTGATACATGCTTCCGCACACTTTGATTACTTGCTTGGGGTCAAGCATACATACATGCATACGCTTGTGATAGCACCTTTGGATTCAAACATATTGTTTACATACTTACGCTATTTATGGCAACCGTGATTTTCAACTTATTATGGCGCAAGTTATATCATTTATACTTTACTACTTTTGTAAACTTAAACTTGTTGTCGGTCCTTTTGGTAAACTAAACTTTGTAGGTCTTGTACGTTTCAAAGGAATGCGACATAATTTTGGTCAAACGAGTCTCATATAAGGACTACGACCATGTAACGGGACCTAAGTTAGCGGTGCCGTCAATGACGATTTTGTCAGGTCGCTACAAAAGACATAAGGATTTAACGTGGTTATATCCAAACTCCAAACGCGGAGAAGGGTATAGTCCACGAGCGTAAACGAGAGAATTTTTTCACTAATAATTTGTGCACACAAAATGAGGCTATAGGTCTATTTATAATGAAATATTAAACCAGATTTTTGTTGCACAAGTTAATTTGGCCTTCAAGTCAAAGACATTTCAAAAATTAATAACCACTTTTTGAACAAGTTAACTTTGCCTTCAAGTAAACAATTCTTCTAATATCAGAAACTTGTTCCTCAAGTTAAACATAACCTCTATATAAAACTTATCTTCCAAGCAATCTTGATTTTCTTTCATTGAATAAAGTTTTCATATCTCAAAAATCTCCCACTTGGAGACTTTGAAAAAACTCATACCGACCACCTATCTTGACTTCGTTGAACCTACCCATCTTTACCGTCAATAAAGCTTTTGGGGACACGCGCATTCTAACCCATCATACTGATCAAGCTGATAGCTTTCAATGAAGAGCACTTCAAATATACTCACCAAAACGTAATCAACCTCAATGTCAATTATGTTGAACACCCAAAGCAACTCCCGATTAGCTGACTGTGAGTCCTTTTTTATATTGCCGGATAAACTATCTGGGACACGCCGCACATCTTAATTGGTTATCCGTCTATAGGAAGGAAGTCTTTCGGCACCAAAAATACCATTGCGTAATCTTCAGTAACTAGCTTGGGTCATCTCTCGGAGACTGCACTACCATTGAAGTGTGAACGACTTCAATCACAAGATTTAAACATGAGACAAAACATCATCAACTCATCGCTCTAGACACACCTAACCCGGTCGTTGATGAAATGTCCCGTTCTTATTGATTAAAAACGTTCCATATTAATTGATTTCGTTGCGAGGTTTTGACCTCTATATGAGACGTTTTTCAAAGACTGCATTCATTTTAAAACAAACCATAACCTTTATTTCATAAATAAAGGTTTAAAAAGCTTTACGTAGATTATCAAATAATGATAATCTAAAATATCCTGGTTACACACGACCATTACATAATGGTTTACAATACAAATATGTTACATCGAAATCAGTTTCTTGAATGCAGTTTTTACACAATATCATACAAACATGGACTCCAAATCTTGTCCTTATTTTAGTATGCAACAGCGGAAGCTCTTAGTATTCACCTGAGAATAAACATGCTTTAAACGTCAACAAAAATGTTGGTGAGTTATAGGTTTAACCTATATATATCAAATCGTAACAATAGACCACAAGATTTTATATTTCAATACACATCCCATACATAGAGATAAAAATCATTCATATGGTGAACACCTGGTAACCGACATTAACAAGATGCATATATAAGAATATCCCCATCATTCCGGGACACCCTTCGGATATGATATAAATTTCGAAGTACTAAAGCATCCGGTACTTTGGATGGGGTTTGTTAGGCCCAATAGATCTATCTTTAGGATTCGCGTCAATTAGGGTGTATGTTCCCTAATTCTTAGATTACCAGACTTAATAAAAAGGGGCATATTCGATTTCGATAATTCAACCATAGAATGTAGTTTCACGTACTTGTGTCTATTTTGTAAATCATTTATAAAACCTGCATGTATTCTCATCCCAAAAATATTAGATTTTAAAAGTGGGACTATAACTCACTTTCACAGATTTTTACTTCGTCGGGAAGTAAGACTTGGCCACTGGTTGATTCACGAACCTATAACAATATATACATATATATCAAAGTATGTTCAAAATATATTTACAATACTTTTAATACAATTTGATGTTTTAAGTTTATTAAGTCAGCTGTCCTCGTTAGTAATCTACAACTAGTTGTCTACAGTTAGATGTACAGAAATAAATCGATAAATATTATCTTGAATCAATCCACGACCCAGTGTATACGTATTTCAGTATTGATCACAACTCAAACTATATATATATTTTGGAATCAACCTCAACCCTGTATAGCTAACTCCAACATTCACATATAGAGTGTCTATGGTTGTTCCGCAATATATATATAGATGGGTCGACATGATAGGTCGAAACATTGTATACGTGTCTATGGTATCTCAAGATTACATAATATACAATATAAGTTGATTAGGTTATGGTTGGAATAGATTTATTACTAACTTTCACGTAGATAAAATGAGTAGTTTTTATCAATCTTGTTTTACTCGCCATTTCTTCGTTTCTAATCCGTTTTGAGTGATTCCAGTGGCCACGGTTTCGTATTGAACTTAAATTTATGAATCTAAATAGAAAAGTTATAAGTTTATAGTCGGAAATACAAGTTACAAGTCATTTTTGAAAGAGGTAGTCATTTCCGTCGAAAGAACGACATCTTGATGACCATTTTGAAAAACATACTTTCACCTTGAGTTTAACCATGATTTTTGGATATAGTTTCATGTTCATAAGAAAAATCATTTTTCCAGAAGTATAGCTTTTAAATCAAAGTTCTTCTTAGCTTTTAATTATCCCAACCAAAACAGCCCCCGGTTTTACTACGACGGCGTATATCCAGTTTTATGGTGTTTATCGTGTTTTCGGGTTTTAAATCATTAAGTTAGCATATCATATAGATATAGAAAATGTGTTTAGTTGATTTTAAAAGTCTAGTTAGAAGGATTAACTTTATTTGCGAACAAGTTTAGAATTAACTAAACTATGTTCTAGTGATTACAAGTTTATAACGTTGAATAAGACAGCTTTTTATGTATGAATCGAATGATGTTATGAACATCATTACTACCTCAAGTTCCTTCGATAAACCTACTGGAAATGAGAAAAATGGATCTAGCTTCAAAGGATCCTTGGATGGCTTGAAAGTTCTTGAAGCAGAATCATGACACGAAAACAATTTCAAGTAAGATTTCCACTCGAAATAAGATTGTTATAGTTATAGAAATTGAATTAAAGTTTGAATATGATTATTACCTTGTATTAGAAAGATAACCAACTGTAAGTAACAAACGTTTCTTGATCTTGGATGATTACTTGGAATGGATTTAGAAAACTTGGAAGTAAACTTGCAATCTTGAAAGTATTCTTGATTTTATGAAACTAGAACTTTTAGAATTTATGAAGAACACTTAGAACTTGAAGATAGAACTTGAGAGAGATCAATTAGATGAAAAAAATTGAAGAATGAAAGTGTTTGTAGGTGTTTTTGGTCGTTGGTGTATGGATTAGATATAAAGGATATGTAATTTTGTTTTCATGTAAATAAGTCATGAATGATTACTCATATTTTTGTAATTTTATGAGATATTTCATGCTATTTGTCAAATGATGGTTCCCACATGTGTTAGGTGACTCACATGGGCTGTTAAGAGCTGATCATTGGAGTGTATATACTAATAGTACATACATCTAAAAGCTGTGTATTGTACGAGTACGAATACGGGTGCATACGAGTAGAATTGTTGATGAAACTGAACGAGGATGTAATTGTAAAATTTTTTGTTAAGTAGAAGTATTTTGATAAGTGTCTTGAAGTCTTTCAAAAGTGTATGAATACATATTAAAACACTACATGTATATACATTTTAACTGAGTCGTTAAGTCATCGTTAGTCGTTACATGTAAGTGTTGTTTTGAAACCTTTAGGTTAACGATCTTGTTAAGTGTTGTTAACCCAATGTTTATAATATCAAATGAGATTTTAAATTATTATATTATCATGATATTATGATGTATAAATATCTCTTAATATGATATATATACATTAAATGTCGTTACAACGATAATCGTTACATATATGTCTCGTTTCAAAATCATTAAGTTAGTAGTCTTGTTTTTACATATGTAGTTCATTGTTAATATACTTAATGATATGTTTACTTATCATAATATCATGTTAACTATATATATATCCTTATATATGGCATCATATAGTTTTTACAAGTTTTAACGTTCGTGAATCACCGGTCAACTTGGGTGGTCAATTGTCTATATGAAACCTATTTCAATTAATCAAGTCTTAACAAGTTTGATTGATTAACATGTTGGAAATACTTAATCATGTAAATAACAATTTCATTTAATATATATATAAACATGGAAAAGTTCGGGTCACTACAGTACCTACCCGTTAAATAAATTTCGTCCCAAAATTTTAAGCAGTTGGAGGTGTTGACGTATCTTCTGGAAATAAATGCGGGTATTTCTTCTTCATCTGATCTTCTCATTTCCAGGTGAACTTGGGTCCTCTACGATCATTCCATCGAACCTTAACAATTGGTATCTTGTTTTGCTTAAGTCTTTTAACCTCCCGATCCATTATTTCGACGGGTTCTTTGATGAATTGAAGTTTTTCGTTGATTTGGATTTCATCTAATGGAATAGTGAGATCTTCTTTAGTAAAACATTTCTTCAAATTCGAGACGTGGAAAGTGTTATGTACAGCCGCGAGTTGTTGAGGTAATTCAAGTCGGTAAGCTACTGGTCCGACACGATCAATAATCTTGAATGGTCCAATATACCTTGGATTTAATTTCCCTCGTTTACCAAATCGAACAACGCCTTTCCAAGGTGCAACTTTAAGCATGACCATCTCTCCAATTTCAAATTCTATATCTTTTCTTTTAATGTCAGCGTAGCTCTTTTGTCGACTTTGGGCGGTTTTCAACCGTTGTTGAATTTGGATGATCTTCTCGGTAGTTTCTTGTATTATCTCTGGACCCGTAATCTGTCTATCCCCCACTTCACTCCAACAAATCGGAGACCTGCATTTTCTACCATAAAGTGCTTCAAACGGCGCCATCTCAATGCTTGAATGGTAGCTGTTGTTGTAGGAAAATTCTGCTAACGGTAGATGTCGATCCCAACTGTTTCCAAAATCAATAACACATGCTCGTAGCATGTCTTCAAGCGTTTGTATCATCCTTTCACTCTGCCCATCAGTTTGTGGATGATAGGCAGTACTCATGTCTAGACGAGTTCCTAATGCTTGCTGTAATGTCTGCCAGAATCTTGAAATAAATCTGCCATCCCTATCAGAGATAATAGAGATTGGTATTCCATGTCTGGAGACGACTTCCTTCAAATACAGTCGTGCTAACTTCTCCATCTTGTCATCTTCTCTTATTGGCAAGAAGTGTGCTGATTTGGTGAGACGATCAACTATTACCCAAATAGTATCAAAACCACTTGCAGTCCTTGGCAATTTAGTGATGAAATCCATGGTAATATTTTCCCATTTCCATTCCGGGATTTCGGGTTGTTGAAGTAGACCTGATGGTATCTGATGCTCAGCTTTGACCTTAGAACATGTCAAACATTCTCCTACGTATTTAGCAACATCGGCTTTCATACCCGGCCACCAAAAATGTTTCTTGAGATCCTTGTACATCTTCCCCGTTCTAGGATGTATTAAGTATCTGGTTTTATGAGCTTCTCTAAGTACCATTTCTCTCATATCTCCAAATTTTGGTACCCAAATCCTTTCAGCCCTATACCGGGTTCCGTCTTCCCGAATATTAAGATGCTTCTCCGATCCTTTGGGTATTTCATCCTTTAAATTTCCCTCTTTTAAAACTCCTTGTTGCGCCTCCTTTATTTGAGTAGTAAGGTTATTGTGAATCATTATATTCATAGATTTTACTCGAATGGGTTCTCTATCCTTCCTGCTCAAGGCGTCGGCTACCACATTTGCCTTCCCCGGGTGGTAATGAATCTCAAAGTCATAATCATTCAACAATTCAATCCACCTACGCTGCCTCATATTCAGTTGTTTCTGATTAAATATGTGCTGAAGACTTTTGTGGTCGGTATATATAATACTTTTGACCCCATATAAGTAGTGCCTCCAAGTCTTTAATGCAAAAACAACCGCGCCTAATTCCAAATCATGCGTCGTATAATTTTGTTCGTGAATCTTCAATTGTCTAGATGCATGAGCAATCACCTTCGTTCGTTGCATTAATACACAACCGAGACCTTGCTTTGATGCGTCACAATAAATCACAAAATTATCATTCCCTTCAGGCAATGACAATATAGGTGCCGTAGTTAGCTTTTTCTTCAATAACTGAAACGCTTTCTCTTGTTCATCCTTCCATTCAAATTTCTACCCTTTATGCGTTAATGCAGTCAAGGGTTTTGCGATTCTGGAAAAGTCTTGGATGAACCTTCTGTAGTAACCAGCTAGTCCTAAAAACTGGCGTATGTGTTTCGGAGTTTTCGGGGTTTCCCACTTTTCAACAGTTTCTATCTTTGCCGGATCCACCTTAATACCTTCTTTGTTCACTATGTGACCGAGGAATTGAACTTCTTCCAACCAAAATGCACACTTTGAAAATTTAGCGTACAATTCTTCCGTCCTCAATACTTCTAACACCTTTCTCAAATGTTCACCGTGTTCTTGGTCATTCTTTGAGTAAATAAGTATGTCATCAATGAAAAAATGACAAACTTGTCAAGGTATGGTCCACACACTCGGTTCATAATCCACGGACGGAGAAGGGTTTAATCCACGGACGCAAACCATAGAAATTTTTTCACTAATAATTTGTGCACACAATTACAATGAGGTTAGAAGCCTATTTATAGTGAAAGGTTAAATCTAGTTCCTTGTTGCACAAGTAAACTTGGCCTTCAAGTTAAAGACATTCTAAAAAATCAATTACCACTTGTTGAACAAGTTAACTTTGCCTTCAAGTAAATAACATTTCTAAAATTAGAAACTTGGACCTCAAGTTAAACTTAACCTTTAAGTAAAACTTATCTTCCACTAATTTTGATTTCTTTCTTTCTTTAAAGTTTTCATATCTCAACATAGTATCAGTCCGTCGTTGCTAGCGCGGTTCAACGAAGTTTATACTAGCAAGCGTGGTGATGTAGCGCATTTGGGTAACGTGCTGACATGTGCGGTTATTAAGCAATGTTGAACACACTCCGAGCCGTTTGAAAAATACATTAAAAAATTAAAAAATGAAAATGTTACCGTTAAATGACGAACAAATACATTTTTTATTTTATTTACTTTTTATTATTAATTAAAATATTTTACTAATATAAACTAAGACCATCTAACTCATTCTTACATCAATCATTTCTTATTTAAACACTCTCAAATATTTTTATTTTCTTAACCTTGAAATGTCAATAAAACAAAAGACAAAAACAATCGAACCTTAACAACAATGCGTTATGTTTTTAATGTATTAGTGTTTAACTTACTTTTAAATTTATGTAATGTGTTTTTTATTAACGAAGTATTTTATTTTAAAAAGTTTTTGGTTTTGTAGTTTTTAATAAGTTTATATATAAAAAGTACTGTAAATAATAGGAATAGAAAGCTAGATTGGCTCACTTGACTCTCAAATCCATCTACATACCTCGCTACACTTTAGTCTTTTTTACTTGAGCTGCAACCTTTGCATCTCATGTACTTTTGATTCTAGCTTAATGTATGTAAGTGTTTAATTTATGTAATGTGTTTCTGTAATTTCGTGGCAACTTTCGTGTTATGTAGCTGATGCTATACTCGTTGTAATCTTTTCTTTGAAATGAAAGTTTCTTGTTGTTAAAAAAAAATAGGAATAGGAATTATAAATATATATATATATATATATATATATATATATATATATATATATATATATATATATATATATATATATATATATATATATATATATTAATAATAACATAACAATACCAATAATATAATAATAAAAATAATAATAATTAGTACAAAAATAAAATAAATAGAGGTGGGTCAATTGTGGTTGTGAATACATATGCAATGAACACTAATGTAGTGTGATGCATTTAGTGATGGTAAGAAAATATTGAGGTGATGTTGATATTTCAAAGTATGTTTATAAAAATTTATATCATAGATAAGAGTAATTTAATTTTGATAAATAAACTACAATATCTGGCTTTTGAGCACTTTTTGATAATGTGACAAAGTCAAGAAATGAAGTTTTTAATGGTGAGTGTTAAATTTAAGTATTAAATTTGTGGTGGGTGATGTGGTAAAATATTATTAGTGTTAGATATAAAATATATTAATTAAGAATATATAAAAATTAATCCTAAAATCTGAATGGCTGAAGAGGATTTGACACCTACTCCCATTTCCGTCACATATATGACTAACGCCATTTTTCTGTCAGCTCTGACGCCCCATTAGAGGCGTCATTCCATGTCATCTGACGGTAATTTTTGATGCCCCATTAAAATTGATGATGTCATAAATAAAGATTAATCAAGCTTTAAAAAAATTCAAAAATAAAGAGAAAAATACTAAGCCCTCATGACGATGTCATTAAATCAATTAATTGTATTTAATAAAAATATTAACATGTTAAGTGTATAATATGTATTATGTATAACCTTATGATAAAATATCTCCATGACCATATGTACAATATTTGAAGCATTATGTACAACCTTATGGTAAAACACTCTTATGACCATATGTACAACCTTTAAAATATATTGTACATTTTTTTTACAAAATACAGGGGTTAACACATGTACAAACTTTGAAGAATATTGTACGATCTTCATATAATAATTGTATTTTAATTAAAAAAATCAAAAGGCATTTGTTATTGCTAATAATTAGTATTAAACATAAAAAAACTCAATTTTTAAGCAAACTTTATTATTATTATTATTATTTATTATTATTATTATAATTATTTTTATTATATTATTATTATTCAAATATGAATTCTCTTTATGGGATTAATTACGTTACATATGTATGCGAAATACATGTCTCAATAAAAAGTTATAATGTAGGCTTTTATGACAAGAAAATTAGTAATTGTGATAAAATTGGAAGAGGTTGATGGGAGAATAAATGTGGTTCATTTATCATGATCAAATTAAGTATATCAATATGTTTGTAAAAACGACAAGTTTTTTAGTCGGAATTCGTGGTTCCACATATCATTAAACTAAATGACTTTAGCATTTACATTCACTTAATACCCAAAACACATCATCAAATTGTTTTGTTTATAAACTCATAGTTGCACGGGTCATTTTACTAGTAGAAAGATATTTTGTGTGTCTCACGGAAGAGAAAAATGTGGACTCCACGAACACCTCCAAATCTCTAATTCTCACGTTCCACTTCTAAGCCCATTACATTTTCCAAACCCATTAATAACTTGATGTAGATTCCATATTTTGTCATTGAGAAGGATTATACATCTTAACGACTAATATGCTATAATTGAATAATTGAAGAAAGTTTTTGCCGTTAAGAAAATTTAACGATGTGTTTGTTTGCATGTTAATTAAATGTTTCACCTTTGAATGTTGAATCGTTTAGGGTCGGATTTGAGGGTGTACACACGTGCGCTTGTACATGACCCATAATCCAAAAGGGCCTATACTCTGATAATATGTACTACTTCTGAAAAATATTGTTATGATTGATCCTGATACTTAACCTAATTTTTTAGGATTTACTGCATTTATTCTTACATATACTTAAAACGTTTGTATGTTAAAGGCCTATGTTTTATTGATTGAACGGGACCCATATGAAAAATTAGAAACGACGTTACGCCTATGCATTCAACATTTAGCACGTATGTTTCTGACATTTGAATGACATATGATGTTGAATATTTAGTATTCAGTATTGAACAATTCAGAGTTGAAACACTCTTTTAACTATTAATGTCATAACCCGACCTTAACCATAAGGACGAATACAATAACATATGATTTCATCGCGAGGTATTGACCTCTATATGCGACATTTTTCAAAAACTGCATTCGTTTTTACAATACAAACCATAGCTTTTATTACAAATACAAGGTTTAAACAACTTAATAATGATTATCGTTTAGCGATAATCTTAGACTTACAAACTTTACATGTGATAATAACAATACGACCTCCAACATATTTTACATTACAAATCCTCCGATATGCAGTTTTATTTTTGACACAAATATGCATACTCAAGATCTTGCTTAAATTCAACATGTTGCAGCGGAAGCTTTTAGTTATCACCTGAGAATAAACATGCTTAAAACGTCAACATAAAGTTGGTGAGATATAGGTTTAATGCCGGCAGCGTTATAAATATAGACCACAAGATTTCATATATAAACGTTTTAATAAAAAATATTCTAAGTTGTTGAGCACTTGATAACCATACTTAACATTTAATCAACGTCGCATATTCCCTTTATTATAAAATCTTACTACACCGTACCAAGTGTAGTTACCGAAACGAAGTACTGTGCAACCGTTGAATACTGGTCGTCCAGTCCGGTTGGGGTTGTCAGGCCCGATAGATCTATCAACAGGATTCGCGTTTACAATACCTCATGTAAATAGTAGTTACCAAGTTACAGGGAAGTATGCCAGTGGTACAACTCAACGTAAAATATATATTTTTAATCACTTGTGTCCATAACGTAAATCATAAAATGCATGTATTCTCATCCCGAAATATTTAGAGTTTAAAAGTGGGACTATATACTCACCTTTTCCTTGAAGGTATTTAACTCGACTTGGTCTCCGATAGATATCACGAACCTAACCATATATATGATATATCAACATATTTTCTTTTTAAGAAATAAACGTTTCATATATATACTTTTAATACTTTTAATAATTTCTTAGTCCATAGTTAGCAGTCCGATGTTAGTAGTCCACAATTAGTTGCTAAAAAAAAAATAAAGACCCCATTGTATTCATGTTGATCGGAATTAATCTTGACCCACGGTACCGTGTTGTCAAATGACGTGTTGCGTACATAAAGTACCGTGTTGTCAAATGACGTGTTGCGTACGTACATGAGGTCTTATGATTAATCTTCTCGTGTTGTTTACGGGTGGTCCTGAAATATATAAAATTAAATCATGAGTAAATATATATGAAATATTATATTAATTAGGAAAGATATGATTTATTTAATTTTTCTCCAATTATTTTCGTTGTTAAACAAGCTTTGGATACCCGATCTTATTTTAGTCGTAGTTTCTTCGTTACAACTCCGTTTTTGTTGATTCAACTTGCCACTTCCTTGGATCGAGTCAAATTTTAAGAATATGAACTGTAAATACCTTGGTTTACATTCAGAATCACAGGTTATAGTCCAAACTCTAGGTGAATCTTATGAAAGTAATCATTTTTGTCATAAAAACAACATTTAATGGTCATTTTTCTAAAAATACTTATACTTTGAATTAAACCATGAAATTTTTATGTGTTAACATATTAATAAAAATATTATTTTTCCAGAACATAAACTTCCAATTCAAAGTTTAAGATGGTTTTTAATTATCCAACCCAAAACAGTCCGGTTGCACTCCAACGACGTAGATTCAGTTTTAAGGCGTTCTTTGTAAAATCAAGTTGTATCTTGTTAAGTTAGCATATCCATATGATATATTACAGGTCTTGAAGTGTTTTAAAAGTTAAGTTAGAAGGATCTATTTAGTTTGCAAACAAGTTTGAAATCATTCAAACTATGTTCTTGTTGTTAAAATTTTACAACACAAAATAAGATAGCTATATAAATATGAATCAAATAAGGTTATGAATAAGGTTACTACCTCAAGTTACTTGGACAAAGCTACTGGAAAAGATGAGAAAAATCTTGGAATCAAAAGAGTGGTGGAGTGGGATTGAAAGGTTAGAAGTAAACTTGTATTTTTGGAAGGATTATTGAAGTGTTCTTGTATGGTTTTTCTTATGATGATTAAGGGTTGTTTTTGAAGCTAAATGATGGGAAAAATGCTTGGAGATGATCAAGTATGAAGTTAAGAGTATTTTGAGAGAGAAATGGGAGTGTAAGTATGAGAAAATGGGGTGAAGAAATGGTGTTCATTCATAAAAACGTTTTTAGTTTATAAAGAAAGAAAAGATTCCTAATTTTGTTATTTTGTATAAAAATCTATGCTAGCTTCCAATTCTAATTACCTCTCCTTGATGGCATGAACAAGGGCTGATTAGGTGTTGATTAGAATGTTGATTTGATGTGTATAAACCAATAGTAAATACGTATAGAAGCTGGGTATGATACGGGTACATATACCCTAGATGTACGTATAGAAATCTTGAGAAAACGGAACGAGGATTCAAAAATAGCTATCTTTTGTAAATATACTTATATTGTTTTATGTATGTAAGCCCTTTAAAAGTGATTAAATACATATCTATACGATACATGTATAAGCATTATAAGTTTTAAGTATTTATGTCGAAGAACGTTACGTATAGTTATCGTTTTGAAAACTTAAGTTAGTAGTTTCAAAATATACTTATAACTCATTGTTATTAGTACACAATGAGATGTTAAAACATCCTTAGATCATGTTAAATATATATAAATACATATATATACACAAACGTATAATTATCGTATGTTATATAGTTCGTGATATCATCGGTCAATTTGGACGGTCAAACGTTGTGTAAAACTCTTTTCAAAAACATAAGTCTCAACAATTTAGATTGCTTATTATGTTGGTAAGGTTTAATTTATGTAAATATTAATCTCATAAGTATAAAACGATCGGAAAAATCCGGGTCGTTACAATTAAATACCTAAATTTTTTGTTATTACATTCTCAAATTATATCCAGAGCACATAACAAACAAGTATATATATTTTCATTTATGTAACACATTAATATAGTAATATTACCCAGTTCATATCGTTAATTAAAAATGATTATCAAATAACTTATTTTTATTCAACATCAAGTTTGTTCACAGACTTTGATATGATCCCATTTAGCATTAAATCAATCGGTTTTATCAACCTAACATTTAACCAAATACTTTTAACTTTTTTCTTTAAGTTTTCCTGTTTATAGAAATTCACATATAATATATCCATATATATATATATATGTGATGACCCGTCCAAATCCAATTGGACGAACACATCATTCATCGATTTCACAGTAAGGTACTGACCTCTACATGATACGTTTTGTAAACATTGCATTCTTTTGAAAAGGAACACCATAATTGAATATCAAATTTCAAGGTTTTTGACGTTTGATGATTTCTACATATAGACAATCACCGTATTTAATAGTTTACAATACAACATCCGTTGATAATGCAGTCAAAATAAGATACATGGTGATGATTTTGTGAATGCAACATTTTCTCGAATAAAGCATGTATGACTCCATGCACATAGCTTATATCACATATAAGCAAACAGCGGAAGACTTCTAGGAACCTGGGAATAAACATGCTTTCAAGTGTCAACACAAAGGTTGGTGAGTTCATAGTTTTAATGTTGAGCATAATCTGTATATAAAGGTGGATCACAAGATTTCAGTTGTTTCATCCAGAAACGTTTATCAAAATATTCTACAAGATTGAGCACCCTGGTAACTAAACTTTAACGTTATAATAAGTACCCATGTTTTAACATACATACAACCAACATGTACAATACATGCAATCCAACGTGTATTAAACTCAAATAGCATACGTCTGTTTTATAGTTCAGGCTAGGGTTTCTATACCTAGAACAGACGGGGATGTCAAGCCCTATGGATCCATATATAAATACTCGCGTCCACCAGTTCTTATACCCGGCAGTTACTAGTTACCAAAGCTAAGGGATTTTCGGTTCAAACTCGGTGAGAATTTAGTATGTACTTGTATCCATTGCGTTTAAAATAAAGTGCATGTATTCTCAGCCAAAAATATAGATTGCAAAAGCAATTAAAAAGGGAGCATATGAAACTCACCTTAGTAGCACATAATGTGACACCGCTATTTTTTTTTTATACGTGGCGGAAGCATAATATTAATTTAATACGATATCCACATTAACTATTGTTAATACAACCTGTGTCACGTGTCATTACAAAATACTTGTTTATACAGAGAAGACATATTTACAAAAAGGTTATTGTTTTCATAAAGCAAGACAACATCAGAGTTGACTCCTGTCAAACATAACATCTTCATGCCCGTCTTCTCCCCAAAAGCAAGAAGCTAAGTGAGTACGACTAACTACAGGCCATAGCATACATAAGTGTTATACTAATCATGTCACATAGTCTAACACACAAACATCACCCAGTAGTGCAGTCTACAGAGACTCCGGCGGTTCGGCCAAACCATTAACCTCCAGTTGATCGGGCTGGGGTTTACCGGAAGTTCCTCCTACATACCGTGCTGCATAAATCATCCACACGCGACGTACGCGTCATTCAAACATATACTACACGGATGCAAATAGGCTACCACATGAGGAATCCAACCCGCAGGTTGATCTCTCCTATCGAATTAGGCTACCACAAGATAGGTACGCACTGGGCTCCAACAGACAAGCATCAACTAACATGCAGTCATCACAAGGTACTAACTAATCACAACAATAAGTATATCTAACAAGCATGGCAGTCATAATATAACATGCTACAATATACTATATTCTCCAGTTAGTCCCACTAACCAAATACCAGCAAACGAGAAGGTATTCAGCTATCTAATCACTGAACCTTCTCTTTCTCCTTTTCTCCTGAGAAAACATATACACAAGTTAGTTTTTGTCCGTTAACACCAAATAACACAATATAAAAATTTTTGTCAGAAAAAACTGTCCGCTAAATTTTTTCTCCTTAACACTTATGCACTTTCAAAATTTACACCAAAATCATCAAAAGACAAACGGGCAGCATAACGGCTAAAACTCAACACTTTGGTAAAATATTCTGCCCTGGACACTCAGTCGGTCGACTGACACTGACAGTCGGTCGACTGTCTACACAATCGGTCGACTGAACTTCTCAGTCGATCGACTCACTTGGTATTACATCAATCGGCCGAATGTAAATCTCAGTCGGTTGGTTGTCTTCGTTAATCGGCCGGTTCAACCCTCAGTCGGTCGACTGTCGACCGACAGTCGGCCGACTGTGTTCATCTTCATCAGAAACTGAACACAAGTTACGGACTTCAAGCTAAAATCGCTAAAACTCAATCTAGAGCTCATTTTCGACACCAAAACTTACCACAACTCAATCACTACATGTTATAGACTATAAACCCACAAAGTTTAGACTATAACAACATCAAATTCATGGGTTTTGACACAAAATCAAGCTTTTTACAAAACTTACACAAAACTATGAATTTAACCATGAATTGAACACAAAAACACATGTTTCTTACTTGTTAGAATCAGTAGACAACAAGGAACAAGATTCCAAGATCAATTTGAGCTCAAGAACAAGTTTTGATGATTAGGGTTTGATAGGATGGGGAGGTGAGTGAACGGGTGGGTTTGGGGAATTTTCTAGAAAATGGAAGAATAACCCTCCCACCAAACACTTATGAGTCTTAAAACTCATACATCACAACACACGGGTATTTATCAGTTATCTGATATCTTTCATACATCATTTGGCAACCCAAACAAAGTCCAAATTAAATAAACAAACCTGTTCTGTGACCCTTGTCACAAACTGGTCCTAACCACGTCATCAAATAACAATAAATGTTAATTAAAATAAAAACATATAAAACCACACAACGGCAAAATAGACCATTTCAACTAGGCCCGATTCAAGGATGTTACAAATCTACCCTCTTAAAGAGATTCCGTCCTCGGAATCTGGTCTACCAAAACAAATAAAGTCACAGGTTCTAATCACATCCACTGTTCTCTAATCTAAGTGCTAGTCAAACGTACGATACACAAGTACTCCAACACACATAGTCGGTTAAATCACCACCAGGGTCTTTCTCATCAACAAAATCAACAAATTTACTTACCAAAATCAATAATCAAATCAAAACTCTTATCATTTAAAACCAACCACCGTTTCTAACAAGATGTAAAGGATAACTAACTTTCATGACAAACACCGTCAATAATAATTATGGTTACCACAAAGTTCGTAGTTCTAACAATCAGCATTCTCAATTTCCACGGTCCTTTCATAGATCAAGGTCCATATCAAATCACTATGTCATCTGTTATCAACAAATTACTCATTTTGTCATAGCATCTATCTCTTTTATGCAGTTATCTTTCTTAAAAATTTCTAAGTACATGCAACAGATATTCCTCTAATTCACTAAATTCCAATCATACAGCACAATAGTCAGACAATTTACTACACAATTGACCATAGTATCACACTCTTCTCTTGCACACATAAGTAAGTACCATCGGTCAATCATATTTCAAAAACTGCCCAAGTCATTTTCTATCCGAGTTCTAAGATAAAAGGATAACAACTCATCAGTTCAATACCATCTACCGTTAAACTCCTTTTAAACAGGAAACAACACATAGACAATACATCGATCCGTCATCGATTCTAATAAATTTTCCCACTTTTTCCCCAGTCATAGGTAATTATTCACCATTTAACCCATCAATTATCACTAACATTTTGGTTTCCGTCAATTCTCCATAAAAAGTTCTACATTAGAACGACAATTGCACATCACACATCATAAAGACGAATGGAAATCCACTTTTAATTCATCATATGTAAACCATATCATCAGGTTACGAGATTACCCATTAGATAACTCCATCGAATTTTCCAATTCAATTCATCTAAACCATAAATTCGTCGTCATCACATTACTTAAAAACACTTGTTCAATCAATTCCCGCAATTTCTGAACCACAATGTCAACACTGGTTCACTAAACTTACCCAAATTTGTAGTTACATACCCATTACTAACCCGGTATTTAAGAATTTAACCACAATTCTCGCAAGAATATTATTATATATACTCAATAATCCGTCGACTAGAATATATCTCTGATCATCTCTTCAACAATAAGAATTATTACAAACACGATTCTCAAACCACTTTCAATCATACCATCAATGATTTATACTAACGGATATCCACGTATACTATTATGACATGGTTATTAACAAGTTATATCCATCAAATAATCTCAGCATACAAATCGGACACCACACACTACCTCAGTAAGGTTATCACTTGGTTAAAACTCCATTAAGATTCGCAATTTAACAATGTTCAACCAATAATAAACCAATATCTAATTCCAGTCCAACGATCAATACCAAATCTGAAAGTCAACTTCTGATCAAAATCCTCTGAAAAATCGCAATAAACCGACATTAAAGGAAATTCCACTAATAAATATCAATCATTATCCATCAAGTTTCTTTCTTTAAGAAGATTTCATATATACATAATCAAACTATAGAAAGCTATCCATTGAAACCATATATATACCAAACATCAATTATCATCTTATTCGTCACTTGCTACGTCTCCTCCGACTCCTGAAACTACTGCATGATTTACCATGATGTATTTTTGTTGGCCAGACGTAATACATCATCCTAAATCATATTTTCATTTCGAGTATTTCGGAGCAAGTCCCTAATCAAGTCTGTCAATCTATCACAGTATGTTCCTCTGGTTACTGATAGTTACAATCCACTAATACAATTCTAATCACGTCATCGGTTAAAACAATTCCATATTCACTCATTTCATTCTTTTGTGATAGCTTCACTCGTGCGCTTCACATGATCGAATAGTTTTATCCATATCTTCCGATAATGATAAAACTCTATCTCATATTCGTCATGAAAATATTTCTATTGTTATTTATGACAACCTCTACCAAATTTCGGGGACGAAATTTCTTTAACGGGTGGGTACTGTAACGACCCGGAAATTTTCGACCAAATTTAAACCTTAAACTTTATATGTTTCCGACACGGTAAGCAAAAACCTTAATGTTGAGTCTAGAAAGTTTAAAATCTATATTTGGATGATTAGTTACCCTTTGACCTAGCCTGACGATTCACGAACCATTATTTGGAAATGTGTGTATATATAGATGTATGTATATGTGTATATATATTCATATATTAAATTTAAATGTTAAATATATTTAACTAATATATTTATTTACGAAGTAAAAATTTGTTAATGTTCTTAGATATTTAAAGTATACATTAAATAAAAATGATTTCGAGTCTAAACTGTAAACTTTTGGAACACTCGGATGACGTTTCGTTGATTTTAATATAAACCTAATGTATATCTATGAGGATCTAAATAAAAGTTGGACCGCATATTGATTAAAGAGATTATAGGTTTGACAAAAATATTTTTATCTTTTTAAAGTTTAAATATTCGTACTCCGTACATACAAATCGGAACAGAAAATAAATAATTTTTAAATCTTTTTCATCAGGTTTCAATTAGGTAATGAGTGAAATAATAAAATTGAATTAATCTAAAAACTTGGGATTTTTAGGAACACTTTCATACGTCAACTGTTTAGCAATGGACATAATATAGCACTCCGCGAAGTAAAAAAAAAATATATCTAAGATATTTTACTCTTGGTTTTCTGCACGTTTTTTTTTATTTGATTATTATATTTATTTATTATTATCATTAATTATTAACTTAACTTTATAAAATCTTATATATATGATACACTGAATTTAACAACTCACAAGCAAATCACTACAACCACCTATGTGTGTTACTACTGTTCGGCCAGGAACCCAAAACTAAACCCAAAAACCATTACCTTAAAACCCTCTCTCGGTTAAAACTTAATACGAACACCACCAACCGTCACCACTTTCTTTATCTCTCTCGTTCTCTCTTTCCCTCTCTTATTTGTGATCTCCGAGAGCTATCACCATACCCCACCACAACCACCATCGAACCACCTATCACCACCGTAAACAACCTTCTATATCTCTCCCTCTATTTCTTCCATTTCTTCTTCACGAATCACCCTAACCATGGTCACCACCCTAGATAACTCAGCAACCACCATTTTTCCTTGCGATTATTTTTTTTTCTGTTTTCCTTTCGCCACCTTGCACCATCCAAAATAGCCACGCACCACCTTCATCACTACCAAAAACCGTCACCTCGATCATCACTACCTGCTGTAACTATTACTATCCTCTGCTACAGTGATTAACATGATGTAATTGCCATCGTGTTTCCTGTTTATGATAATATACAACAACTTTACAACCCAACAATCCATCTCACCTTTTGTTACTCATTGTTGCTGCTGTTAACGAGGTTGTTCCAACTTCGGTTGTCTGTTAGAAACCACCATTAAACCACGACACCACCGTCGATCACTGTTTCAAATCGAAGAACCCAGAACTGTAGCTGTTGCTTCGAATTTTCTGTTTATGATTAGGAACTAGGTTGTTTGTGAAGTGATGATACTATACGAAAATTTAAGATGAAGATGATGATGGTACACGTATGATGAAATAATGAAGATACAACGCAACTGTTATTTTTTTTGGGTTGATCATCTGTTCTTTTATTCCAGCATATCACAAATCATTTAATAGATTTGTTTTAGATTTAGTAGGATTGTTTCGTTGTTGGTTTGGGCTACTAAAAAAATAGAAGCACTTGGGCCGGTTAGGATATCTGTTGTTGGGCCATGATTAAATTAGGACGACGCAGAAAATAGGTTAAATAAATATGAGTTGCAAATAATAACAGAAAAGTTAAAGTGGTGGAATGGTTGAGAGGGTTGTTTGAGTTTCAAGAGGTCGCGGGTTCAATTCCAGGGAGTGACAGTGTCATTTTTTTTGAGGATTATCAACTCTCTTAAGGTAGAATTATTATTATTATTATTATTATTATTATTATTATTATTATTATTATTAACTTATAACATTTTATTTATTTTTACTAATATTATTATTATTAGAATTATAAGTATTTTTATTTTTATTAACAATATTATTATTTTTAACATTATCATTATTATTGAAATTTCATTTTTATCAATATTAAAATTATTATTTTATAAGTAGTTATTAAAATCGAATATTATGAAAATAATACAACTTAACATTATTAACTTTATTATTATCATGGTTATTATTACTATAATTATTATTATTATTAAAAGCACTTACTATGATTATTAGTAAAAGATAAAATTCATTTTCTACTTAAATTATCATACAACTATTAAAAACTATACACAATACATATAACTTAACAATGGTAATATTTTTATATATAAAATGAACATACTTAATTTATTAAGGAAACCTATAAATTTTAATATAAAGTTCATATCACTAATTATATATAAATTTGTCCGATTACATTTATACATGTTAATATATATAATGGATATAGGTTCGTGAATCCAAGGCCAACCTTATAAGTTACCAATGGTGTTATATGTATTTTTACTACAAAATACATTAGGTGAGTATATAGTCCCTTTTAAACTCTAAATATTTTGGGCTGAGAATACATGCGCTGTTTTTATAAATGATTTACGTTATGGACACAAGTGATCAAAAATAAATTCTACGTTGAGTTGTACCATGGCATATTTCTTTATACTTGGTAGCTAATATTTACGTGAGGAGCGTAAACGCGAATCCTGTTGATAGATCTATCGGGCCTGACAACCCCAACCGGGCTGGACGACCAGTTTTAAACAGTTGCACAGTACTTCGTTTCGTTACTACACTTGGTACGGTGTAGGGTTATTTAAGAATATGCTGCTGTGATTTAAATGTTAAGTATGGTTACCAAGTGCTCAACGACTTTTCATACACGAGGAGTGTATTATGTATGTATATGAAATCTTGTGGTCCATAGTTATAACGCTGCTAGCATCAAAACTATATATCTCACCAACTTTATGTTGACATTTTAAAGCATGTTATTCTCAGGTACGAATTAAGTCTTCCGCTGTGCATTTGCTCATGTTAAGGATATTACTTGGAGTCGATCATCGCAATGGAACCAAATGTTGAAGACTTCGTCCGGGAGGATAAGGTCGAGGTCTTTATAGGCTGGGGTTTACCGGAAGTTCCTCCTACATACCGTGCTGCATAAATCATCCACACGCGACGTACGCGTCATTCAAACATATACTACACGGATGCAAATAGGCTACCACATGAGGAACCCAACCCGCAGGTTGATCTCTCCTATCGAATTAGGCTACCACAAGATAGGGACGCACTGGGCTCCAGCAGACAAGCATCAACTAACATGCAGTCATCACAAGGTACTAACTAATCACAATAATAAGTATATCTAACAAGCATGGCAGTCATAATATAACATGCTACAATATACTATATTCTCCAGTTAGTCCCACTAACCAAATACCAGCAAACGAGAAGGTATTCAGCTATCTAATCACTGAACCTTCTATTTCTCCTTTTCTCCTGAGAAAACATATACACAAGTTAGTTTTTGTCCGTTAACACCAAATAACACAATATAAAAATTTTTGTCAGAAAAAACTGTCCGCTAAATTTTTTCTCCTTAACACTTATGCACTTTCAAAATTTACACCAAAATCATCAAAATACAAACGGGCAGCATAACGGCTAAAACTCAACACTTTGGTAAAATATTCTGCCCTGGACACTCAGTCGGTCGACTGACACTGACAGTCGGTCGACTGACACTGACAGTCGGTCGACTGTCTACACAGTCGGTCGACTGAACTTCTCAGTCGATCGACTCACTTGGTATTACATCAATCGGCCGAATGTAAATCTCAGTCGGTCGGTTGTCTTCGTTAATCGGCCGGTTCAACCCTCAGTCGGTCGACTGTCGACCGACAGTCGGCCGACTGTGTTCATCTTCATCAGAAACTGAACACAAGTTACGGACTTCAAGCTAAAATCGCTAAAACTCAATCTAGAGCTCATTTTCGACACCAAAACTTACCACAACTCAATCACTACATGTTATAGACTATAAACCCACAAAGTTTAGACTATAACAACATCAAATTCATGGGTTTTGACACAAAATCAAGCTTTTTACAAAACTTACACAAAACTATGAATTTAACCATGAATTGAACACAAAAACACATGTTTCTTACTTGTTAGAATCAGTAGACAACAAGGAACAAGATTCCAAGATCAATTTGAGCTCAAGAACAAGTTTTGATGATTAGGGTTTGATAGGATGGGGAGGTGAGTGAACGGGTGGGTTTGGGGAATTTTCTAGAAAATGGAAGAATAACCCTCCCACCAAACACTTATGAGTCTTAAAACTCATACATCACAACACACGGGTATTTATCAGTTATCTGATATCTTTCATACATCATTTGGCAACCCAAACAAAGTCCAAATTAAATAAACAAACCTGTTCTGTGACCCTTGTCACAAACTGGTCCTAACCACGTCATCAAATAACAATAAATGTTAATTAAAATAAAAACATATAAAAACACACAACGGCAAAATAGACCATTTCAACTAGGCCCGATTCAAGGATGTTACAAATCTACCCCCTTAAAGAGATTCCGTCCTCGGAATCTGGTCTACCAAAACAAATAAAGTCACAGGTTCTAATCACATCCACTGTTCTCTAATCTAAGTGCTAGTCAAACGTACGATACACAAGTACTCCAACACACATAGTCGGTTAAATCACCACCAGGGTCTTTCTCATCAACAAAATCAACAAATTTACTTACCAAAATCAATAATCAAATCAAAACTCTTATCATTTAAAACCAACCACCGTTTCTAACAAGATGTAAAGGATAACTAACTTTCATGACAAACACCGTCAATAATAATTATGGTTACCACAAAGTTCGTAGTTCTAACAATCAGCATTCTCAATTTCCACGGTCCTTTCATAGATCAAGGTCCATATCAAATCACTATGTCATCTGTTATCAACAAATTACTCATTTTGTCATAGCATCTATCTCTTTTATGCAGTTATCTTTCTTAAAAATTTCTAAGTACATGCAACAGATATTCCTCTAATTCACTAAATTCCAATCATACAGCACAATAGTCAGACAATTTACTACACAATTGACCATAGTATCACACTCTTCTCTTGCACACATAAGTAAGTACCATCGGTCAATCATATTTCAAAAACTGCCCAAGTCATTTTCTATCCGAGTTCTAAGATAAAAGGATAACAACTCATCAGTTCAATACCATCTACCGTTAAACTCCTTTTAAACAGGAAACAACACATAGACAATACATCGATCCGTCATCGATTCTAATAAATTTTCCCACTTTTTCCCCAGTCATAGGTAATTATTCACCATTTAACCCATCAATTATCACTAGCATTTTGGTTTCCGTCAATTCTCCATAAAAAGTTCTACATTAGAACGACAATTGCACATCACACATCATAAAGACGAATGGAAATCCACTTTTAATTCATCATATGTAAACCATATCATCAGGTTACGAGATTACCCATTAGATAACTCCATCGAATTTTCCAATTCAATTCATCTAAACCATAAATTCGTCGTCATCACATTACTTAAAAACACTTGTTCAATCAATTCCCGCAATTTCTGAACCACAATGTCAACACTGGTTCACTAAACTTACCCAAATTTGTAGTTACATACCCATTACTAACCCGGTATTTAAGAATTTAACCACAATTCTCGCAAGAATATTATTATATATACTCAATAATCCGTCGACTAGAATATATCTCTGATCATCTCTTCAACAATAAGAATTATTACAAACACGATTCTCAAACCACTTTCAATCATACCATCAATGATTTATACTAACGGATATCCACGTATACTATTATGACATGGTTATTAACAAGTTATATCCATCAAATAATCTCAGCATACAAATCGGACACCACACACTACCTCAGTAAGGTTATCACTTGGTTAAAACTCCATTAAGATTCGCAATTTAACAATGTTCAACCAATAATAAACCAATATCTAATTCCAGTCCAACGATCAATACCAAATCTGAAAGTCAACTTCTGATCAAAATCCTCTGAAAAATCGCAATAAACCGACATTAAAGGAAATTCCACTAATAAATATCAATCATTATCCATCAAGTTTCTTTCTTTAAGAAGATTTCATATATACATAATCAAACTATAGAAAGCTATCCATTGAAACCATATATATACCAAACATCAATTATCATCTTATTCGTCACTTGCTACGTCTCCTCCGACTCCTGAAACTACTGCATGATTTACCATGATGTATTTTTGTTGGCCAGACGTAATACATCATCCTAAATCATATTTTCATTTCGAGTATTTCGGAGCAAGTCCCTAATCAAGTCTGTCAATCTATCACAGTATGTTCCTCTGGTTACTGATAGTTACAATCCACTAATACAAATTTATTCTAACGTAAAGTTTCTAACTGGATCACCTGATTGCAACTATCTCGGTATACTAACGCACCTGTCACAATCACACTGTTCGAATTTACCCAACTGATCCACTTTTGCAAACACACTGGTAAATCCTGACATTTCTACCCAAATCCTCTACAGTTACAACTGTTAACTAACGAGATCTCACTACCGTTGGATATAATCATGGTCAAACCATACTAGCCACGATATTCCCAAAACATCGTCCGACACTTCCACTGATCTTGAAGTCAGTAGTACAATTATTATCTAATCTAAGGTCAAGTCAAAGTCTGTCTCTATCTCCTCAAGAGACCAAATAAGGAAAGCCTCCCCCAATAAATTTCTAAGGACCATACACAAGGTGATGTTAAACCAAAGTAGGAAGATAGTTCTACTTGACAACCCTACAGGTTCCACACAACAAGTCCAAGCATATAATATCACTACTAAGCCAGTCACCTACCGTTTCAGTCACAGTCTGTAAACCTACAGACTACATATCATACGGCCACAAACTAAGGTACAAGTCTCGGGTCAAGAAATAAGGGAACTACTACCTAAACAGTCCCCACTGGTCACTACGTGTGTCCAACCAGTCAACGGTCTATGGTAAAGAGAAAGACTTCTTACAAGTCTTAATTTAATACAACCAAAGTACGCATAACAATATCAGATCAACTCCGGACTAACAGGCCAATCAAAATCAGTCATACTAACTAATACCTAAAGCATGGTACTTAACAAATCTAACATGTTGCATACAATAAAAGTAGCAAATCCAAACTAGCATGTAAACACGCTACAGTAACTAAGCCACTATGTACTAGCTAAAAAGAAAAATTTTCTAAGGCCATTTAACCGTTTCCACTACCACATCAAACAACATTTATGAAGCATACATATCCACAAATGACAACTTACAATATGCACTAACAAATTACAAGATGTAATAAAACACGTACCGGCATTTAAGTCATCTTATATATCACAAGCCTCCGTCAACATCTAACATGCTCCAACTATATCATCTGTGGGGTTTCTCCTCTCCTGTCCAACAACAAGAGCAGAAGATCACCCGGCTGATAAAGTCTGTGCCCCGGACCCCACCCCAGAACTCAATCTCTGATTTGCCAAACACTGTAATGCTTTGTATCCCATAAGTTGATAAATCCTCTATATATATATATATTATCTCTGCAAGAATCCAACTTCGCCTCTTGATTTATCATACCACATCCCACATTTAACATCGCAAGAAGGAATCATACCCCGAAGTAGAATAACATGTACCTGTCACTCCTCATCTTTTACAAAGAACCCATATCGTTTCATCTTTATCCTTCTACTTGATTAAATCCAATAAACTTCCTAATTCACTGATCAATTTAACCTGGAATACCTAATAGGTCGAGTACACCAACTCCGTCCAACAGAATCTTTTTCTTTATTATTATCATTATTTTATTACTTTTACTACTGGCGACGAATGCTTCTGTATCAGATAATAGTACGGTTGTCGAACTGTTGTCGAGGTTGTATCATCGGTGACTAAAATATTATCCATCGCGGTTACATGTAAGCAGAAACTGAACATCCACCTGACACTGACTAGACCGTCTGATCTGAAGTATAATATCTAAGTCCACTTGTACTTACTGCTCTAACGTATATTACCTGCCCTGAATCTTCAATAACTGTCCTTACAACCTTGACATCTGTCTCCGAGGTTCTTCACCTGATATAAATCTGTACTCTGCAGCTCTAACTGTTCTAGGGGCGTTGGGGTCACAGCGTTACCGTCACTATCAATCATACCTGTACTGCACATCATCTTACACCAAAGCTTAGTATAAACTCGGTTAGTACTAACAACTAACGCACAACCGGTCCTCATACTCACTTAACCCATCCCCAGCATATTATGTTTGACATGACTCTACTAAGTTTGGGAACATGACATTTAGACCACAATGTACATGCAGCCAAACTAAGCTCTGATACCAACTTGTGACACCACTATTTTTTTTTTTATACGTGGCGGAAGCATAATATTAATTTAATACGATATCCACATTAACTATTGTTAATACAACCTGTGTCACGTGTCATTACAAAATACTTGTTTATACAGAGAAGACATATTTACAAAAAGGTTATTGTTTTCATAAAGCAAGACAATATCAGAGTTGACTCCTGTCAAACATAACATCTTCATGAACGTCTTCTCCCCAAAAGCATAAACTACAAAAGCTAATAACCTGCAGGGAGGAGAGGGAGGGGAATTAGCACGAAGCTAAGTGAGTACGACTAACTACAGGCCATAGCATACATAAGTGTTATACTAATCATGTCACATAGTCTAACACACAAACATCACCCAGTAGTGCAGTCTATAGAGACTCCGGCGGTTCGGCCAAACCATTAACCTCCAGTTGATCGGGCTGTGTAACGACCCGGAAATTTCCGACCAAATTTAAACCTTAAACTTTATATGTTTCCGACACGGTAAGCAAAAACCTTAATGTTGAGTCTAGAAAGTTTAAAATCTATATTTGGATGATTAGTTACCCTTTGACCTAGCCTGACGATTCACGAACCATTATTTAGAAATGTGTGTATATATAGATGTATGTATATGTGTATATATATTCATATATTAAATTTAAATGTTAAATATATTTAACTAATATATTTATTTACGAAGTAAAAATTTGTTAATGTTCTTAGATATTTAAAGTATACATTAAATAAAAATGATTTCGAGTCTAAACTGTAAACGTTTGGAACACTCGGATGACGTTTCGTTGATTTTAATATAAACCTAATGTATATCTATGAGGATCTAAATAAAAGTTGGACCGCATATTGATTAAAGAGATTATAGGTTTGATAAAAATATTTTTATCTTTTTAAAGTTTAAATATTCGTACTCCGTACATATAAATCGGAACAGAAAATAAATAATTTTTAAATCTTTTTCATCAGGTTTCAATTAGGTAATGAGTGAAATAATAAAATTGAATTAATCTAAAAACTTGGGATTTTTAGGAACACTTTCATACGTCAACTGTTTAGCAATGGACATAATATAGCACTCCGCGAAGTAAAAAAATATATCTAAGATATTTTACTCTTGGTTTTCTGCACGTTTTTTTTATTTGATTATTATATTTATTTATTATTATCATTAATTATTAACTTAACTTTATAAAATCTTATATATATGATACACTGAATTTAACAACTCACAAGCAAATCACTACAACCACCTATTTGTGTTACTACTGTTCGGCCAGGAACCCAAAACTAAACCCAAAAACCATTACCTTAAAACCCTCTCTCGGTTAAAACTTAATACGAACACCACCAACCGTCACCACTTTCTTTATCTCTCTCGTTCTCTCTTTCCCTCTCTTATTTGTGATCTCCGAGAGCTATCACCATACCCCACCACAACCACCATCGAACCACCTATCACCACCGTAAACAACCTTCTATATCTCTCCCTCTATTTCTTCCATTTCTTCTTCACGAATCACCCTAACCATGGTCACCACCCTAGATAACTCAGCAACCACCATTTTTCCTTGCGATTATTTTTTTTCTGTTTTCCTTTCGCCACCTTGCACCATCCAAAATAGCCACGCACCACCTTCATCACTACCAAAAACCGTCACCTCGATCATCACTACCTGCTGTAACTATTACTATCCTCTGCTACAGTGATTAACATGATGTAATTGCCATCGTGTTTCCTGTTTATGATAATATACAACAACTTTACAACCCAACAATCCATCTCACCTTTTGTTACTCATTGTTGCTGCTGTTAACGAGGTTGTTCCAACTTCGGTTGTCTGTTAGAAACCACCATTAAACCACGACACCACCGTCGATCACTGTTTCAAATCGAAGAACCCAGAACTGTAGCTGTTGCTTCGAATTTTCTGTTTATGATTAGGAACTAGGTTGTTTGTGAAGTGATGATACTATACGAAAATTTAAGATGAAGATGATGATGGTACACGTATGATGAAATAATGAAGATACAACGCAACTGTTATTTTTTTTGGGTTGATCATCTGTTCTTTTATTCCAGCATATCACAAATCATTTAATAGATTTGTTTTAGATTTAGTAGGATTGTTTCGTTGTTGGTTTGGGCTACTAAAAAAATAGAAGCACTTGGGCCGGTTAGGATATCTGTTGTTGGGCCATGATTAAATTAGGACGACGCAGAAAATAGGTTAAATAAATATGAGTTGCAAATAATAACAGAAAAGTTAAAGTGGTGGAATGGTTGAGAGGGTTGTTTGAGTTTCAAGAGGTCGCGGGTTCAATTCCAGGGAGTGACAGTGTCATTTTTTTTTAGGATTATCAACTCTTTTAAGGTAGAATTATTATTATTATTATTATTATTAACTTATAACATTTTATTTATTTTTACTAATATTATTATTATTAGAATTATAAGTATTTTTATTTTTATTAACAATATTATTATTTTTAACATTATCATTATTATTGAAATTTCATTTTTATCAGTATTAAAATTATTATTTTATAAGTAGTTATTAAAATCGAATATTATGAAAATAATACAACTTAACATTATTAACTTTATTATTATCATGGTTATTATTACTATAATTATTATTATTATTAAAAGCACTTACTATGATTATTAGTAAAAGATAAAATTCATTTTCTACTTAAATTATCATACAACTATTAAAAACTATACACAATACATATAACTTAACAATGGTAATATTTTTATATATAAAATGAACATACTTAATTTATTAAGGAAACCTATAAATTTTAATATAAAGTTCATATCACTAATTATATATAAATTTGTCCGATTACATTTATACATGTTAATATATATAATGGATATAGGTTCGTGAATCCAAGGCCAACCTTATAAGTTACCAATGGTGTTATATGTGTTTTTACTACAAAATACATTAGGTGAGTATATAGTCCCTTTTAAACTCTAAATATTTTGGGCTGAGAATACATGCGCTGTTTTTATAAATGATTTACGTTATGGACACAAGTGATCAAAAATAAATTCTACGTTGAGTTGTACCATGGCATATTTCTTTATACTTGGTAGATAATATTTACGTGAGGAGCGTAAACGCGA
Organism: Rutidosis leptorrhynchoides; assembly: GCF_046630445.1. Taxonomy (NCBI): domain Eukaryota; kingdom Viridiplantae; phylum Streptophyta; class Magnoliopsida; order Asterales; family Asteraceae; genus Rutidosis; species Rutidosis leptorrhynchoides. The sequence goes on from NC_092336.1 coordinate 26,735,600, forward strand.
ATCCTGTTGATAGATCTATCGGGCCTGACAACCCCAACCGGGCTGGACGACCAGTTTTAAACGGTTGCACAGTACTTCGTTTCGTTACTACACTTGGTACGGTGTAGGGTTATTTAAGAATATGCTGCTGTGATTTAAATGTTAAGTATGGTTACCAAGTGCTCAACGACTTTTCATACACGAGGAGTGTATTATGTATGTATATGAAATCTTGTGGTCCATAGTTATAACGCTGCTAGCATCAAAACTATATATCTCACCAACTTTATGTTGACATTTTAAAGCATGTTATTCTCAGGTACGAATTAAGTCTTCCGCTGTGCATTTGCTCATGTTAAGGATATTACTTGGAGTTGATCATCGCAATGGAACCAAATGTTGAAGACTTCGTCCTGGAGGATAAGGTCGAGGTCTTTACAGTTGGTATCAGAGCGGTGGTCTTAGCGAACCAGGTCTTGCATTAGTGTGTCTGACTAGTAGTTGTTAGGATGCATTAATGAGTCTGGACTTCGACCGTGTCTACATGTCAAAAGTTTTGCTTATCATATCTAGTCGGAAATCATCTACTTATTATCCTTAGGGAATTGTCTGCTTATCATTCATAAGTCTAGACACGTCTTACTACACTTACTGCATTGATAGTGTATAGACAAAAATGCATATCTTAGCACATCTGTAGACTTGCCTGACATATGCCGTAGATTCCTCTATAGTCTACGAAGTCTTTAGCACTATATATATGGATACTCTATGAAGTTAGAATATCATCCTATATTCGAAAATCATTCCACATCGAAGATCCGTTCCATCCACCAAAATATCTTTTAGCGATGAATCTGAAACTCTTATCGGCAAACCTGATCGAAACACCATTTTCTCTCATTTCTAGAGTATCTCGTCAAGATTATATATTATCCCATATCTCGAATCTTATTCATCCGCTCGTCCCAACCGCCAATTATCCCGGCATAATATAAGAAGTTAACAACTACGCGCTCGTGTGACGGCTTTGGAGAACATGGTGCGAAGGTTACAAACACTAGCAGCAGCACCGGCAGCATAACCAGTACCGTCAGTAACATCAACATTGCAATCTTCAGTACCAGCACCATCAACAGCATCACCATCATCAACGTCAATGGTATCCTTATCACCCTCAAACCACCACCACGTCGTAAACCTCAACATCACAATCTGTAATCTCGGATATCAACATCACACGCCTCAATATCACCATCTGTACTTCAAGTATGATCTCCGTTCTATATATCGTTCTACATCGACTATCTTCGCTTTACGTATCGCTCTATCTCATTTATCCTCGTTTGACATGACGATCATGTAAATTCTAAAGTTTTAGAAATCATGTAATCTAGTATTAACGATAAATCAAATGAGTTTAATATCTTATTGACTCATTAAACCCATGATTACATCCGAAGAAAATATATATGCAAGTATATTTTCATAAAGATTGTGATTAAAATTTCCTTCGTACAAACTGTTAATGATGAAAAATATTTTAACGGGTGGGTAGTACCCGAGGAATATTTAGAATTCACATTAATAAGTTACACTGTACATTCTTCGAATCCGATTCAACGGTCATTTGCTATCCTACTTATAACCACCGATATACGTATCCGTTCACCCCAGATTAACCATTTCCATTTAAATTTCATATTTGGATTTTTACCTATCCGAATCCAACAAGTGGCATAATGAAGAAAACATTGGACAAAAATAAAAAGTGTTAGAAACAAACGAATTAATTAATTGAAATTCTGTTAGGAATCCACGCTAACTGTTCCTAGCTAACTGTTCCCGGCTAACATTTAATTTATCGCAATTTACATTCTCGCAATTTTATTTATTGTTATTTAATTTCTGCACTTTAATACCGTCGGGACACATGTACAACAATACGTCGGATTAATTCTGAGACAACACGTTGTATAATGGGTCATGATATATATTTATTTTACGCACTTTAAATAACGGGACACGTATGCAAGGTTTCGAATTATCATATTGACCCACCTATATATATATTTTGGAACAACCACAGACACTCTATATGTGAAGGTGGGAGTTGGCTACACAGGGTTGGAGTTGATTCCAAAATATATATATGGTTTGAGTTGTGATCGACACTGAAACCGGTACACGGGTCACGATACGTATTATTTAATTCGAATGTTATATATTCAATTTATATATGAAATTATTGGACCATTGGACAATCGGACTATTGGACTGCTAACTTTGGACAATTAAAATGAATTAAAATGAATTAAAATGTTGATTATAACATATGAAACTAAACAATTCTTCAAGTTTGCCACTTGATTTTATCCTAAACCTCATTCGTATCTTGACTATTATAATCCGCGTTCAACCCTTTCATGAGTTATGAAAACACTTCGATCGAAAAATTGAACCAACCGCAGAAAAGATGTATGTATACAGTTATGCACCTGAAGAACTCCCGAACCTAAATTCATAGTTTAACACATACCGTGTTGAATCCTTTGTCATTTATTAGTAAAAACAACCCTACAATTCCTTTTCAAGAAGCTAATTTTGTCGCAGCTCCACTTCGACTTCTCAGTGAGACTACTCCTATTATAACCTCGATATTTATACCTTGTCTTTTCGCCATTATTACCGGAGAAAATTTTATATTCCACGACATCGTCAACAGATGTACCAGCAGCTCGTCATCTCTTTGGCAAAATCCGCAATCAGTATTTTGAAAATCTCTTAGAACTTCTCCAGTTATACCTATGACGTCTATCCCTAAGAATTACATACTTCGAATGTGAAGTTTCTGAAAAACACCCTGAACTGCGAAGTAGTTCTTGAAATGCTGATGAAGCAGCAAAAACTGTAAACGACTTTAACAGTCAAAAGTTTGACGATAAAGTACAGTATGTTGGTAAAGCTCAGAAAAAGAGAAGGTTGGGAACTAGAAAACGAATTGAGCAAAGTATGAAAGAGGCTGTGGACAAATCACAAAGAATAAGTTTGACTTCAAAGAAACCAAACGATTCAGTGCCTGCTGAAACCGTTAGTAAGAACCCTATTTATTATTCTAAACCTTTCCAGATGATATTTTTCATCATCATCTTATCTTAGATATTATAAGATATCTTTATATCTTCCGTTATACATATTCTCCATATTTCTGGAGATATTTTCACAACTATTCTTATCTGGGATCATTTATCTCTCCGTAACATCTGCGTTACAACATAAAAGAAACTGTGTTAGTTTCTAAGTTCTAAAACCTTCAAGTTTAAAATAGGAATGTTCTGAAGCAGTGTTGGGAACTGATGCATGAATTAGTATAATATAATGAAACTTGATCAACTTCATTATATTACAGTAAGTCATGTTGAGTTTCTAATGGAATGTGATGATTTACAGTACCATCATCATGTGCCATGTTACACGGCTCTTGCATTCTATCCAATCTCTAAAAAAAAAAAAAAAAAAAAAAAATTAGGAATATATCATCTTAATAGTTCTATTCTTCCAGGGTATTCTGGTAATTTAACAAATCAAAATTTGTTCCATTACCATTTCTTTCTAAGAACATTAGCTACGTTCATTTCAAATTTCATACCTACGAACTTCGGACCATTGCTCGCTTGACTCGAGGACGGGAAGAAGAAACGAAGGGACAAAGCCCCGTAATAGAAATTGGGGTAAAAGTCACAGCAAATAGGAGGAGATATTAACTGTGGATGACAATGGTTATAGAAGACAGAAGCAGGAACATTGAAGTATAAGGGAAAATATAAAACTCAACAACCACCCAAAACTTACAAACCGTGTATATCAATGCAGATAGCAATATAGAGACACGGGAGAACTAGAAACACTATAAACACAAGAGTATAGTAAAAGTAAATAGATTTTTCGGGTGATAGAAGAAAAAGAAGAATGACAGATGTAAAAATTAAGAGTATATCAAGGATTAGAATGAGATGGAGCATATTGGCGAATGTCTGGAAGTAGCAATAAAGGAGAAATAGTATAAGATGTGAGATATGGAAATAAGGAAACGAAGGGGACAGTTTTATAGTAAAATATTCGACAAAGAAATCAAAACAGATTTGCCGCATTAAATCAAAGAAGATTCTGTTTCATAAATCGCTGAAAAACCAAATCTTTTTAAGATTTTCCCTAAATTTCTTAAAATCCGGAAATCAATTCTAATCACGTCATCGGTTAAAACAATTCCATATTCACTCATTTCATTCTTTTGTGATAGCTTCACTCGTGCGCTTCACATGATCGAATAGTTTTATCCATATCTTCCGATAATGATAAAACTCTATCTCATATTCGTCATGAAAATATTTCTATTGTTATTTATGACAACCTCTACCAAATTTCGGGGACGAAATTTCTTTAACGGGTGGGTACTGTAACGACCCGGAAATTTTCGACCAAATTTAAACCTTAAACTTTATATGTTTCCGACACGGTAAGCAAAAACCTTAATGTTGAGTCTAGAAAGTTTAAAATCTATATTTGGATGATTAGTTACCCTTTGACCTAGCCTGACGATTCACGAACCATTATTTGGAAATGTGTGTATATATAGATGTATGTATATGTGTATATATATTCATATATTAAATTTAAATGTTAAATATATTTAACTAATATATTTATTTACGAAGTAAAAATTTGTTAATGTTCTTAGATATTTAAAGTATACATTAAATAAAAATGATTTCGAGTCTAAACTGTAAACTTTTGGAACACTCGGATGACGTTTCGTTGATTTTAATATAAACCTAATGTATATCTATGAGGATCTAAATAAAAGTTGGACCGCATATTGATTAAAGAGATTATAGGTTTGACAAAAATATTTTTATCTTTTTAAAGTTTAAATATTCGTACTCCGTACATACAAATCGGAACAGAAAATAAATAATTTTTAAATCTTTTTCATCAGGTTTCAATTAGGTAATGAGTGAAATAATAAAATTGAATTAATCTAAAAACTTGGGATTTTTAGGAACACTTTCATACGTCAACTGTTTAGCAATGGACATAATATAGCACTCCGCGAAGTAAAAAAAAAAATATATCTAAGATATTTTACTCTTGGTTTTCTGCACGTTTTTTTTATTTGATTATTATATTTATTTATTATTATCATTAATTATTAACTTAACTTTATAAAATCTTATATATATGATACACTGAATTTAACAACTCACAAGCAAATCACTACAACCACCTATGTGTGTTACTACTGTTCGGCCAGGAACCCAAAACTAAACCCAAAAACCATTACCTTAAAACCCTCTCTCGGTTAAAACTTAATACGAACACCACCAACCGTCACCACTTTCTTTATCTCTCTCGTTCTCTCTTTCCCTCTCTTATTTGTGATCTCCGAGAGCTATCACCATACCCCACCACAACCACCATCGAACCACCTATCACCACCGTAAACAACCTTCTATATCTCTCCCTCTATTTCTTCCATTTCTTCTTCACGAATCACCCTAACCATGGTCACCACCCTAGATAACTCAGCAACCACCATTTTTCCTTGCGATTATTTTTTTTTCTGTTTTCCTTTCGCCACCTTGCACCATCCAAAATAGCCACGCACCACCTTCATCACTACCAAAAACCGTCACCTCGATCATCACTACCTGCTGTAACTATTACTATCCTCTGCTACAGTGATTAACATGATGTAATTACCATCGTGTTTCCTGTTTATGATAATATACAACAACTTTACAACCCAACAATCCATCTCACCTTTTGTTACTCATTGTTGCTGCTGTTAACGAGGTTGTTCCAACTTCGGTTGTCTGTTAGAAACCACCATTAAACCACGACACCACCGTCGATCACTGTTTCAAATCGAAGAACCCAGAACTGTAGCTGTTGCTTCGAATTTTCTGTTTATGATTAGGAACTAGGTTGTTTGTGAAGTGATGATACTATACGAAAATTTAAGATGAAGATGATGATGGTACACGTATGATGAAATAATGAAGATACAACGCAACTGTTATTTTTTTTGGGTTGATCATCTGTTCTTTTATTCCAGCATATCACAAATCATTTAATAGATTTGTTTTAGATTTAGTAGGATTGTTTCGTTGTTGGTTTGGGCTACTAAAAAAATAGAAGCACTTGGGCCGGTTAGGATATCTGTTGTTGGGCCATGATTAAATTAGGACGACGCAGAAAATAGGTTAAATAAATATGAGTTGCAAATAATAACAGAAAAGTTAAAGTGGTGGAATGGTTGAGAGGGTTGTTTGAGTTTCAAGAGGTCGCGGGTTCAATTCCAGGGAGTGACAGTGTCATTTTTTTTGAGGATTATCAACTCTCTTAAGGTAGAATTATTATTATTATTATTATTATTATTATTATTATTATTATTAACTTATAACATTTTATTTATTTTTACTAATATTATTATTATTAGAATTATAAGTATTTTTATTTTTATTAACAATATTATTATTTTTAACATTATCATTATTATTGAAATTTCATTTTTATCAATATTAAAATTATTATTTTATAAGTAGTTATTAAAATCGAATATTATGAAAATAATACAACTTAACATTATTAACTTTATTATTATCATGGTTATTATTACTATAATTATTATTATTATTAAAAGCACTTACTATGATTATTAGTAAAAGATAAAATTCATTTTCTACTTAAATTATCATACAACTATTAAAAACTATACACAATACATATAACTTAACAATGGTAATATTTTTATATATAAAATGAACATACTTAATTTATTAAGGAAACCTATAAATTTTAATATAAAGTTCATATCACTAATTATATATAAATTTGTCCGATTACATTTATACATGTTAATATATATAATGGATATAGGTTCGTGAATCCAAGGCCAACCTTATAAGTTACCAATGGTGTTATATGTATTTTTACTACAAAATACATTAGGTGAGTATATAGTCCCTTTTAAACTCTAAATATTTTGGGCTGAGAATACATGCGCTGTTTTTATAAATGATTTACGTTATGGACACAAGTGATCAAAAATAAATTCTACGTTGAGTTGTACCATGGCATATTTCTTTATACTTGGTAGCTAATATTTACGTGAGGAGCGTAAACACGAATCCTGTTGATAGATCTATCGGGCCTGACAACCCCAACCGGGCTGGACGACCAGTTTTAAACGGTTGCACAGTACTTCGTTTCGTTACTACACTTGGTACGGTGTAAGGTTATTTAAGAATATGCTGCTGTGATTTAAATGTTAAGTATGGTTACCAAGTGCTCAACGACTTTTCATACACGAGGAGTGTATTATGTATGTATATGAAATCTTGTGGTCCATAGTTATAACGCTGCTAGCATCAAAACTATATATCTCACCAACTTTATGTTGACATTTTAAAGCATGTTATTCTCAGGTACGAATTAAGTCTTCCGCTGTGCATTTGCTCATGTTAAGGATATTACTTGGAGTCGATCATCGCAATGGAACCAAATGTTGAAGACTTCGTCCGGGAGGATAAGGTCGAGGTCTTTATAGGCTGGGGTTTACCGGAAGTTCCTCCTACATACCGTGCTGCATAAATCATCCACACGCGACGTACGCGTCATTCAAACATATACTACACGGATGCAAATAGGCTACCACATGAGGAACCCAACCCGCAGGTTGATCTCTCCTATCGAATTAGGCTACCACAAGATAGGGACGCACTGGGCTCCAGCAGACAAGCATCAACTAACATGCAGTCATCACAAGGTACTAACTAATCACAATAATAAGTATATCTAACAAGCATGGCAGTCATAATATAACATGCTACAATATACTATATTCTCCAGTTAGTCCCACTAACCAAATACCAGCAAACGAGAAGGTATTCAGCTATCTAATCACTGAACCTTCTCTTTCTCCTTTTCTCCTGAGAAAACATATACACAAGTTAGTTTTTGTCCGTTAACACCAAATAACACAATATAAAAATTTTTGTCAGAAAAAACTGTCCGCTAAATTTTTTCTCCTTAACACTTATGCACTTTCAAAATTTACACCAAAATCATCAAAATACAAACGGGCAGCATAACGGCTAAAACTCAACACTTTGGTAAAATATTCTGCCCTGGACACTCAGTCGGTCGACTGACACTGACAGTCGGTCGACTGACACTGACAGTCGGTCGACTGTCTACACAGTCGGTCGACTGAACTTCTCAGTCGATCGACTCACTTGGTATTACATCAATCGGCCGAATGTAAATCTCAGTCGGTCGGTTGTCTTCGTTAATCGGCCGGTTCAACCCTCAGTCGGTCGACTGTCGACCGACAGTCGGCCGACTGTGTTCATCTTCATCAGAAACTGAACACAAGTTACGGACTTCAAGCTAAAATCGCTAAAACTCAATCTAGAGCTCATTTTCGACACCAAAACTTACCACAACTCAATCACTACATGTTATAGACTATAAACCCACAAAGTTTAGACTATAACAACATCAAATTCATGGGTTTTGACACAAAATCAAGCTTTTTACAAAACTTACACAAAACTATGAATTTAACCATGAATTGAACACAAAAACACATGTTTCTTACTTGTTAGAATCAGTAGACAACAAGGAACAAGATTCCAAGATCAATTTGAGCTCAAGAACAAGTTTTGATGATTAGGGTTTGATAGGATGGGGAGGTGAGTGAACGGGTGGGTTTGGGGAATTTTCTAGAAAATGGAAGAATAACCCTCCCACCAAACACTTATGAGTCTTAAAACTCATACATCACAACACACGGGTATTTATCAGTTATCTGATATCTTTCATACATCATTTGGCAACCCAAACAAAGTCCAAATTAAATAAATAAACCTGTTCTGTGACCCTTGTCACAAACTGGTCCTAACCACGTCATCAAATAACAATAAATGTTAATTAAAATAAAAACATATAAAACCACACAACGGCAAAATAGACCATTTCAACTAGGCCCGATTCAAGGATGTTACACATAAGGTCATTCACCGAAATGTGACCGAAACTCAGAATGCAAAATAACCGCAGATCTCAACCTAGAGAACATATGTTGGTCAATACATGTCTAACAAGCTAGGTCTGGTCATAGTGTATCACAATCCTAATGCTCGAGACCGACATCCAAAAGTTAACAAAAGTCATCTCAAAAAGTCAGCTTTGACAATGGTTTAACAAAACGAGACGTGTCTTACATAAGAATACATTTACTCGACTAATAATATTTGAAAGTCCAATTTATCAATCTCATAAACAAGTTGTTTAAATATCAATTGCATATTCAAAAACAATTTCAATTAATATTAATCATAATTCAGTTGACCATAACTTTTAATCCGTTCCTCGAAAACACACGATTTCTAAATGAAAAGTTATTAATTTTTTGACAGCTTTCCAACGACATGCATATCATATACCTTATATCAACAACATATGTATCAAATTCGTGATTCATCATAAACTATCTAACGACAAAATTAAAGCATACAAGTATGCATAAACATATATACTCGAGCACTAGACATGGATACACTATTAAATGTATAAAAGATAAGATATGAATGCTTACGTATCAATATTGTAATTCAATATTGCAGGAAAGTATGTAGACGCAACGGAGATGATAAACACTAGTTTGACCTCACGAGCAATACCCCCAAACAATACCCATAACCTTCATAGCTATAACCCATAATTTCCTTAGCTTTAACTTACTCGAAAAACCATTTTGAAATTACATGAACATCACTCCGTCGTAATATTTTATGTATATATGATACTAATAATTACACTACTAATATTACTAATAATATTAGGATTAATAATAATATTAATAATTAATAATAATAATAATAATAATAATATAATAATAATAATAATAATAAATATAAATATAGAGAAAGAGATCGAGAGAGAATGAGAGTGTGTAACTGAGCCAGAACGATCGAGCTTTATATTGTTGCCTGGATTCTGAACCCATGCAATCGCATGGTTTGTTAGGCTTATGGTCATGCGATCGCATGGCCACCTGTCTCCAGCTCACAATGTTTTTTTTTCTTGTTTGTCGACATATTTTTATAATATATATATATATATATATATATATATATATATATATATATATATATATATATATATATATATATATATATATATATATATATATATATATATATGTATTATAATTTATATTAATTAATTATATATAAATTTAATTCAAATACAGTCAAAAAGGAAAGATTTCTTAAATCAAGGTGGACCTCTCAACAAAGACTTATCACAATACTTACGGGATTTATAATTGTTGAAATATCTACTAATCCAATCATTGGTATTATCTTCTAATTCCGTAGATGAATATATTAAGCATATATTGAGACAAATACGTTTAATGTAAAATATTATACATTTAATACTTTGTTAACGTTTTCAAATTATAATATATATATATATATATATACATATATATATTCATATCCATTTATATATTCATTTATGAATCGTCGAGCATAGTCAAAAGGGTAATTGAATATATGAACATAGTTCCAAAATTTTCGAGACTCAACCTTACAGACTTTGCTTATCGTGTCGTAATCAGATAAAGATTAAGTTTAATTTTGGTCGAAAATTTCCAGGTCGTCACATTACCTACCCGTTAAAGAAATTTCGTCCCGAAATTTGATTGAGATTGTCATGGCTAACAATAAGTATGTTTTCATGACTCATACGAGTTGAAAATTAGAGTTTTATCATCATTGAGTAATATAGATAAAACAAATCGTTTATGTGAAGAGTATGAGTGAAGCTATTGCAAAAGAGTGAAATGTGAAAATAAAGTTTCGTCGTATCTTTTGACTTAAATAGGGTTGATTTCCGGAGTTCAAGTGATTTAGAGAAAATCTTCGTAATAAGATTTGATTCTTCGGTAATTAAGGAAATTAGGATCCGCTTTGGTTAAATGCGATAATCTGTTTTTGATTGCTCGGTCGGATATTTCATTATAAATTCACTCCATTCGTTTCCTTATTTCCACAGCTCATACCTTCTATTCTCTCCCTCAACTCATATTTTAAAGCATTCGTCAATATGCTCCATCCAGTTCTGATTCTTGATATACTTCTAACCTTCATATCTGTCATTCTTCTTTTTCATCTGCCACCGGAGGAATCTATTCACTTCTACTATACTCTTGGTTTTATAGTGTTTTTAGTTCTCCCGTGTCTTTACGTTGCAATACTTATTCATATACACGGTTTGTAATTTATGCGTTGTCATTGGGCTTTATATCTTTCCTTATTTTTTTCGGAGTCCCTGCTCTTGTCTTCCCATAATCATTGGCATCCACAGTTAATGCTCTCTCTTATTTGCTGCGATTTATACTCCCATTTCTATTTTGAAGCTTCATGCTCTGTTTTCTCTTCTATCCATTAAGCACAGCAAGTAATGGTCCAGAATTCATAGGTATGGAGTTTTGAATGAACATAGTTAATGTTCTAAGAAGGAAATCGTAATGGCACGATCTTGATTTGTCAAATTACCAGAATATCCGGAAAAGACCGAATTATCAAGAAAAATATTTTCTTGATAGTTTAGAGGTTAAATAGAATGAAAGAGTTATGTAACATGGTTCATGATGAGGGTATGATCTGTGAACCTTTATCACGTTCCATTAGAAACTCAGCATAACTTACTGTAATATAATCACGTTGATCAAGTGTCATTATATTATACTAACTCATGCTTCAATTCCAAACACTACTTCAATAACATTCATAATTTAAGTTCAAATTTTTCAGAATTTAGAAACTAAAACAGTTTCCTTTCTGATGTAACAATGACATTGCGAAGAGATAAATGATTTCAGTTAAGAATAGTTATGAAAATATCTTCAGAAATATCGAGGATATTTATAATGAAAGATACCATGATATCTTAGAATTTTTAATATCGATGGATGATGAAGAAGATTTGTCCGTAAAGATTTAGAGTTAGGAGCAAGGTATTTGTTAATGACTTCAGCAGATACTGAATTATTTGGATTCTTTGAAGGCAGGTTTAGTCTTTGTGATTTGTCCACAGCCTCCTTCATGGTTTGCTCAATTCATTTTTCAGTACTAAATTTTCTCTTTTTCTGAGCTTTGCCAACACGCTATTCGTTATCGTCAAACTTTTGATTGTTAAGGTCATTTACAGTTTTTGCTGCTTCATCAGCTCTTTTCCAAAATTTGGAGAACTAGTTCGCAGTTTGGGCATTTTTCAGAAACTTCACATTCGAAGTGTGTAAGACTAGGAGATAGACGTTATATGTACATATATAACTGTTGTCGTAGAATTGCTGAGAAATTCGAGAATAATGATTGAAGCTTTTTGGTATGACAATTACTCTTACAAGATGCAGATGAGTACATGATAGGGTTTCAATGAATATAATGATTTTTCGGAAAAATCAAAGATCAACAAAATTTTTAGTAAGTTTCCTGCTAATGTGGTGGGACATAAACAGTTCCCCGGTAACGATGACGAAAAGAGGAAACGTATATATCCTAGTTATAATAAGGCTTATTAGGATGAAAAATCGAAGTTGATTTGCTGAATCAGAATCGAAGAATGTAACATATTAATTGTGAATTTATATATCTTTCGGGTATTACCTACCCGTTAAAAGTTTCACAAGTAATATTTTGTACCAGAGAATTTTATTACAGTCTTTATGAAAATATATGTATGTATATTTTCTTCAGATGTAATACAGATTTAATGAGTTAATATCATATTAAGCTCATTTGATTTTTCGGCTGGATTAGAAATGAATAATCTCTAAAACATTAAAGATTTCATAATCTTCGCGGAGTATTTCACTAATGTAATCAATACTTCATTATTCAGTTTTATTGATATTTCCTCAGTGAATCATGTTGGTGTTCGTGGAATTCTTGTGAATTTTGCAAGGTACGAATGATGTTTTCTAGAAAGTTTCGAGTACATCGAAAATGAAAGTTTACAATTAAACATGTATTTGAATAATACACTTGGTTTATTATGAAAAGGAATTCATTGAATTTGAAACAGGGATTGTAGTTAACGATGGTTATGTCGTTAATGAAGGATGTACATCATTGCATATTAGTAATATGAACTAACCAAGTAGTACCTACCAGTTTAGATTCACACTTAATAGCTTAGTACAAAAAGATTTATTTTGATTTCAAAATTCATATATATAAAATATACATATAATTTCTTCAGGGGAAATGCGTTAATACTTCATAACTCGTTGATACAATATACGCGTTGTTGATTTGTGATGATGTTGGTGATTATGGAATTGGCGGAACTTGTAGTGCTACAGGTTTTGCCGGTGTTAGTGATACTGATGGTACTGTTGATGCTGCTGGTAAAACAAGTCTAGCTTGTAAATCGTGCACCATTCCGGTTAGGGTTTCTACTCTTCCTTCTATCGTTTCGGTCCACTCATCTGATTTACGGTTACGGCTGGAATAGATAATCTCTAAGACTTTAGAGATTACATAATCACCGCAGAATATTTCTCCAATGAAGTTATGAATCAATACTTCATCGGTTATTTTTGTTGGTACTCCTTGGTATCTATGGTGAGTATGACGTTGATGCTCAAGGTACAAATTGTGATGTTGAGGTGTGAGATACGGATGTTGTTGTTGGTGGTGGTAATGATACTGTTGGTGTTGATGATGGTGGTACTGTTAATGCCGATGATGCTGCTGGTTCTTGTAACCTTTGCACCATATTTTCCAAAGCCACTACCCGAGCGCGAAGCTCGTTGACTTCTTCTATTACACCGGGGTTATTGTAGGTTCGGACGAGCGGACGAATAAGATCTAGAATTTGAGGTAGTATATAATCATGATGAGATACTCTGGAAATGAGAGAGAAAATGGTATTATGAACAGGTTCGCCGGTAAGTGCTTCAGGTTCCTCGCCAAGAGGGGAATGTGGTGGATGGAAGGGATCGCCTTCTTCTTGTCTCCAATGATTAAGTAGACTACGAACTCATCCCCAATTCATCCAGAATAGATTATGGCTAATTGGTTGATCCATTCCGATCACACTGCTTTCGGAGCTCGAGTGGAAATCCATATCGTAATAGTTGTCGGAATCAAAGGAATTTGAACTAGATACGTGATCCATCTTGTATAATCTGGGAATTAATTTTTGATATGAAATAGATTATAGGACTTAGATTGTTATTCTTCAACACATACTTTACATATGTATATATAATACCAAAATCCCATAAATTACGAAGAAATTTTCGGAAGATGTCAGGAAAGTTTACAGTAACAGATACGCTAAGATATGAATTAACGGATACGCTAAGATATGAATTTTATTTATATACTATTCATGCAATAAATGCAGGTAAACGTGTCTAGACTTAAGAATGATAAGCATGTAATTTCTGACAAGAAATGATAAGCAAAACTTGGTAAAATCAGATACGGTCATAGTCTAGACTCACTAATGCATCCTAACAATTACCAGTTAAACACACTAATGCAAATTCTGGTTCCCTATGACCTCGGGCTCTGATACCAACTATGATGACCCGTCCAAATCCATTTGGATGAACACATCATTCATCGATTTCACAGTGAGGTACTGACCTCTACATGATACATTTTGTAAACATTGCATTCTTTTGAAAAGGCACACCATAATTGAATATCAAATTCCAAGGTTTTTGATGTTTGATGATTTCTACATATAGACAATCACCGTAATTAATAGTTTACAATACAACATCCATTGATAATGCAGTCAAAATAAGATACATGGTGATGATTTTGTGAATGCAACGTTTTCTCGAATAAAGCATGTATGAATCCATGCACATAGCTTGTATCATATATAAGCAAACAGCGGAAGACTTCTGGGAACCTGAGAATAAACATGCTTTCAAGTGTCAACACAAAGGTTGGTGAGTTCATAGTTTTAATGTTGCGCATAATCTGTATATAAAGGTGGATCACAAGATTTCAGTTGTTTCATCCAAAAAGATTTATCAAAATATTCTACAAGACTGAGCACCCTGGTAACTAAACTTTAACGTTATAATAAGTACCCCTGTTTTAACATACATGCAACCAACATGTACAATACACGCAATCCAACGTGTATTAAACTCAAATAGTATACGTCTATTTTATAGTTCAGGCTAGGGTTTCTATACCTGGAACAGACGGGGATGTCAAACCCTATAGATCCATATATAACTACTCGCGCCCACCAGTTCTTATAACCGGCAGTTACTAGTTACCAAAGCTAAGGGATTTTCGGTTCAAACTCGGTAAGAATTTAGTATGTACTTGTATCCATTGCGTTTAAAATAAAGTGCATGTATTCTCAGCCCAAAATATAGATTGCAAAAGCAATTAAAAAGGGAGCATATTAAACTTACCTTAGCAGCACATAAGGTCATTCACCGAAATGTGACCGAAACTCAAAATGCAAAATAACCGTAGATCTCAACCTAGAGAACATATGTTGGTCAATACATGTCTAACAAGCTAGGTCTGGTCATAGTGTATCACAATCCTAATGCTCGAGACCGACATCCAAAAGTTAACAAAAGTCATCTCAAAAAGTCAGCTTTGACAATGGTTTAACAAAACGAGACGCGTCTTATATAAGAATACATTTACTCGACTAATAATATTAATCATAATTCAGTTGACCATAACTTTTAATCCATTCCTCGAAAACACACGATTTCTAAATGAAAAGTTATTAATTTTTCGACGGCTTTCCAACGACATGCATATCAAATACCTTATATCAATAACATATGTATCAAATTCGTGATTCATCATAAACTATCTAACGACAAAATTAAAGCATACAAGTATGCATAAACATATATACTCGAGCACTAGACATGGATACACTATTAAATGTATAAAAGATAAGATATGAATGCTTACGTATCAATATTCTAATTCAATATTGCAGAAAAGTATGTAGACACAATGGAGATGATAAACACTAGTTTGACCTCACGAGCAATACCCCCGAACAATACCCATAACCTTCATAGCTATAACCCATAATTTCCTTAGCTTTAACTTACTCAAAAAACCATTTTGAAATTACATGGACATCACTCCGTCGTAATATTTTATGTATATATAATACTAATAATTACACTACTAATATTACTAATAATATTAGGATTAATAATAATATTAATAATAATTAATAATAATAATAATAATAATAATAAGAATAAGAATAATAATAATAATAAATATAAATATAGAGAAAGAGATCGAGAGAGAAAGAGAGTGTGTAACTGAGCCAGAACGATCGAGTTTTATATTGTTGCCTGGATTCTGAACCCATGCGATCGCATGGTTTGTTAGGCTTATGTCCATGCGATCGCATGGCCACCTGTCTCCAGCTCACAATGTTTTGTTTTCTTATTTGTCGACATATTTTTATAATATATATATATAATATATATAATTTATATTAATTAATTATATATTATATTATATTCTCGTGCCTAGTTAACTTGTAATTTTGATTCCGATGCATTGTACGTTTACGTTTGACTTATGTCCCAGTTCCAGTTTTTCGAACGACGTTTCGTATGCTTAGAAAACTAGTATTTTACATTACGCGACGTGTACCATTATCAATAATTAGACTTAATCATCAATAGACTATATTACTCGAAGTATAACTTATACATTTGAGTAATTTGGTCATTTGCTTCTATAAATCAACTCCTCATTGTTTATTAAAATATATTTAATAATATCGAAACGTTTTATAGATAATTCAATTCTATACATTATCACATTGTAAAATATATATTTTTGTTTAGAAAAATATAAAATTATATATAATATTTATTTATCAAACGGAACAATAAACGGGTGTCACTATCGTTTACAAAAATAATTTTGAACCTTAATATATATAAACACTTTTTATATACACGTTGCAAGTTATTTATATATTTAATTCAAATACAGTCAAAAAAGAAAGATTTCTTAAATCAAGGTGGACCTCTCAACAAAGACTTATCACAATACTTACAGGATTTATAATTGTTGAAATATCTACTAATCTAATCATTGGTATTATCTTCTAATTCCGTAGATGAATATATTAAGCATATATTGAGACAAATACGTTTAATGTAAAATATTATACATTTAATACTTTGTTAACGTTTTCAAGTTATAATATATATATACATATATAAATATATATATATATATATATATATATATATATATATATATATATATATATATATATATATATATATATATATATATATATATATATATTCATATCCATTTATATATTCGTTTGTGAATCGTCGAGCATAGTCAAAAGGGTAATTGAATATATGAACATAGTTTCAAAATTTTTGAGACTCAACATTACAGACTTTGCTTATCGTGTCGTAATCAGATAAAGATTAAGTTTAATTTGGTCGAAAATTTTCGCGTCGTCACATTATACATCATATATCCTTTACACTTTTGTTCTAAAAGGCGAACATATTATATAATTAAATAAAACACAGTAGCAAGAAGATAGTCAATACACAAGATCACGAACAAACACCACGAACACACGCATTTCAATCAAAACCCGACCAAACTAAACTCGAGAAATAATCTAAGTAACCCTCAAACCCCTATGAGGGCTACCAAAGATCCAAGCGAAAAACCATACTCGAATATTTCAACCATATATGAAATGTCCCGTTCATATTGATTATAAACGGTTCATATTAATTGGTTTCGTTGCGAGTTTTTGACCTCTATATGAGACGTTTTTCAAAGACTGCATTCGATTTTAAAACAAACCATAACCTTTATTTTATCGATAGAGGTTTAAAAAATATAACGTAGATTATCAAGTAATGATAATCTAAAATTTAGTGTTTACACACGACCGTTACATAATGGTTTACAATATTATTACACATCAATTTAAGTCCCCGAATGCAGTTTTTAAACAATATATTACAAGCATAATGACTCCAAATCTTGTCCTTAAATTAGCATGCAACAGCGGAAGCTCTTAATAATCACTTGAGAATAAACATGCTTAAAACGTCAACAAAAATGTTGGTGAGTTATAGGTTTAACCTATATATATATATATATATATATATATATATATATATATATATATATATATATATATATATATATATATATATATATATATATATATATATATATATATATATATATATATATATATATATATATATATATATATATATATATATATATATATATATATATATATATATATATATATATCAAATTGTAATAATAGAACAAAAGATTTCATTTAATAAATAATCATACACTCGCAAGTGTATAAAAATCATTCGTATGATGAACACCTGGTAACTGACATTAACGTAATGCATATAGAATAATCCCCGCATACTCGCAAGTATGCCATATACTGCCAATCGCAATCACCATTTAAATCGAAGTACTAAAGCCATCCATAACCTGAATGGGGGTTGTTAAGCCCAATAGATCTATCTTTAGGATTCGCATCAATTAGGGGCCATTTCCCTAATTCTTAGGCTACCAAGCTTGAAGGGGCGATATTCAGTTTAATAATCCAACCATAGAATGTAATTTCACATACTTGTGTCTATTTTGTAAAACATTTATAAAACTGCATGTATTCTCATCCCAAAAATATTAGATTTTAAAAGTGGGACTATAACTCACTTTCACAGATTTTCGATTCGTCGAAATTTAGACTTGGCCACGGGTCGATTCACGAACCTATAAAAAATATATACATACATATCAAAGTATGATCGAAATATATTCACAACATTTTTATTACGTGTTGACGATTTAAGTTGTTAAGTTAGCAGTCCTACGTTAGTAGTCCACAATTAGTAGTCCACAGTTAGTAGTACATAAATAAATCAATATATGCATATTATCTCGAATCAATCCACGACCCAGTGTATACATGTCTCAGACTCGATCACAACTCAAGGTATATATATTATTTTAGAATCAACCTCGACCCTTTAAATGCTAACTCGAGCATTACCGCATATAGTGTCTTACGATTATTCCAAAATAATATATAGATGATGTCAATATGATATGTTAAAACATTGTATATGTGTCTATGGTCTATCAAGGTATATTTTATATATATATATATATATATATATATATATATAGAGAGAGAGAGAGAGAGAGAATATAGGATAAGTTAGTTAGGATATGGTTAGTATAGATTTGTTATAAAATTTTCGTAGCTAAACTTGTAATTCTATCCAATTTTGTTTTACCCATAATTTCTTCATTTCAAATCCGTTTTGAATGAATCAAAAGGCTATGGTTTCGTATTGAACCAGAATTTATTAATCTAAATAGAAAAATATAGGTTTATAGTCGACAATACATTTTACAAGTCATTTTTGAAAGAGTTAGTCATTTCCGTCGAAAGAACGACATCTTGATGACCATTTTGAAAAACATACTTCCATTTTGAGTTTAATCATGATTTTTGGATATAGTTTCATATTCATAAGAAATATCATTTTCCCAGAAGAATAACTTTTAAATCAAAGGTTATCATAGTTTTTAATTATCCAACCCAGAACAGCCCCCGGTTTAACTACAACGGCGTATGTCCAGTTTTATGGTGTTCTTCGTGTTTCCAAGTTTTAAATTATTAAGTTAGCATATGATATAGATATAGAACATGTGTTTAGTTAATTTTAAAAGTTAAGTTAGAAGGATTAACTTTGTTTGCGAACAAGTTTAGAATTAACTAAATTATGTTTTAGTGATTATAAGTTATAATCTTCGAATAAGATAGTTATATATATACGAATCGAATGATGTTATGAACATCACTACTACCTCAAGTATAGTAGGTAAACCTATTGGAAATGATGAGAAAATAACTTGAGCTTCAAACGATCTTTGATGGCTTGGAAGTTCTTGAAGTAGAATCATGACACGAAAACAAGTTCAAGTAAGATTACTACTCGAATTAAGATAGTTATAGTTATAGAAATTGAATCAATGTTTGAATATGAATATTACCTTGAATAAGAAAGATAATCTACTGTAAATAACAAAGGTTTCTTGATCTTAGATGATTACTTGGAATGGATTAAAAAGCTTGGAAGTAGACTTGCAAACTTGAAAGTGTTCTTGAAGTGTTCTTGAGTAGTTGTTTTGTTTGACAGTTTATGTATGGATTTATGAGCTAGATTGATGTAGATTTTGATGAAGATGATGAAGAACACTTAGAACAATATGAGAGAACAAGAGAGAGATCAAATGGATGAAAGAAAATTGAAAAATGAAAGTGTGTGTGATGGTTAACAAAAACTTGAATGGGGTTTCCATTTATGCAAGTTGTAACTTGATTTTTAGTGTAATAATTCTAGCTAGTTGCCAAATATTTGGTTCCGCATGTCTCTTAATCATTTAGGGCTGCTAAGGAGCAGATTTGTATTGGTATAGATCAATAGTAAATACATCTAAAAGATGCGTACAATACGAGTACAACTACTATATGAATACGAGTAGAATTGTTGATGAAAACGAATGGGAATGTAAATGTAATCATTTTTGTTAAGTAGAAGTATTTTGATACATGTCATTAAGCCTTTCAAAAGTGTACTAATACATCTTAATACAATACATCTTAATACAATATATACATACATACATATATATATATATATATATATATATATATATACACATTTTAATTAAGTAGTTAACTCATCGTTAGTCGTTAAATGTATGTGTTGTTTTGAAACTTATAAGTTAACGATCTTGTTTAATGTAATTAATCCATTGTTATTATACTTAATGAGATGTTAAATTGTTATTTTAACATGATAACATGGTGTATTAATATATCTTAACATCATATATATATATATATATATATATATATATATATATATATATATATATATATATATATATATATATATATATGTGTGTGTGTGTGTGTGTGTGTGTGTGTGTGTGTGTGTGTGTGTGTGTTAAAATGCTATTACAACGATAATTGTTACATATATATATTGTTTCGAAATCCTTAAGTTAGTAGTCTACTCTTACTCGTGTAGTTCATTGTTAATACACTTAATGATATATTTAATTATCATTTTATCATGTTAAACATAGTGTGTTAATATCTTAATACAATACATATGTATTTATTTTAATTAAAACGTTGTTATAACGATAATCGTTATATATATCGTTTCGAGTTTCTTTAATTCAGTAGCTTCATTTTATGCATATAGCTCTTTGTTAATATACTTTGTGAGATACTTACTTATCATAATATCATGTTAAATGTATATATATCCATATATATATATATATCATCATGTCATTTTACAAGTCTTAACGTTCGTGAATCGCCGGTCAATTTGGGTGATCAATTGTCTACATAAACTCATTTCAATTAATCAAGTCTTAACAAGTTTGATTGCTTAATATTTTGAAAATATTTAATCATGTAAATATAGATATCATATAATATATAATCATGGAAAAGTTTGGGTCACTACAGTACCTACCCGTTAAATAAATTTCGTCCCGAAATTTTAAGCAGTTGGAGGTGTTGACGCATCATCTGGAAATAAATGCGGGTATTTCTGTTTCATCTGATCTTCACACTCCCAGGTGAACTCGGGTCCTCTACGAGCATTCCACCAAACCTTAACGATTGGTATTTTATTTTGCTTAAGTCCTTTAACCTCACGATCCATTATCTCGACGGGTTCTTCAACGAATTGTAGTTTTTCATTGATTTTAATTTCGTCTAAAGGAATTATGAGATCTTCTTTATCTAAGCATTTCTTCAGATTCGAGACATGAAAAGTATTATGTACGCCAGCTAATTGCTGTGGTAATTCAAGTCGATAACCTATCGGTCCGACACGATTAATAATCTTGAATGGCCCAATGTATCTCAGGTTTTGTTTTCTCCGTTTTCCAAAACGAACAACGCCTTTCCAAGGTGATACCTTAAGCATGACCATGTCACCAATTTCAAATTCTAAATATTTTCTTCTAATGTCCGCGTAGCTCTTTTGCCGATTCTGTGCGGTTTTCAACCGTTGTTGAATTTGAATGATTTTCTCGGTAGTTTCTTGGATTATCTCTGAACCCGTAATTTATATATCCCCCACCTCACTCCAACAAATTGGAGACTTGCACTTTCTACCGTAAAGTGCCTCGAACTGTGCTGCCTCAATACTGGAGTGGTAACTGTTGTTGTATGAAAACTCTGCTAATGGTAGATGTCGATCCCAACTATTTCCAAAATCAATAACACATGCTCGTAGCATATCTTCAAAGATATGTATTGTCCTTTCACTCTGCCCATCTGTTTGTGGATGATAGGTAGTACTCATGTCTAGACGAGTCCTCAATGCTTGTTGTAACATCTACCAAAATCTCGAAACAAATCTGCCATCCCTATAAGAGATAATAGAGACTGGTATTCCATGTCTGGAGACAACTTCCTTCAAGTATAGTCGTGCTAACTTCTCCATTTTGTCATCTTCTCTCATTGGCAGGAAGTGTGCTGATTTGGTAAGACGATCGACTATTACCCAAATTGTATCATAACCACTTGCAGTCCTTGGCAATTTAGTAATGAAATCCATGGTAATGTTTCCCCATTTCCATTCTGGGATTTCAGGTTGTTGAAGTAGACCTGATGGTTTCTGATGTTTAGCTTTAACTTTAGAACATGTCAAGCATTCTCCTACATATGTAGCAATATTGGCTTTCATACCCGGCCACCAAAAGTGTTTCTTGAGATCTTGGTACATCTTTCCTGCTCCGGGATGTATTGAATATCAGGTTTTATGTGCTTCCCTAAGTACCATTTTCCTCACATCTCCAGACTTTGGTACCCAAATCCTTTCAGCCCTATACCGGGTTCTGTCTTCCCGAATATTAAGATGCTTCTCCGATCCTTTGGGTATTTCATTCTTCAAATTCCCTTCTTTCAAAACTGCTTGTTGCGCCTCCTTTATTCGAGTAGTAAGGTTAATATGAATAATTATATTCATAGCTTTTACTCGAATAGGTGCCCTATCTTTTCTACTTAAGGCGTCGGCTACCACATTTGCCTTTCCCGGGTGATAACGAATCTCAAAGTCGTAATCATTTAACAGCTCAATCCACCTACGTTGCCTCATATTCAGTTGTTTTTGATAAAATATATGTTGGAGACTTTTGTGGTTGGTATATATGGTACATTTGACCCCATATAAGTAGTGCCTCCATATCTTTAATGCAAAAACAACAGCGCCCAATTCCAAATCGCGAGTTGTATAATTCTGCTCGTGAATCTTCAAATGTCTAGACGCATAAGCAATTACTTTCTTTCGTTGCATTAATACACAACCGAGACCTTGCTTCGAAGCGTCACAATAAATCACAAAATCATCATTCCCTTCAGGCAATGACAATATAGGTGATGTACTTAACTTTTTCTTCAACAATTGAAACGCTTTCTCTTGCTCATCCTTCCATTCAAATTTCTTCCCTTTATACGTTAATGCAGTCAAGGGTTTTGCTATTTTGGAAAAATCTTGGATGAATCTTTTGTAGTAACCAGCCAATCCTAAAAATTGGCGTATATGCTTTAGAGTTTTTGGGGTTTTCCAGTTTTCAACGGTTTCAATTTTTGATGGATCAACCTGAATACCTTCTTTGTTCACTACGTGACCGAGGAATTGAACTTCTTTCAACCAAAATGAACACTTTGAAAACTTAGCGTACAATTTTTCTTTCCTCAACAATTCTAGCACTTTTCTCAAATGTTCTCCGTGCTCTTGATCATTCTTTGAGTAAATAAGTATGTCATCAATGAAAATAATGACAAACTTGTCAAGATATGGTCCACACACTCGGTTTATGAGGTCCATGAACACAGCTGGTGCGTTAGTCAATCCAAATGGCATAACCCATAAACTCATAATGACCGTAACGCATTCTAAATGCAGTCTTTGGAATATCATCCTCCTTCACCAGCATTTGATGATACCCGGAACGTAAATCAATCTTCGAATAAACTGACGAACCTTGCAGCTGATCAAATAAGTCATCGATTCTCAGTAGTGGATAATGGTTCTTGATGGAAAGTGTGTTCAACTCTCTGTAGTCGATACACAATCTGAATGTACCATCTCTCTTTTTGACAAACAAAACAGGAGCTCCCCACGGTGACGTACTTGGTCGAATGAAACCACGCTCTAAAAGTTCTTGTAATTGGCTTTGTAATTCCTTCATTTCGCTGGGTTCGAGTCTGTAAGGAGCACGAGCTATTGGTGCAGCTCCTGGTACAAGATCTATTTGAAATTCAACGCATCGGTGTGGAGGTAGTCCCGGTAATTCTTTCGGAAATACTTCGGGAAATTCTTTTGCTACGTGAACATCATTGATGTTCTTTTCTTTGGATGTGACTTTCTCGACGTGTGCTAGAATGGCATAGCAACCTTTTCTTATTAGCTTTTGCGCCTTCAGATTACTAATAAGATTTAACTTCGCGTTGCTCTTTTCTCCGTACACCATTAAGGGTTTTCTCTTTTTGCGCATAATGCGAATCGACAAACAATCTCTGCTTTCACCTCTTTCAACCAGTCCATGCCAATTATCACATCAAAACTCCCTAAATCTACTGGTATCAAATTAATCTTAAACGTTTCGCCAACAGTTTAATTTCTCGATTCCGACATATTTTATCTGTTGTAATTAATTTACCGTTTGCTAATTCGAGTAAAAATTTATTATCCAAAGGCGTTAATGGACAATTTAATTTGGCACAAAAATCTCTACTCATATAGCTTCTATCCACACCCGAATCAAATAAAACATAAGCAGATTTATCGTCAATAAGAAACGTACCCGTAACAAGCTCCGGGTCTTCCTGCGCTTCTGCCGCATTAATATTGAAGACTCTTCCACGAACTTGTCCGTTATTATTTCCTTGATTTGGGCATTCGTTTTTGATATGACCCGGCTTTCCGCATCCATAACAAATAATGGCGGCATTATTTGTTCCGACATTATTTGTTCCTTTATTCTTGTTAGCCATTGGTCCGTAAACTTCACACCTCGTCGCACCATGACCCTTTCTATTACACTTAGTACATGCTGCCGTACAGAACCCAGTCGGATGGTATCCTTCACACCTCTGGCATGGTTTCTGCCTCTTGTTGTTATTGTTGGGATTGTTGTTGTTTCGGTTGTTATTGTTGTTGGTACGGTTGTTGTAGTTGTTGTAGTTGTTTTTGGGATTGCTATTTTAGTTGCGGTAAATGTTGCGGTTGTGGTTGCGATGGTGGTTGTGATTGTTGTTGTTGTTGTATTGGTGACTCTTGTCACTGTTTTCTTCCCACTTTCTCTTGACTTGTTTCATTTTGGCCTCTTCGGACGTCTGCTCTTTAATTCTTCCTTCAATCTGGTTTACGAGTTTGTGAGCCATTCAACTTGCCTTTTGTATGGAGGTGGGCTCGTTTGAACTCACATCCTCTTGAATCCTTTCTGGTAACCCTTTTACAAACGCGTCGATCTGCTCTTCTTCATCTTCGAATACTCTTGGACATAATAGGCACAACTCTGTGAATCATCATTCGTATGTGGTAATATCGAATCCTTGTGTTCGTAATTCTCTAAGCTCTGCCTTGAGCTTATTGACCTCGTTTCTGGAACAGTACTGCTCATTCATCATGTGTTTGAATGCTGACCACGGTAGTGCGTAAGCAGCATATTGTCCCACCTGCTCGAGGTAGGTGTTCCACCATGTTAACGTAGTACCTGTGAAGGTATGCGTAGTGTACTTTACCTTGTCTTCTTCAGTACATTTACTTATGGCAAACACCGATTCGACCTTCTCGGTCCACCGTTTTAATCCGATTGGTCCTTCGATTCCATCGAATTTCAAAGGTTTACGGGCAGTAAATTCTTTGTAGGAACATCCTACACGATTTCTTGTGGAGTTAGTTCCATTGCTAGATTCAGAGTTATTGTTTTGCATTGCAATCTGTACTGCGGCTATGTTTGCTGCAAGGAAAACACGGAAGTCTTCCTCACTCATGTTCATGTTTTGTCGAGTAGTCGGTGTCATTTCCTTTAAAAATAGCCAAAAGAATTCAGTTAATCATATAGAATATTAGGAGTAGTCAATAGTATTTCGTAGCATAATATGAACTTATTTATAAAAGCTTTTTCTTCATATTAGCGTTTTATAATTCAAATTCGGGTAGTACCTACCCGTTAAGTTCATACTTAGTAGCTAATATACAAATCAACTACTACAATTCTATCATGAAAAACTGATAATAATATTTTACAAACGTACAATATCGCTATTTTACACACAGCTTGAAATATAACACATAATAACTTTGATACAAAGCAGTTGTGAAGATAATTCTAGTGAAGCTCAAATTGTTCAGTGAAGGTAATAAAGACACGTAATTCATAAGACCAGAAACAAGTCATGCATTCGGGTTTTACTAATACTATTTCCCATCCTTGATCAAGTGGAGAATAACCGTTGTGGCCGTTGACAAGGCAGCACGTTGTAACATCGTCAAAAGGACGGGGGTTACGAAATACCCAACAGTTCCGTAACAACTTAAAAACCTTATTTCTCACCTCAACTACTGAATCCGTCACCCGTAGAAATATTTTATTAAGTAGTTGCAACCCGATGTTCTTTTTCTCAATTTGATGAGAGGCGAACATCACTAACTCGTAAACGTAACATGCTTCTTTGAGTTGCATGTTTGAAGTCCTTTCTAAAGAACGAAGTCCTATATCGGGATATAGGGAGTCAAAATAAAATAGGCCCTCAACCCAAAGCGAAAAAGTGCATTAGGGTTTCCCGCACACATAGCCTCAGAGAAAACATGAGCCAACTTAGGGTGTCCCCAGTGTGAGATACACCATCTATCGAAGGAAAGCCTTCTATAAATCAAGGGATGCCTGGAGCATCTTTCAAATGTCCTACAAACTAATTTTGCCATAAACAATTGAGCCGATAAATTCTGACCAACTCTAGAAAAGATTTCATCAATCATATCCCGTGGTAGGTCTTCTAATATATTCGGTTGTCTATCCTTAACGTCCATTTTGTGTTTTTATACTGTAAAATAGACGAAGGTTAGATTCGTAAAAGATGATTAACAAAATAATACAAGCAATTTTTACATATAACATAAAAGTACAAGCACACTACAATACATATATTACCTGGCATGGTAAAAGTAAATGATTACAACTCTTTATCCCGACTCACTTGTTTCTTCCTCCTCGGACTCGGTTTGTTTTGCTAATTTTTAGGGATAAATGGTGCTCCTCTAATACGAGCTGTCCTTTTCACAAATAGTCTAGCAAAACCTGGTGGCTTAGATGTTCCCGGGTATAGGTTAAAATTTAAGAAATACGGGTGTTTACGGTATACCCCATCAGGATATCTCATCATAACATATTGCTCATCGGGTTTGGGGTCGGGTTTCTCTATTTTGATAGATTTTCCCTTATTGTTTTCTTTTTCCTTATTAAATTGAGCCGGGATAATTTCTATAACATCATCGGAATCCTCGTCGGGATCCGATTCATCAGAAAATTGGTAATTTTCTCAATATTTTTTCTCCACAATGGAGACACCACAAACCATTTTTAACTTTGGTCCATTAGTTGATGATTTTCTTTTATCTAACTGTTTTTCTGTAGTTTTTAATATTTCCTCCCCCGGATCTTCTTCTTCTTCCGGTTCCTCTTCTTCCGGTTCCTCTTCTTCTAGTTCCTCTTCAGGAATTTGTGAATCTTTCCAAAATACATTCGACTCTTCATTGTTATTAGGTGAGTCGATGGGATTGGTACTGGAAGTAGACATCTATCACACATTAACTAACACATTAGTGATATACCACATTATATTTACATGTAAAAATATGTAGTTTCCAACAAAAGTGTTAAGCAATCGTTTTTAAAGTAAACACGGTCGAATTTTTAGACTCACTAATGCATCCTAACAAACTCGGTTAGACACACTAATGCAAATTTCTAGTTCTCTAAGACCAACGCTTGAATACCAACTGAAATGTCCCGTTCATATTGATTATAAACATTTCATATTAATTGGTTTCATTGCGAGGTTTTGACCTCTATATGAGACGTTTTTCAAAGACTGCATTCGATTTTAAAACAAATCATAACCTTTATTTTATCGATAGAGGTTTAAAAAGCATAACGTAGATTATCAAGTAATGATAATCTAAAATTTAGCGTTTACACACGACCATTACATAATGGTTTACAATATTATTACACATCAATTTAAGTCCCTGAATGCAATTTTTAAACAATATATTACAAGCATGCTGACTCCAAATCTTGTCCTTAAATTAGCATGCAACAGCGGAAGCTCTTAATAATCACCTGAGAATAAACATGCTTAAAATGTCAACAAA
Organism: Rutidosis leptorrhynchoides; assembly: GCF_046630445.1. Classification (NCBI taxonomy): domain Eukaryota; kingdom Viridiplantae; phylum Streptophyta; class Magnoliopsida; order Asterales; family Asteraceae; genus Rutidosis; species Rutidosis leptorrhynchoides. The sequence continues at coordinate 26,764,200 of NC_092336.1, forward strand.
AATGTTGGTGAGTTATAGGTTTAACCTATATATATATATATATATATATATATATATATATATATATATATATATATATATATATATATATATATATATATATATATATATATATATATATATATATATATATATATATATATATATATATATATATATATATATCAAATTGTAATAATAGACCACAAGATTTCATTTAATAAATAATCATACACTCACAAGTGTATAAAAATCATTCGTATGATGAACACCTGGTAACCGACATTAACATAATGCATATAGAATAATCCCCGCATACTCGCAAGTATGCCATATACTGGCAATTGCAATCACCATTTAAATCGAAGTACTAAAGCCATCCATAACCTGAATGGGGGTTGTTAGGCCCAATAGATATATCTTTAGGATTCGCGTCAATTAGGGGCCATTTCCCTAATTCTTAGGCTACCAAGCTTGAAGGGGCGATATTCGGTTTAATAATCCAACCATAGAATGTAATTTCTCATACTTGTGTCTATTTTGTAAAACATTTATAAAACTGCATGTATTCTCATCCCAAAAATATTAGATTTTAAAAGTGGGACTATAACTCACTTTCACATATTTTCGATTCGTCAAAATTTAGACTTGGCCACGGGTCGATTCACGAACCTATAACAAATATATACATACATATCAAAGTATGATCGAAATATATTCACAACATTTTTATTACGTGTTGACAATTTAAGTTGTTAAGTTAGTAGTCCAACGTTAGTAGTCCACAATTAGTAGTCTACAGTTAGTAGTACATAAATAAATCAATATATGCATATTATCTCGAATCAATCCATGACCCAGTGTATACATGTCTCAGACTCGATCACAACTCAAGGTATATGTATTATTTTAGAATCAACCTCGACCCTTTATATGCTAACTCGAGCATTACCGCATATAGTGTCTTACGGTTTTCCAAAATAATATATAGATGATGTCAATATGATATGTCAAAACTTTGTATACGTGTCTATGGTCTATCAAGGTATATTATATATATATATATATATATATATATATATATATATATATATATATATATATATATATATATATATATATATATATATATATATATATATATATATATATATATATATATATATGATAAGTTAGTTAGGATATGGTTAGTATAGATTTGTTATAAAATTTTCATAGCTAAACTTGTAATTCTATCCAATTTTGTTTTACCCATAATTTCTTCATTTCAAATCCGTTTTGAATGAATCAAAAGGCTATGGTTTCGTATCGAACCATAATTTATTAATCTAAACAGAAAAAATATAGGTTTATAGTCAACAATACAGGTTACAAGTCATTTTTTGAAAGAGTTAGTCATTTCCGTCGAAAGAACGACATCTTGATGACCATTTTGAAAAACATACTTCCATTTTGAGTTTAGCCATGATTTTTGGATATAGTTTCATATTCATAAGAAATATCATTTTCCCAGAAGAACAACTTTTAAATCAAAGGTTATCATAGTTTTTAATTATCCAACCCAAAACAGCCCTCGGTTTAACTATATAACAACCCTCACTTTTCGACTTCTGAAATTACTAAAATATCCCTAGGTTTTTCTGCATGACTATATGTATTAATTAATTAGGGTTGTTATATATACGATTTAATGAACGTTGACCGAATAGTGATTTTTAGTCAACAACGTACGCTTAAATAAATAATATAATTATTATAAACAAGGTTATATTATATAAATTTATATAATGTAACACTTTTTCTTATAAATTTAAATATATAACTTATATTACTTTTGTTATATAATTAATGTATTATATAATTAACTATATAATAAATACAAGTTATATATATAAAATAAATGTAATTTAGGAAACTAATAAAAACTATAAGCAATAATTGTAATTAAATTAAAATCATAATTATTGATTATATATATATTACTGAAATTACTATATTTTTATATAAATATGTATTTATTAATTAAGTAAAAATAAAAATAATTTGATAAAAAGTTTTTGAAATATATAAATCAATAATCAGTAAAAAATAAAAATAATAATATATATATAAAGGATATAGACTAAACAAATACATCCTTATGTTGACAAAAAAAAAACTCATAAACTAGTTCATCCTCTTATTGACTTAAGCTCCATCTTGTGTCCTATAAAAAGAGATCCAAACTAGTTCATTCTTGTACACTTAACTCACTTCCTCTCTAAAAATATCGAAGAACTCTTGAGGTAATCTTTCCTTTTCATTTTCTTATTTATTTTTATTCATTTTATTTATTTCTTGTATTTTGTTTAGCCAATTGTTATTTTAAATTGTTAATAAATATTCACATCAGTAGTATTTGTTTGGAAATTATTTAGAACATTAGTAGTACTTATAAAAATAATTATGATAAGTTATGGAATATTATTTGTAATTAATTACGAATTAAGTACTAATTAAACACGAAAACCATATAAAATTCATAATAAAATATTAAATAGTAATAAAAATAATTATAATTTTTTTTAGATAATTATACTTTTATAAACAAGCAAAAATTATAAAAATTAAATAAATTGGTTGATTAGTATTTAAATAGAATTTACGTTTGCATTATTCTAAACGGAGAGAAATAATAATGAAAATACAAAATAAATAAAAATGTGTATTAAATCTATTTTTATAAAATTTTTATATGATTAGTACCATCACTAAATACTGTAAAAAATAAAAAAATTAATTTTAAATTGTTTTTCCTATTTATTTAATTATAGGCCGATTAGAATGGTTAAATAATTAGAAACATTACATAAATAATATTTCGGTATAAAAATTTGATTTAATAATTTTTATAAAATTTTTAGAGAATATAGAACCTGTAAAAAATATAAAATTATTTATTTAGGTTGATTTGATATTTATTACCTAATTAATTTTGATTTAATCTAAACCGAGAACATATGCAAAGAAAAATGGAAATAAATATAAAAACTTGGAAAAAATATTTTTGTAAATGTTTCTACTGATTCATATGCGTAACTAGAGTTATAAAAATTATGAACATAATTTTTAGGTGACTAATGGAATTAATCAACAAATTAAATCGTATATGTATATAATTCGGCTAAACTAATTAAATACATATAAATACATTAATATTATATTGTTACTATTATTATAAAACATCAAAATAATACTTATAATAACTAATTAATTCCTCTCCCTATTATACTAAAGAATTAAAAAAAATTAAAAATCAATAATAAAGAATAATACTTATATTATAAGATTAAAACATACACGATAATGTGAAATTACTCGAACATCAACGCTACTCTTGGCCTAGGGTGATCCTTGGTACCATTATGGGACGCTTGTGGATCTTGAATGCCAAGACTTAGATTCTGGTCAAGAGATCCTGGGCCTACCGGTAACAATAGATCATTCAAGTGACTCGGCGGTGGCATAGATGTTTGGGTATGGTGCACAATATCAAACCCGACTATAGCAATCATACACTCACTAAGTGAACAACACTTAGTCACTTACACACTTAATAAGTGGTGGATTTATTAAGAACAACTCACTAGTGTTCAACACTAACTTACTAAACATGGAAACTTACTAAAAATGGAAACTTACTAAGAATGGGAACTTAGCAAAACAAACTACACTTAAACACTTGCATACTTAAACTTAAACTTAAACTTGAGCAAACATTTAACTACTCTTAAATGTCATTAGGTTAACTTTCTGCTCACATTCATCCAACTCTTCTATTCTGAGGAATAACAAACTCTTCTCCTACTTACTAAGGTGAACTTCATAGCCCCATTTACTATTGCGCAATTTATTTAAACTTACTGGGGTGAGACACATGCTACTTTTAATATTTATAATTTAGACACAAGTACCAACTATTAAACTGTGCTATACCTGGCCATGTCCTGCAAGTCCCCACTGTGATATTTTTAATTGCTTTTACATAACGCATTCTTAATTATTGGGGGTAAGCCTATCGGGAGTAACGTCCCCGATACATTTGACCAAGTCATTGTATTACTTAATAATGAATCAAACCGACAAGGACAGTACAACTTGTCACGGGGCAAACTTTGAAACTGTTTAGTCTAAATATCACAAACTTGGCACTACTTTTAGATCCCTGCGAGATCTACTTTTATAAATAAAAATCTTGTGGTCTAAACAACGGTCAACTATTTTGTTAAACCTATGAACTTCACTCAACCTTTTTGGTTGACATTTTAGCGTGTTTTGTCTCAGGTTACGATTGATCAGCTTGCTCTTATCTATGTGATGGTACTTGGACTCTAAGACTTGAAGAAAGAGTCACATTTATTATTTATGCATTTATTTACATTCTTGTAATTTCAATTCTTGTAACAACATTCCATTTCTTTCCCATGCATACTCAATAAAGTTTGTTTTTATCATGTAGTGTCGTTCTCGTTACATAATATGTTGGTATTTTTGATATAAATGTCACATTCACCCAGGACCTAACTGGGGGTGTGATAGATTGGTATCAGAGCGTAACCAGGTTGTTATAGAGAACCATGATTGCAATTTATGTGTGTCTTACTTGCTAGCTAGGGTGCCTTAGCAATCTAGGAAACTATAACCTTTCCTGCCTTAGACTTAAAGCACTTAGGATTGCGTTATAGTCTTAACAACTTTGCTTTAATAATCTTGGCTTAACATTCTAATCAAAGTCTCTCTCCTAATGTTAGGATGTCAAGCGTTAATCAAACCAACAAAACAACTCTCTTCAAACCATCTGAAGTAATGGCTCACTTCAAACCTGCCACCGAAGAAGATACTGGATACTCTTTCAACTGCAAGACCAGTTCGAAGCCCTCTTTATGGTCCTGACTCACCACCATTGAACTACAGTCCAAACACTCTCCAAGATTCATCTAAGTCTCCCGAATACCACCCGACTCCAAGATCAGAAAGTAAAGGGAAACGCCCTGCTGATTTTAAAGAAGATGGCCCGTCTAAGAAAAGAGCCCGATCTCCTTCCTACGATAACTATAACGCCATGTGTGAAATCACGAATCTGCGAAAAACTACCGAGAAGAACTTTGATGGCTTGCTTCGCCATGTTGCAAGGGTCGAGGCTCGAATGGATGAAAAAGACCTAGCGATCAAGAAACTATTGGAAGAGAATGCTGAGTTAGAGAAAGAGATAAAGTTGGTGAAATATGAAAGTAAAAGAAGTGCCCGATGGGGGAAGCAATCTCTCGCTTATTTGAAAGAAAATGTCGACTTTAGATTGAAGTTGGAGAAAAACCGTATCAAACACCAACTTGCTCTAAGAGACTACGAATGCAATGTAGTCAATAGTAGAGTTACTAATCTCTATGATAATCTCTAGTTCCTTTACAAGAAGCAAAAGGCGAAGAATGAGAAAGTAGAGAAGTTTATGAAGGAGGCTGAGAAGAAGAAGTGAACCCGACATTCATTTTGTTTTGTTTTGTTTTTCCATTCTTTTATTTTCCTAATTATGTAAAGGTTTTGCCTAAAACTATTTCTATATCCAACTCATGTAATAAAAAGGCTTATTTAATGCCTCGTTTCTAATAATATAAAGTGTTTCATTCATATCATGTTGATATTAATACTTTATCTTTATCATACTTGTAATTGCTCAAACTTATAACTTGTCAACTTATCAAACTTATGTTCACTTTTATGTAGTGAAGCATCATGGTTCGCACACCTATCGTTAAGAACATTGTGTTGACTAATAAGCAATTTCAACAATTACTTGTTGCTGCCCAAGGCAACGTCCAACCTAATCATGTTAACAATCAACCAAAACCTTGTTCTTACAAGGACTTTATGAACTGCAATCCTCCTGCTTTCAAGGGAAGTGAAGAGGCCGTTGAACTAGTCCAATGGTTCGAAAAACTAGAGTCTATCTTCCGTGTCTGCAACTGCGGGGACAATTGTGACGACCCGGAAATTTCCGACCAAATTTAAACTTTAATCTTTATATTATTCCGACACGATAAGCAAAGTTTGTTAAGTTAAATCTCAAGAATTTTAAACTGTGTTCATACATTCATTATAACCTCGACCAAATTCTGACGATTCACCAACCGTTATATATAAATAGATATGTTATGTATATATATATTATAAATTGAGAATATTAATAAAGTATTAAACGTATAATACTTTACACGAACGTATTTGTTTCAATATGATTTTCCACGAAATTAAAAAAAATATATTAAATGATTGAATTATCAGAAACATTGAATTATGATTACAAGTCTCTGTTGAGAGGTCCACTATGATTTGAGAAAATCTATTCCTCTTAACGATATTCAGAATAATTTGTAAAGCTATTTATAAATAAAAACAAGAAGTGTCATTTACGAAAGTTAGACAAAAGTTAGTGGAGAATTGGTTTCCATAATATTCTATTAATCTATTTTCAAAAGTACAAAAACGTTTTCAGTTTAAAAAGAACTTTATTATTAAAACGTATATAACTTTTATAAATATCTAGAATCACTTTTGACAACTCATTACTTAACCAGTATAATAAATATAATGATATTTATATTTTATTTCATTAAATATATATAACGATTTAAATTAATATTATATATATTTATACACGTATTATACATACATAGTTTTTATACTTTTACTATACTTTAACTATACCTTTACTTTACTTTTACTTTTACTTTACTTTAACTTTAATAATTCATACTTTAATAATTCACTTTAATAATTCATTTTAATAATTCATACTTTAATAATTCACTTTAATAATTCATACTTTAATAATTTATTTTAATAATTCACTTTAATAATTCATACTTTAATAATTCACTTTAATAATTCATACTTTAATAATTTACTTTAATAATTCATACTTTAATAATTCACTTTAATAATTCAAAAATCTATTATAAATAGAATTCAATAGGTTTCATTATTTCATATAAACTTGAAAATATATTTCTCTAAACTCTATCAATCGATTTATGTATATATATATATATATATATATATATATATATATATATATATATATATATATATATATATATATATATATTGCTCTGTATTATTTTAAGATATTATTAGTATACATAAAATATTACGACGGAGTGCTGTCCGAGTGATTTCAAAATAGTTTTTTTGAATGAGTCGAAGCTAAGGAAATTATGGGTTATAGCTATGGAGGTGATGGGTATGGTTCATGGGTATGCTCGTGAGGTCAATCTAGTGTTTATCATCTCCGTTGCGTCTACGTACTTTCCTGCAATATTGAATCTCAATATTGATACGTTCGTGAATCCGAGGCCAACCTTGCACTTGTTAAATGACGTTATATGTATTTTTACTACGAAATACAGTATTGTGAGTTTCATTACTCCCTTTTTATATATTTTTGGGCTGAGAATACATATGCTGTTTTATAAATGTTTTACGAAATAGGCACAAGTACTAAAACTAATTCTATGTGGGTTTAAACCAGAAATATACCCTTAGCTTGGTAACATTAAACTACTTGTCTATGTACGGTAGGCGCGAATCCTAAAGATAGATCTATTGGGCCTGACAAACCCCATCCTGACTATGGGATGCTTTAGTACTTCGAGGTTTATATAACACACCTGATTCGGTGTACTTTCAGAGGGTAAAACATGAACGTTAAGGCTTGTTACCGGGTGCCTACAACTTATAGAATACTTTTATACACTTGCGAGTGTACATATATTTATAAACGGAAATCTTGTGGTCTATTAATATATTGAAATGATTGTTATGATAAACCTATGAACTCACCAACCTTTTGGTTGACACTTTAAAGAATGTTTATTCTCAGGTATTAAAGAAATCTTCCGCTGTGCATTAGCTCATTTTAAGGATATTACTTGGAGTCATTCATGGCATATTTTGAAAGACGTTGCATTCGAGTTATTGAGTTCATCAAGATTATTATTAAGCCAATTATAGTTGGATGTATTATGAAATGGTGTGCATGCCGTCAACTTTCGTTGTAAAGAAAGTTTTTCTTTTAAAAATGAATGCAATGTTTGTAAAATGTATCATATAGAGGTCAAATACCTCGCGATGTAATCAACTATTGTGAATCGTTTATAATGTATATAAACGGGTCCTTTCAGTTGGTATCAGAGCGGTGGTCTTAGCGATCTAGGTCTGCATTAGTATGTCTAACTGATAGTCGTTAGGATGCATTAGTGAGTCTGGACTTCGACCGTGTCTGCATTTCAAAAGTTTTGCTCATCATTCTTGTCGAAAATTACCTGCTTATCATTCTTAGTCTAGACACATCATATTGCATTGATTGCATGAATAGTGTATAGACAAAATTCATATCTTAGCGTATCTGCTAATTCATATCTTAGTGTATCTATTACTGTAAACTTTGCCTGACATATTCCGTAAATTCCTCCGTAATCTACTAAACCTTTTGCTCTATATAATTAGAATACCACCCGTTAGCCGGAAAATTATTTCATATCGAAAAATTCTTTATTCAATCGTACGAAATGGAATTCGTCATTAGTTCAAGTCCCTCGGATTCCGAAATGGAATCCCACTCAAGTTCCGAAAGCAGTGTGACCGGAATAGATCAACCAATTAGTCATCATCTATTCTGGATGAATTGAGGATGGGTTCGTAGCCTCCTTAATCATTGGAGACAAGAAGAAGGTGATCCCTTCCATCCACCACATTGCCCTCTTGGCGAAGAACCTGAAGCACTTACCGGCGAACCTATCCAAAACACCATTTTCTCTCTTATTTCTAGAGTATCTCGTCACGATTACATACTACACCAAATTCTAGATTTTATTTATCCGCCCGTCCGAACCGACAATCACCCCGGTGTAATAGAAGAAGTGAACGAGCTTCGCGCTCGGGTAGTGGCTTTGGAGAATATGGTGCAAAGGTTACAAACACCAGCAGCAGCACCAGCAGCATAAACAGTACCACCATCAGCAACACCAACAGTACCATCACCACCACCAATAACAACATCCACATCCCACACCGCAACATCACAATCTGTATCTCAAACATCAACATCATACCCCCTGTAAATATCCAGGAATATCAACAACAACAAACGATGAAGTATTAATTCATAAACTTCATTGAAGAGATATCTCTGCGGCAGTTATGTAATCTCCAAAATCTTAGAGATTATTTAATTCTGACCGTAAATCGGATGAGTGAACGGAGATGGTAGAGTAGAAACTTTGATCGAAAATGGTGTACGATTTACAAGCTAGATTTGTTTTACCAACAGCATCAACAGGACCGTAGAATCATCAACACAGTCAGTGCCGTCATTATCGTCAGAATCAACAGCACCTGTAACATCACAAACTCTGTCAGTTCAAGAATCATTGTGGACGTCATTACGAATCAACAACAAATATATTGTATCAACGAGTTATGAAGTATTAACTCATTTTCAATCGAAAGATTTATATGTATATTTTATATGTATAAATTTTTAAACCATAATAAATCTTCCCGTACTAAGCTATTATGTGTGAATCTTAACTACTCAGTTAATTCATATTACAAATATGCAATGATGTACGTCCTTTGTTCGCAACTTAACCATCGTTAATTACAATCTCTGTCTCAATTCAATAAAAATCCAATTCATAATAAATCAAGTGTATTATTCGAATATATGTTTGATTTTACACTTTAATCATCGATGTACTCGAAACGTTTCAAATAACATCATTCGTACCTTGCGAAGTTCACAAGAATTTTACGAAAACCAACAAATAACAAAGTAATGATTCATAATTTCAATATTATTGAAGAAATACTTATACAATTTATAAAGTTTTAGGGATTACTCAATTCTAGTTCCAACCATAAAACAAATGAGTTTAATTTAATATTAACTCATTAAATCTATATTACATCTAAAGAAAATATACACATATATTTTCATAAAGACTGTAATAAACTTCTTTTGTACAAAATATTAATTGTGAAAAAATTTTAACGGGTAGGTAATACCCGAGAGATATATAAATTCACAATTAATATATTACATTTTTTGAAACTGATTCAGCAATCATCAACTATACTCCCTACTTTCACAACAATATTCATTCTTTCATATAAATCAAGACAATCATACTCATTCAAATTCAATTACATATTCTGATTTTGAAATCGCATAATTCAATTTGAAATATAACCAGTATCATCACTCTTCGATTCCTATATCTTTCAAAGCTATACTTTGACTTCAAAACTGTGTTAGAACATCATATGTATTAACGATTACAATATGTGCTCAAACCCTTCGAAATTCCTGAAGACACTTCAACTAAGGAACAATCGAGATGATGATCCAACCACATGTTACCCACAGTTATACACCTGAAAAACTCTCAAAACCCAAGTCATAGTTCGACATGTATCCGTGTTAGACCCTTTGGCATTTACTAGCTAAAATAACTTTTCAATTCCATTTCAAAATAGACAGTTTTGTCACATCTCCAGCAAGTCAACTTCGACTTCTCAATCAAAACAGTCTTATTATAACCTCAATAGATACGTTGCCCTTTTGCCAACGTTACCGGGGAATCGTTTATATTCACCACATTAGCAATAAACTTACCAACAACTTCACTGATCTTTGACTTTCAAAAAAAAAATCATTATAATTATCGAAACCCTATCATATACTCATTCGTACCTTATAACAAGAATTGCCATACTAATTATTGAGAATTAACAATCAGTATTTTGAAACCACGCAGCATGTCTACATCAACAATTACATATACACACAACGTCTACCTCCAAGACTTACATTCTTTGAATGAGAAATTTCTGAAAAACACCCTAAACTGCGAACCAGTTCTCGAAATTTTGAAAAATGCTGATGAAGCAGCAAAAACTGTAAATGACCTTAACAGTAAAAAGTTGGATGATAAAGGATAGTATATTGGCAAAGCTCAAAAAAAGAGAAGCTTTGGAACTGGAAAACGGATTGAGCAAAGTATGAAGGAGGCTGTGGACAAATCACAAAGGCTGAACCTGCCTTCAAAGAATCCAAATGATTCAGTACTTGCTGAAGTCATTAATGAATACCTTGCTCCTGACACTAAATCCCTGCGGATAATATCCTTCATCATCCTCTGATATTAGACATTCTAAGATATCATCGTATCTTTCATTATAAATATCATCCATACTTCTGAAGATATTTTTATAATTATTCTTATCTGAAATCATTTACCTCTTCGCACTATCTGTATTATATCATAAAAGAAAGTATTTTAGTTTCTAAATTTTGAAACATTCGAGTTTAAAATAGGAATATTCTTGAAGAAGTGTTGGGAGCTGAAGCATGAGTTAGTATAATATAATGACACTTGATCAACGTGATTATATTACAGTAATTCATGCTGAGTTTTTAAATGGAACATGATGATTCACAGATCATAACGTCATCATGTGCTATGTTACACGACTCTTGTATTCTCTTTGATCTCTAAATATCAAGAAAATATTTCTTAATGATTCGGCCTTTTCCGAGGTATTCTGGTAATTTGACAAGTCAAGATCGTGTCATTACAATTTCCTTCCTAGAATATTAACAATGTTCATTCCGAAATTTATATCTGCGAATTCTGGACCATTACAAGCGGTGCTTAATCGCAAGAAGAAGAAACAAAAGGACAAAGCTCCGAACTAGAAATGGGAGTATAAATCATAGCAAATAGAAGAGAGCATTAACTGTGGATGACAATGATTATAGAAGAAGCAAGGACTTTGAAATATAAGGGAAGATATAAAACCCAACAACAACCCAGAAATCACAAACCGTATATATCAATGCATATAGCAATATAAAGACACGGGAGAACTAAAAACACTATAAAACCAAGAGTATAGTAGAAGTAAATAGATTCTTCCGGAGGCAGATGAAAAAGAAGAGCGACAGATATGAAAGTGAGGAGTATATCAAGAATCAGCACTGGATGAAGCATATTGACAAATATTTTAAAATATGAGTTGAGAAGGTGTGAGTTGTAAGAAAACAAATGAGGTGGATTTATAATGAAATATCCGACAGAGAAATCAAAATAGATTATCGCATTAATTCGAAGAGGATCATAATTTCCTTAATCGCCGAATAATCAAATCCAATATAGATTACAAAGATTTTCTTTTCGGAGATCAATCGTGATGACGTTAAAAGATACAACGAATCGCTATTATCTTATTTCATTCATTTACGATAACTTCACTCACACGCTTCGAGTAATCGAATTATTTTATCCATTCTTCTTGAACATGATAAAACTCTATAATCGTTATAATAACATTCTCATTGTTAGTCATGACAACCTCTATCAAATTTCGGGGACGAAATTTCTTTAACGGGTAGGTACTGTGACGACCCGGAAATTTCTGACCAAATTTAAACTTTAATCTTTATATTATTCCGACACGATAAGCAAAGTTTGTTAAGTTAAATCTCAAGAATTTTAAACTGTGTTCATACATTCATTATAACCTCGACCAAATTCCGACGATTCACGAACCGTTATATATAAATAGATATGTTATGTATATATATATTATAACTTGAGAATATTAATAAAGTATTAAATGTATAATACTTTACACGAACGTATTTGTTTCAATATGATTTTACACGAAATTAAAAAATATATATATTAAATGATTGAATTATCAGAAACATTGAATTATGATTACAAGTCTCTGTTGAGAGGTCCACTATGATTTGAGAAAATCTATTCCTCTTAACGATATTCAGAATAATTTGTAAAGCTATTTATAAATAAAAACAAAAAGTGTCATTTACGAAAGTTAGACAAAAGTTAGTGGAGAATTGGTTTCCATAATATTCTATTAATCTATTTTCAAACGTACAAAGACGTTTTTAGTTTAAAAAGAACTTTATTATTAAAACGTATATAACTTTTATAAATATCTAGAATTACTTTTGACAACTCATTACTTAACCAGTATAATAAATATAATGATATTTATATTTTATTTCATTAAATATATAAAATGATTTAAATTAATATTATATATATTTATACGCGTATTATACATACATAGTTTTTATACTTTTACTATACTTTAAATATACCTTTACTTTACTTTTACTTTACTTTAACTTTAATAATTCATACTTTAATAATTCACTTTAATAATTCACTTTAATAATTTACTTTAATAATTCATACTTTAATAATTCACTTTAATAATTCACTTTAATAATTCATACTTTAATAATTCACTTTAATAATTCATACTTTAATAATTCACTTTAATAATTCATACTTTAATAATTCACTTTAATAATTCAAAAATCTATTATAAATAGAATTCAATCGGTTTCATTATTTCATATAAACTTGAAAATATATTTCTCTAACTCTATCAATCGATTTATGTATGTATATATATATATATTTGCTCTGTATTATTTCAAGATATTATTAGTATACATAAAATATTACGACGGAGTGCTGTCCGAGTGATTTCAAAATAGTTTTTTTGAATAAGTCGAAGCTAAGGAAATTATGGGTTATAGCTATGGAGGTGATGGGTATGGTTCATGAGTATGCTCGTGAGGTCAATCTAGTGTTTATCATCTCCGTTGCGGCTACGTACTTTCCTGCAATATTGAATCTCAATATTGATACGTTCGTGAATTCGAGGCCAACCTTGCACTTGTTAAATGACGTTATATGTATTTTTACTACGAAATACAGTATTGTGAGTTTCATTACTCCTTTTTTATATATTTTTGGGCTGAGAATACATGCGCTGTTTTATAAATGTTTTACGAAATAGGCACAAGTACTAAAACTAATTCTATGTGGGTTTAAACCAGAAATATACCCTTAGCTTGGTAACATTAAACTACTTGTCTATGTACGGTAGGCGCGAATCCTAAAGATAGATCTATTGGGCCTGACAAACCCCATCCTGACTATGGGATGCTTTAGTACTTCGAGGTTTATATAACACACCTGATTCGGTGTACTTTCAGAGGGTAAAACATGAACGTTAAGGCTTGTTACCGGGTGCCTACATCTTATAGAATACTTTTATACACTTGCGAGTGTACATATATTTATAAACGGAAATCTTGTGGTCTATTAATATATTGAAATGATTGTTATGATAAACCTATGAACTCACCAACCTTTTGGTTGACACTTTAAAGCATGTTTATTCTCAGGTATTAAAGAAATCTTCCGCTGTGCATTAGCTCATTTTAAGGATATTACTTGGAGTCATTCATGGCATATTTTGAAAGACGTTGCATTCGAGTTATTGAGTTCATCAAGATTATTATTAAGCCAATTATAGTTGGATGTATTATGAAATGGTGTGCATGCCGTCAACTTTCGTTGTAAAGAAAGTTTGTCTTTTAAAAATGAATGCAATATTTGTAAAATGTATCATATAGAGGTCAAATACCTCGCGATGTAATCAACTATTGTGAATCGTTTATAATGTATATGAACGGGTCCTTTCAACAATGACCGAGTTAAATATGCCACTAGTTCATTAGCTGGCAATGCTATGACTTGGTGGACCGCTCATGCTAAGTCTGTGGGAATCGATAATGCTAATGCAACTCCATGGGATGAACTTAAAGGCATGATGGTTACTAAGTTTTGTCCTAGAAGTCAAGTCCAAAAGCTTGAAATCGAGTTCTGGGAACTCAAAGTTAAGGGTACCGACATTGAAAGCTACACTAATCGTTTTCTTGAGCTTTCTACCTTGTGTCCTGAAATGTTTCCTACTGAGCCGAGAAAGATCGAAAGTTACATTGAAGGTCTCCCTGGGGATGTTCAGGGAAATGTTATCACTGCTGAGAAAGTTACCCTTGATGCCATGATTCTCATGGCTCAAAATCTGATGATGGCCAAAAGAAGTAGAGCTTTGGCTAGTAAGAAAGTTGATACTAAGAGTAGTGATGGTAAAAGAAAATTTGAGCCGTCTCAGGGTTCAAACCAGAATATTGCTAAGAAGCCTGCAGATAGTACTAGGACCGGTTATATAGGGACTAAGCCCTATTGTGCTCATTGTGAAAGGCACCACCCAGGGCGGTGCACCGCTACTTGTTCTTTATGTAAGAAAGTGGGACATGTAGCTAAGACTTGTAAGACTCCTCCGAAAGATAAAGCTGTTGTTCCTGCTAAAGCTCCTCCTACTTGTTACACCTACGGAGAGAAGGGGCATATTAGTCCCCACTACCCGAAGAAGAAAGATACCCCTGCTACTGGAGCTAATACCACCAATGTGAAGAGCCGTGTTTTTGTCATAACGGCTGAGGAAGCCCGTGAGGAAGATGAAATCATTATGGGTACGTTTCTTGTTAATAATTGCTACACAAACATTTTATTCGATACGGGTGCCGATAAGAGTCACGTGTCTAGTGAGTTTTGTACCTTATTCACTGAGAAACCACAACCCCTAGAAACTAAACGACTAGTAGAGGTAGCAAACGAAAAAGTTATGAAAGTTGATCACATCTAAAAAAACTGTAATCTAAAGCTAGTCGACCAAGAATTTAAGATTGACCTTTTGTCGGTCGAGTTAGCAAGTTTCGATGTCGTAGTTGGAATGGACTGGTTATGTCCATTACATGCTGCAATCTTGTGTTTCGATAAGACCATTAACATTCCATTGGGAAATGGAGAGACTCTCGTCATTCAAGGCAACAAGAGTGGTTCCAAGCTCAACATCATTTCTTGCATCAAAACCCGTAAATACCTTATGAAAGGTTATCCCACCCATGTTAAGATAGTCGAACCAAAGGAAAAGCTTATTGATGACGTGCCGGTGGTTAGAGATTATCCCGATGTATTTCCTGAAGATCTTCCTGGTCTTCCACCTCCTCGACAAGTCGAATTTTAGATTGATTTATCTCCTGGTGCTGCTCCTGTTGCTAAAGCACCATACCATTTAGCACCTTCCGAAATGAAGGAACTTTCCAACCAACTCCAAGAACTATTAGTTAAAGGTTTCATTCATCCAAGCTCATCCCCATGGGGAGCTCCTATTCTATTCGTTAAAAAGAAAGATGGTACGCTAAGGATGTGTATTGATTACCGCGAACTCAATAAGCTTACTATCAAGAACCGTTATCCATTACCGCATATTGATGATCTATTCGACCAACTTCAAGGGTTGAGTGTTTATTTAAAAATTGATCTGAGGTCCGGTTATCACCGACTTAGGGTCAAGGAATCCGATATTCCTAAGACTGCTTTTCGTACTCGTTATGGGCACTATGAATTTTGTGTCATGCCTTTTGGCTTAACTAATGCTCCCGTCGTGTTCATGGATCTTATGAATCGTGTCTGCAAACCATATCTCGACAAATTTGTCATTGTTTTCATTGACGACATCTTAATCTACTCTAAGAGTGAGAAAGAACATGAGCAACATTTGCGCATGATTCTTGAACTCTTACGAAAGGAACAACTCTACGCTAAGTTTTCAAAGTGCGAGTTTTGGCTCAAAACCGTACAATTCCTTGGACATGTTATTGATAGTAATGGAATACATGTCAATCCAGCTAAGATTACCGCTATTCAGAACTGGGAGATACCAAAGACTGCGAAACATATTCGTCAATTTTTGGGACTTGCCGGTTATTATCGAAGATTCATAAAAGATGTTTCCCTCCTTGCTAAACCCCTTACAAAGTTAACTCACAAAGGGAAGAAGTTTGAGTGGTCTGAAGTACAGGAATATGCATTTAAGGTTCTGAAGGAGAAATTGACCACAGCCCCGATTCTATCTTTACCTGAAGGCCCTGACGATTTTGTTGTTTACTGCGATGCCTTAAAGCAAGGCTTTGGTTATGTTTTAATGCAGCGTGAAAAGGTTATTACCTATGCATCTAGACAGTTGAAGAAACATGAGAAGAACTATACCACACATGACCTAGAATTAGGAGCCGTGGTATTTGCACTAAAGATGTGGAGACATTACCTCTATGGGGTTAGAATCACGGTGTATACCGATCATAAAAGTCTTCAGCATATCTTTGACCAGAAGCAATTAAACATGAGGCAAAGGCGTTGGATTGAGTTATTAAATGACTACGATTGTGAACTTCGATATCATCCTGGCAAAGCAAATGTAGTTGCCGATGCCCTTAGTCGAAAAGATAATGTTAGACGTGTTCGGGCTTTAAACCTGAAAATCAAATCGAATCTTATATCACGAATCTGTGAAGCTCAACTTGAAGCTATTAAACCAACACTTATTGAAGATGAAGGACCTATCGGTTTCGAGAACCAACTCCAAGTGAAAGCTAATGGTACACGGTACTTTGGTAACAGAATTTGGGTGCCTCGCTTCGGTAATCTCCGTGATCTAGTCTTGGACGAAGCTCATAAGACTAGGTACTCTATTCATCCCGGTTCCAGTAAGATGTACCACGATGTGAAGGAATTCTACTGGTGGCCTAACATGAAAGCCGACATTGCTACTTATGTTAGTAAGTGTCTGACTTGTTTGAAAGTCAAGGCTGAACATCAAAAGCCTTCTAGTCTGTTGACACAACCCGATATCCCGCAGTGGAAGTGGGAATGTATCACTATGGATTTCGTTACTAAGTTGCCTAAGACTTCAAACGGTAACGATACTATTTGGGTCATAGTTGATCGTCTTACTAAATCTGCACATTTCTTACCGATCAAGGAAACCGACAAGACGGAGAATGAAGTAGAGTTACAAATGCTGTTTGATTTACAGAACGAGCCAGAAGTGTCTGCACCTACTCCAACTTCATTACCTACTGTCGTTGAACCAGCACAAGATTCTGATCAAGATGTTGATCCAGTGTACGATACCTGCGGATCTGATATTTCAAGTGACAATTCTGATAATCCTGAAGATGGAGATACCACGAATCTACATCGAGAAATACCTGTTCCTGCACACCCAGAACTACAACTGCTCATCCTAGAGAGAACATTATTGGAGATCCGAATGCATGCGTTAGGACAAGAAGACAAGTTCAGTTTGATGGTCAAGTTGATTCTCATATGACAGCCGCTGCTGCATATTACGAGTACTCATGTCATATTTCTAGAATAGAGCCAAAGACAACAAGAGAAGCTTTGAAGCATGTTGATTGGGTAATTGCTATGCAAGAAGAGATTCAGCAATTCCATCGTCTAGATATTTGAAAGTTAGTTACTAAGCTGCATGGTGCGAAAGTAATCGACCTCAAATGGGTTTGGAAATGCAAATTCGATGAAGATGGCAATGTTACCCGTAACAAAGCAAGATTAGTTGTTAAAGGTTATCAGCAAGATCCTGAATTTGATTACGATGAAGTTTTCGCTCCTGTTGCCAGATTGGAAGCGATTCGCATTTTCTTGACTTTCGCATCTTTTATGAAGTTTAAAGTTTATCAAATGGATGTTAAGAGTGCATTTCTTTATGGCAAGCTAAATGAAAGAGTATATGTCAGTCAACCTCCGGGTTTTGAAGATCATCTTCATCCTGACAAAGTTTACCGATTACGTCGAGCCCTTTATGATTTACATCAAGCTCCTAGAGCTTGGTACTGACGGTTATCGAGTTATCTGATTGAAAAAGGATATCAAATGGGCACGGTAGACTGTACTCTGTTCACGAAAGTTCAAGATGACGACATTATTTTAGTCCAGATTCATGTTGACGATATTATCTTCGGTGCTACTAAGCAGGAACTCGTTGATGAGTTCGAACAGGCGATGAAGGACGAGTTCGAAATGAGTAAATTGGGCCTCTTACACACTACTTTCTTGGTTTACAAGTCGAACAGACTAGTAATGGTATTTTTCTTCATCAAGCAAAGTATGTAAATGATATACTGGAACGTTTCGGTATGACTCAAGAACATCCTGTGTCAACTCCATTAGCTGTTAATCATGGTATTTCGCTAGAGTGCGAAGGAGAGCCTGTTGATTCTACATACTATCGATCAATCATCGGATCGCTCATGTATCTCACTGCGTCTAGGCCAGATATTATGTTCGCAACATGTCTGTGTGCTCGTTATCAAGTTAATCCGAATACAGTTCATCTTACAGCTGCCAAAAGAATTCTATGTTATCTGTTGCATTCGTCAAATCTCGGCATCTGGTATTCGAACAATGAGAAGTTTGATCTTGTAGCCTATAGCGATTCAGATTATGCTGGTTGCAAAATCAACAACAAGTCTACATCAGGAGGATGTCAATTTCTAGGTGAAAGGCTGGTGACCTGGCAGTGCGGTTGCTCTTTCCACGTGTGAAGCTGAATATATAGCTGATGCTAGTTGTTATTCGCAAGTTTTTTGGATCCAACAACAACTTCACGATTACGGGCTAAGAATCTCTTCCTCTCCTCTTTATATTGATAATACTGCTGCTATAGCGATCACTAAGAATCCTGTTCAGCATTCTAAGACTAAACACATAGGTGTTAAATATCATTTTCTTAGGGATTGCCATGAGAAAAGGATTATTGAGGTTAAGAGAATATGTACTAAGGACCAAAGGGCTGACCTATTTACTAAGGCTTTTGATAAACCTAGGTTCTTACTCCTACTAGAGATGAATGGCATTGTTGATCGAGACAAAGTAATTTCGGATGTTGTGTGCGAGGGTTAGTCAAGCTTTTAGACTTTGCATGTAGGATGCATGACATGTAGATTTTTGGTTGTTTAATTATCTGTATTGCATATTATTTTTGCTTTCTGTCTGCATTCCTTTGCATGATTTATCTCATGTTTACATGCTAGTCTGTAGTTATTTTCTGTTTGGTTAAAATGCTAAAACACAAAAAGATTTTATATTTCAGCATTTTAGGGGGAGTATATGTTATCAGCAAAAAATACCTAAAAAGTGAAAAATGCCTCCCCAGAAAATCTTAAAAAAAAGGGTGAAAAATTCGAAAATGAGCTTGTTTTGACTAATATGCTGGAGATGAAGAAATTACTGTACTGAGAATTGATATATTTGATTAGTAATGACTGATTTGAACGTTTATGTCTATCTGTTGTGTGATGTACTGATAGATGTGACTTATGAATTCTTGGCATTAGACAATCATAATAAGAATAATGATCATCTAAGATTCAGAAGTCATGGACGATCTGTAGCGTTTGAAGGTAATCACCTAATTATCTCCGAAACTGTATGAAATGATAGTTGTTGAGGAACTCAACAGTCAATTGAGGGTATCCCCTATCATAATTGATAATCGTTAGAGAAAGTTGGTGTTGGATGTCCCCAAGCAATATTCAACGTTACTCTACCAATTCAGCTTCACAGCTATGAATGGGACATTCAACAGATCATTTAAGGGGTTGAGGATTATCTGTTTGGTTGGTGCATACCACGTTGTCACGGGCCTGAGACTTAATAATCGAAACTAAACCCTGAAAATACAGAGATAATTAGTTTATGTCGAAAGTAAGTGTCCCTTCTCGCTTAAGGTCGAAAAGTATAATTCCTTATTGCGGACCGTTCAAGCATTTAAGGGAGAACACCTTCGAGTGATCAGATCACACAACAAAGAAACATGAGTTCATGTATAAAATGGAAAATCCATTCATGATTGCGTTCAAAATCAATATATCAAAAGACAGTGATATGCTGAAAAATAAAATATCAAAAGAAAATGAATGTCAATAAAATTGGCGTATCAAGATGGCAAAGTCCTGAAAAGTATGAAGAATACTGATTCATGATGTGCTCATAAAGAACTCAGATCATTCTTAGTGTGACGCCCCCACGCAGCTTGAATTGTTTAATCACGACGTTCACACTGAACTATCAAGATTCTTGTCGTCTGCAATATAGAGTTATATACATTAATACTGTAAGTTGGAAAGATACTTACCTAGATATACTCTAATTAAATATATATTTATGAAAGTTTAACTTTCGATTCCGTTTTTCATGACAACTTGAACATAAAGAAGTTAAGGGCCTCGAGATTTATTTCGTGTGACGACTGGTCATCAAGCAAGTCTGCTTTAACTGTAGACCAATCCCCGCGGTAAATACTGCGCCTATTCGAATAATCCAATATACTCTGAGATCAGCCGAGCCAACTAGATTGAAGATTGTCAACACATTGGTAGAAGCCAAAGGCTGACAGGGTTATTCAAAAATGCCGTGAGAACCATCCTGTTCAATTTGAATGAAGTACATGGAAAGAGATAACGGAAAGTTACTTGTAATGAATTGACAACCTAATAAAAACGCACAATCATAAGTGATGGAAGAATCAAGGATTAATGAACTTAGCATGATCTCAAAAATCATTGCTTTATAGTGTTCAAGTAATTAATACCAACATGATTGTCGAAGTGTCCGGAATGAATATGTTCATGTTTAATGAGGATTGATATCAGTAATTACATGATAATAGACATAGACTGGATAATTAGGAATGAACGACAGAAATTGATTCAATATGTCAATTCTGATCCATTTTTAAAATAGTTAATCATCTTGCTCACAAAAAGAATGTGGATTTGTATGTCTTATATATCTGTACTATTATTTTGTTTGCATTGAAAACTATAAAACAACAAAAAGATTTTGGTTTGCATGTTATTGCATTTCATGATAGAATGTCTTTCATTTGCATAATTTTAGTTGCATGACATTTTGCATCAGAAAATCCATAAAGATTTTATCATTTCCTTGTTTTTTTGATTATCCTCTGAGTACATAACGACATCTAAAAGAACTTTGTTGAGATCAAGATATTGGGCCACCAAATCCATGAGATAGAAGTTCGTAGAGCTTGTGACTGTTTGAAGGACATTGATGATTTAGATTGCTAATGAACTTAAGTTGACATTACACTGTAGGATTTATTCTTGGAACACAGGATGATTAGAGTAATAACCTTGTTTAGGTTAGGATTTTATCTGCCTAAGTGTTAATGGTCATTTCTTGAAGGTTTAGTGATTTTCGACTCAAGTTGAAAGTGCTTGTTAGATCTAAGATTGCCGAACGAGTCGAAATCCTAAAGTTGTAAAACTTTGAAGTTTTGAAATTGCCTAAGTGCTCACTCGCACGCTTGATGTGTGAACCGTACGATTGACCACACGTTTGAGGTTAACCGTACGGAGACCCTGATCAAACTTGTCCTAAGACAATTGGGTCACACGCACGTGTGATTTAGGTGAGACGCGCGTTTGATGGTGGATCGTGTGATCAACCGCACAGTTGATCACGAGAATATAAATAGGGGTGATGAGCTCAACAGCTCACACTTGTGCACCCAACTCGTTTTCTCTCTCTAAATTCGATCATCACCGATCAAGCATTCCTTTGCAACGAACGTTAAGCATACTTAGACGAATCCAGCGCCACCTATTAGGTATGATTTCATCGAGTTTTGTTACCTTAATTTGTTGTTTTAATGAGTCGAAACCCTAACGGTTCTTAACTCGAATTTCATGAAATTGAAGGTTGTTTTGATGTGTATCTATAATTGTTTTGTGTTTAACGGAACCTTATGATGCTATCGTGATGTAAATCGGTCCATAAAATGCACAATTATGTGATTTTGATGATTTGAAAAAGGCATTTAATACGGTTTCATCAGACATGCACGAGTGACGTCACTAGCACGCGTGAGACATGACTCGCACGAGTCAGTGCACGGTTGATGATCAACCGTGTGGACCTTTGAGCTCACTTGTTTGTCTTGAATTTATTGATCACTCGTCTGCAAGAGCTGACACGTGTGATTAACCGCACGAGTCACCACACGGTTGACTCACTCGCTTAAGAATTTTGCATCAGCCGTGTACCCTGTCTGAAACCATATTACTGCTTAAACGTGTCAACAGTGACACGAGTGACTATATCACTCGCACGGTTGATCTCTCAGTCGCACGTGTGACACTGTCACTCGTACGTTTCATTCTGTTTAACATATTTATGACACGTTGATGCAAATGCTTTAATGCTTTATGTTGATTGATTTATATATCTAACATCTCTGTTAACGTTTCAGTTTCTGCAGATGGCAGAACAATAAGTAAACGTTCCAGTTGTTAACGTTGAAGGACAGGGGGAGCAACAAGTTAATCCATAAGCTAATCCTCAAGCTAATCCTATCAATCCACCTGCTCAACAAGAAATTCCCTTAGAAATGAGAAAACTGAATAATCAAGTCGCTCTTTATGATACTACTCTTGAAAGAGGTTCTCACTTTAAGGAGATTGTCGAGTTTCTTAAGAGATCAAGGATACACACTGCTATTTCTACTGAATGCACTGCATACTACAGTCATCAGAGAGAGTTCTGGAGAAATGCTGTGTTGGATGTTGATGAAGATAAGCTTGTTAGTAAGATTCAAGGTCATGATATTACTGTTTCTAAGGATGTGATTAGAAGGATTTTGGGTTTCAATGACGAGAACTGCTCCCATATGACTATCAGTAGAGAACGAATCCATGGTTGTTTCAGAAGATGTGCTTATTCTGGCTACCTTGTTGGCAAATCTGAGCTGGTGAAGACATGTCTGCCACCACAATTTAGATATCTTGCTCATGTGATCATGCATTGCTTGAGTGGACGCAAATCGGGCTTTGATAAGTTGAACGAGAAAGTGCAGAGTATGTTTGTGGCACTTGTTCTCAAGGCTCCATACGATTTTTCGGGTTTTGTTTTCTACTATTTCAAGGCAAACCACTTCAGTTCTTCTCATAGATACCTGATCTATGCCCGTTTTCTTCAATTAATCATTAATGACGCTGCACCTGATCTACCTAAGCTTGAAGAGGATATTATCCACCTGAAGCCGATGAATCTGATTACTTTCCGCGGAATGGAAGAGACAAGGATTGCGGATTTAAAGCCTAACTTTAATAGAAAGCTCATTTGTCATCTTATCAAGGAGAACTATCGATGCCCAGCTGGTAATGTATGGAGAAATGAGGATTCAGACTCTGACTACGAAGTTTCTGATAAAGAAGGTAAGGGTGATAATCAACGAGCTACTGGTGAAGCTCAAGGAGGAGGTAATGTTGATGATGAGATTATCGAGGGTGATGATGAAGCAACTGAGGAGGATACTAGTTTGATTCAAAGGAAGAGGAAAGGAAAGGATCCTATGACCGCAGAGCAACTGAAAAAGAAGGAGAAAAGGACGAAGTATTCTTATGATTCACCTCAAAGATCATCACAGGGAGGTTCAAAACAACAAGCTCAGAGGAAACCATCCGGGTTTATGAAGGATGCAAGAGCTGCTGTTACCTCACCGAAACCTGCCACAACAACACCTCAGGTCACATCAGATGAATACAAGACACAACATAATCTACTGTTGTCATTGATCACAAAAATAACCAATCTGGAGAATCAAGCTACTGAGGAGAAGAAGATCAGTAATGCTAAGATCAATTCGTTGGTGGAAGAGAACAAGAAGTTATTTGATAGACTGGACCGTCAGAAGGAAAGAACAGATAAGTTGAAGAAGAAGTTTTGGGCTATTAAGAGTGCGAACAGGGAGAAGATGAAGAAGTTGAATGAAAAGATTGAACAGCTTACCTCTGGTAAAACAAAGTTGATTAAGGAGAGAAAAGAAGAGTATTCTTCTGATTTGGGAGACGGTGATGAAAGAGACGATGAAGAAGATGCTGGAACTGGAGGACCCTCTTTTGATATACCGTTAGTGATACCTATTCGAAGTTTTAATGAATATGGTGAGGTCTTTACTGCTGAATATTATATGAATTATTCAAATATTTTTAATGATGCAGAAAAGGGGACATTGGAACAGCTTGCTGCTCTAGCATATGACAGCGAAAACGATACGGAGAATGCAGAGTCAGTTGAAGCTGAAAACAAGGCTCCACAAGAAGATTCATTGTCAAGTATCCCTCCCGAATCAATCCAAAATATCAACTTAAGTGATTTTGATAATTTGTTTGCTGATGAGAAGAGTGAAGATTCTGTTGGTAAAGATAGTCTGAAAGAGGACGTGATTATCGAGTCCGAGGACGAATTTGTGACAGAATCTGATGATGAAGAAGAAAAAGAAGAAGAAGAAGAAGAAGAAGAAGAAGTTGAGATTGTTATGCCTTCGCTTGAGCCATACTCGCATCCGTCACTCAACACCTTAAGTGACTTCTTCAATCTGAGTTGTGTGGAGAAAAGAAAGAACTTAATTGAGTTAGAAAAGGCGAGGAAGGTATACAAAGAACAAGTGAAAGAAGTGGATGTTATGTTAGAAAGGAACAAGAAGATCCGACATGAAAAACTGCTCTTTGAGAAAGAAAGAAAAGAAACTGAATTGAAAGATAAGAAACTCCGAGCCGAACAAGCTAAAGCCGAGACATGGAATGAGATTAATGAATGGTTCAAATGTGATAGGGTTAAAGTGAATAGAAACGTTAAGGAAGATGAAGATCGTCAAAGTTGGTGGAGACAGAACGTTGTTAACCCTGATCAAGTAGATAAGCCAGTGCTCGAGCCGCAGTTTGTCAGTTTCTATGAGAAAGGTAAAAGAACCAAGAAATACTCCAAGGGTAAAATTTTGAGTTGGGGCTATTTCAAGGAGATAAATTGTTTTGCGATCAAGAGGGAAGGAGGAGTAGATTATATGGCACGTCCAAGTCACTTCAAAACTCTACCATACTTCGAGATCATGCAACTTGCTAAGCTGAAGATGTTGAACGCTGAAAATTGTGACCTTTCCAGGTTGTTTCAAAGAAAACTCAGATATGAGTATAAGACAGGGAAATGGGACATTTTTAAGTCAACGGCCGCTAGGTTTTCCATACACCCGACAAAGAAAAATTCTAAGGGAGGACCTATCCGTGTTGTTAAGTTCCGTCCAGCTAAGTATATGAAACAATCTCCCTTGATGCCATTACCCAAGGATATCTGTAAGAACTTCAGATGGTGGTTCTATGATGAGTTGTCGGAAGAAGCAGTGATCTTGACTGCAATTGAGAAGGATGATGGAAGCATACAGTTCGACAATGTGAGGATTCTAGATCCTATGTTGTAACACCCCGCCAAAATCCATTGACGCGGATGTTAACTCTGGTCCCAGTGCTCGGCTTGACTTCTAAGTAACAGCAGAGTTCTACAGCGAAAGCAATATATCTAAGTACCTGAGACAAAACATGCTTAAAAGTGTCAACCAAAAATGGTTGAGCGAACAACATAGGTTTAACAATTATAATAAGTTTTTAGACCACAAGATTTAGTTATAAAGTTAATCAGTTCGGTAGTAGTGCTGGTGTATATGATATCGATACTAACTATAAGTTACCCTAAACACATCACGTTCGTGTCGTGAATCATTATTATGTATCCATTGACCATCGGTCATCCGGATAGAGACGTCACTCTCAATAGCGCTATTCACAATAACTAAGCTTGCCTTTATACGTAGCAATTAACGATATCATGGTAGAGATTTAGCATGAATCAAAGCATGTTAGCAACAGTTTGAACTAATCAAAGTAAAGTTTGAGTACTCGTGTCTAAGCGTAAAACAGTTTAAAATGCAAGCATGTGTCTCACCCCAAAAGTTTATAAAACATTTAAGAAATAGTAAAAAGAGGGGCTATGAAGTTCACCTTAATAGCAAGCAAGCAAATCCACACAAGTAGTATGAATGGAGTGTGTAAGCAGAGATCTCAACCTAGAGATATAATATTCGATTAGGTAATGTCTAATAGACATATAGCTTGTTGATTAATATAGTAAACTATATTAACAGTGACCGTTTCCGAGAATAGTTATATTTATATGAATGATAATATACTTAGTGTTATAAGTGTTACTATATAATTAAGTGTATAAGTTATACTTAGTAATAGTATTATTAATTACCTCAATTATTCAACTATTATGTAAGTTATTATTATATGTTACGTATATAATTATATCTATGTGATACATACATATATATACATTCTTTATTATTATCATACATGTATGTATTTATAACTATATGATATATATAGTAGGTATATGTGTTACATATATAATAGTGTAAGATGGTACATATACATATACTTATTACTTTTCATTATTTTGTTTACTAACTTGTGTATCTTACATATTGAACATTCTTACATACATACACAAGTACATATACATACACATATACACATACATATACACGTATGCATATATTTACATATACACACACACATATACATTCAGTGTATACATGCACATACGTACGTATGCATGCGTGCATGCACGTACACCATGATCATAACCTAAATTTTAATCACAATCTTTATAACTTGACATAAAATCATAAGTTTTTAACTTAACAACTAGAAATCTTTTTAGCCAATCTCAATACAAAATCTCTAACTATCTTAACCATCTTTCACATAAAATCATAGCCATATTCCTACATAAAATCATATCTTTTCTTCAAAATTTCTAGTTACTTTCATTAACCCTAACCTTTAATAATCATACTTAACTCATTAACCTCCTAACTTTCACCTACACAAAATCATAATCATAATCTCATACTAGTTCATCCCCTTTTTATCATTATCATTATCTTTTCAACAATCATAACCCATTTATTAATAACCTTAATACTTAACATAATAACTAACCAAGATCATACTTATAATTATTCATTCACATTCTTAATTCATTAATACTTATCATAATACTTGTATCATCTTAAAAGTAATTGATTTAAACACATAATTAGACTAGGGTTTATTAGTTATACCTTAACAATATTTAAATCAAAGATTGGTGATGAATATGGTGCGAAAACAGGAGACCAGTAGCAGCAGTACACAACGACCCAATAAAGTCTTTTTGGGTCTGGCCTGGTTCGACTGAAACCACAGCAGGTACAGCAGGAACTTTCCAGCAACAATGGTACTTTTGGGACCACGTATTTGTAACAGGAAACCAGAAAAGAAATCGCAGAACAGGAGGAAAACAACTCTATTTATGGGCTATTTTGGGACTGCAGAAAATAGCAGGTACGGCAGCAACAAGTCAGAAAAAAAACGCAGCAACCAGGGACCAACGTGCAGCCTGAATTGCAGGCAGTAAAAAGGTTGTGATGGTGATGGTGATTGACGATTGCAACAGGCTTTTGTGAAGGTTGTATGTCGACTGCAGGTTGGACTATTTTGGGGGTTATTTAGTCGACAGAATGTGAGGGAAGTAAGCTGGAAAAGTCGATTAATGCAGCAGGTTTGGAGGCTCGTGATTTCATGAGGAAACTTGATCCTTTATATAGTTTTGTAGGTTTTCTAATCCCACTCAAATACTTGGAGATCAAGAACTTTAATTAGTGTTAAACTAGGATTAACAAAACTTAGAGATTAAGTTTATTGTTTCTGTTTTTTTTATACCGTAATACTTATTTTTATGTATTATATATATTTTCTTTTATTATTATTATTATTATTATTATTATTATTATTATTATTATTTATTATTTATTAATATTGTAAATATTAGGGTTGTATTATTTTAATTACATTTTATTTATTTATTAGCCCCTAATCTTATAAATTTTATTTACTCCAATTAGTTTTATAATTATTTTTATAGTTTATATGATGTCACTTTTAATTATTGATATATATAGTTTATATTATTAATTAAGTACTAGGGTTAGGGTTCATTATTTAATATTTAATGGTATTAGGGTTTTGTAGTTAATAGGTACGGTTAGGTTTAGAGTTTTATATCATATTAGGGTTTTTAATAATAA
Source organism: Rutidosis leptorrhynchoides (assembly GCF_046630445.1). Classification (NCBI taxonomy): domain Eukaryota; kingdom Viridiplantae; phylum Streptophyta; class Magnoliopsida; order Asterales; family Asteraceae; genus Rutidosis; species Rutidosis leptorrhynchoides. The sequence goes on from NC_092336.1 coordinate 26,793,021, forward strand.
TTACGATCATTTAATGAAAGTATAAATGTTCGTTTGTCAAATTGGATAACAACCCTATTGATGATGCACAGAATATGGCATTGAACCCTAAGGACAACTTGGTTAATTCAGAAGGGAAAAGTGAGGGTTGTTATAGTACCTCCCCGTTAATTTAAACTTCGTCCCTAAGTTTCAGTAAAATTCTCGGATGCGCCAACAGTTGAGAATAGATGTGGATATTTCCGTTTCATCTGGTCTTCACATTCCCAGGTATACTCGGGGCCTCTTCGTGAATTCCAACAGATCTTTAACAACAGGAATAAAGCATTGTTTCGAACGTTTAACCTCAAAATCCAGAATTTCTATAGGTTTTTTGATGAAATGCATTTAATGCGAAGATCATTCAAGGGAATATCGAGTATGTCGTCAACAAGACACTTTTAGGATTCGAGATATGAAATGTATGAACTTTATTTAACAGGAAATGTTGACTAAAAATTATCATTCGGTCAACGTTTTGTTAAAGCAAGGTCTACACTTAATTACAGTGGGGACCTACTTGAATGAGGGTTGATATGGTATGTAATTTCAGCTAAAAGAGCCTAGGTGATTAGAATATCTAGTCTTATGGACTTCCTCCATGACTAGTTCTTGAAAATTTCTGATTAATGGTGATTTTTATAGGATCGGCTTATATTCCTTTACTATTAACTACACGTCCAAGGAATTGTATGATTTGTAGCCAAAGTTCACACTTGGAAAACTTGGCATACAGGTGTTCCTTCTTTAAGAGCTCTAGAATCAATTGCAGATGTTGCTCATGCTCTTTCTCGCTCTTTGAATAGATTAAGATGTCATTAATGAAAATGGTTACGAATTTATCAAGATACGGTTTGCATACATGGTTCACAAGATCCATGAATACAACAGGAGTATTGGTTAAACCAAAAGGCATGACAAGAAACTCATAGTGTCTACAACGAGTTCGGATAGTAGTCTTAGAAACATCGGTTTCCTTGACTCTCAATTGATGATAACCCGACCTAAGGTCAATCTTCGAATAGATACTTGATCCTTGCAGTTGGTCAAATAGGTCATCAATAGGCGGGAATGGATAACGGTTTTTGATGATTAGCTTGTTGAGTTCTTGGTAATCAATACACATTCTCAACGTGCCATCTTTCTTCTTGACAAATAGAACGGGTGCTCCTCACGGAGGCAAGCTAAAACAAATGGAACCTTTCTCCAAAAGCTCTTGGAATTGGCTGGATGATTCCTTCATTTCGGGTGGAGCTAATCGGTATGATACCTATGCAATAGGTACAGCACCGGGCGTGGATAATTGACAAGTGAAGGATATATAATATCTAGGGTTGATATTTATAGTTGACAACATAGTGATAAGGAGTATGTAATGGTACACAATGGTCCTAAGGTTGATCAAATCTTATTCCCATCATGATCCATTAGGATTTCTGTATGACTTATCATAATATAATGACGTTGATCAAGTATCATTATGTTATTCTAAATCATACTTTTATCACTCCATAAGGTTACTACTATGTCATCTAGTCAATATGCATCTTCATCGAGGCGAATGATTCAATGGAAAATGAAAGAAAAGAAAATAACATCATTCATTAAAAGAAAGTAACTAGAGTATTACAGAAACTTAATGGAATCTTCCAAACTATAAAAGTACAAAACAGCAACATAAAGAATACTATGAAAATTTAAATGTCTCTAGTGGTTTCCAAAAACTCTTCATTGTGCCTCTTCATTCTTCTTCTTATCCAAACATTGATTTTTGAAATGTCCTACCCTTCCGCAGTTATAGCAAGTAAGAACGGTTGCATTTGCCTTTGTGGCTGGAGTTTTGGCTGATGGAGTAACAACTCTACAATTCTTGGCTACATGACCCACCTTCTTGCACTTGGTGCACTTGGCCTTACACCATCCTTTATGATGTCTCTCACATCTTCCGCAATAAGGACGTTTTCCCTTATACAACTTGTTGCATTTGCTTTTAGAATTTTCTTGCTCCATTCCTTCTCTCTTCCTTTTTGCACCTTCTTTCTCCTTATGTTTGTCGATGAAAAAGCTTGATATGCAAGCAGCTTCTTGTATGGTACTCGGGTTCTCCAAGATAACATCTCTTCGGACTTCATTAGGCAATCCATTGATGTAGCATTGGATTCCTAGATACTCGGGAGTAGCCATGAGAGCAAATTCTTAAAACCGGTTGGTGTAGCTTATGAGATCAGCATTCACCATTTCTATATTACTGAGCCCAGGTCCTTCAGTAATCTTGTATGTAGGGGGCGGGTAGTTTATGAAACTTTGATGAGAACGAATAGTCGAAAGGTTTCGCGATACGCCATTGTTGCCATTGCCTTGAACAGAGGACTCAGACTTGGATTCTTCCTCAACCTCTCCTTCTTCAATTCTCTCCTCCACAAACTCTTCCTCCTCGTCATCCCCATCATAGTTATCATTAGTGTGGGATTCTTCCAGATGAGGGTAGTGTGGTGGACTAGCAGGGACATAGTTTGGGTGAGTTGGTGAAAATGGCGGGGAAACGGGTCCATAAGTCGGTGTGTGGACAGATCTTTCAGAGTAGGATTCCTCGGACTCGTTGTCAGAGATGATGATCGGGCTATTGTGATACATCCTAAATGAATAGAAAGAAAGATGATTAGGTAGGTTCTAAAGATGATGCAAAAGCACGAATAAAATGTAAGGAAAAATGCACTAGAACTAAGACAGGAAAGGTTATAGTCCTAAAGATTGCTAAGGCACCCACATAAGGCACACGTAGAAGGCAATCCTTGTTCTCTATAACAAGCCTTGGCTTTCCTATAATGAGATAGGTATGGTGGCGTTCTATTGTTGGAATACAAGTGAGTCATGGCTCTTATTCTAAGAGTCAGACGTGTAAGTATAATTCCTATAGCAAAGTGTTTTCTAAAGTTTTGAATGGTATAGGAATTCTAGGCATAACAAATATAAGTGAACTTAATGCACATAATCTAGAATGTAACGCAAATAATCAATGCAAATGAACAACACGGTTATAGACTAGACTCACTAATGCATCCTAACTATTCATGTTAGTCACACTAATGTAACCTAGTTCCCTATAACCAGAGCTCTGATACCAACTGTAACACTCTGCCAAAATCCATTGACGCGAATGTTAACTCTGGTCCCAGTGCTCGACTTGACTTCTAAGTAACAGCAGAGTTCTACAGCGAAAGCAATATATCTAAGTACCTGAGACAAAACATGCTTAAAAGTGTCAACCAAAAATGGTTGAGTGAACAACATAGGTTTAACAATTATAATAAGTTTTTAGACCACAAGATTTAGTTATAAAGTTAATCAGTTCGGTAGTAGTGCTGGTGTATATGATATCGATACTAACTATAAGTTACCCTAAACACATCACGTTCGTGTCGTGAATCATTATTATGTATCCATTGACCTTCGGTCATCCGGATAGAGACGTCACTCTCAATAACGCTATTCACAATAACTAAGCTTGCCTTTATATGTGACGCCCCGTACAAAATCATCGTGTACGGTACATCAACAACAGGATCATTACAAGGTCAAACACTATATGCTGTTTGAAAACCAGTTTTGCATTCATGAACAGATAACGTTTTACAAAAGACGAATAGGAAACATTAACATGAGTACATGATACTAAGGTCATTACAAAGCTATTGTTTTGAAAATAACATAAGTTGGGAATGCAAAGTAAAAGTTTCATGCTTGAGACATCTCTAAGTAATGCAGCGGAAGTCTAACACAGCAAGTCTGTAACAGCAAGTCTATACACCGAGACTAGAACAGCAAGGCTAATGTAGAGACCCGTCCTAATCCATCCGGAAGAAGTCCATATCGATTACAAACGATTCACAACAGTTGATTACATCGCGAGGTAATTGACCTCTATATGATAAATTTTACAAACATTGCATTCGTTTTTAAAAGACAAACTTTCGTTACATCGACAGTTGACAGGCATGTAAAGCATTTCATAATATATCCAAATATAATTGACTTAATAATAATCTTGATGAACTCAACGACTCGAATGCAACATCTTTTGAAATATGTCATGAATGACTCCAAGTAATATCTCTAATATGAGCAAATGCACAGCGGAAGATTTCTTTCGTACCTGAGAATAAACATGCTTTAAAGTGTCAACCAAAAGGTTGGTGAGTTCATTAGTTTATCATAAAGAATCATTTCATAATTTTAATAGACCACAAGATTTCATACTTCCATTTCTCATAATCATACGTCCCATGCATAGAGACAAAAATATCATTCATATGGATTGAACACCTGGTAACCGACATTCACAATATGCATATAAGAATATCCCCATCATTCCGGGATCCTCCTTCGGACATGATATAAATTTCGAAGTACTAAAGCATCCGGTACTTTGGATGGGGCTTGTTGGGCCCGATAGATCTATCTTTAGGATTCGCGTCAATTAGGGTGTCTGTTCCCTAATTCTTAGATTACCAGACTTAATAAAAAGGGGCATATTCGATTTCGATAATTCAACCATAGAATGTAGTTTCACGTACTTGTGTCTATTTTGTAAATCATTTATAAAACCTGCATGTATTCTCATCCCAAAAATATTAGATTTTAAAAGTGGGACTATAACTCACTTATTGTATTTCGTAGTAAAAATACATATAACGTCATTGAACAAGTGCAAGGTTGGCCTCGGATTCACGAACCTAAATTAATTATATATATTTATATGTTGGTCAATATTTGTCTAACAATTAGGTCAGGTCATAGTGTACCACAATACTAATGCTCGAGACTAATATACAAAAGTCAACAAAAGTCAATTTGACTCAAAATGATTTCCAAAATTTATACATGATTATAATATATTTTAAATATCGTCATTTTATATATTTAAATATTTTTAAAAGATTTATTAGAGTAAATAATATAATTCATTTATTAATAAATAAAATTTTATATTAAAATTTATATAATAAAATATACTTTTATATATATTAAGTAATAAAATTTATAGAGTTCATTTAATGTCATAAAGATAATATGATAGGTATTACTAAAATAATTTATTACACGTAGTAAAATATGTTTGTATCGCATATTTATTTGATAAAATAATATCTATAATAATAGTAAGTAAAAGTTGTATTATTTTGTAATAATAATTATTATTATAAAAATATCAATATTTATAATTACAAAGATGACATTATGATAAAACGATAATTCTAATTATGATAACATTCATATTTACGATACTTTTTAATATTACTTTAAAATAATAATTTTATTTAAAATGATAATAATAATGATCTTTTATAAAAACAATGACATTTTTTATTAAAATAATAATTTTTATTAAGATGATAGTTTTAATATTATCAATACTTTTAATAATAATAGTAATGATAAAATAATAAGTACAATAATTTTATCTAAATTCATATCTTACAATATTTTAATTTCATCATGATAATCATACTCATTATTTCCTAATTGATTCATTTGATAGCTTTTAATTGTCTTTTATATCGCATTCATTTTAATAATAATAATAGTAATCATAATAATTTAAGTGTTACCAATATTAGTTTTAATTATAATAATACTAATAATAATAAATATTATGATAATATTAATACTAATAACTATTTTAATAATAATAATATTAATTATAACTTTAACGACAATAACGGTAGTAATAATAATAAAATAACAATTTTTAATGATAATACTTTCTGTGGATAATGATAATAATAATGATCATAATAATAATGATATTAGTAATAGTAATAATAATAATAATAATAATAATAATAATAATAATAATAATAATAATAATAATAATAATAATAATAATAATAATAATAATAATAATAATAATAATAATAATAATAATAAGTAGATAAAAACTAGAACGACGATAATAACGATGATAATAATAATCATTTTTACAAAAATTCAGTTGACTATAACTTCTAATTTGTTCATCGAAACCATTCGATATCTAAATGAAAAGTTCTTAATTTTTCGCTAGCTTTCCAACGACATGCATATCTTATACCTTATCTCAACCGCATAAGTAACTAATTCAAGATTCAACATAACCTATCTAAGGGCGATATCAAAAGTACAAGCATACATAATCTTATATTCTCGAGCACTAGTCAGGGATACACTATTAATATGTAAAAATTAAATTATAAATGCTTACGTATCAATATTGAGATTCAATATTGCAGGAAAGGAACGTAGACGCAACGGAGATGATAAACACTAAATTGACCTCACGGGCATACCCATGAACCATACCTATTACCTCCATAGCTATAACCCATAATTTCCTTAGCCTCATCCAGCTCATAAAATCCGTTTTGAAAAATAACTCGCTCATGACCTCGTCGTAGTATTTTATGTGTAAAACTAATAATAATAGTACTCCTAATATTAATATTTATCTGAATAATAATACTACTAATAATAATAATAATTTTACTCTTAATAATAATCATAATAATATAAATAAATAAACATTTACGGAGTAATATAGGTTATAGAGAGAGATTTAGTTTCTAAATCATAAAATGAGTGTGATCGAGCTTTACAGCTAAATTTGATTTTCATTACTTCATAATTGTGAAGGTTTATAAGGAGAGGGCTCTGCAATTGAAAGCTTATGGATTCCAGCTCACACTCAAATAATTAAGGCTGCCAACGATTAATAATAATATTTAATATATAATATATTTAATTTATATAATTAATTATATATAATATAATATTTACGTGCATAGTAAAAATGTAATTTTTGCTCAAATGACTCGTATGTTGTCACTCGACTCATGTACTACTTTCGGTTTTTCGAACGCACTCTCGTACATTTAGAAAACTAGCCTTTTACGTTACGCGACATGTACCTTTATTAATAATTTGACTTACTCAACAATAAATTACCTTATAATAAATGTAACTTATAAAATTGAGCGTTGTGGTCATTTGCTTCTATAAATCAGTGGCTCGTTGTTTGTCAAAATATATTAGTTTAAATCAGGACGTTTTATGACTAAGTTAAAATATATATATATATATATATATATATATATATATATATATATATATATATATATATATATATATATATATATATATATATATATATATATTAGAATTGTAAATTTGTACATAATATATATGTTTGAAATATTTATCTAATGATATAATATTTAGTCTTTCAAAACCAATTACATTTCAAAGTTCGTTTTATATAATTTAACTCGTTTTAAATAATAGTAGTTATTTTACCAAATAATGTTTTTAATATGAAAACTAAATAGTTGATTTATCAAGGGACACGAGTTAATCAAAGTAAAGTATACTTTTGAAATTTAAACGGAAATGATTACAAACTTTTGACTAACTCTTGTTAATGACACTTTTGTAAATCACTTTTACCAAATATTCTGGATACCGTTAAAAAGGAAAGGTTTTCTAAATCAAAGTGGACCTCTCAATAGAGACTCGAAATCATAATTCAATGTATCTGATATTCCAATATTTTGATATTATCTTTTAATTCCATCGATAATTATTCTAAAGATATTTTGAAATAATTAAGTTCATGTAAAGTATTATACGTCTAATACTTTGTTGACATTTTCAAGTTATAATATATACACATATACATATATAATTATATACGTTCATTTAATGGTTCGTGAATCGTTGGAATTTGGTCGAGGTTAATTGAATGTATGAACACAGTTTAAAATTCTTGAGATTCAACTTATAAACTTTGCTTATCGTGTCGAGAATATATAAAGATTAAAGTTTAAATTTGGTCGGAAATTTCCGGGTCGTCACAGTACCTACCCGTTAAAGAAATTTCGTCCCGAAATTTGAGTGGAATGGTCATGGCTGACAATAAGTATGTTTTCATGACGTATCCGAGCTAGAAATTAGAGTTTTATCATCAGTGAGTAATATAGGTAATAAAAAAAATTTGATTACGCGAAGAGTATAATCGAAGCTATCGCAAGAGAGGGAACTGATGATGTAGTTATGATTGATTTCCGGAATTCATGGGATTTAAAGAAAATCTTCGTAATAAGATTTGGTTCTTCGGCGATATAGGAAATCAGATCTTCTTTGATTAAATGCAATAATCTGTTTCGATTGCTCTGTCGGATATTTTACTATAAATCCACTCCCTTCGTTTCCTTATTTTCACAGCTCACACCTTCCATTCTTTCTCCCCTGATTCATATTTTTAAAGCATTCATTAATATGCTCCATCCAGTTCTGATCCTTGATATACTCTTAACTTTCATATCTGTCATTCTTCTCTTTCATCTACCACCGGAGGATTATATTTACTTCTACTATTATCTTGGGGTTATAGTGTTTTTAATTTTCCCGTGCCTTTACGTGGCAATACGTATTGATATGCATGGTTTGTAATTTATGTGTTGTTGTCGAGCTTTATATTTTCTTTATATTCAAGAGTTCCATACTTTCGTCTCCTCTTCCCGACTTCAAGTCAAGCGAATAATGGTCCGGAATTCGTAGATATGGATTTTGAAATGAACATAGTTAATGTTTTAGAAGGAAATCGTAATGGCACGATCTTGATTTTTTCAAATTACTAGAATATCTGAAAAGATAGAACTATTAAGAATATATGTTCTTGATATACTTGGAGATTGGGTAGAATGTAAGAGTCGTGTAACATGGCACATGATGACGTTATGATCTGTGAATCATCACATTCCATTAGAAACTCAGCATGACTTACTGTAATATAATCACGTTGATCAAGTGTCATTATATTATACTAACTCATGCATCAGTTCCCAACATTACTTCAATAACATTCATATTTCAAGCTCGAAAGTTTACAGAATATAGAAACTAACAGTTTCTATATGATGTAACACTGATAGCACGAAGAGATTAATGATTTCAGATAAGAATTGTTATGAAAATATTCTCGGAAATATAAAAGATATTTATGATGATATTTTTAGAATTTCTGAGATCGAATGTTGATGAAGAAAATCCTTTCGCAAGGATTTAGAATAAATAAGGAGCAAGATATTCACTAAAGACTTCATCAGAAACAGAATCATCAGGGTTCTTTATGTACAAGTTTAGTCCTTGTGATTTGCTCAGAGTCTCCTTCATGGTTTGCTCAATTCGTTTTTTCAGTACCAAACTTCCTTTTGAGCTTTTCCAACGTATCTTTTTTTTTATCAACTTTTGACTGTTAAAATCATCCATAGCTTTTGTTGCTTCATTCAACTTTTCAAAATTTAGAGCATTAATTCACAGAATGGGTGCTTTTCTGAATTTCAGAATGGAAGATCATAGTTCTAAGAGATAAATGTTATATGGATACATATAACTGTTGATGTGGAAACGTTGCGAGACTCAAAATACAAATTTGCTGATTCCCGGTAATTGGTATGGCAGTTCTCGTTACAAGATGCGGATGAGTATATGATAGGGTTTTAATGAATAAATATAATGATTTGTCAGAGAGATTTAAGCCAAAAAAAAAAAACAACGAGGCTGCTGGTACGTCTTCTGGTAATATGATGGAATATAAAAGAATTCTCTGTTATAAAAAGGGTAATTGTATATATCAGAATTATAGTAAGGCTACTTCGAATGAAAAGTCAAAGTTGACTTGCTGGAGCTGTGACAAAATTGGCTACTTTGAAAAGGGATCGCAAAGTTATTTTTGCTAATAAATGCCAAAGGATCTGATGCGGCTACGTGTTAAACTTTTACTCAGTTGCCGAGAGTTTCTCAGGTGCATAACTATATGCATAAACCTTTCCTTCCGTAGATGAAGTGCGGTTGATTCATCCTATCGATTGAGGTGTTTTCAAGAATCATGAAAGGTTTGAACGCAGATTGTAATCGTCAAGATATAGATGAGGTTTAAGATGAGATCAAGTGGCAAACTTGAAGATATGTTTAGTTTCATATGTTATAATCAATATTTTAATTCATTTTAATTATCCAATGTCGACAGTCCATATTTGATAGTCCACAATTAACAGTCCGATAATACATATATAGCTTAATATATAATATCCGAATTAATTAATATGTATCGGGACCCGTGTACATGTCTCAGACTCGATCACAACTCAAAGTATATATATTATTATAGAATCAACCTCAACCCTGTATAGAGAACTCGATCATTACTGCATATAGAGTGTCTATGGTGATTCCAAATAATATATATAGATGCATCGATATGATATGTCAAAACCTTGTATACGTGTCCCGATATTTAAAGTGCGTAAAATAAATAACAGGAATTAAATAACGATAACTAAAGTGCGTAAAGTAAATAACAGAAATTAGATGACAATAAATAAAATTGCGGGAATGTAAATTGCGATAATTAAATTGCAATAAATAAAATGCGATAAATAGAATGTAATCAGTTAGCTAGGAACAGTTAGCTGGAAGTTAGCATGGTTTCTTAACAAAATTCCATATTGTTAATTAGTCTGTTTCTAATCAATTTTTATTGTGTCCATTATTTCTTCATTATGCCACTTGTTGGATTCTGGTAAGTAAAAATCCAAATATGAAATTGAATTTGAATGAAAATGGTTATTCTGTGGTGAACGGATTCGTATATCGATAGATGTAGGTAGGATGGTAATCGACCGTTGAATCAGATTCGAAGACTGTACAATGTAACTTATTAATGTGAAATCTTAAAAATTTCTCGGGTATTACCTACCCGTTAAAATATTTTTACCATTAACAGTTTGTACGAAAGAATTTTTAATCACAATCTTTATGAAAATATATTTACATATATATTTTCTTCAGATGTAATTATGGATTTAATGAGTCAATGTGATATTAAACTCATCAGATTTACGATTAGAACTATGATACATAATCTCTAAAACATTAGAGTTTACATAATCATCATGTCGAACGAAGATAAATGATGTAGAATGATTTGTGGAACGATAATTATACTCGATGTACAGAATGAGATGTTGAGGCATGGATTGTTGAAACTTGGGTTGTTGGTGGTACTGGTGCCATTGGTGCTAAGGCTGGTGATGTTACTGGTGTTGGTGATACTGTTGATGATTGCAAATTGTATACCGTGCTCTCCAAAGTTAATACTCGAGCTCGGAGTTCTCTAACTTCTTCTACTAACCCGAGTTGTTTATCAATGTGAGGTAGAGGTCGGATATCTTCTCTAGTTCCATTAATGGTAGTTTCAAGATGAAAAATTCTTGCAAATAGGGTATAAACGGTATTGCGAGCGGGTTCGCCGGTGAGCGGGTCAAGTACTCCAAGGTTAGGTGGTAGATTTGATTCATGATATGGAGTACCTTCTTCCTTTCTCCATAGGGTGAGTATGTCGCGAACCCATCCCCATTTTCTCCAGTAATCACGGTAGTTGATTGGTTGGTGTGCTCCTGTCACGCTGTCTTCGGAGTCAGAGGAACTTGGTCGATTCGTAGAGGCCATCTTAAACGATCCCAGGAAAGATTTTTGGTATGAAGAGTTTAGTGGCATCAATTGATAGTTAGATGGTATTCTCAATGCATAATTTGCATAGATATATATAGTACCAGGATCCCTTAAATTAAGGAGAAATTTACGAGAGATATCAGGCAAAGTCTACAGTAACAGATACACTAAGATATGAATTGTCAGATACGCTAAGATATGAATTTTGTCTATACACTATTCATGCAGTCAATGCAGTAAAATGTGTCTAGACTAAGAATAATGAGTAGGTAATTTCCTAAGGATGATAAGCAGATGTTTTCCGATAAAAATGATAAGCAAAACTTTTGACATGCAGACACGGTCGAAGTCCAGACTCACTAATGCATCCTAACGACTTATCAATTAGATACACTAATGCAGACCTGGTTCGCTAAGACCACCGCTCTGATACCAACTGTAGAGACCCGTCCTAATCCATCCGGACGAAGTTCATATCGATTACAAACGATTCACAACAGTTGATTACATCGCGAGGTAATTGACCTCTATATGATAAATTTTACAAACATTGCATTCGTTTTTAAAAGACAAACTTTCGTTACATCGACAGTTGACAGGCATGTAAAGCATTTCATAATATATCCAAATATAATTGACTTAATAATAATCTTGATGAACTCAATGACTCGAATGCAACATCTTTTGAAATATGTCATGAATGACTCCAAGTAATATCTCTAATATGAGCAAATGCACAGCGGAAGATTTCTTTCGTACCTGAGAATAAACATACTTTAAAGTGTCAACCAAAAGGTTGGTGAGTTCATTAGTTTATCATAAAGAATCATTTCATAATTTTAATAGACCACAAGATTTCATACTTCCATTTCTCATAATCATACGTCCCATGCATAGAGACAAAAATATCATTCATATGGATTGAACACCTGGTAACCGACATTCACAATATGCATATAAGAATATCCCCATCATTCCGGGATCCTCCTTCGGACATGATATAAATTTTGAAGTACTAAAGCATCCGGTACTTTGGATGGGGCTTGTTGGGCCCGATAGATCTATCTTTAGGATTCGCGTCAATTAGGGTGTCTGTTCCCTAATTCTTAGATTACCAGACTTAATAAAAAGGGGCATATTCGATTTCGATAATTCAACCATAGAATGTAGTTTCACGTACTTGTGTCTATTTTGTAAATCATTTATAAAACCTGCATGTATTCTCATCCCAAAAATATTAAATTTTAAAAGTGGGACTATAACTCACTTATTGTATTTCGTAGTAAAAATACATATAACGTCATTGAACAAGTGCAAGGTTGGCCTCGGATTCACGAACCTAAATTAATTATATATATTTATATGTTGGTCAATATTTGTCTAACAATTAGGTCAGGTCATAGTGTACCACAATACTAATGCTCGAGACTAATATACAAAAGTCAACAAAAGTCAATTTGACTCAAAATGATTTCCAAAATTTATACATGATTATAATATATTTTAAATATCGTCATTTTATATATTTAAATATTTTTAAAAGATTTATTAGAGTAAATAATATAATTCATTTATTAATAAATAAAATTTTATATTAAAATTTATATAATAAAATATACTTTTATATATATTAAGTAATAAAATTTATAGAGTTCATTTAATATCATAAAGATAATATGATAGGTATTACTAAAATAATTTATTACACGTAGTAAAATATGTTTGTATCGCATATTTATTTGATAAAATAATATCTATAATAATAGTAAGTAAAAGTTGTATTATTTTGTAATAATAATTATTATTATAAAAATATCAATATTTATAATTACAAAGATGACATTATGATAAAACGATAATTCTAATTATGATAACATTCATATTTACGATACTTTTTAATATTACTTTAAAATAATAATTTTCTTTAAAATGATAATAATAATGATCTTTTATAAAAACAATGACATTTTTTATTAAAATAATAATTTTTATTAAGATGATAGTTTTAATATTATCAATACTTTTAATAATAATAGTAATGATAAAATAATAAGTACAATAATTTTATCTAAATTCATATCTTACAATATTTTAATTTCATCATGATAATCATACTCATTATTTCCTAATTGATTCATTTGATAGCTTTTAATTGTCTTTTATATCGCGTTCATTTTAATAATAATAATAGTAATCATAATAATTTAAGTGTTACCAATATTAGTTTTAATTATAATAATACTAATAATAATAAATATTATGATAATATTAATACTAATAACTATTTTAATAATAATAATATTAATTATAACTTTAACGACAATAACGGTAGTAATAATAATAAAATAACAATTTTTAATGATAATACTTTCTGTGGATAATGATAATAATAATGATCATAATAATAATGATATTAGTAATAGTAATAATAATAATAATAATAATAATAATAATAATAATAATAATAATAATAATAATAATAATAATAATAATAATAATAATAAGTAGATAAAAACTAGAACGACGATAATAACGACGATAATAATAATCATTTTTACAAAAATTCAATTGACTATAACTTCTAATCTGTTCATCGAAACCATTCGATATCTAAATGAAAAGTTCTTAATTTTTCGCTAGCTTTCCAACGACATGCATATCTTATACCTTATCTCAACCGCATAAGTAACTAATTCAAGATTCAACATAACCTATCTAAGGGCGATATCAAAAGTACAAGCATACATAATCCTATATTCTCGAGCACTAGTCAGGGATACACTATTAATATGTAAAAATTAAATTATAAATGCTTACGTATCAATATTGAGATTCAATATTGCAGGAAAGGAACGTAGACGCAACGGAGATGATAAACACTAAATTGACCTCACGGGCATACCCATGAACCATACCCATTACCTCCATAGCTATAACCCATAATTTCCTTAGCCTCATCCAGCTCATAAAATCCGTTTTGAAAAATAACTCGCTCATGACCTCGTCGTAGTATTTTATGTGTAAAACTAATAATAATAGTACTCCTAATATTAATATTTATCTGAATAATAATACTACTAATAATAATAATAATTTTACTCTTAATAATAATCATAATAATATAAATAAATAAACATTTACGGAGTAATATAGGTTATAGAGAGAGATTTAGTTTGTAAATCATAAAATGAGTGTGATCGAGCTTTACAGCTAAATTTGATTTTCATTACTTCATAATTGTGAAGGTTTATAAGGAGAGGGCTCTGCAATTGAAAGCTTATGGATTCCAGCTCACACTCAAATAATTAAGGCTGCCGACGATTAATAATAATATTTAATATATAATATATTTAATTTATATAATTAATTATATATAATATAATATTTACGTGCATAGTAAAAATGTAATTTTTGCTCAAATGACTCGTATGTTGTCACTCGACTCATGTACTACTTTCGGTTTTTCGAACGCACTCTCGTACATTTAGAAAACTAGCCTTTTACGTTACGCGACATGTACCTTTATTAATAATTTGACTTACTCAACAATAAATTACCTTATAATAAATGTAACTTATAAAATTGAGCGTTGTGGTCATTTGCTTCTATAAATCAGTGGCTCATTGTTTGTCAAAATATATTAGTTTAAATCAGGACGTTTTATGACTAAGTTAAATATATATATATATATATATATATATATATATATATATATATATATATATATATATATATATATATATATATATATATATTATATATATATATATATATATATATATATATATATATATATATATATATATATTTTTATTTAGAATTGTAAATTTGTACATAATATATATGTTTGAAATATTTATCTAATGATATAATATTTAGTCTTTCAAAACCAATTACATTTCAAAGTTCGTTTTATATAATTTAACTCGTTTTAAATAATAGTAGTTATTTTACCAAATAATGTTTTTAATATGAAAACTAAATAGTTGATTTATCAAGGGACACGAGTTAATCAAAGTAAAGTATACTTTTGAAATTTAAACGGAAATGATTACAAACTTTTGACTAACTCTTGTTAATGACACTTTTGTAAATCACTTTTACCAAATATTCCGAATACCGTTAAAAAGGAAAGGTTTTCTAAATCAAAGTGGACCTCTCAATAGAGACTCGAAATCATAATTCAATGTATCTGATATTCCAATATTTTGATATTATCTTTTAATTCCATCGATAATTATTCTAAAGATATTTTGAAATAATTAAGTTCATGTAAAGTATTATACGTCTAATACTTTGTTGACATTTTCAAGTTATAATATATACACATATACATATATAATTATATACGTTCATTTAATGGTTCGTGAATCGTTGGAATTTGGTCGAGGTTAATTGAATGTATGAACACAGTTTAAAATTCTTGAGATTCAACTTATAAACTTTGCTTATCGTGTCGAGAATATATAAAGATTAAAGTTTAAATTTGGTCGGAAATTTCCGGGTCGTCACAGCTAACAGCAGAAGCAACAACGTCTAAACACCTGAGAAATACATGCTTAAAAAGTCAACACGAATGTTGGTGAGCTATAGTTTGTTTGTATTCAGTAATGTAATGTAGGCCACGAGATTTCAGTGCTTCAAACAAGCGTTTCAAATCAGTAATTCAAATCAGTATGATAAAGTATATGTATAACCGTGGGGCACTCGGTAACTAACTTAACGTTTATACCCACTGAAAGTACACTTGGCAAGTGCGTATGTCTACGAAGTATTAAACACTCGTTAAATGCTAGCGCGACTAGCCCGAGTGGGGATGTCAAACCCTATGGAACCATATCTAAGATTCGCGTTCATGGTTCAAAAACCAATTATTAATCGTTACCGAGCTAAAGGGAATGTTTATGCCGTTGTATAACCCACACATATATAAGTTTAAGTACTCGTGCCTAGTACGTAAAACATAAAATCTGCATGTATTCTCAGTTCCCAAAATAAGTTAAAGTAAAAAGGGAATGCTATAACTCACAGTGATAAAAGCGGTAAAGTCGGTAATGAAAGTACGCAAGTAGTAAGTCGGTCCGAAAGGTCGTCAACCTAAATCAAGGGTTACTAGGTCAGTAGGTTGTTTTTATAAATTCTAATAGTGCATAAAATAAGTTTAAGTGTCATCATCATCATCATTCATCATCATAAAAGCTAAGTAAGTTCGACAAGAATAGAGATCGAAACAATAGGCTGACTTCGGTCAGCTGCTGCGACCTCTATGTAAATCGAAAAGATGCATAGTCAGTGGCTATGGCTCCGTATGTGAGCCCCCTAACCGCTGACCAATTTTCAGAACCTAACTCGTCTTCGTTTGACCGTGGCGACGGTTTAAGTGCGAGTAGGTCAGAAATTTCAGCACAACGTTAATAGGGTGTAGTGACTCTCGGAGGGCCATAAATCCTAAACCGTAACTCGGATTAAGACGAGGCCTAAACGGAAAATCATCTACTCGAACCGAACTAACTGAAAATCAACTTTCCAGTAGCCCAGATGGTATGATCAGATACGAAAATCAGGGGACAAGTGCTCCGGTGAGGTTCTTGGTGCTTGATGCTCATCACGGTTCTCATCCTTGATGCTTGTAGCTTCAAGTGTACAACTCGTTGATGGTTTAGCATCACTTTTGACCAAGATTCTACCATCAATACACAATATGTTAAGACCAAGTGGTAACACAACTCATTTAAGAGTCTTAGATGGATGATGAACCAAGGTTACATCATATCCTTAGTCTTAACACAATTACAAGTCCTATTTACAAACAAAGTTACAAACTTTACATCAATCAAACAAGTATGAACATGATCCAAGTCAAAAGAGGTGATGGAACCCTAAGCTAGAGAGCTTGGATCCCTTTCACACAATTTATAAGGTCACAAAGCTAGAAAGCTTGAACCTTTAGTGTTCTTGAAGATCTTGAAGCATAAAGCTTGGATCTTTAAGATATATGAAGATAACAAACAAAAGTTTGAATCTTTATCACAAAATAACAAGATTAAAGTAAAAGAAAGATGAATCTACAAAGTTGGTGAAGATTCAAAGCTAGAAAGCTTGAATCTTCCATGTTCTTGAAAGATTCATGCTTGAATCAACAAGATATAAGCAAGATCAAAGCTAAAAGGAACTTTGATCTCCATAATTTGATGATGATGGCCACGAAAATGAAAGGAAAAGAAGAAGAAAAAGAAGACTTACAAGCAATACTAGAAAGGGAAGAAAGAAAGAACAAGTGTGTGTGAAAACCAAATGAGCAAGTGATTTGAATGAGAGGTAAATGGCTAGTATTTATAAGCAAGGAATTTGACAAGGATTGATGACATGGACAAGGGCTAGTATTTATAAGCAAGGAATTTGACAAGGATTGATGACATTGACAAGGGCTAGTATTTATAAGCAAGGAATTTGACAAGGATTGATGACATGGACAAGGGCTAATTAATTGGGTCACTAGCTAGAGTAGGGTGGGCTTGAGCCCAACAAGGTAGAAAGTCCAACAAGACTAACTATTGTGCATAATTAAATTACTACGCGTAATTAAGCATCCAAAAACCCAGGTAATTATTATTATAAAATAATAATTAATATTTCGCAGTCATAATAATCCGATTATGACAAAAGTTAAATGTGCGCGCAAGTTCACGGTTTATTCGAAACGTCAAATAACACTAACGGTTATAAAGGCTTCCAATGATCAAGTTATGTATCCTACGTACTCTAAGGCACGTTTTAACATATAAATGGAAGTAAACCACGTAAATCAAGTTTCCAGAGTATAAAGTAACACAGTACGCACAAATACGCAGTTTCGCAAAAACACAAGGCACAAAAGCAAGTCGAAAAAGCCGGGTCGTTACATTATACGTAGCAATTAACGATATCATGGTAGGGATTTGGCATGAATCAAAGCATGTTAGCAACAGTTTGAACTAATCAAAGTAAAGTTTGAGTACTCGTGTCTAAGCGTAAAACAGTTTAAAAAGCAAGCATGTGTCTCACCCCAAAAGTTTATAAAACAGTTAAGAAATAGTAAAAAGAGGGGCTATGAAGTTCACCTTAATAGCAAGCAAGCAAATCCACACAAGTAGTATGAATGGAGTGTGTAAGCAGAGATCTCAACCTAGAGATATAATATTCGATTAGGTAATGTCTAATAGACATATAGCTTGTTGATTAATATAGTAAACTATATTAACAGTGACCGTTTCCGAGAATAGTTATATTTATATGAATGATAATATACTTAGTGTTATAAGTGTTACTATATAATTAAGTGTATAAGTTATACTTAGTAATAGTATTATTAATTACCTCAATTATTCAACTATTATGTAAGTTATTATTATATGTTACGTATATAATTATATCTATGTGATACATACATATATATACATTCTTTATTATTATCATACATGTATGTATTTATAACTATATGATATATATAGTAGGTATATGTGTTACATATATAATAGTGTAAGATGGTACATATACATATACTTATTACTTTTCATTATTTTGTTTACTAACTTGTGTATCTTACATATTGAACATTCTTACATACATACACAAGTACATATACATACACATATACACATACATATACACGTATGCATATATTTACATATACACACACACATATACATTCAGTGTATACATGCACATACGTACGTATGCATGCGTGCATGCACGTACACCATGATCATAACCTAAATTTTAATCACAATCTTTATAACTTGACATAAAATCATAAGTTTTTAACTTAACAACTAGAAATCTTTTTAGCCAATCTCAATACAAAATCTCTAACTATCTTAACCATCTTTCACATAAAATCATAGCCATATTCCTACATAAAATCATATCTTTTCTTCAAAATTTCTAGTTACTTTCATTAACCCTAACCTTTAATAATCATACTTAACTCATTAACCTCCTAACTTTCACCTACACAAAATCATAATCATAATCTCATACTAGTTCATCCCCTTTTTATCATTATCATTATCTTTTCAACAATCATAACCCATTTATTAATAACCTTAATACTTAACATAATAACTAACCAAGATCATACTTATAATTATTCATTCACATTCTTAATTCATTAATACTTATCATAATACTTATATCATCTTAAAAGTAATTGATTTAAACACATAATTAGACTAGGGTTTATTAGTTATACCTTAACAAGATTTAAATCAAAGATTGGTGATGAATATGGTGCGAAAACAGGAGACCAGTAGCAGCAGTACACAACGACCCAATAAAGTCTTTTTGGGTCTGGCCTGGTTCGACTGAAACCACAGCAGGTACAGCAGGAACTTTGCAGCAACAATGGTACTTTTGGGACCACGTATTTGTAGCAGGAAACCAGAAAATAAATCGCAGAACAGGAGGAAAACAACTCTATTTATGGGCTGTTTTGGGACTGCAGAAAATACCAGGTACGGCAGCAACAAGTCAGAAAAAAAAACGCAGCAACCAGGGACCAACGTGCAGCCTGAATTGCAGGCAGGAAAAAGGTTGTGATGGTGATGGTGATTGACGATTGCAACAGGCTTTTGTGAAGGTTGTATGTCGACTGCAGGTTGGACTGTTTTGGGGGTTATTTAGTCGACAGAATGTGAGGGAAGTAAGCTGGAAAAGTCGATTAATGCAGCAGGTTTGGAGGCTCGTGATTTCATGAGGAAACTTGATCCTTTATATAGTTTTGTAGGTTTTCTAATCCCACTCAAATACTTGGAGATCAAGAACTTTAATTGGTGTTAAACTAGGATTAACAAAACTTAGAGATTAAGTTTATTGTTTCTGTTTTTTTTATACCGTAATACTTATTTTTATGTATTATATATATTTTATTTTATTATTATTATTATTATTATTATTATTATTATTATTTATTAATATTGTAAATATTAGGGTTGTATTATTTTAATTACATTTTATTTATTTATTAGCCCCTAATCTTATAAATTTTATTTACTCCAATTAGTTTTGTAATTATTTTTATAGTTTATATGATGTCACTTTTAATTATTGATATATATAGTTTATATTATTAATTAAGTACTAGGGTTAGGGTTCATTATTTAATATTTAATGGTATTAGGGTTTTGTAGTTAATAGGTACGGTTAGGTTTAGAGTTTTATATCATATTAGGGTTTTTAATAATAATTACAATCATTTAATGAAAGTATAAATGTTCGTTTGTCGAATTGGATAACAACTCTATTGATGATGCACAGAATATGACATTGAACCCTAAGGACAATTTGGTAAATTCAGAAGGGAAAAGTGAGGGTTGTTATATATGTGGCTGAGGAACTTGTCGAGATCTGATGTGGAGACTCTTCACCGCCATCACATTGCATTCAGAGACGATCGAAAGGAGGAAGCTATGAGATATCAACGTGTGATCGATGTCCTCTATGCATACCTTAACAGAGAAAGTGATGCTCAAAGCTCAAACCAAGTTCAAGCCAGCTGATGTGTGTCAAATACTGTGATGCTAGTTTGTAATTTTGTTTGTTTTTATTTTTGATGATGATGTATTTTGGAGAGAGAGAGAATATGATATGTAATTGATATTAGACTGATGCTACTTTTGGACTTATGTGTATTTCACGAACGTTTACTTTATTGTAATCGATGTTCTAGGTCCTAGGGGGAGTTGTTGATGCATGTTCTGTAAGTCCCTAGACATCTTGCCTACGTTTGTGATTAGTACTTCAGTTTATGGGATACCACGATCGCTCGTTATTATCCTATCTGTGTTTGTATGTGGTTACAGGTACTGCATGAACGCGATACGGATGTTTGACTATGTTAGACTTAGTCATACGTACGAGTGAAGCATTACTTGTACGGCTGACAGGCTCATACGCACGGTTGATGCTGAGCTAAGTCATAATTATAACCTGAATGAGAAGACACGAGTGAGTGATCACCCGTACGGCTGATGAAGCCAACTCGTACGTGTGATGGATGACTCGTACGGGTGAGTTAACAGCAGGGGTATATAAAGTCTTATGTTCTTCATTTTAGGTTAAGCCTCTCTCACACACAATCACTCAGATCTGGTTCACCTGATTCGATTCTCTCTCAATCCAAATCACTCCTGGTAGTGAATAATAGCTCTAGGCATTAATCTAATCACAATCCTTATTGTGGTTTGACTAATTTAATCCCAAAAAGCTACCCATATTCACTTTGATTGGTTTGATTCACTAATTCCGCCATTGTGTGAATTAAACCTGTTGATCTCGAAGTTCCTAGTAATGTTTCATCATTTTCGGTTATTCGTATAACATTTATCTTATCGTAAACTAAAATATGTAGTTGTAAATGCTGATTTGGTGACGTTGTTAACGACTGCTGATACGCAGCCGCCTGAACTTCAGTCACTTGAATGTGTAGTGACAACAGATATTGCTGTCATGCAGGCCTCACAGACCCATCTCACCAATAATACTTATGTTTGTGGTAATGCTGTCTTTAATTTTTTTTTAATTGTCTATGTGTAATATTTGGTATTACATCTATGTTTCACGGATCACTCGAATGTAATGGACTGATTTTTAGCTTACAAGTTCGTTTCAGGTGAAATTTAGTGGTATACATTTTCAATTGACAAATTGGACTATTTTTAAAGTTCATATTTGTGACTGGTACTTCTAATTGGCAGATCGCTAAAATGTAACGGACTGATTTTTTGTTTACAAGTTCGATTCAGGTCAAATTTAGTGGGATATATTTTTAATTGACAGATTAGACTCAAGTTGACTATATTTAAGTGTTACTTTCACATTTCTTGACAGATTGGACTTAGATGGAAAATTAGGTATATGGACTTAAATTTATGTCATTATATAAGTTGAAAGTTACACTCAACACCATGAATATTGTCTAGAAACTTAGTAATCAAGTTGCTAAATATTTATTGCTAACTATTTATTGTTCAGATTGGATGTACTTTTAACATGTTTCTTTAACATAACTACTATTGTACAGACCGACGAAATCACTTGCGAAGGTATTATTATATAACAACCCTCATATTTCCATACCTGAATTGACTAATTTGACTATAGGGTTGTTATCCATACGTAATATATAATTAAATTTGACATTGATCAAATATTTATTTTTAGTCGATACTTTTTGTTAACTAAATTTTACACTAATTATATAAAATAACTTTAGTTAATATTAATATTAATGCGTATTATATTTAAAACTATATGAAACATAATTATTAATTAAATGATAAGTTATTTTAATCATTATATATATATATATTTTTAGCTTATAAAAAATAGATTTTTTTTATAAATTAAATAATGAGCCCATGAATTTTGACTAAATATTTTCAAAAACAAAAACTTATTAAAAATATTTTTAACATGTTTTTATTTTTTGTCAAAATTGGCACCTTTATTTAATTTATATTTTTTCTTTTCACCAACCATTTTTTCCTATAAATACCCACTTCCATTTCATAAAAACTTGTATCAAATCTTTGTAAAAACTCTCTCACAAACTTGGGAAAATACTTGAGGTATTTTCTATATTTTTTATCGAATTGCTTTTATTTTTTTGTATATTCTTTAAAAATTCGAATTTAATATATATAAATTATTTTTACATGTTATAATTAGTATTATAAGTATTATGATGTATAAAAATAATTTTGATAATTTATGGAATATTATTTATAATTAAATACGAATTATGTAGTATTTAAACATAAAAACAATATAAAATTCGTAATAAAATATTAAACAGTAATAAAAATAATTATAAAATTTTTTTTGAGATTATTATACTTTTATAAACAAGCAAAAATTATAAAAATTAAATAAATGGGACGATTATTATTTAAAAAGAATTTACTTTTGCATTATTCTAAACCGAGAGAAATAATAAAGAAAATACAAAATAAATACAAACGTGTATTAAATATTTTTATAAAAATTTTATGTGATTAGTCTCATCACTAGATACTTTAAAAAAATATAAAAATTAATTTTAAATTATTTTTCCTATTTATTTAATTATAGGCCGATTATAATGGTTAAATAATTAGAAAACATTAAATAAATAATATTTTGATATAAAATTTGATTTAATAATTTTTATAACATTTTTACATAATATTGAACCTGTAAAAAATATAAAATTATTTATTTAGGTCGATTTAATATTTATTACCTAATTAAATTTGATTAATATAAACCGAGTATATATATAAAGAAAAGTGGGAAATAAATACAAAAACTTGATAAAATTATTTTTATAAAATATCCTACTGAATTGTATAATTAACTAAGTTTATAA
Source organism: Rutidosis leptorrhynchoides (assembly GCF_046630445.1). Taxonomy (NCBI): domain Eukaryota; kingdom Viridiplantae; phylum Streptophyta; class Magnoliopsida; order Asterales; family Asteraceae; genus Rutidosis; species Rutidosis leptorrhynchoides. The sequence goes on from NC_092336.1 coordinate 26,816,971, forward strand.
AAATTATAAATATAATATTTAATAAATTAATATTCGAATTAACATATATTAGTATGATTTTCGATTAACATAAGTATATTACATATACTAAATTAATATTATTATTATAACTTATGGTTAATAACTAAGTATACTATATAATAAAGTATAATGCTTATAATGTAAGTTAATAACAATACATTATTAATAAATACTTATTTTATAACTATACTAATTTAATAATAATAACTTATAGTATATAATATAAGATAATCAAATTGTTAATACATTAATAAATATAATATAACATATATAATAACATATAAACCTAAAGTGAAGGTTAATCAAAGATAATGTATAATTCATGTGAACTTCATCGCTACTCACGGTCGTAAGTGAATGATGTCTAGGTTGCCATTTATGGGTAAGCTTGTGGATCTCGAATGCCATGACTTAGATTATGGTCAAGAGTCCTGGGCCCCCGGTTACATCTGGTCATTCCTGACTTATTTGATAGCAACGAAGTTTGAGTAAAGTTATACAACGTCTTGCTAAAGATTAACCCGAACTTTCTAAAATTGGAAAATTACTATAAGTGAAAACTTTCCATAAATAGTAACCTTCCGAAAATGGAAATTCTTTAGTGAACCATTACTATCAATATAGTACTATATACTATTGTCTGTTAGGCAATGTCTGATCATACGTTCTATCTCTAGGTTGAGATCTCAGTCACGTCCTTCCGTTCAATTCTTTCGTGGAATACTCTTTTGTGCTACTAAGGTGAACTTCATAGCCCCACTTTTTACTGTTTCATAACTGTTTTACAACTTTTGGGGTGAGACACATGCTTGCTTTATAACTGTTTTACGCTTAAACACAAGTACTAAATTGTTAACTATGCTGTCATGCTTTGATTCATGCTAAATCCCTACCGTAATATCGTTAATTGCTACGTTTAAATGCAAACTTAATTATTGTGAGTAGGCCTATTGAGAGTAACGTCTCTAACCATTCGACCGTTGGTCTTTGGTTACATAATAATGATTCCACGACACTGACAGTACAAGGTGTCATAGGGTAAACTTGTTTAGTAGCGATATTACAAAATGCAGCAACACTTTTAGATTAATATTTCTATATCAATCAACTTTAAACTAAATCTTGCGGTCTAAAACTTTGAATATTATTTATAAACCTGTGAATTTCACTCAACCTTTTTGGTTGACACTTTAAGCATGTTTTGTCTCAGGTGATGATTGAGCTAGCTGTTTGCAACTTTGTGATGATAGATTTGATGCTTGCATGGAGTCCACATCGCATATTATATTTTAGTTCATAAACATTTATTTTACGTTTTAATAATAATGTAAACATGTATTACTGCTTCCGCTGTTTTATTAACAAAGGTTTTATTTAAAAAGTCTCATATAGAGTCGTTCTCGTTTATACAACTGTGTTATGATATGATTGGTCACAATTACCCCTGGTCCATTTTGGGGGGTGTGACATATTATGAAAATAGAAGACCAACATCTGGTGCTACAACGCATGCAAAACATGTAAGAAGAAACTTGACGATATTGAAAGTGGTATAGGTTACGTCAAACAGCGTAGACAAGAAGACAATCACAGGTACAGAAAACATCACATTAAAAGTAGCTGCAAACACTATTTAACAAACAACCTCCTATAGGTACTGCTTCTAAATCATCTTAACAGACAACACCGCACAAGCTGGATTTACCTTCTTTAAAGAGTCGGGAAGAGAGATCATTGGCAAACCATGCCAATCGCTCTCACATATCGATCCCCAAGAAAGCAAAGAACTGCCACCAATAATGAAAGCAGTAGAAGGAACTACACACATTCTCCAACTTTGATACAATCATTATAAGTGAAGGTATTAATCTAACTATTCACATTTTTCAAAGGAAACTCATATGGAGAGTCACGCGTTCCAGATTTGAAATTTTCGACATTTTCACCATCAATTACCTCGGAAACCAAAATTACACATGGAGAGTCACTCGTGCCGAATTTGAATTATTTGAATTTTGCACCATCAATTACCTCAGGAATCAAAATCTGACATGGAACACAGTCACGGGACTCTTGGGCTTCCTCTTCCATTTTGTTAACGGCTTCTTCATTCGCCGAAAATTTCACATTGTTCCTGACTTTCTTATCTATAGAAGAACTCATCAATATATGAGGAGACACTTTCTATGATGGGTTACCGAGGTTTACCCTCAATGGTGGAGCCAATGTGCTCGTTTTTAGGGGTTTACTCGCTAATTCAAAAAAATATTCGATAAAGAGTATCACCCGATGAATATATATATATATATATATATATATATATATATATATATATATATATATAGTGGTAGGATCAAGAGGGAAGTAATCAATCCGGGGAAGTGGGGGGAAGCAAAAACTTTTTTTTTCGTTTTTTGAAAAAATCTTGTTCACGAACATTATAGGTGAGATGAAAATATGAACATTTAGTAGAGACATTTTGTGATAAATGTTTTTATTTTGGCGAAAAAACGCTCGAAGAAGTAATATATAACAATTATCGTGTTTTTCGAGCGTATGTTGAGGTTTTAGCTATTAGGGTTTAGATATTAGGGTTTAGATATTAGGGTTTATATGGTTTAGATATTAGGGTTTAGATATTTAGGGTTTAGGGTTTAGATTTAGGATTTAGATTGAGTTTTTAACACGAACGGTTTAGAGTTTAGGGTTTAGGGTTTAGGGTTTAGGGTTTGGTGTTTTTGGTTTATGAAATAAACCCAAAACACCAAACCCTAAACCCTAAACCCTAAACTCTAAATCGGGCTAAATTTTACTTCACAAAACATGAAGAAGAAAAAAACGTTCATATTCTTCACGAACAATATTATCTTGAATGTTATTTTTGTCGATTGTTTTCCCACCTAAATAATAACATTCATCACGAAGTGTCTCTTCTAAATGTTCATATTTTCGTGTGATCTTGATGCCGGAAAAAAAAATCCAAAAAAAACGAAAAAAAAAATTTGCTTCCCCCCGATTGGTTACTTCCCCATTGATCCTGCCCCTATATATATATATATATATATATATATATATATATATATATGTGTGTGTGTGTGTGTGTGTGTGTGTGTGTGTGTGTGTGTGTGTAAATTTTAATATTAATAATCATTCTAATTAATACATTAACTATTAGACAAAATTCATGAATAGTACAAAGGACGTTTCTATCTTTTCACTTTTTTTTCCCCAAAAAGCCCCCACACTTTGTTTGAAATTTAAAATCGACCCCCCAAATGGGGGTACAGTGTCAAATCAATATTTTCATAAAAAATCTTAACTAAACTCCACCCAAATATTCAACGGGTCATATCTTCTCGTCCGCAACGAGTTAAATTTTTCCGACACCATCGTTAAGCTCGAAATAATTTTACGAACACAATGTCACTAACTATAAGCAAAACGGACGCTTTTTAAAAAACGCTAAATATTTGAGTCCACCTTTCATACACGTTGATTCTTACCTCACGGGCTCCGTACCTATTTTCATCTATTAACAACATATACATATGGGTCTTATTATTTTTTTAAAAAATTATTTAGTAATTTTTTTGATATTACTCAGTAAATATTCTATTCTTAAATCATACAGAGTGTTAATATAAGCTAACGAGTTAATTGCGTTAAATTTTAAAAAGTCAACAACTCCATTGCGAAACGCGAAAATACACATATATTGTTAATTTAAGATAACATCTAAATCTTTGACGGGTTATACCTTTTAGTTTCGACTCGAGTTGCGCTTCAACGACATCATCGTTAGTCACGAAATAATTTTGCAAAATAAACATAATAAAATACATTGAAAATCAAACCCCGGCGCGAAGCGATGGTTGAAAAATTAGTTAATATATATACATATCGATAGACAATTATATACGAGTAAAGTAATAAGATCGATACACAGGGCTAGTTAAAGTCAAAGTACACTCTCATTGGTCAATTGGTAGGTGGATTACTCTAGAAATCAAACCCACTTTGTTTTTTTACATAGGTATCATTATTACTATCTCGAATAATAGTTATCTAACATCGAATAATAAATTTTCCTCGCTAATTCAGAAAAAACATTGAATAATAAATATGCTTTAAATGACTTCTTACTATTTAAAATAATGGTTATGTAACATTAATTATTAGATATGCTTTAAATGGATATGTATATCAAATAATAGAAATCAAGTCGTTGCCCAAAGTCTTTGCAACGACGGTGTGTATTATATATATATATATATATATATATATATATATATATATATATATATATATATATATATATATATATATATATATATAAATTATTTAATTTTTCTATTGGTCCACGTCATATAAATGGACATCGAAATTGACACCGAACGACACATCACTTTAATCAATTTCGAAGTCCATTTTTAACACTGAAATGGACCTTGGTCAACTACGGACACGTAGTGCTCTTATGTGATTTCAAATATAATGCTTTCAAATGATGGCTTTTTTTTCATAGGTATCAGTATTACTATTTCGAATAATGGCTATGTAAGATCGAATAATAAATATATTTTTAAATAATGATTATGCAATTTCAAATAGATATGTTTTAAAATAATGGTTGTATAATTTCAAATTGCTAAACAATTTATAATAATGGATATACAATTTCGAATAATGACAATGCAGTTTCAGATCGAACAATAACTTAAAAATGAATTGCATAGTCAGTTTCTTATTATTTTAAATTGCATAACAATTATTCGAAACTGTATCGCATAGTCATTGTTCGAAAACGAATGATCATTATATAAACTGCATTTCTATTATTTAAAATTTTATATTGGAACTATATTGTCATTATTTAAAATTACTATTCATTTTATACTGCAGAAATAATTTATAACTGTAAATAAAAAATTTTGTGATCCGCAACAAAACACGGACCTATCTTCTAGTTCGTAGTCAAATTGTGTATTGATGACAAAATCATGAGTGTGAGCCTACACGTTTGATTTAATTATATTTGATTAACGTCTGATACATGTTATCATTTTTAATTAATCTCCTTTGAGATTCCTCTACAAGCAACTAAGCACCTACAGAGTATTTTGTACTCCTATATTATCGTTACTGATTATAATTATTATAATTATTAAATTAAAATTAACTTAATAATAATTATAATTATGTTATATATATATGTTGAATATATGTCAAAATCAGATAGAACGTAAACAAATACTCCATCCAAAAACTAGCGTTGCATCAATTCTTTGTAAGGAATTGATATTTTCAAACTTGTTTTTTGATAGATTCAGACAAATTTACTAAATTACCCTTAATAATGTGTTATATAAAATTTTAATTTCAAATTATTTGAGGGTATAACTAGAAAGTAAAATCAAATATGTGTGTTTGGAAATATCACATTCTATTATTGTATTACTAGAGTATAATCCGCATAACACTTCCATCTATAAATTGTTCATAAAAGTATCAGAAATTAAAACAACAAATGTTGACAAGTTCCTGCAAATTATGCGTGTTGCCGATTTATGTAGCTTTAGGATTTGTGGTTGTCTACAATTCCTTACACGAAATATACTCGTTTTTAACCTCGACGGACTTCGGCGCTATCTATTTACACCGTTGCAAAGTGGTCGCCACCATGTGCCCGGTTTCCGCCTTAGGTCCTTTGCGCGACAGGAAGTGGGTTTCACTTGTGTTTAAAAAAATGAAAATAAAATAAAATTTGATGACGTATTGCGGCGACCCGCTATTACTATTTAAGAAATAAATAATAAATAAAATTTTACTTTTTTATTGTTTTTTTGAAGGCAACATTTTAGCGACCACATATTCGTCGTGATTTTTTTTTCCCGAATTACTTATTTTAAATTTTGGATATAAATTACAATGTATTATGTAGGACATGGATAACATTCAATCGTCACATACCGTCATATGTATTATGTGATTTGTATGAGAAATCACTAGTGGTCCATGTACCTTTAGTCTGTCAAGGATGATTCCATGTGATATGCATTTAAATCACCGGTTGACCCTGTGATTTGCATTGTTCGTCAAGGATGGTCCATGTGGATATGCACCACATGGACTATCGTTGATTCGAAATGCAAACTACGGGAAACATCAAAGCCGAAAAAAGTCATGGGACCACTAGTGATTTATGATAATAATCACAGGGACTGCCGGTGATTTCTGATACAAACCACAGGACCACACGTGATATTATGTCAAAATTTTATTTAAGCATTAGCGGGAACATTGTTGGCGCTATATAATTTAGCGGGACCCGCTTTATGGAGGGAATTTTTTATTTTGTTCGCTACGCGCTAACAAAGTCGCCATATAAAAAAGTTGAAATTTGACAAAAGAAATTTAAAAAAAAAAAATTCAAGGAAAACTTAAAATAATATTAGTGCGGTGACAATGTCTTCGCAAAAACTATGTTTGGCCAAAAATATCATGAAACTTTAAACTTTTTTCTTTTTGCGAGCATATAGCGGCGACATTTCGTTGCTGCAAAAAAGCGTCGCGTAACATGTTTTTTCTTGTAGTGTAAAAATGTGCGGTGGGTCTGCTTGGATGCGGCGGGTCTTTCATGTCAACTTTACCCTTCATTTAATATGTCATTATAATTAATTAACTTTCTAAACAAAGTAAGAGGTTGTTTACTTTTTTTTATGTATTAAGTCATGTTTTCACTTGCTTCTTAATAAGAAGAGGTGTCTGATTCTATGTTTCTCATAGAAACAGACAAATTTTCAAATTAGGTGACAGATTTGGTGACCAAGATATAACAACTTTATTAGTTGTACGAATACAAATTAGAAAGTAAACACATCCTAAGAAAGAGATAAAATCAGTTTTAAAAGTTTTGCTAACTTTCATATATAAAAATGGTGTAACTGAAACTTTGAGGATGTTTTATTTTATTTTGTGTTCATTTGGGGATATATATAAAAATAATGTGGATTTTTTTTGTGTGACAGACGGAGTAGTATGTTGTTACATTATATTTATATTTATTTTTAATTTAATTTTTTTTTGGCCAAACACACTTGAACTTTTATAACCAACAGAAAAATCCATTCAAAAGATGAAGCTAAGGTACCGAAAATATCCGAGCTCAACATACCGAATAAGACTACAACTAGTGGTCACAACCTAGACATAAAAAATCAACTAACGACATAAACGAAACCAAACGAAAACCATACAAAATAAGGCAATCAAACAAGGATGGAGTCAATCAAAATGAACCCGAAAGAATATACACCATCTAAGCCAATCCGAAACAAGCTAGAACCCCAAACAACCCATGACGAAAACAAAATCACATGTCCTTAACAAAACTACGAGAACTTCTTCATCTCCTCACCTTGAACCATACGTAGTATATTTTCAAAGAGACTTTAACGTCTGTAAATTTAGTTAATCTTTTGATCCTAATATATGATATATATATATATATATATATATATATATATATATATATATATATATATATATATATATATATATATATATACGTATACTAGTGTGATGAGCCCGTGTGTTGCACATAAGTTGTAAATTTATGATTTTGTAAATGTAAATATCGGGCTTTGAGCCTGCGCGTTAAATGACTGTTAATTGTTAGACTATGTTAGACTATATTATTATTAGCCCATGTATTCTTCTTATTGGGCTTAGCCCTTTTAGCATTGTTAGGGTTTTAGCCTATATAAGGCCACTATTGTATTATGTACTGAAATCAAGAAAATAATATCAATCCATTTTTTATGTACGTTAACATGGTAATCAGATCTTAGAGTTTGATCCTAGATCTAGTCAGCCACTCTGGTATATTGTGATAATGTTAGCTCGGTATATCTATCTACTAATCTTGTTCTGCATCAGCGGACTAAGCATATCGAGATCGACATTCACTTTGTCGTGATCTTGTTACCCAGGGACAGGTGCGAGTTCTTCATGTGCCGTTCAGATATTAGTTTGTAGACATCTTCAGAAAAGGTCTCCCATACGTATTTTTTGACGAGTTTTGATCCAGTTTGAGCGTCCGGTGTACTCTCGCTCCAACTCCGGGGGAATGTTAGACTATATTATTATTAAACCATGCATTCTTCTTATTGGGCTTAGCCCTTTTAGCATTGTTAGGGTTTTAGACTATATAAGGCCACTATTGTATTATGTACTGACTTCAAGAAAATAATATCAATCCATTTTTTATGTACGTTAACATTAATGAGCGAAAAAATTTAACTATGAAATATTTGGTTGGTAAGAATTACAAACTGACTATTAGTTGTTTGATCACAAATTTACAGACAAAAGTAACTGATTGAATTGATAAAAGGGCACGTAGAATCAAGGATGTAAAATAATATTTAAGAAACATCAATTTGATATTAAGGTTATGTCTACTACTGAAGCTTTAATAGCAGAGGAGGTTTTTATGATTTAATAAGAATAGGATTTCTTAGTAGTTTTATTTATGATGTACTCTATATATTTTGCTATATTGGTTTTAGAAAATAAATCGTTAAATTTAATAAAAGATAACATATGAAATTATATTTTATTGATTTTATTTAAGTTGTTAATTTGTTATTATATTTTTAGAAAATATATCGTTAAATTTAATTAAATAAAAGATGGTAATTAAAAAATTTAGTTGTATATAATATTTCAAATATTGTACATATGGTCATGTGATATTTTACCATAAGGTTGTACATAATGCTTAAAATATTGTACATATGATCATGAGAATATTCTATCATAAGGTTGTACATAATGCTTTATATATTAAACAATTAACATGTTAATTTTTTATTAAAAATAATTAATTATTATAATGACATCATCATAAGGAGCTTAGAAATTTTTTCTTTATTTTTTAATTTTCTTTTTAAGCTTGAATTATCCTTATTTATGACATTATCATTTTAGAGATTTATATGATAGTATAGATATGCATTTTTGCATAAAATAAGTATATATATGATACTATATAAGGCCACTATTGTATTATTTACTGAATTCAAGAAAATAATATCAATCCATTTTTTATGTACGTTAATATTAATGAGCGAAAAAAAATTTAACTATGAAATATTTGATTGGTAAGAATTACAAATTGACTATTAGTTGTTTGATCACAAATTTACAGACAGAAGTAACAGAATGAATTGATAAAAGGGCACGTAGAATCAAGGTTGTAAAATAATATTTAAGAAACATCAATTCGATATTAAGGCTATGTCTACTACTGAAGTTTTAATAGCAGAGGAAGTTTTCATGATTTAATAAGAATATGATTTCTTAGTATTTTTATTTATGTTTTACTCTATATATTTTGTTATTTTAGTTTTAGAAAATAAATCATTAAATTTAATAAAAGATAACATATGAAATTATATTTTATTGATTTTATTTAAGTTGTTAATTTGTTATTATATTTATAAAAAATATATCGTTAAATTTAATTTAATAAAAGATAGTAATTGGAATTAAATTTAGTTGTATATAATGTTTCAAATATTGTACATATGGTCATGGGGTATTTTACCATAAAGTTATACATAATGCTTAAAATATTGTACATATGTTCATGAGAGTATTTTATTATAAGGTTGTACATAATGTTTTATATATTATAAAATTAACATGTTAATTTATTTATCAAAAATAATTAATTATTATAATGACATCATCATGAGGAGCTTAGAATTTTTTTTTTTTTTTTTTAAGTTTGAATTATTCTTATTTATAAAATCATTATTTTAGAGATTTATATGATATTATAGATATGCATTTTTGCATAAAATAAATATATATCTATGTTAAAGATATATTATTTATTATATTATTTTTTACGTATTTATGTTAATTATATATTATTTATAAGAAAGGTGGATATTTATGTTAAAGATAAAATTAATCTTAATTTAATAAAGTATATTATCCACTATGTATTTTTGCTAATTATATATATTATTTATAAAAATGGTGGATAATTTATATCAAATTCTATAGTTGGTTGATATTCATATCTTACATTAATAGGTAAAGATTTTTAATATTTCTAATAAGATTATAACAAATTTTTTTTTTTTTAAAGCAAAGAAATATTATTAATTCACCACACAAACATATACAATGGAAGTAGTACAACAGCCATTAGGCCCCAGAATAGCCATTAAGCCCCAGAATACATCACAAGAACATAAATCATACAAGAATTGGTTGTAAAGAAAGCAACCAACTATGTAAACAAGAATGAAAGTTAATTATCTAAGATATATACTAGGATCGTTCAGTCAAGTTAACCAGTTGAATTTGCGATCACTCAATCTATGAGAAATCCATTCGAAGAATTTAACTTGGATTTCGTTTAAAGCCACCAGGATGTTCCACCCTTTGCCACGAAAACCACACTATTTCGATTTGGCCAAATTAGAAAGGCACACACCCATTCAACCGCTTGCCACACTTTTTTGCCTCGACTTGTCATTTGGGTTGGACCGTTGCCACGAAAGATTTCATTCATACTAAGGTTTAACATGTGACCAAACCCCACTGTGAGAAGACTCGATTCCAAATCTCTAAAACTTGACTACAGAAAATTAGCGAGTGATTCACTGACTCAAGGTCATCATCATATAATGGGCAACGAACGCTATGTAAATCAATGCCCCTTTTATCTAGCTCAATTCTAACAGGTAACCTTTTTTGAATAGCTCTCCAAACAAATATTTCGAATTTTTTTTGGAACATAATTATTGCGCAAAGTTTCAGGAGCAAGAATTGAGCATCGATAATCGATAATAACATTATATTATATAACATATAACATATATAACATATAACATTATAATTATAAGAAATTATAAATTAAATAATTATATTAAGTCAGATAATGTTGATCGATTCATGAAACTTTAATTTTGAACCTAATTCTTAACCAAATTAATTAAAGATTGACCAAATTTATTATTTCCATAAAATAATTTTATTTAGTTGATTTAATAATCTAATCATGTGATTTGGACCTAGAATATATATATTAATTAATTAATCCGCATTCTAAGTCAATTGTCCCTTGAGTCATTTCTTAAAATAAAAGTCATTTTATTGTTATAAATAAATTATATATATATATATATATATATATATATATATATATATATATATATATATATATATATATATATATATATATATATATATACTGTCATCATGATCTCTTTGTGACATAAAATCAGCTCCCTATTGTTTGAATTCTTAGCTTCAAAGCCATGGCAAGTAAAGAAAAGTATTGTAAAGATTACTTGGTTGTTGATGCCAAACAAGCAAGTCTTTATGATATTGCATGTATTTTGATATGTTCAACTAATTCTCTAAACGATAAGTTCTTTTATGAAGAACGATGTGAAGGATCCAACAAATCAACGACAAAAGAAAACCTTTTGCGACGATGGCTCATATTTAACTCCGTTCTTGCACAAAAATTTCTTATTTGGGCAGACACACCAATGGCTAAAATAGGGTCTTTTATCGAATTATGGTTGAATCTTTTGGCTTGCAATGGAGGCTTTTTTGGACTCGTGATGAATTATGTAAGAGGTAAAAATTTAATCTTTTTATGTTTGTACGTGCTTTAGTGGCGGTAAAAGTGTCGCGAATCATGTTAATTATTGAATTATTGATTTATTGTGTTAATAAGTCGAGCAATGTGGTGATGGTATTTGACCTCAGTCGGGTGTGGATCCAATGTAGAGTAACTCGAGTTCACCAAAAAAAATTTAGTATATATGTATATGATAATTAAGTGCAACTTCTTTAACTACTCCGTATTATATTGTGTTTATAATTTTTTTTAACATTTTGCTATCAATGAAAAAAATCCGTCATTTGCTGCTAATTGCAGGGAAGATGGTGAGGCCGTCGTCTGAAAAATTTGTGTCAATTGTCGGAGAACTTGATTCGAGGTTGGAGTTGGATAAAAGTATTGCAAAAGGCGATGGACGGTATAATTCGTCGCTATCTATGATGGCTTCAAAATTATGTTATGAAAGTAAGGCGTTTGTTAAAGCTGCCGTAGAAGATCACTTGAAGGTAGCATAACTTAATCTCACTCTCTCTTTAATTTTGTTATTTGTTTCCGTTTATGTTGAATCAATTTAGTTCTAACTTGTTTAACAGAATTCTAAGTTTCTTGCACGTTACATGCATGAAATACGACCTTCGGATCAAATGATATATGGAGTTTAGTTAACAAGTAATTTGATTTAAATTTGAAATGATTGTATCCTACTATCCTCTATTATATACAACCACATACGAGTATTACGTATTAATTTTTTATCGCGATTGATAAAATTAACTATAATGCTTTTTATTTCAATGTTTGAATTCAAAATTTTAAGATGGCATACTCCATAGTTGTTCGTTTGTGAGATTAATCATTCTAAATTCAAATCCTGAATAAATAGATGGATGGATATCGTTAAGGGAATGGAATCATTAAATTCACATAAACTTTCTAATGATAACGTAATATGCATTTAATAAAATTCATGTCGTTAAATATATTTGTTTTACATCAGACTATTTTGTTTTTCTGGAATTATGATCATAAGTTTGAGTGAGAGAAACACCATCTTAAACTTAATTAAATGATTAAATTAGTATGACTTGCGTACTTGATTATGCTAATGAGTTGTTTCTTTGTTTAATTAAATATAAATAAAATAATCAAACTTATTAAACTGGTTCAAGTTTCTTCTTAGTTGACTTGAAATAGTCTCTCCGTTTCAATATACTCCCTAATTGTTTAAACTTTTAAACTATTTTTTCTAAACGGTAAGCTTAATTGTTTGTATTATATAATATTTGGTAAAAATTATATTAATGAAAACATGTTTAAAACCTAGTTAATTCATATAATTTTCATCAAATTTAGTATGTAAAACAAACGAAAATTATTTAAAGTTATGACATAAATACATATAAAAAGTCAGATGACACAATTATTTAGTGACTATAGGGTATAATCTAACAGATAATCAATATCTGACAAATAGTTATAACTAGAAAAAAAATGGCCCGCGTGATGTGGCGGAGCTTTTCGAGTTGTATATTAATTATTAACGTAGCGTAAAAAATGGGGACGGGACCGCTAATATCATATAATTAGGTTGAGTTGTTTATTCTATGTGTATGTATATGTATGAAAGATAGGGCGAAATATTTATCGTTTTTCAAAAAACATCCATTTCGTGTATAGTTAGTTCCGCTGTGATCGTAAAATTATTTCGAGTTGAATGGTGGTGTCGGAGAAATTTAACTCGCGGCGAGTTTATTATATGTGTATGTAGGGATGAGATCGGTACCGTACCGTACTGTACTGATATCGAAAATAAAGAAAATCAAGAATCGAATACCGTACCGAATACCGAAATCGGTACCGGTATCGGTACCGGTATTTTCGGTATTGTACCTTATGGTACCGAAAAATTGATTTTATATATAATTTTCACTATTCGTATTATATGCTATTCGGTATTTTTTATATATTTTTCACTACTCGGGACTTTAGTATTATCAAGTATATGTTAAAATGATAATACGATGTAGTTTTCACTATTCGGTATTGTACCTACTAGGTACAAATCAATAAATTTAGTACCCATATAAGCTATTACCTACAAATCAATAAATTCGGTACTAATACCGATTTTTTTCGAAAAAATACCGGTACCATACCGAAACCGAAAATGCCAAATTCAAGGAACCGAAACCGATACCAAATACCGATCGGTACTGTTTTCGGTAGATGACCTGAATTATTTATCGTTTTTCAAAAAGTATCCGTTTCGCGTATAATTAGTTCCGCCGTGTTCGTAAAATTATTTCGAGTTGAATGGTGGTGTCGGAAAAATTTAACTCGCGACGAGCAAGAAGATACGGGCCTTTAAAAATTTGGGTGGAGTTTGTTTAAGTTTTTTAATTTAAAAATTGATTTTATATTTTACCCCCCTATTTTAGAGGTTAAGTTGTATTATGGGCAAGAGTTTGGGGGTGATTTTGTTTTTTTTTTTTTGTTTTTTTTTTTTTGGTGTTGCTTTGAAAGGAGAGGAGGTCAAAACGACCAAACTCCCCACCTATTTTAGGGGTTAAGTTTTATTATGGGCAAGACTTGAGGGTGGTTTTTTTTTTTTCCTTTTTTGGTGTCATTTGGAAAGGGAGAGGAGGTCAAACGATCAAACTCCCCGTCACTTTTAGTATATGTATAAATAAATAAATGACCAAACTCCCAACCTATTTTAGGGGTTAAGTTTTATTATGAGCAAGAGTTGGGATGATTTTTTTTTGTTGTTGTTGTGTCGTTTGGAAAGGGGGAGGAGGTCCAAACGACTAAACTTACCACCTCTTTTAGTATATGTTTAGTATTAGTATATGTATAAATATAAATAAATATAAATAAATAAATATCTTTAACTAATTAATAGAGTTTTAAAGGTCAAATTCAACAATTTATTTTGAAACCAGGGACTAATTTAACAAATGATCAATATCCGAAAATTAGTAATACAGTAATATCTTTAGCTAATTAATTATGCTGATCGTTGTTTTCTTTGTAATCTTACAGATGGAGTTCATCGATTCTTACGAGTTTAGGAATGGTAAGAGATTGTGATTTAGTCTTTTTTCCGTATCGATTAAAAACTGTATTTGTAAGTCCGTTTAGTTGAACATTGTTCATCACTATTTCATTAACAAAGTTCCTCTTCATGCTCTAAAATTCTTTGACCGTTTATCGTTATTTTAAAAGTGATGCATGTGCTTATAATGCCGAATTTGAACATTTTCTCTACATCAAATAAACCTTGTTTTACAGATTACAAGAATACAATCAGAACACATGCAAGCATGTTTCAAGATCAAAAATCAAACCCCAACTTGATAGCAGTAGCATTTAGAGGAACCCTCCCATTCAACGCCAACGATTGGATGACAGACTTCGACATTTCATGGTACGAGCTTAAAGACATGAGCAACTCCCAAACCATCGGTCGGATCCATGGTGGGTTTATGAAAGCACTTGGCTTACAAAAGATCGATGGTTGGCCAAAAGAACTCGATCCAACCAAGGAACAGTCTTTTGCGTACTACATGATCAGACACAAGCTCAAAGAGATTTTAGAAAAGAACCTGAATGCAAAGTTTATAGTTACGGGCCACAGTTTAGGAGGGGCGTTGGCAATCTTATTTGCAGGTGTGCTCGGGTTACATGAAGAGACATGGTTGTTGAAGAGGTTAGAAGGGGTGTATACATTTGGGCAGCCAAGAGTAGGGGATGAGCGCTTTGGGCGATACATGATGAAGATAATCAAGGATCATGATGTGAAGTACTTTAGATATGTTTATGGGAATGATATGGTGCCTCGATTACCTTATGATGACCGGTCTCTGTTCTTCAAGCACTTTGGGCCAAGTCTATACTTCAATAGCTTCTATCACGGAAAGGTAAGACTATATCTGACAAACGGGTCATGTTGGGTCGGTTTGAGTAATGGTTTAAAAATGGCACATGGGTCAAACGGGTCAGAATTTTAAATAGGTCCAAATGGATCAGGTTGGGTATTAGGTCAAATGGCTCCAAACGGTTAATATACTTTTACATTTGATTTTTACATTTATGTTTTACATTTATACTCTTACATTTGACTTTTACATTTATGATTATCTTTGACGGATGAACCTTGTTATGATCTTTATGCTCGACCCATTTGACCAATTCACAAGACCCATTAAACCTATCCATATGTTCTTAAGACAAATCTTTGTATGTGAACGCAGGTCATGGAGGAAGAACCTAACAAGAACTACTTCTCGCTAGTATGGGTTGTACCCAAGTATATCAACGCGTTTTGGGAGCTAATTCGAAGTTTCATATTGCCGTATTGGAAGGGTAAAGAATACAAGGAGAAGAATTTCGAAAAGTTGTATAGGATATTTGGAATGATAGTTCCGGGAGTAGCAGCTCATAGTCCCAAAGATTACATGGATATCACTTCACTCGGGACTGATCTTTATACCAACCATGATGAAAATGATGAATGATGAACAAAGTGTGACGAAAGATGAATAAAAAAAAAAAAGTAGCAAGACATGCTAAAGTAGGAAATTTTAATATTTGAACAAACTAATTCATGATATTTTAGTCTTCATATTATTTCTGCCACTTCAGTGTGAACAGTAGATATGTGTAGTTTTTGAAGGAAGGTAAATGATGAGAAACTAACAAATGAAGCTTTATTTTAACTTTGGTGCTAACCCTACAATATGTATTATGTATGTGTGATTATAACAAGTATAAAAACGTGTGCCCTGCAAAGTTTTTACTAAATAATGGCTTGACAATTACATTACATTAATCAAAAAATGAACATGGAATTTTCACTTTAAGCTTCCTAAGTACCAAGTTGATTACAACAACAATACCCTGTCCATGAATGTGAGGTATGGGTAAGTACCAAGTTGTTTGTAAAACAAATTTTAGTACTTTATCCATTTCATCTCATAAAGCTTATAAATTACATTCAGAACAATCTAAATAACAAATCCATCAAAGACTAACTAGGTTAGAAGAATGCACCTAGAACTTGAACATTTCGTACTTACTGTTTGACAGATCATCGCAAAAAGTGATCGTGTTTTGTACTCCAGTAGATGAGAACTGTCACTGATACCAACTCCTGACATCCCAAGAACAACGTTACTCCAATTTTTTTTAAAAGTAGATAAGTATATGGAATTTTGGAAGAAAAAAATAATAAAATAAAAATAGAAAATATATTACTTGGTGTATGAGGCTGACACCAAACACAAACAGTTAATTTGTCAAAATGCAGGGCAGGTAAAGCAGCCACTCAATGAGCGTATGTGGCGAGTCTTTATAAGCGAGATGGCCTTGTGTGAAGACTTGGCAACTTGACGAGACTCGGTAGTAGATAATACTGATTCTCTCATTTCTTTAGCCCTTTTTTGAGATGATCGTAATTTATGCATAATTTTATCCATGGATGATGACCGTTTCTTTTCCAATTTCATCTGAACCATATTATAACTCAAATAAGAATCATCTAGAAACCATATGTATCCAACTCAACTTTAAATGTGATATTATTGGTGTCTTGCAGTAAGAAAAAAAAAAAAAGAATGCATGAAGAAAACATGAAAGGAACCTCTAGTTTCCTTATTGCTGCCTCTGCTTTTGCCTTTTGCAGATTCTCCCATGCAGTAATTTTAGCTTCCTCCCTCTTTACACTGGTGAAAGAGGACATGTTTGACATGTTAGCCAACCCGCCCATTTTGCCACAAGCATAGATATATGATAGAAGGAGTTTAAAGTGTGAAGAAACCAGGAAATGGAAGGTATAACATACCTTGAAAGGGTCTTTTTCATCTCTGAAACTTCCCAATCAGCATATCGAATGTCAGAATTTTCATTTTTCGAAATGTCTGACTCTGTACCCGGAGTTTGAGCTCTATTTTTGTTAAAAGATGGAGTTAAAGTGACCAGATCATCTACCTGTACGTCTCTGACTTGTACTTTAGAAGCGTGTATGTGTTGCAAATCAACAGATAGGATTGAAGTTGACAGAGAACTAAAGGTTGTTCTATTTGGAGATGAACAAGGACTACTCTCGTGGCTCATTTGAGTTGCCATATCCCTCCTTGATACATCACGAGAAATGTCGGTACCAGCATCCGTTAAACTGCCAGTTTTATCATCTGTATGGTGATGAAAAGCCAACTAAACACAATCAAGCATCTTCGAAATAACAATGCATAAGATAAAAAAAGATATCTGAGTAAAAATGAATAATGAGTGGCAAAGGCCAATGTAAAACAAACGTGTACAGTCAGGTTTGGCTCCATCGGAACAGGTATTTTTTTAATGTAAAACAAACATGTACGGTCAGGTTTAGCCCCATCAACACTTTTTTAGTAATGAAAATAAACAATCAAATTAAGTAAGAACTATAAAACAGTAAACTGTTAAAATACCAATCTAGTATGATATATATTAAAGTGATTTAGGCAATCCAGTATGATACATTTCAAATTCAGGCATTTAGCATGTTTTTTTATACATCTGATAACACCCTTTATAACTTTTAAGGTGGCCAACACCTTTGATCCGTTTCTTTTAGCTATGATCATAAGAATCTTACCTATTTGACCTGTGGGAGAAAACGTAAAAACCAAGACTAACCATTCAAGTAAATGGGTTAAAATTGCCAAAATACAGAGAGGGACCGTCTAAGCATTATTGATTTACATGTCTAAACATTTTAGTTTCTTAAATCCAGTAAAATAACAGAGAGCATATAAGACTAAATATGTAGATCATAAAAAAGTAGTAAATTGAGACGAGAAAAAGTACAAATTTACCATGATTAATCCGCGACATAGATTGAGTCAGCAACTCAGAACAACCGTGTAAGCTGACTGACCTCATAATACCATGATCCATTAATGTTGATAAGTTGTCATTACTTTCAAACCCATTCTGATATCGAATCGTTGAATTATTATCAACATTTACTGCAGTCAAAGATGGGGATTCAGTGACAACATTCCTCATATTCCCTCTTTGAAAACTAGGCATTGTAGGAGAATACATCGAGTAAAACGCAGACCCATGAGGCCCAAGCGGCCCACTCTTTGCTTTGGGTCGCCTTTGTGGCTCTTGAACCAAAGGCTTTGAAACACCGTCTCCTGCAACTGGACTAATTATCCATCTTTCGGCATCTTCCCATTTCGAGGGCAACGTCCTTCCATTATTATTGTTATTATAACCCATCAACGTAATACGGTTAGCATTCACACTCAAAGGCACACGTTCTGAACTCCAACCTTTCTGACCAACAACGCTCGCAGGCCGATAACTTGGCGTTCCCGGATTTGAAAACATACAGTTTTTCTGGGCTGAATCTGAGCTTTTCATGGCGGCTGCTAATCTCGGGGAAGAACTAGTCACATTCACATTCATCATCTGATTGTTCATATCCATTGATGCTGGTCTTCTCCGGTCAAACTTCCTTAGTAAAATTTCTGATTTTGACTTCCGATTTTGATATTCTAATCAAACAGTTACGATCACATTAGCTACCATATAAATAAAGTACTGTAATAAACATGGCACATTAACTAATGTCAAAATACAACTAGTTTTATTTTACCTTTTTTAGAGAAAGAGCTTCTTGCTGAAAATAAAGATTGATTCTCTCCATCAGTTTCTGCATCATGATACCCTTTTATAGCTGTATTTGATTTAAGTTAAGCCAAATAACTAACTTTTTTAGGTATTAAATTAAATTTCACTTTAATAATTACAGGTAAAAAATTAGGAATAGCACATTATACCTTCTGCTTTTTCCCCCTTTATGTAGGGTCCTCCATTTTTACAAATTATTGTTGAACTCTTGTTTGGATCTGGATCTGAACCCCTAGATGATAAACAACCACGGAAACCTCCTGACAAATTCTGTATATCAAATCATCACAATTTGAACTCTTAAGTTTCAAACCAACCGCCACATAATTTCAAATTATATCATACCCTAAACTCCAAAACTTAACATCAATTAAATCAACCTAACTCTTACATGCACATTAAAATTACATACATTATACATACACATTTCCACTAGAGCCTAAATTTTTTGACTGCAGCTTAGAGCCTAAATTTTTTAATGCCGCTACTGTTAACGATTAATTTGGTAAAATGTGGTACGAGTAGTTACCATAGACATATCAGAGACGAGAGATTCGCGATCGATTACGTCCGAAGAAGATGAACACCGATCAACGCTTGCAGAAGCTGAAGCAGAAGCAGAAGCTGAAGAAGAAAATAAACTGGAATTATCTTGGATTGAATTTGAATGCATAACGGTTTCAGGACTAAAGTCTCTAAAAGCTCCACCGCCGTAGCTTGACCGGAACCGGCGGTTATGTTGATCGAGAAATGCTAGCTCCGGCATTGCATGAGCTTGTAAATTAAATGTTATCTAGAATATGTATTAAATTAATTGCGATGCAGAGAATATTTTAATTTGTGTGTGTGAGATCACAGAGATTTTGTTAGTAGTTTTTTAGGGTTTAGTGTATCATTGGATTTGAACTGTGTTGTGGAGTAATATTAAATTAATTAATTTAATAATTAGAAATTGAAATAAATAAAAAAGAGTGATGGTGGAAGAGAAATGGTGACACGAGGAGGATCGGTAGGGAAAAAGACAAGAAAGACTACGGTTTATTTCGGGGTAATTCACAGCACGGTGACAGAAAAAAGGAATAATTATTTATGTCCCCATATGAATAATCTTGTTTGACCAAAACTTTGACCAGAAACCTTTTGATAATGACGTTTTTCTAATAATGGAGTATTATGTTTTTGCGTAATGAAATGCAACACTACTTGAAAAAATATACGAGTAACTCTCTACCATTACTTATATGTTTATGTTTATGTTTATTGAAAAGAAATATATAGGTAAAACTACATTATTAAAGTCATTGTAGTGTGTATCTACATTCTATGACCTCATTCCTCCAATCTCACGTTTTCATCATTATTAATTTAATTCATCAAACATACGGAGTAGTTGTTAAAGTTTCTTTAAGTTAGTACGCATGTGTGAGTCACATGCATCTTCTTAGGCTCTCGTTTACTATTTCTACATTTACTTAATTATCCTTTATTTTGCAAAAACTTTAGTGGACGTTAAAGGACATGCAACTATGGTATCGAGATTCTTATCTAATCATGAAATTATAGGCAGTGGCGGGAGTATAGTAGACATAGTGGGCACATGCCTCATCTGAATTTTTTGTAAAAATATATATTAAAAAATAAAATTTTAATTTTTGTTACCCATGTTAATAAAATTTTTATTAGATTTGGTCAACCGCCCTATTTATAGTTGAGTTTAAGTTCAACTTCTATTTATAGGTTCAAATTAACTAATGAAAAAAATAATGTTCTTTCGAATAAAAGCTTTAATACGCCTTAATGCTTACATTCCTTCGTGTTTCACTACTTTTTTATATAGATAAAGTGATTACATGCTACTTACGAAAGTATAAAATACACAACAACAGTCAACATTTCAACAAAGAAGTATAATAGCGTGTGAACTACTTTATATTTTATTAATAATGTAACGGGTTACCGATTTATATCATAGTCAAGTAACGGCAACTGAAATTGAATTGGCATTGTTTCGTGGTTATTTATAATTGAATAGCAACAAGTATTTTGATTGAAATGTGGTTATGATCAGGGTCGGTCTCAAGAATTTAGAGACCTAGAACGCGATGGGAAAAAGGGCCCTTAGGCTCTAAGGAATTTTATAAGTTCTTTTTAAAAGAAAAGCTCTCTGAGCATTGCTAGAGTGTTAGTGGACTTTGATTTCTTTTTTTTATGGGATTTTTAATTGTTATTTTTGAGCCTATTGTGTTTCGCTGCTGCTTCAATTATGTTTTCATAGTTCCATGTTTCTTAAATCTCTAATTGTGTCTATACATATAATAAAAATTTGGCTTTTAAAAATCATGAGCCCTGAGCGGTCGATCACCTTGTTCTCCCTCCGGGGTTCCCTTGATTATGATATGTGCAACTAAGGTTTTAAAAGTGTTTGCAAGTGATTTTGAATCTTTTGATGTAAGTATTGTGTTATGGGTAGCATGAGAAATGGGAGGTTTGAATTGTAAGGTAGATATTTGATGTTGTGTTAAATTACATTTCGTAATGGTTTCAGAGATAATTATTGACGAATGCATGTGTTTAGAACCGGGAAAAAGTCACTTTAAGGCTTTTTGAGTCATGTGTCAAATTGGGTCAAAAGCTGATTTTCTAGTACAATGCAAGTGCGTGCCGCGCACTATAACGTGAAACTGAAACATAACATTTTCAAAGGACTTTCAAAGTGCGCACCGCGAACTTATGCAGTAAAAAAAATCAGGT
This sequence comes from Rutidosis leptorrhynchoides, assembly GCF_046630445.1. Lineage (NCBI taxonomy): Eukaryota > Viridiplantae > Streptophyta > Magnoliopsida > Asterales > Asteraceae > Rutidosis > Rutidosis leptorrhynchoides. Next base: position 26,839,076 of record NC_092336.1, read on the forward strand.
CAAGGGCACTTCGTAAAAACTTGAATGGGTGTAAAATAATATTATACAAAAAAGAGGAGGTTGAAAGTGTAAAATCAACAAGTTGAAAAAAAAAATAGAAAAAAAATAGTAAGTTGAAAGTGTAATATCAAAAAGTTATAAAAAAAAAAAAATAAGAGACAGAGAAAGAAGGGGGAGGTTCGAACCCGTACCCATCACTTTATAAAATGGTAACTAAACCAGTCAAGATATTGTTGCATTTATATCAATGTTGAACCTTTATTATTTAAATCTTCACTAAACAGTTTACCAAACAAACTCGCAAAACGACGAGAGTCACCGTAAAGTTACCTAAAGTTATGAATAGTGGTTTATGTTTTAGTACTAAGTATGATATAATATAATACTCCGTATAATATCAATTAACATTATAAATCAAAATGAGGTGGAATTTTTTCTTATGACACATCAATCTCTGTTTCAACTAGAGATGTATCGGGCAGCGTGTTGCGACGGCTAAGTTATGTGTGTTTTTTATTTTGGTTCTAATGAATGTACGTTGCATAAAATGTACTGCGTACATACAGGCAAAAATTTGACGAGGTGTGTGTTGCGGCATGCATCGCTTTGGTAGTTCGATTATGCAGAGAATTCACTAAACCATTTTATAGTCATTTCAGTAAGATAAGGGGACTCCTGGGGTAAACATGTACATTCAATATCATGATAATTATATTGTATGTTAAAAAATAATCTAGGGACCTAAACTTTATATTTAAATCACTTTCATGTTTATTGCTAAAAAACAAATGTTCGTTGGTAATGCTTGGAATCTCCACTTTAAATATAATTCGCCGTGTGTAGTTCATAATATTATTTCGAGTTCAACATAGATGACGGAGAAACGTAATTCAGAGCGAACTAAAGATAAATCCTGTTAAAAATTTTGGTGAGTTTTGTTAAATAGTTTTAATATTAAATTAAAAGCTTATGGTGTATACCCTTTGAAATTATCCTTTAGACCCTCAATTAAATAAAAAGTTATGTTTCAAACCTCCAGTGGTTACTATTTATACCCCTTAAGTAAGTAGCAATTTACATTTTAGATACTTGAATTTTGTTGTCGTTTGATTTACTCGAACGACCAAAATCTTAGTGTGTAAAAGTATATAAGGTAAATGACATCCTAACCATAATAAGGGACTGTTGGTTAGTAGTGGAAACGAGTTAGGTTACCCACGTGTACTGCAGGCGAGATACTTATCGTTTTATAAAAATATATGTTTAGTGTTGAAATATGTAACCGTATCGTGCTTAACAAAATAAATAATAAACCTTATTAGACCTACCAAATCTGCATAATTTAACCAATCAAACTCACAAATTTCAGTTGTTTAAAATGTTTGCACAAAAGAATACCTCGGATCCAACCACATTTTTCTCCAAAGTGATCAAGCATAATATATATCAGTATCAGGTTCGGTCCATGCCAGAAAACAATAAAGGATTATTTAAGGGTCATTTGGGTTTAACTCTCCGGCCCGGTGTACCCAAAATATCCCACTTGGATCAATAAGATCCCATTGAGATCATGATCCGTGTTCTTGATTTTATTGTTCTCGCGATTTGTTTCATTCTAGCTTCACACCACAACATTGAGGAGCTTATGTAGAGGTTTCTTGATTTCGATTTACTTTCCAACAATTCTTGAGAACAATAAGGAGGCATTTTTTATCAATTATATTCATGCACAACACGTGGCATGAATGATTTTAAGCACGTGTCTTCAATCAATAAGAAAAATAATACACTGAGCAAGGATCGTCACAGCCGTCATCTTGTTAGGTGAATAGTTCAATTGATGTAAAAGAAGTTAGTGTTTGTTGTAATAAAAGCATCTTCATCTTCTATGTAACAAACTATCTAATTATACGATTAACTCCTTAGCCATTCCTAATTTCAAGCTATCATATTAGTTGTTCAGTTTGATTTCGATCGTACGTTTATTGAAGTATATACGCCTTTTCATACAAACTCAAAATTCGAATTTTCAACTTGGCCTCAAAGTCAGACCGATCCCACTTGGATCAACTGCAATCCCATTAGGATCATGATCTACGTTCACATCCACGCAAAATATCCCACTTGAATCAATAAGATCCCATTGGGATCATGATCTATGTTCTTGATTTTATTGTTCTCATGATTTGTTTCGTTCTAGCTTCACATCACAACATTGAGGAGCTTATGCAGAGTTTTCTTGATTTTGATTTACTTTCCAACCATTCTTGAGGTCAATAATAAGGAGGCATTTTTTTATCAATTACATTCGTGCACAACACGTGGCATGAATGATTTTAAGCATGTGTCTTCAATCAATAACAAAAATAACAAACTGAGCGAGGATTGTCACAACCGTCATCTAGTTAGGTGAATAGTTCAATCGATGTAATAGAAATTAATTTTTGTTGTAATAAAATTATCTTCCTCTTCTATGTAACAAACTATCCAATTATACGATTAACTCCTTAGCAATTTTTAATTCCAAGCTATCATGTTAGTTGTTCAGTTTGATTCCGATTGTACATCTATTGAAATATATAGGTCTTTTTATACAGAGTATATGTTATCTGCTTATAGTTGTTAAAATCATAATGTTATTTAGTCGATGGATGTCATATGCGTATTCAGAGCGACATATATGGTTTGCAAGTAAGAATATACATATGTGTATTTTTTTTATTTTTTTTTTACATCTTTTGGAATATACAGTCCTCTTCAAACAAAGTATTATTTGTTTTATATTCCATCCGTCTCAAAATAATTGTCTACCTTAGCATATTGGTTTGTTTCAAAAATATTATCCGTTACATTAAATAAGAATAAAATAACTATTTAGTTTCCAATCAAACTCTTTTTATAATTGAAAATATAACATTTAATATCAAAACAAATGTAATGACCCGAAAAATTTCGACTAATTTAAACCAATTCTCTACAGTGATTTAATATTATGTAAACCGGTATATATATATATATTATAAGATGTACAAGTAAAACACTATTTGCTACAGTAAAAAACGACTTTGCTACGGTAGCTACAGTGAAAACGACTTTGCTACAGTGATTTGCTACAGTGAAAACACCTTTGCTACAGTAAACACTGTTTGCTACAGTAAACACTATTTGATGTCGATGAACTAGCAAACAAAAACGGATAAGGCGGCCATGCGATCGCATAGCAAAAACACTGAAAACTCATGCGATCGCATGAGCTACAGTAAATGGAAAAGTAATATAAATATGCCAGTTTGCTCGACGAGTTACATACTTAATTTCTTTTCTACTTCTGTAAACTATAATTATAATTATAATTTATAATTTATAATTTAAGTTTAATAATAATAAAGTATATTCGAGGGTGTTTTAATTCGGGTTTCAAACCGCTTTAAGCTAAGGAAATATTGAGTATTGTTCAGGGTATTGTTCTTGAATCCAAGGCCAACCATACAGTCGTCTACCATCATTAGGTCTGCGCAATTTGCCTACAATATTGAGTCTCAATATTGAACCGTGAGTTTATAGTCTCCCTTTTTAAAACTTTAAATATTTTTGGGCTGAGAATACATGCAATTTATTTTAAACGCAATAAGACACAAGTACAAACTAAATTCTACACTGAGTTAAACCGAAAATCCCTTAGTTTTGGTAACTAGTAGCTGCCAGTACATAGGATATAGACTGGTGGGCGCGAATAGTTGTATATGGATCCATAGGGCTTGACATCCCCGTCTGAGCTAGAGCGCTAGCCTTTTAACGGACGTATGTTATTTGAGTTTAAGACACGTTGGTTTGCGTGTATTAAAACGAATGGGGTAATTATCACTATAGCGTTAAGTTTAGTTACCAGGGTGCTCTGTTATGTAGAATCTATTGATAAACTTTTGATGAAATCCTGTGGTCTATCTTTATATATATTTATACTCGAGCAATTAAACCTATAACTCACCAACATTCGTGGTGACCTTTTTAGCATGTTTTATTCTCAGGTCCTTAGACTGCTTCCGCTGTGATGTGCTTGTTGCCTGCATGGAGTCTCTCATGCTTTGTATAAAGTTTATTGCATTCTAAATAAAACTGCGTTGTGTAATAAATAATTGGACTGTGATGTCAACCTGTAAATTAAAGACTTATGTATTTTGGAGTTTTGCTTATACCTAAGCACTCGCCCACATGTTTATAAATTTCTATGTTTAGAAAGTCACTTATTTTAATGAATGCAATATTTTATCAAAACGTATCATATAGAGGTCAAAACCTCACTGTGGAATCAATGATTAACGTGTCGCGTCAATAGCGATTTTTACGGGTTGTTACAGTTGGTATCCGAGCTTGAGGTTATAGGGAACCAGAATTTGCATTAATGTGTTTAACTGGTAATTGTTAGGATACATTAGTGAGTCTTGACTATGACCATATCTGTTTTTACCGATTTTTGCTTATCATCTTGTCAAAAACATTATATGTGATATATTTATATACTAACGTAATTGTTGTTTCAATTATGTGATAGATGACTTCTTCTAATCCAATCATTTTGTACAACTCGAAATCAGACACTGAATCTATTCTATCCACAACTGAAAAGGGCGTTCCAATACCTATTAAAGAAGAAATTGTGTTAGCTGGGGAATCTCAACTTCAGGTTAACCCAAAGGAGGTCCCAGCTCCACCCAGCTCTAGTTTTCCGGAGCCACAGTATCGTTGGCATGGACCCATGATTCCTGGAATAAACGAGGATCGTCCATTTCTAAACGAACATAGGCATTGGGCCAGATACACCGCCGACGGGCGGGTTGTGAATATTACGCCTGGCAGATTTCGGTTCATGACCACCGGTACATATTCTCGTACACATGATGCAGACAGTTTGTCATCATATTCTCCTACACATGACTCAGATAGTTCGTCATTAGACGAAATCAGTGAGGAGGAGGATTTCGCTAATGAAATAAAAGAAGTCACTAAAGAGAAATTCCAACTTGCTATAGATAACAAAAACAACCACAATAATAAAAAGTCCTTAATTATTAAAAAGGAACAGGACCATTCGGTTCGTCACCACCCTTACCATAGTAAATCCACTGAGGCACCGGGCACCTCAAAACCCCAACCAAAAATAAAATACACTGCTAGAATGTCTGTCGGACCATGTGCACACAAACAATTGGCAGAGAGAACCAAATGGGAAGAAGTTTCTGATAATTCTGAATAAACGACCTCGCAACCATAAATTTTCCATGTGCTATTCTATTGCTTATGTATGCTACTCTATCTTATTATGTAGAATAAGCATATGTAAAATATCGGTATTGTATGGTATTGTATTATTTTGGTTTATTAATAATAAATGCATGGAATGATTATTTGTATTATTACTACTTCTTATTATTATTATTACATAATAACGTAGTAACTCGCTATAATTTTTCATAGTGGAATATTATTAGGATTTTAGTAGTTAATTCCTTGTACTAGCTATTATGTATGAACTTAACGGGTAGGTAATACCCTAGAAATAATTATAAAATGCTAATAAGAAGAAAAGGCTTTTATAATAATTGGTTCATATTATTAATATGCTACGATTAACTATTGACAACTCATTTTACCTATAATATTCTATATGATTAAATTATATCTGTTGTGTTTATTGAAGAAACATGTCTCAAATGTCGGATGCTGAGTTTGAGGAACTAATCGAGAAACGTGTGAATGAAAGAATTGCTGCAGCTGAGGCAGCAAAAGCAACAGCCGAAGCAGCAGCCAAAGCAGCAGACGTAAACACAAACTCACAAAACGGATGCTCATACAAAACTTTTCAAGGATGCAAACCACAGACGTTTAGTGGAACCGAGGGACCAGTCGGTCTAACCCGATGGTTTGAAAAGATGGAGTCCGTTTTCAAAATCAGTAATTGTGCGGACGGAGATAAGTCAAAGTATGCTTCGTGTACGTTGCAAGACGGTGCACTTACTTGGTGGAAAAATTATGCTAAAGCAGAAGGAGTAGATACGGCATATGATATCTCTTGGGAAGAACTGAAAAAGATGCTAATCGAGGAGTACTGTCCTCGAAACGAGATCAGAAAAATGGAATATGAGTTACGTAATCTGAAGGTTTTCGGCGTGAATCTCAATAACTATGAAAAGCGTTTCATGGAACTAGCCTTGTTGTGTCCCGAATTGGTGCCAAACGAGAAACGAAAGATAGAAATGTATATTGACGGTTTATCGATCAATATCAAAGGAAATGTTACATCGTCCAAACCGAATACGATGTAGGAAGCCATGACAATGGCACACCAACTCATGGACCAGATCACAGAGAGTTCGATTAAGGCACCAATTACCGAAGTTAAGACAACTGAAGGAAAGAGGAAATGGGAAGACTATAAGGGCAAAAGTACTCACCTGAAGAAACAAGAAACTTTTAAAGGTAAACAAGATGGGGCAACTGCAAGTCCAAACTATAAGGGACCTCATCCTTTCTGCAAAAGATGTTACACACATCATGCAGGTTATTGCCAAGTGGTCTGTGATAAGTGCAACAAGAAAGGACATGTAGCAAAAGATTGTTATGCCACCGTTTTTGAAGTAAAGACAAAACCGACCGATGTCAAGAAATGTTTTGAATGCGGGAAGTCTGGTCACTTTATAAATCAATGCCCTGATAAGGAGAAGAACAAAGAACCCGCACGTGGGAGGGCATTTAATGTTAGTACCAGTGAAGCACGTGAGGATCCTAATCTTGTCACGGGTACGTTTACCGTTAATAATCAACTAGCTTCTATTATGTTTGATACGGGTGTTGATAGAAGTTATATGTGTAAAGACTTTAGTTCTAAACTAAAATGTGCATCATTGCCTCTAGACGATAAGTATACTATTGAATTAGCTAATGGTAAACTGATAAAAGCCGATAAAATTTGCCATGGTTGCGAAATAAATCTCGCTGGTGAAACCTTCAAAATCAATTTGATACCCGTAGAATTAGGAAGTTTTGACGTAATCGTTGGCATGGACTGGATGTCCAAAACAAGAGCGGAAGTTGTTTGCACTGAGAAAGCAATCCGCATCTCTCGTAAGGATGAAACGTCATTATTGATTTATGGGGAGAAGAGCAACTCAAAGCTGAACTTTATCAGCTGTATGAAGGCCCATAAACTTATAAGAAAAGGTTGTTATACTATTCTGGCACACGTAAAGAAGCTCGATACTAAAGAAAGAAGCATTGATGACATGCCGGTTGTAAGAGAATATCCCGGAGTATTTCCAGAAGAATTACTTGGGCTACCTCCACACAGATGTGTAGAATTCCAGATTGATCTCGTACCAGGAGCCGCACCTGTAGCCCAATCCCCATATAGACTTGCTGATAATGCTAAAAACGAACATATATTTCATAGCATTATTCCTCAAGAAAGACAAGCTTTTAGTTGCAATTGTTCTATTTAAAAGTGATATTCGTTTAAATAATAAAAGGTGAAGACAAAAGACAGATTCGACGAATTGAAGACGCAAACGACCAAAAAAGCTCAAAAGTACAAAATACAATCAAAGAGGTTCCAATTATTGATAAGAAACGTCTTGAAATTACAAGAGTACAAGATTCAAAATGCAAAGTACAAGATATTAAATTGTACGCAAGGACGTTCGAAAATCCGGAACCGGGACATGAGTCAACTCTCAACGCTCGACGCAACGGACTAAAAATTACAAGTCAACTATGCACATAAATATAATATAATATTTAAATAATTCTTATAATTATTTATATATTATATAAATAATAAAAAAAACCGTCGGCAAGAAAGACTCCAAAGTTTGTGAGCTGTAATTTCAAACTCCGCGACTCGCGGAGTTTGAAGGCAAAAAATGCCGCGAGTCGCGGAGTATACCTAAACTCAATTCCCTATAAAGCCAACCGAATTCTGATCATTTTTACACACTCATATATCCATCTCTCAATCTATATCGTAATATATATATTTATAATTTATATTTTAATTTTAATTTTAATTATAATTCTAATAATAAAGGTATGTTAGCGAATGTTGTAAGGGTGTAAGTCGAAATTCTGTCCGTGTAACGCTACGCTATTTTTAATCATTGTAAGTTATGTTCAACCTTTTTAATTTAATGTCTCGTAGCTAAGTTATTAATATGCTTATTTAATCCGAAGTAATCATGATGTTGGGCTAATTACTAAAATTGGGTAATTGGGCTTTGTACCATAATTGGAGTTTGGACAAAAGAACGACACTTGTAGAAATTAGACTATGGTCTATTAATGGGCTTTATATTTGTTTAACTAAATGATAGTTTGTTAATGTTAATATAAAGATTTACAATTGGGCGTCCCTATAAATTACCATATACACTCGATCGGACACGATGGGCGGGGTATTTATATGTACGAATAATCGTTCATTTAACCGAACACGGGAATGGATTGATAGCCACTAGAATAATTAAAACAGGGGTGAAATTATGTACAAGGACATTTGGTATAATTGATAACAAAATATTAAAACCTTGGGTTACACTCAGTCGACATCCTGGTGTAATTATTAAACAAAGTATTAAAATCTTGTTACAGTTTAAGTCCCCAATTAGTTAGAATATTTAACTTCGGGTATAAGGATAATTTGACGAGGATACTCGCACTTTATATTTATGACTGATGGACTGTTATGGACAAAAACCAGACGGACATATTAAATAATCCAGGACAAAGGACAATTAACCCATGGGCATAAAACTAAAATCAACACGTCAACCATCATGATTACGGAAGTTTAAATAAGCATAATTCTTTTATTTCATATTTAATTTCCTTTATTTTATATTTAATTGCACTTCTAATTATCGCATTTTTATTGTTATTGTATTTAATTACACTTTTAATTATCGTACTTTTTAATTATCGCAAGTTTATTTTATCGCACTTTTATTATTCGCAATTTCATTATCATTATTTACTTTACGCTTTAAATTAAGTCTTGTATTTATTTATTATTTTACATTTGGTTTTAACTGCGACTAAAGTTTTAAAATCGACAAACCGGTCATTAAACGGTAAAAACCCCCCTTTATAATAATAATATTACTTATATATATATTTGTATTTTTATAAAAGTAAACTAATATAGCGTTAAGCTTTGTTTAAAAACATTCCCTGTGGAACGAACCGGACTTACTAAAAACTACACTACTGTACGATTAGGTACACTGCCTATAAGTGTTGTAGCAAGGTTTAAGTATATCCATTCTCTAAATAAATAAATATCTTGTGTAAAATTGTGTCGTATTTAATAGTATTTTCTTGTAAAAATTAATAGCTATTTTATATACACCTCGCGAAACATCAAGTTATTTTTGGCGCCGCTGCCTGGGAATCGCTTAAAAGCCGGAAGCGCAACGCTAATATAAAAAAAAAAAAGATTTTTAGTTTACTTTTATTAAAATTCGTTTTTATAAAAATACGTTTTTAATTATTCAAAAATATAAAAAAAACAAAAATATAAGTATTTTTAAGATTTTGTTAAATATTTAAGTTTTGTAAAGTTTCTTTATTTTTAAATAAGTTTTATTTAAGTATTTTGTTTTTTTTAAAAAAAACCGAAAAAAAAAATTTAATATATATAAATCTATTTTTAAGATATTTTTAAAATTATAAAGTAGTTCTATTTTTATTCAAGTTTTTAAAATATAAGTTTTTTATTATATAAATATTTTGATATAAACAGAAAATATAAAAACAGAAAATATAAAATAAAAAAAAAACGTCGAATTAAAAACTGTACCTGAGTTAAATTCTGGAACCCCGCGACTCGCTGAGTTTTCTGCTTCGGGCACCGCAACTCGCGGAGCTACTCTGACACCGACAGAACCCTAATTCAGCATTAATTACGGGTAATTATTAATTATTATTATTATTAACCCTAAATAATAATTATTATTATAATTAGTTTTATTGTAATTAGTTTTACTTTTTATTTAATTTGTTTTATTTAGTTAAATTAGTTTAATTAAATTGTAAAATTAATAGTTTTAATAAATAAATAATATAAAAATAATATTTTTATAAAAATTGTACTTTTTACAACTTTTTGTATATTTTTATATTTTGTCCCTTTTTAATCGTTTTAGCGTAATATTTGTATTTTTCGCTCATATTTAGTTTTAAACTTAGTTTTTGCCATAGTTATTTTTACTTCTAGATTTTTAGGCTTTGCCGTAAAATCCCTTAAGTGCTTTTTCTTTAGACTAAGATTTAGGTGCTTTAGAATTTTGCGACGCCTTTTTAAGTTTTAGTTTCTTTTTAAGTTATTTCCATTTGGGATATAGTTTTTCCTGTAAGCTTTAATATTTTTAGACGACTTTTACCTATGTATCAATTATCATTCCAATTAGTAATCTCAATTTGCGATTATAATTTTAAGTTAGTTGTAGTAATAAGGTTAGGTTAGTCAAGTATTTGTAAGTTTTATAAGTTTCTTTTATTTCTCCGTCACCTTTTATTTTTCAACTATTTTTCTTTTTCGACCTTTTTCGACGAACTCTTTTTCTTTCTTATTTCTCGCTATTCTAGTTTTAGGACATAGATTTTAATTGTACTTCTTATCTAAATTTCTTAAAATTACGAAAATTTATTTTAAGTGGTTAAATTAATAGACATCAAAATTTTCTGGTTCGTAGTAATAGTTGGATTTGTACGTGGACCGGGTTATTGGAGCCAAACAGTCCTCAATTATATTGAGACCAAACGAATCCTGCCCCTCTGCTGCATCTTTTGGCTATTCGAAACGTGGGCAAAATCAGAAAAGTCTATTGATTGGATAACTTATTATAATTTTTCTTTCCTTTTAAAAACTAATAGGATATTCAGTGAATGCACCGAGCAAGACGTTCACCACCTTTTGTACGTTCACCACCTGTAACTAGATCAAGACATTTAGCAAATATAACCGCCATTGATTTTTCTTTAGAATCGTCATCCAGTCGACCAAGTACTCCAGTTCAAATTTCCGATAATCCATTTTTTGAACCCGACCTCACAATTGAGAATTCGGAGAATATTCAGGAATGATTCATAGATCCTGAACCACTAAACTTTCCTTCGGAACCACCAATCATTCAAACAGAGATTGTTGAGGAACGAACCATTAAATCAGAATCCTCTAGTGATTCCGATTCAACAAATTCAATTATGGAGAATCTGGAACCTTTAAGTATGGAAGACCGAATGAGAGCTAAACGCACTGGCCAAGGTCACGCAATTACTCATCCAGACATTAATGCGCCAGATTATGAAATCAAAGGACAAATTCTACACATGGTGACTAATCAATGCCAATTTAGTGGTGCGCCGAAGGAAGATCCAAATGAACATCTACGTACCTTTAATAGGATCTGCACACTATTTAAAATAAGAGAAGTGGAGGATGAACAGATATATCTCATGTTATTTCTCTGGACTTTAAAGGGAGAAGCCAAAGATTGGTTGGAATCGTTACCTGAAGGGGCGATTGATACATGGGATGTTTTAGTTGAAAAATTTCTTAAACAATTCTTTCCGGCATCTAAAGCCGTAAGACTTCAAGCAGAAATTGTTACGTTCACACAGAAGCCGAATGAAACTCTATATGAGGCATGGACTAGATTTGGAAATTTGTTAAGAGGATGTCTGCAACATGGTTTAGACACCTGTCAAATAGTACAAATATTCTACCAAAGATGCGACATCACTACAAGGAAAGACATAGATATAGTAGCTGGTGGTTCTATTATGAAGAAAACCGAAACTGATGCTTACAAAATTATTGATAACACTGCTTCCCACTCACATGAGTGGCACCAAGAAAAAGATATCGTTAGATCATCTAAAGCAGCTAGAGCCGATTCTAGCCATGACTTAGATTCCATTTTCGCAAAGATAGATGCTGTCGAGAGACGAATGGAAAAGATGACTAAAGATATTCACTCAATACGAATTGGTTGTGAGCAGTGTGAAGGACCACATTTGACAAAAGATTGTCTCAGTATTGAATTAACAATGGAACAAAGAGAGAATATTTCATACATAAACCAAAGGCCAGGAAATAATTATCAGAATAATTATCAACCGCCAAGACCAATTTACAATCAAAACCAGAATTATAACAGAAATATTCCATACAACAACCAACAAGGTCCTAGCAATCAATAAGTATCCAATAACACTTACAATCAGCAAAGACCTAATTTTCAAAACAAACACCACAACAAACCGATGATAAAAAGCCGAATTTAGAAGATATGATGACGAAGCTAGTTGAAACTCAAACGCAGTTTTTCACATCTCAAAAACAAACTAATGAACAAAATGCTCAAGCATTTAGAAATCAACAAGCTTCTATTCAAAATCTGGAACAAGAAGTAAGTAACCTAGCAAGGTTAATAGGTGAAAGAAAACCGGAAAGTCTACCTAGTGATACAAATGCTAACCCCCGGAATGAAACAGCTAAAGCTATTACCACAAGAAGTGGTACAACACTTAAACCACCGGAAATACCTGTAACTTCTGATGAAGCTATTCCTACTCCACAAGAACCACAACCTGATCAAGATAAGGAAAAAGAACCGGTAGTTGAAAAGGTTAATGAAGAGAACACAGCTAAGGATAAACCTTATGTTAAACCATACCAACCACCACTTCCTTACCCGAGTAAAATGAAGAAAGAGAAACTTGAAGCCGAGCAATCCAAATTCTTGGATATGTTTAAATAGATAAATGTAAATCTTCCTTTCATTGATGTAATTTCAGGAATGCCTAGATATGCTAAATTCTTGAAAGATCTAATCTCAAATAGAAAGAAAATGGAAGAACTCTCGGCTGTTACTATGAATGCTAATTGTTCAGCAGTGCTGTTGAATAAGATACCAGAAAAACTATCTGATCCAGGAAGTTTCACAATTCCATGTTTTCTGGGTAGTCTTAGTTCAATAGAAGCATTGGCAGACTTAGGTGCTAGTATAAATCTAATGCCGTATTCACTATACGCTAAACTAGACCTTGGAGAATTGAAACCAACCAGAATAAGCATACAACTAGCCGATAGATCAATAAAATATCCTAGAGGGATAATGGAGAACATGCTAGTTAAAGTTGGTACTTTAGTATTTCCAGTAGATTTTGTTGTTTTGAACATGGAAGAAGATTCTCAAGTTCCTCTCATATTAGGAAGACCATTCTTAAACACGGCTAAAGCAATGATAGACGTGTTCGGTAAGAAACTGACCCTAAGTATAGAGGACGAGAGTGTTACCTTTTCAATTGATAGAGCAATGCAACAACCACAATCTGCAGATGATACATGTTATTATATTCAAACTATAGATGCACATGCAGAATTATTAGAAGAATTTCCAGAATTACAAGGAACAGGAGAATGTTCTTTAGGAGAAGGTAATGAACCAATTGATGAAGCTGAAATGTTAGCTACATTTATAGCTAATGGATATGAACCAACAACAGAAGAAATCCAAATGCTAAAAGAAGAAGACAGATATCGATACAAATCATCGATAGAAGAACCTCCGAAATTAGAGTTAAAGCCACTTCCAAACCATTTGGAATACGCTTATTTACATGATGAATCTGAATTACCTGTAATAATATCGTCTTCTCTTACTGAAAATGAGAAATCACAACTCATTTCTGTGTTGAAAGCTCATAAACCAGCCATTGCATGGAAGATTCATGATATTAAAGGAATAAGTCCTTCGTATTGCACACATAAAATCCTTATGGAAGAAGGTCATAAAACGTATGTGCAACGCCAACGAAGACTAAATCCTAATATGCAAGATGTAGTTAAGAAAGAGATTATTAAACTACTAGATGCAGGTTTAATTTATCCAATTTCTGATAGTCCATGGGTAAGCCCAGTTCAATGCGTGCCTAAGAAGGGTGGCATGACTGTCATTACAAATGAGAAAAATGAGCTTATTCCTACTAGGACTGTAACAGGATGGCATGTGTATATTGATTATAGAAAATTAAATGACGCCACCAGAAAAGATCACTTTCCCTTACCTTTCATTGATCAAATGTTGGAAAGATTAGCCGGAAATAGTTACTATTGTTTTCTAGATGGATTTTCCAGATATTTTCAAATTCCAATAGCACCCGAGGACCAAGAGAAAACCACATTCACGTGCCCTTATGGTACTTTTGCTTACAAACGCATGCCATTTGGACTTTGCAACGCCCCTGCAACCTTTCAAAGGTGTATGATGGCGATTTTTCACGACATGATAGAAGAATGCATGGAAGTTTTCATGGATGAATTTTCAGTCTTCGGTGATACATTTGAATCATGTCTAGTTAATCTTGAACGAATGCTTATTAGATGCGAACAATCAAATCTAGTACTTAATTGGGAGAAATGTCATTTCATGGTTAAAGAAGGCATCGTTCTTGGACATAAAATTTCAAAAGAAGGAATTGAAGTGGATAGAGCTAAAGTAGATGTAATTGCTAAACTTCCACATCCCACCAATGTTAGAGGAGTTAGGAGTTTTCTAGGGCATGCCGGTTTTTACCGACGTTTCATAAAAGATTTTTCTAAAATTGCCACTCCTATGAATAAACTCCTAGAAAAGGATGCTCCATTCATCTTTTCAGATGAGTGTATCAAATCTTTTAATATTCTTAAAGAGAAACTCACTAATGCACCGATCATGATAACACCAAATTGGAATCTACCATTTGAACTAATGTGCGATGCAAGTGATTTTGCAATGGGAGCCGTTTTAGGACAAAGGATTGAAAAACGATTTCAACCTATATATTATGCTAGTAAGACGTTACAAGGAGCACAAACGAACTATACAACTACTGAAAAAGAACTCCTTGCTATTGTCTTTGCTTTTGAAAAATTTCGTTCATATCTCGTTCTAGCAAAAACGGTGGTCTATACCGACCATTCTGCTCTTAGATACCTATTTTCAAAACAAGATGCTAAACCAAGATTAATCCGTTGGATCTTACTCTTACAAGAGTTTGATATTGAAATCCGAGATAAAAGAGGAGCAGAAAATCTCGCCGCTGATCATCTTTCTCGTCTTGAAAATCCCGAATTAGAAGTTATAAATGAATCGGCCATACAAGACAACTTTCCTGATGAATATCTATTGAAGATAGATTATAAAGAAATTCCATGGTTTGCAGACTATGCAAACTACTTAGTTTGTGGATTCCTTGAAAAAGGATTATCGTACCAAAGACGAAAGAAATTCTTCAGTGATATAAAACACTATTTTTGAGAAGATCCACATCTGTTTAAAAGTTGTCCTGATGGAATAATACGCCGATGTGTATTTGGAGATGAAGCTAGTAAAATTTTAAACCATTGTCACACAGGACCAACAGGAGGGCATTATGGGCCTCAACTAACAGCAAGAAAAGTTTATGATGCTGGATTCTATTGGCCTACAATTTACAAAGACGCACACCTTCTTTGCAAATCCTGTGATGCTTGTCAAAGGGCCGTAAAAATAAGTCAACGTGATGAAATGCCACAAAATGTCATCCAAGTATGTGAAGTATTTGATATTTGGGGCATTGACTTTATGGGTCCATTTCCAAAATCTCATAATAATCTATATATACTCGTAGCCATTGATTATGTATCTAAATGGGCGGAAGCACAAGCTCTCCCAACTAACGATGCACGAGTTGTAGTCAACTTTTTAAAACGTCTTTTTGCAAGGTTTGGAACACCGAAAGCTTTAATAAGTGATCGGGGTACTCATTTTTGTAATAATCAACTTGAGAAAGTTCTTAAAAGATATGGAGTAACTCATAAAATCTCCACCGCATATCATCCACAAACAAGTGGACAAGTTGAAAATACCAACCGAGCTTTAAAACGTATTCTAGAGAAAACCGTAGGATCAAATCCGAAGGAATGGTCCATTAAATTGGAGGATGCACTCTGGGCTTTTAGAACAGCCTACAAAACTCCAATTGGAACCACACCTTTTAGACTTGTTTATGGAAAAGCATGTCATCTTCCAGTAGAAATTGAACACAAAACATTTTGGGCTTTGAAGACATGTAATCTTGATTTACATGAAGCCGGACGTCTAAGATTAAGTCAACTAAATGAATTAGAAGAATTAAGACATGAAGCATACGAAAATTCGTTAATCTATAAAGAAAGAACGAAGAAATGGCATGATAAAAGAATCAGAAGTTTAAAAGAATTTAAAGAAGGAGACAGAGTTCTTCTTTTCAATTCACGATTCAAGCTATTTCCTGGAAAATTGAAATCAAGATGGTCTGGACCATTCATAGTCAAAAGAGTTTTCCCATACGGAACGATAGAATTAATAAATTCAAATGGGATTGAATTTAAAGTTAATGGTCACAGAGTTAAACATTACATACATGGTCCGATGGAAGTTGACAACGAAGTTAATCACAATTTCGACACCACAGCTAACTAAGTGTGGGGAGAATCAAGTCTTTAAAGGATAATATGTATTTCTGTTAGAGTTAGATTGTCTGTTTTCATTTAGTTCTCGAAAATGGAACCCGAATGGTCTTTCCCTAGCAGACCCTAAAGAACTAGTCTTCTCCCCCCATTCTGAATTTTTATTTTTTTTAGGTTTTTACAAAATGAAGACTGCCTGTGAACTAAACCATGGTCTAATGCTACACGCTTTGATCACTAAACGTAATAATGACACACTACCGAGTGAAATAGTATTAGTAATCAGAGAAAGAATGGACGGAGTTAGAAAAGAATCCAGATGCGAAGATAATAAGTTACAATTTGGTAAAGGAAAATCAAAATCCGCAGCGAAAAGAAGAGCACGACACCTAGAAAGATGTCACAAATGCGGAAAATGGTCACATGGAGGTAAATGTTCAAATAATCAAACCTATTCAAATACCGAATTTGTTACTTTATGCAGAGACGGACCGTTCATATGTTTAGAAGAAAAGACACTGAATGCTCGAGGTTACGCCTATGTAGCTATGGAAAACCAATTAAACCGACTATCTTATGAATGGGATAGATCATATAACTAAGAAATCTATTTCACAGGTAAGTTTGTACAGTTTTTATTTTATTTTTTTTATTTTTTAACCTTTTGATAATAAACGCTAATTTGTTCGCTATAAAGTATTAAATTGGTATTGAATAAAATTAGGTTTGGCGACCGAAATTATTGATATCATTCAAAAATTTATTACATCACTGAGAAATTTAACGTTTATTCTTAAGGTATAAATATCTTTAAACAATCAACCCAAAATATTTCAAAAATTCGTCATGAGTTAAATTAGGTCTTGGAACCGAAATTACTTTACCGAAAAGAGGGGCGCATATTTTTGATAATATTTGATTGATTAAAGTGGGATAAAAAGCCAAAAAGATTTTTAATTTTATTTTTACCATGTTTTTAAAATTAATATATAAATCTTAAATTAATATTGTAAACTTTGTAAAATCAATATATTTATAATTGTAAATATTTGAAAAATTAATATAAGTTTGGTATGAATTTATAATATAAATTTTTAAATTAAGTTTGGTGTGAATTTTTAATTTTTAAAATATGAATTTTTAATTTTATGCATTTCAAATTTTAAGTTTGGTGTGAATTTTTAATATTAATTTTGAATTTTATATTTAAATTGTGTGAATTTAAAAACAAAAATTTACTTTATTTCATTAAGTTAAAAATATGATTTTTAAAATTCGTCGTAAGTTGAAGACTAGGTCTTTGAACCGAAATTGCTTTACCCGAGGGAGGGACGAGAACTTTTATTATCATTATTTTTAATCTTATTAAATTAAAGTATGCCAAAAACATTAAAAAAAACCCAAAAATCTTAGCTTTTAAAACAATCGCTACAAAAAGACAAATTTTAAAATTTTGTCGAAGGACGGACTAGGACATCGATCCGAAACGACCTCATCCTAAATAACAAGGGAAACAAAATTTTAAAATTAATTACTTAATTGTTTTAATTAGTATAAGATATTAAAAATAATAATAATAATAATAATAATAATACAAACTCCGCGAGTGTTTGAAAGGGAAATCCACCGCGACTCGCGGAGGATGGAAAATCCAGAAAAAAAATATATACTGATCGAACTGATCAGTCCCAACACACCAAACACCAAAAACTGCGAAAATACTGCGCGAAAATACCCGAAAAACACCCCCAAAATCACAATTTTTAACCGTTAATCATCAAATCTTTTACTAAAATCATGTTGAGAAGGATGCTATCAAGGAATTACTCAAGAAAAAGGGTAAATTTCTACACCTAAACACCATTTAATCCGAAAATTAGTGTTCTTGAGCAATTTTTGCCCCAATTTGATTTTGATGCTTTTTAGTGTAATTATGCTTAAATTGTTTATGTATTATGCTTGTATAACCTAGATTGATGCTATTTAACATGATTAGAAGCCTTAAACTTCAAATTTTGAGTAATCTAGGGTTTGTGTTCTTGAGCAATTTGGGGCTTTTTGATATAAACAGGTTATGGCCGATTTTTGTCATGAATTGTTGCTAAATTAAGTAGTGTAACATGTTTAGGTAGTTAAATGATCTAAACTTTGAGCCTAAACATGATTTTGAGAATTAAAGTGGACTTTTTCAAGTCTAAAATTCATGAACTTGATTTTTGAGAGATAATGCCATTTGAAACTTGTTTAATTGCTAATAATGATTATTTTGACATGTTATTTGAGTTGAATGCTTATGAACTTGGCGAACATTTTCGTATATGCTTAATTGAAAAAGTGTAGATTTGATAAAAATGTGAAAATGCGCTTAAGTTTGATATAAATTGATCATGTCATTGTAATTATTTTGATTGATGATTTTGCTGACACTAATGCATATTTGGATGCACAAAAAATTGTGTTTGATGTGTTTTGCAGACTGAAAGGGGTGAATCTTCATCCCAAGCTCGCAATGCTCCTGCTGAGAATGCGGAACAACAGGAGGTGGATAGCTACTACAAGCAAGATATACCTCATCCAGTCATGACATTTTCTGATATGCACTTGGAAGATTTGCACCCGAACCTGAGATTTGACAGACTTTGGATAGATTATCCAAAATACCAAAGGGGTTTGCATACTCTTCATTCTAAAGTTGTTGAGGTACCTAGGGTCATAGAATGGGGACCATTAGAAGCTGTAGAATTGGCCGGGCCAATTAGGGAATTACTTGAACAGAGGTATGGTAATTCTACTTTTAATGACTGGGTACGTTTATTCACCATGCGTAGACCTGTATATAAAGTATGGTGTGAAGAATTGTTGTGTAGTAAAGAATTAAATGATCGGGTAGCTAGTTTAATCGATCGATCTTTTATTAGATTTTTGTTAGGAGGTTCGATGCGCCACATGTCTTTACTAGACATGGCTCAGGCTTTACGTATATATACGCCTGAGGAGTTAGCATCTGCCGATTGTAGAGGGTTGATACTAAATGGTAGAAAGATAGATGAAAATTTTGATACACATGGTGTATGGAGTCAAATGACAAGCCATCACCGATTCAAAGGGGGAAATTACTCTTATTTGGATATAGATAGAGCTGAATTAAGAGTAATTCATAGGTTTTTAGCTAATTCGATTACACAAAGAGGTAAGAACAAGGAAAAGGTAAATGAACAGGATTTGTTTTACCATATGTGTATTCGAGACCCACAAAGCGCTGTAAGTATACCTTATTGTGTGGGTTATTATTTATCAGCTATGGTTAGGGGGATGAGACCGCATAGCATAATAGGAGGTGGTATTTTTATTACTTTGATTGCTGAATATCTCGGTGTGGATATAAGTCGGGGGGGATTATTAGTCGAAGAACCAGAACCCCGCGATACTATAGGTTTAAATGTATACCATGGTGCGAAAGTTTTGAAGAGGCGAAATAACGCCGCAGTACAATACCATGGTAGACATCCACAGGTTGAGAGAAACCAACAGCAAGGTAATGTAGGAGGGGAAAATGAAATGCAAGAAATGCAAAGGTTTATAGCTTCACAGGAGTACGAAAATGCTAGACAGAGAGCATTTGAAGATTGGCAAGTTCATCAAAACCAAATCATAGCTCATTGCCAACATATAGGTAGAAACTATATTCCTACTCCAAAACCCATATTCCCTCCCTGGTCTATAGAGATGCAACCACCGTATCCTACGTATAACCCTGCCGAAGCATTCTATAGCACATATGGTTATGCTTGGAACCCCTATTGGTATCAGTATCATCCCTAGTCTACTTAGTTTTATTTATTTTGTAATTTGTAATGTTGATACGTTTAATACTTATGTTAATATTGTAATAGTTTTTATAATTTTCTAACTTTTATTCTTAGATTTTAATAATTTTTGAATGTGGGGTAATATACCAAACTTCAAAAATATGTATATATGTTTGCAGTTTATCTTATGTACACAACAGGGTAAAACAACGCATTTTCAAAGACTGGCATTAAGTTCAGCAAAAGCAACTAATTTTGACGACAAGATGCAAAATATATGTGAAATAACAACAAGACGGAATGAACAAATGATGTGCACCATTTATCATTCAGCAAACAAACGCCAATATATTTGGAAACTTTGGTAAAATTTAATCATTTTCACACAAATCACCCTCAATAATTTAAATCGTTACTGATTTCTTGCAAATGAGGGCATTGCAAGACCTTAAGTGTGGGAAGGGGTTAAATTCTTTCGGATTTTAAAATTTTTACTTTATACACTTGGTTACCATTAGAAATTCTAGTAAAGTAGTAGTTGTATTAGAATCTAGTGCTCTCTGATAATAAAGAACAGCCCTAGTCTTATATACTGACTACCCAATTCTAGTAAAATTTTTCAAAATTTTCAATTAAATGAACTCAAAATCATGTTTATACATATTTATGAACGATAAAACTAGGTTTTAACACCGAAATTATTGTTACCTCGGAAAGGACATAAATTGAGAAACAAACCAAAATGTTAAAATTCATTTAAAATGGAATAAAGGACAATAAAAAGGAAAATAAAAGCCAAGTGTGGGAAAAATTACCAAGTTATCTTAAACATATATCACATATTTTTGTACAAATAACTGAAAATACTTTTGCTTTGGACTAAACTAAAAAGTTTTACCTGATTTACTGTAAGAAAGATGGATCTACACGATGAATCAATTCCATCATTAAAAGGAAGTAAAGTCTTCCGAAAAAGACACGCGCTTCTTGATTTAGGTCATGAAGTTGTCGTCCAGACCAGCTGTAGGTTGACGAAAAATCTAGAAAAGTCATCACTAAAATCAGCAGGAAATCCACGGACCTCAGCATTAAACAGGGTCGCCAAGTGGTCAGATTTATCCTAACCATGAGAAGGATTTATCTCGTAAAATGGGGGGGGGGGGCACCATGCAAATTAGCTGGATAAGACTAATGAATCAGATCCCCAGAAAGGATAATCTCCTTAAAAAGATCAAAAATCAGCTTTTAAGCCTGATATTACTCAATCCTAGAGATTGACCTTAAAGATTGAGAATTACAAACTCATGGAATTCAATGATATCTAAACTCGAGCTTGAACGAGAAAATATTTTGATCAAAATTACAAACCGATTTGTTTTCTGAAAACCCTATTTTCAATGCGTTCATTACCATTGAACGTAAAATCCTAGGAATTCACCTGGAATTCATTAGGTCACCTGAACTAAATCGGGTGTCAACCGTAAGAACGGTGGTTGCATAGTGGTCAAAGACAGGACCTTGTGCCAGACCGAAAAATCATAAGGGTGAGCTTTACTATTGCTCATACCAAGGATAGTAATTGCGTCCGACACGTTATAGACCATAATTAAAAGCATGTCAGGGGACATTGCCTTAACAGTTGCTTGTTCAACGCTTTCCTTTACAACCGGACGGTAGTTTACCGAAAGGTAATATACGGGACAAGTAAACTGGACGTGTTGCTTTCCAAATACAAGGTTAGCAAGTGGGTGACACAAAACCGCAAGTTTTGAGCTAAAATTTTCAAATCTGAAACCCACCAAACCCACAAAAATATTTTGCAAACACCGGTGAAGGGTTATTCCGGAAAACTTATCTAGGGTAAAAACTAGATTTAATTTTCAAAAGATCAAATGTTTTCATAAAGATCCAATTTCCTTAATGGATCTAAATTTTTATAGTCATGTGGGACTGTAAACCATATCGTTACTACCATTGTTTATACCGCCGTATAGAAATCACTGATGTACAAAGTGTGAAGAATAAAGAAGTGATTCTAGTATTTCAAGACGATATTGCTTGAGGACAAGCAACGCTTAAGTGTGGGAATATTTGATAATGCTAAAAACGAACATATATTTCATAGCATTATTCCTCAAGAAAGACAAGCTTTTAGTTGCAATTGTTCTATTTAAAAGTGATATCCGTTTAAATAATAAAAGGTGAAGACAAAAGACAGATTCGACGAATTGAAGACGCAAACGAACAAAAAGCTCAAAAGTACAAAATACAATCAAAGAGGTTCCAATTATTGATAAGAAACGTCTCGAAATTACAAGAGTACAAGATTCAAAACGCAAAGTACAAGATATTAAATTGTACGCAAGGACGTTCGAAAATCCGGAACCGGGACATGAGTCAACTCTCAACGCTCGACGCAACGGACTAAAAATTACAAGTCAACTATGCACATAAATATAATATAATATTTAAATAATTCTTATAATTATTTATATATTATATAAATAATAAAAAAAACCGTCGGCAAGAAAGACTCCAAAGTTTGTGAGCTGTAATTTCAAACTCCACGACTCGCGGAGTTTGAAGGCAAAAAATGCCGCGAGTCGCGGAGTATACCTGAACTCAATTCCCTATAAAGCCAACCGAATTCTGATCATTTTTACACACTCATATATCCATCTCTCTATCTATATCGTAATATATATATTTATAATTTATATTTTAATTTTAATTTTAATTATAATTCTAATAATAAGGGTATGTTAGCGAATGTTGTAAGGGTGTAAGTCGAAATTCTGTCCGTGTAACGCTACGCTATTTTTAATCATTGTAAGTTATGTTCAACCTTTTTAATTTAATGTCTCGTAGCTAAGTTATTATTATGCTTATTTAATCCGAAGTAATCATGATGTTGGGCTAATTACTAAAATTGGGTAATTGGGCTTTGTACCATAATTGGGGTTTGGACAAAAGAACGACACTTGTGGAAATTAGACTATGGTCTATTAATGGGCTTTATATTTGTTTAACTAAATGATAGTTTGTTAATGTTAATATAAAGATTTACAATTGGGCGTCCCTATAAATTACCATATACACTCGATCGGACACGATGGGCGGGGTATTTATATGTACAAATAATCATTCATTTAACTGGACACGGGAATGGATTAATAGCCACTAGAATAATTAAAACAGGGGTGAAATTATGTACAAGGACACTTGGTATAATTGATAACAAAATATTAAAACCTTGGGTTACACTCAGTCGACATCCTGGTGTAATTATTAAACAAAGTATTAAAATCTTGTCACAGTTTAAGTCCCCAATTAGTTGGAATATTTAACTTCGGGTATAAGGATAATTTGACGAGGATACTCGCACTTTATATTTATGACTGATGGACTGTTATGGACAAAAACCAGACGGACATATTAAATAATCCAGGACAAAGGACAATTAACCCATGGGCATAAAACTAAAATCAACACGTCAACCATCATGATTACGGAAGTTTAAATAAGCATAATTCTTTTATTTCATATTTAATTTCCTTTATTTTATATTTAATTGCACTTCTAATTATCGCATTTTTATTGTTATTGTATTTAATTGCACTTTTAATTATCGTACTTTTTAATTATCGCAAGTTTATTTTATCGCACTTTTATTATTCGCAATTTCATTATCGTTATTTACTTTACGCTTTAAATTAAGTCTTGTATTTATTTATTATTTTACATTTGGTTTTAACTGCGACTAAAGTTTTAAAATCGACAAACCGGTCATTAAACGGTAAAAAACCCCCTTTATAATAATAATATTACATATATATATATTTGTATTTTTATAAAAGTAAACTAATATAGCGTTAAGCTTTGTTTAAAAACATTCCCTGTGGAACGAACCGGACTTACTAAAAACTACACTACTGTACGATTAGGTACACTGCCTATAAGTGTTGTAGCAAGGTTTAAGTATATCCATTCTCTAAATAAATAAATATCTTGTGTAAAATTGTATCGTATTTAATAGTATTTTCTTGTAAAAATTAATAGCTATTTTATATACACCTCGCGAAACATCACTTGCACCTTCAGAAATGCAAGAATTACAAGACCAGTTGCAAGAATTATCGGACCGTGGATTTATTCGTCCCAGTTTTTCACCTTGGGGTGCTCCTATTCTGTTCGTCAAGAAGAAGGATGGATCTATGAGAATGTGCATAGATTACCGAGAATTAAACAAATTAACGATCAAGAATCGGTACCCATTACCGAGGATTGATGATTTGTTTGATCAATTGCAAGGATCAAGTGTTTATTCCAAGATTGATCTACGCTCCGGATATCATCAGCTGAGAGTGAAGGAAGAAGATGTTCCTAAAACCGCGTTCAGAACCCGTTACGGTCACTATGAGTTTCTAGTCATGCCTTTTGGATTAACTAATGCTCCAGCAGCATTCATGAATCTAATGAATCGCATCTGTAGACCGTATTTAGACAAATTTGTCATAGTTTTTATCGACGACATATTGATTTACTCGAAGAACAAGGAAGAACATGAGCAACACTTAAGACTGGTACTGGAGGTACTCAAGAAAGAAGAACTGTACGCAAAATTTTTGAAGTGTGATTTCTGGTTACAAGAAGTACAGTTTTTGGGCCATGTTGTCAGTAAACATGGAATTAAAGTTGACCCCGCCAAGATCGAAGCCATTATTAAATGGGAAACACCAAAGACTCCAACATAAATCCGCCAATTCTTAGGTCTTGCTGGTTACTACCGAAGATTCATTCAAGATTTCTCTAGAATCGCCAAACCCTTAACTGCATTGACTCAAAAGGGAAAGAAGTATGATTGGTCCACGGAACAGGAATCCTCATTCCAGTTATTAAAGAAGAAGTTAACGTCTGCACCCATTTTGTCATTACCAGAAAGAAATGATGATTTCGTGATCTATTGTGACGCTTCGCGCTAAGGTTTAGGATGTGTATTAATGCAACGCACAAAAGTTATCGCATATGCCTCACGACAACTAAAAATTCATGAAAAGAACTATACGACGCACGATTTGGAACTTGGAGCAGTAGCTCAAAATATGGAGACGCTATCTATATGGCACCAAGTTTACAGTGTACACCGATCATAAGAGTCTTCAGCATATTTTTGATCAAAAACAACTCAATATGAGGCAACATCACTGGATAGAGTTGTTGAACGATTACGATTGTGAAATCCGTTACCACCCCGGAAAGGCTAATGTTGTAGCTGATGCCCTAAGTCGAAAAAAAAGAGTAAAACCTTTTAGGGTCTGAGCTTTGAACATTACAATTCGTACCGATCTCACAAAGCAAATTCAAGCAGCACAGTTAGAAGCTTTAAAAGAAGAAAATGAAAAAGGCGAAATGAGCAAAGGGTTAGAAAAACAACTTGAAGTAAAAGCCGATGGAACCCTGCATTTTGCTGGTAGGATATGGGTACCAAAACATGGTAACCTAAGGCAACTAGTACTGGATGAAGCACACAAAACGAGGTACTCAATTCACCTGGGAAACGAGAAAATGTACCATAATCTCAAGATCTTCTATTGGTGGCCCAACATGAAAGCCGACGTTGCTACTTATGTTGGAAAGTGCCTGACTTGCGCCAAGGTCAAGGCTGAACATCAGAAACCGTCAGGACTGCTGACACAACCAGAGATTCCTCAATGGAAGTGGGAATGTATTACCATGGATTTTATCACAAAGCTACCGAAAATAGTGGGAGGTTACGACACCATCTGGGTTGTTGTGGATCGTCTCACTAAGTCTGCTCACTTCTTACCGATACGAGAAACTGATAAGATGGAAAAGTTGGCACAAGTTTACATAAAGGAAGTTATTTCTAGATACGGTGTGCCTGTGTCCATCATCTCTGATCGCGACAGCCGATTTACTTCAAGGTTCTGGCAAACTTTACAGAAAGCAATGGGGACACGTTTGGATATGAGTACAGCATATCACCCCCAGACAGATGGCCAAAGTGAAAGAACCATTCAAACCCTATAAGACATGCTAAGGGCATGTGTCATCGATTTCGAAAACGGATGGGATAAACATCTACCACTGGCAGAATTCTCATACAATAACAGTTACCACACGAGCATAAAGGTCGCGCCTTTTGAAGCACTTTATGGCAGAAAGTGCAGGTCTCCCGTATGTTGGACTGAACTAGGGGATAGTCAACTGACAGGTCCTGAGATCATACACGAAACAACTGAGAAGATCGTCCAAATACAAGAGAGACTGAAAACATCTCGAAGTCGCCAAAAGAGTTATGCTGATATAAGAAAAAAACCGCTAGAATTTCAAGTGGGCGACAAAGTCATGTTGAAAGTGTCACCCTGGAAAGGCGTTGTACGATTCGGTAAACAAGGAAAGCTAAGTCCTAGGTACGTAGGACCCTTTGAAATCACCGAAAGAATTGGAGCAGTTGCTTATCGATTAAAGCTATCACAAGAACTTAGTAGTGTTCATGACACATTTAACGTGTCAAATTTAAAGAAATGTTTAGCTGAAGAGGATGTCGTAATTCCTCTTGACGAAATACGAATCAATGATAAACTCCATTTTATCGAAGAACCTGTTGAAATCATGGACTGTGAGGTCAAACAATTAAAACAAAGCAAAATACCGAGAGTTAGGGTTCGTTGGAACGCTAGACGAGGACCCGAGTTTACTTGGGAACGTGAGGAACAAATGAAGCAAAAGTATCCACATTTGTTCACTGATATCGCTCATAAAACAGGTACAACTCAAAATTTCGGGACGAAATTTTCTTTAACGGGGAGGTACTGTAATGACCCGAAAAATTTCGACTAATTTAAACCAATTCTCTACAGTGATTTAATATTATGTAAACCAGTATATATAAATATATATATATATATATATATATATATATATATATATATATATATATTAAGATGTACAAGTAAAACACTATTTGCTACAGTAAAAATGACTTTGCTACAGTGAAACACTATTTGCTACAGTAAAAACGACTTTGCTACGGTAGCTACAGTGAAAACGACTTTGCTACGGTGAATTGCTACAGTGAAAACGACTTTGCTACAGTGAAACGCCTTTGCTACAGTAAACCACCTCTTTTACTTTCACGCTACTGAGTTTCTTTCTTTTTAATAAACATAGATTAGTAATAAATAGAGAACAATGAAGTGATTATGGGATACATCATGGGACGGCTGTTATATTTTAAATCGAATCCAAAGTTCAACCACATGGATTTTTTTCTTTCCTTCTCCACTATCTGTCACTGTATTTATTCTTCATTTAAAAATTCTGTAGGGATGCTAAGTGATGATGATATACCAACATAGATGGTGAGCTGTAAAGTCGAAAGTGGCATTGGTTGTTTCCTTTATAAAACCGAATCTCACAACCCATTTGCTCAACAAGCTTCGCTTACCTAATCCATCACCTACTTGGATTTTTATATTTTATTCACCAAACCGTACCCCACACTTTGATTCTGTTTCACAAATGGCTTGTGGATTTTAATTTGTTTTTATGGCCGACAAAAGCTTTAACAAAGAAACCACTTGTTGTATTCTATTTGATTTTACTTGTGAGCTGTCCCCATTTTTCTGTTTTAAATAAACAAAATCACATCCTGGATGCAGTCGAAACTAATTGAGAGATGTTAGAACATGGACCGAATGGTTTATATAATTTAAGCCGATATTTTTTTTTTATTTTATTTTTTTTCCTGCTGGGTTATTCGCATGCCATATCATTAATACAATTTCCAGCCACTTGATAATCTACCATTTATTACGTTATTATACTCCCTTTTGTAACGGGCCATACACTCATTTCTAGCCGAATTTTTTTTTCCTTTTGTTGTTGGGCCACTGCATGATTATATGTCGGTTGGGCCGAAGTAATTCAATTTGGAGTATTGGGCTGTGTTTTCTTTTGCTACGGACTGAAGCTTGTATTTTATTCTTGGGCCGTGACCCATCTTCCATTTCTGATGGGCTGCGTCGATATATGAAACCCCAAACACCATCCACATAATACTAATGCTTCTGTTTTATGGAAGAGTTATTGATTACAAAGAGTAAATGATGATGATGATAGAATGGTTGTGGTTACAATGATAAGATGAATAAAGATAACGATATAGATTTATGTGTAAGACGTACGGTACAAGAAATCATGAATTATGGTAATACATGAGTAAAGAAGATGATGATGCGTTGATTAGATGATGATAACGATAATGAAATGGTGATAAGGAATGGCGGTTATGATAGTTGATGATAGATTAGATGATGAAATTGATGATGAATGAAGAAGAAGAAATCGATAGTTATATAGGTTATATATTTATTCCGTGGTACCAAAATAGAAATAGAGAAACAGTGGGGCGGTTCAGTGTGTTGTTGGATTAATGGGAGGTCACGGGTTCGAGCCCTGGCTAGGGCAGTTCAATTGTTTTTCTTGATACTTATTCTTCGAAGGTAGTTTTCTATCATTATTATTATTATTATTATTATTATTATTATTATTATTATTATTATTATTATTATTATTATTATTATTATTATTATTATTATTATTATTATAAGTATTATTATTATTGTTATTAATAACATTATTATTTTCATTATTAGTAAAAGTATTAGGGATATTATAGTTATTATTATAATTACTATTATTATTATAAAATAAAACAACTTTTTATTTATTATTATCAATATTATTTTATCAAATAGCTATTAATTAAATAAAACTATATTTACTAGATATAATATAACTATATTAATTTTTATTAAATATTGAATTTTTTTTTATAAAGTATATAAAACAAATATATTTAACTAGGTTATTAATGAAACACAAAATCTATTAAGATAACATTAATAATATATAAATCTGTTCGACTACAACTATAGGTGTTAATATACATTAATGATATAGGTTCGTGAATCCGAGATCAACCCTACACTTGTTAAATGACGTCATATGTATTTTTACTACAAAATACAGTATGGTGAGTTTCATTTGACCTTTTTACTCTTTACATTTTTGGGACTGAGAATACATGCGCAATTTTTATAAATGTTTTACGAAATAGACACAAGTAATCGAAACTACATTATATGGTTGAATTTTCGAAATCGAATATGCCCCTTTTTATTAAGTCTGGTAATCTAAGAATTAGGGAACAGACACCCTAATTAACGCGAACTCTAAAGATAGATTTATCGGGCCCAACAAGCCCCATCCAAAGTACTGGATGCTTTAGTACTTCGAAATTTATATCATGTCCGAAGGAGGATCCCGGAATGATGGGGATATTCTTATATGCATATTGTGAATGTCGGTTACCAGGTGTTCAATCTATATGAATGATATTTTTGTCTCTATGCATGGGACGTATATTTATGAGAAATGGAAATATGAAATCTTGTGGTCTATTAAAATGATGGAAATGATTATTTATGTTAAACTAATGAACTCACCAACCTTTTGGTTGACACTTTAAAGCATGTTTATTCTCAGGTATGAAGAAATCTTCCGCTGTGAAATTGCTCATTTTAAAGATATTACTTGGAGTCATTCATGACATATTTCAAAAGTCGTTGCATTCGAGTCGATGAGTTCATCAAGATTATTATTAAGTCAATTATAGTTAGTGTCACACCCCCAAAATGGACCAGGGGTAATTGTGACCAATCATATCATAACACAGTTGTATAAGCGAGAACGACTCTAAATGAGACGTTTTATTTATTAAATAAACAGCGAAAGCATTATTCAAAGTTTTACATCATAAGAGTACAGTAAATGGAAAATGTCTTAAACAAAATGATAAATATGAATGATGGACTCCATACAAGCAGCAAAGCATACATCAATCATCTAGTAGCAAGTAGCAGCTAGCTCAATCATCACCTGAGACAAAACACGCTTAAAGTGTCAACCAAAAAGGTTGAGTGAAATTCATAGGTTTATAAATAATATCCAAAGTTTTAGACCACAAGATTTAGTTTAAAGTTGATTGATATAGAAATATCAATCTAAAAGTGTTGCTGCATTTTGTAATATCGCTACTAAATAAGTTTACCCTATGACACCTTGTACTGTCAGTGTCGTGGAATCATTATTATGTAACCAAAGACCAACGGTCGAATGGTTAGAGACGTTACTCTCAATAAGCCTACTCACAATAATTAAGTTTGCATTTAAACGTAGCAATTGACGATATTACGGTAGGGATTTAGCATGAATCAAAGCATGACAGCATAGTTAACAATTTAGTACTTGTGTCTAAGCGTAAAACAGTTATAAAGCAAACATGTGTCTCACCCCAAAAGTTATAAAACTGTTATGAAACAGTAAAAAGTGGGGCTATGAAGTTCACCTTAGTAGCACACGAAAGAATTGAACGGAAGGACGTGACCGAGATCTCAACCTAGAGATAGAACGTATGATCAGACATTGCCTAACAGACAATAGTATATAGTACTATATTGATAGTAATGGTTCACTAAAGAATTTCCATTTTCAGAAGGTTACTATTTATGGAAAGTTTCCACTTATAGTAATTTTCCAATTTTAGAAAGTTCGGGTTAATCTTTAGCAAGACGTTGTATAACTTTACTCAAACTTCGTTGCTATCAAATAAGTCAGGAATGACCAGATGTAACCGGGGGCCCAGGATTCTTGACCAGAATCTAAGTCATGGCATTCGAGATCCACAAGCTTACCAATAAATGGCAACCTAGACATCATTCACTTACGACCGTGAGTAGCGATGAAGTTCACATGAATTATACATTATCTTTGATTAACCTTCACTTTAGGTGTATACACACACCGAATTATTAATGTACTTAATAATTATATATGTGATAATATAACCTAAGTTTTATTTAATATTTAGTTATTATACCTTAGTATGTCTTATATATATTAAATATAATTACCTTTAAATAAATACCTAAATTACTTCAAAAATAATAGTGTTTTATTAATCGAACATTATTCAAAAATGTTTAAATAATAAATTAAATATCTAAAAATTACATACATAATTTTTATAGTCTTAGTTAATCATATAGATTAGTAAAAAAAATTTAAGAAAATGTTTTTATTATATTTTTGTATTTATTTTTGTTTTTACCCTTAATGTATTCACAAAATAATTTTAATTCTACATAATTACTAAATAAACCCAAATAATTATTTTTATAATTTTTATAAGTTTCTATCAGTCTAATAACCTATAGAAAAATATTTAAAAAAATATTTTTTTATTATTTTATATTTATTCTTAATTTACCTTCGAATTACATAATCATAGAGTTTAATTATATAATAAATACCAATTCCACCCAAGTAATTATTTTTATAATTTTTTCAGATCTATATAAGTTTTAAAAAATCATAAAAAAATTATATATATTTTATTTTTGGTTAAAAGTATTTATTACGAATTTTACATTAATTTTACATTTAAACACTATATAATTCGTATTTAATTATAAATATTATTCCATAAATTATCAAAATTATTTTTATGCATCATAACACTTATAATACTAATTATAACATATAAACATAATTAATTTCGAATTTTACAAAGAATATACAATAAATATAAATATAAATGACAATATTGAAAAAAATTAATAAAAATAGAAAGTACCTCAAATTTTCTTCAAGGTTTTGAGAGAATAACTTAAGTTTTTATGTTTGGCAAGAAAAAATGAATGAGGAGCCATGTATTTATAGGTAAAAAATGGTTGGTGAAAAGAAAAAAAATAATAAAATAAAGGTGCCAATTTTGACAAAATAATAAAAATATGTTAAAAATGTTTTTAATAAGTTTTTATTTTTGAAAATATTTAGTAAAAATTCATGTGCTCATTATTTAATTTATTAAAAAAAATCTTATTTCTTTTTATTTTTATTTTTTTATAAGCTAAAAATATATATAATGATTAAAATAACTTATCATTTAATTAATAATTATGTTACATATAGTTTTAAATATAATACGCATTAATATTAACTAAAGTTATTTTATATAATTAGTGTAAACTTTAGTTAACAGAACGTGTCAACTAAAAATAAATATTTGATCAACGTCGAATTTAATTATATATTACGTATGGATAACAACTCTATAGTCAAATTAGTCAATTCAGGTATGGAAATATGAGGGTTGTTATAGTACCTACCCGTTAAAAGAAATTTCGTCCCGAAATTTAGTTGTTGCCATTAATCGGTGTTGTTCATACATAGACGAGGATATTTACGTTTTATTTGGTTTTCACGTTCTCAGGTATGCTCGGGGCCTTGCGTGAATTCCAACGGATAGAATATTGTTCTGTTTCAAGAATTAAAATCATACATACCATAATTTCTACAAGTTCTTCTACGAAGTGCATTTTATTATTAATGCGGAGATCATTCAAAATGATGATGTTATACAAGTCATTTCAGTAAATTGGATATATAAAATGTGTTATGAATAATATCGAGCTCATTTAAACCTTGAGCGTTTATGTCACAATGTTAGGGTAGAAAAAACAGAGAGTAGTTCATGAAAATTATAGTCATGAAATTTGATAGAGATCATCATTGTTTACAACAAGAATATTGTAACGATGAATATAAGTTGAAGAATAAAGTTTTATCACTATTGAATAATATGGACAGAACGATTCGATTATAGAAAGAGTATAAACGAAGCTATCGTAAAAGAGTGAATGAGTAAATTAAATGTTCGCCTTAACTTTTGACGTAGTCACGATTGATTTCCGGAATTCAAGGGATTAAAAGAAATCTTCGTAATCTATAAGATTTGATTATCCGGTATTTACGGAATTTTGGGATTTCTTTGATTAAATGCGATGAATTGCCTCGATTGCTGTGTTTGGAAATTTTGCTATAAATTAGCTTCTTCCGTTTCATTATCTTCACCACTTCTATACTTTCTTCCTAGATTCATACTTCCAAAAGATTTGTTAATATGCTCAATCCCGTATTGATATTTGTTATTATATTGACCATATATGCAGTCATGCTTCTTTTTCTTTTACCACCAGAGGAATCTGTTTACTTCTACTATGCTCTTGGGGTTATAGTGTTTTTAATTCTCCCGTGTCTTTATGTTGCTATACGCATTGATATACACGATTTGTAATTTCCGTGTTGTTATCGGGCTTTGTATTTTCCCTTATATGTCAGAGCTCTTTACCTTTTTATTCTGCTCTCGACTCTAAGTTAAGCGAGTAATGGTCCAGAATTTGTAGGTATGATGTTTCGAATGAACCTAATGTTCTAAGCGTAATATCACGATTTGATTTGTTAAATTACCAGAATTACTGAGGATAGAACTATCAAGAATATATGTTCTTGATATGTTCAGAGATTAAGTAGAATGTAAGAGTCGTGTAACATGGCAATTAATGATTATAAAGTCTATGAATCATCATCTTCCATTAAAAATTTAGCATGACTTACTGTAATATAATCACGTTGGCCTGACGTCATTATATTATACTAACTCATGCTTCAATTTCCAACATTTCTTCAAAACATTTATAATTTAAACTTGAATTTTACTGAATATAGAAACTAAAATAGTTTCCTTTATAAAGATATCGCAAAGAGATACTTAATTGTGGACAAGAATCGTTATGAAAATATCTTCGGAAATATAGAAGATATTTATAACGACATTTTGGAATTTCCAAGTTCGAAGGTTGATGAAGAAAAATTTTCCGCAAGCTTTTAACATAACTTCGGAGCAAGATATTCTCTAAAGATTTCATCGGATCCAGAATTACCTGGATTCTTTGAATATAGGGTTTGGTCCTTGTATTTGTCCTTGGTCTCCTCCATGGTTAGCTCAATCCGTTTTTCAGTTCCAAATTTTCTTTTGAGCTTTTCCAACGTACCATTCTTTATTATCAAACTTTTGGCCATTGAGACCATCTACAATTTTGCTGTTTCCTCTGCATTTAATGCAGCCATATTTGATTCATCGGTTATCAATCCGAGATGGTTTCAAGAAATTTCATTTTTAGATGATTAAACGCTGATTGTAATCGTCAACGGTTCTAATGGTTGATGAATAGGCATTGTTGATTTCAAAAGTAATGAACGATAATTTCAGTGGTTTGATGTGATAATTCATCATAGAATACGAATGAATATAATTCATGAATGTAGTGATCTTTAGGAAGATTACACTTGCTAAAGCTTTACTTGGATTCCGATATGTCCAAATCAGAATAGGTAATTAAATTTGTATAAAAATGGTTGTTCTTTAGCGAACGGATACATATATGGATGTAAGTAGTATAGTTACTAATTATTGAATCAGAATTTGAAGAATGTACAATGTAAGATATTGATGTGAGATATAAATATTTCTCGGGTTTTACCTACCCGTTAAAATATTTTCACAATTAATAGTTTATACAAAAGGATTTTTAATTACAATCTTTATGAAGATATACGTTCATATATGTATTCTTCACGTATAATATAGATTTAATGAGTTAATATACTATTAAAATCATTTGATTTGCGGTTGAAGCGAGAATAAATAATCTTCAAAACTTGAGAGATTACATAATCATCGCAGAATCTTTCTTTAATGAAGTTATGAATCAATACTCCATCGTTCATTGTTATTGATATACCTCGGTATATGATGTTGATGCTCGTGGAATTCTTGTGAAATTCACAAGGCACGAATGATGTTTTCTAAAGAGTTTTGAGTACATCGAAAATGAAAGTGTAAAACCAAACATGTATTTGAATAATACACTTAGTTTATTATGAAATGGAGTTTATTGTGATGAAGCAGTGATTAAAGAGGAATGTATATCATAGCATATTAGTGATATGAATTAACCAAGTAGTACATACTATTTAAGATTCACACGTAATAGCTTAATACGAAAAGATTTATTATTGTTCCAAACCATATATATATATATAAAGTATACATATATAATTTTCAGGAAGAATGAGTCAATACATCTTAACTCATTATTACTAATATTCCTTGGTATCTATGGGGCGTATGATGTTGATATCCGAGGTACAGATTATGGTGTTTGTTATTGGTGAAGCTGATGTTGTTGGTGGTGATGCTGTTGGTACTGGTGGTGATGCTGGTTATGCTGCTGGTGCTGCTGCTGGTGCTCGTAGGTTTCGCACCATATTCTCCAGAGCCACTACTCGAGCGCGAAGCTCATTGACTTCTTCTATTATTCCGGGGTGATTGGCGGTTCGGACAAGTGGATGAATAAGATCTAGAATTTTAGATATTAAATATTCGTGACTGGATACCCTGGAAATGAGGGTGAAAATAGTGTTCCGAACGGGTTCGCCGGTAAGTGCTTCAGGTTCTTCACCAAGAGGTGAATTCGGTTGGTGGAAGGGATCACCTTCTTCTTGTCTCCATTGATTAAGTTTACTACGAACCCATCCCCAATTCATCCAAAATAGATGACGACTAATTGGTTGGTTCATTCCGGTTACGCTGCCATTGGAGCTCGAGGAGTTCGAGGAATCATGTGAGAAATCCATATTATCTGATCGGAATAAGGGTTTTTGTTATGAGATGAGTGTTGAATATTGAATGATATATTTGTCTTCTTGATATACGTATATATAGCAAAAAGATTTCCGTAATTTACGGAGGAAATTTAGGAAAAGTGTTAGACAAAGTTTATTAAGATAGATATGATAAGATATAATAAGATATGATGTGTCTATAATCCAATAATAGCAGTATGACGTGTCGAGATCATAAAATGATAAGTATGTAATCTGATAATCTTTCGATTAAAGACTTTCAATTCGTAATGGCCTATTCAGGTCTAGGGGCTTGAGCTATAGGATCCTTTAAATCGGTAATCCAAACCCTTCCATTCTGGAGTTTCGTAGACGCCATCCGTCAAGAAAATTCAATAACGAGAAATAAAAGGTATAAAAGTAATGAATATGAGTAGTGATGACATTATAATGTCTTTGAGATTCTCGATAACTCAATGACATTTTTCGGTTCGCAAACTGATGCATAAAGGCATAAAGCATATAGGTACGTGATATAACAGGGAGTTATATACGTTTGAGTATGAATAGTTACAAATATAGGAGTTTCAAAAATTCATGGATAATATTTCATGTAATACATATGTAATACACAAAACCATGATAAATGACATAGGAATGTCGAGAATGGTGTCGCATTTAAATGTGGTGGCGGAATTGAATAGTACTTAGGAGAATGAGCAGAGTTCTTAGATTGGCTCGGCATTCTAAGATAAGTAAAGTTTCTAAAGTATAGTGTAGCATTTAATAGTTAAAGGCAACAATTAAAGGCACTATGTAGTGACCCGAACTTTTCCATGTTTATATATATTAATTGAGATTGATATTTACATGATTAAATGTTTCCAATATGATTAAGCAATCAAACTTGTTAAGACTTGATTAATTGAAATAGGTTTCATATAGACAATTGACCACCCAAGTTGACCGGTGATTCACGAACGTTAAAACTTGTAAAAACTATATGATGACATATATATGGTTATATATATAGTTAACATGATATTATGATAAGTAAACATATCATTAAGTATATTAACAATGAACTACATATGTAAAAACAAGACTACTAACTTAATGATTTTGAAACGAGACAGATATGTAACGATTATCGTTGTAACGACATTTAATGTATATATATATCATATTAAGAGATATTCGTACATCATAATATCATGATAATATAATAATTTAAAATCTCTTTTGATATTATAAACATTGGGTTAACAACATTTAACAAGATCGTTAACCTAAAGGTTTCAAAACAACATTTACATGTAACGACTAACGATGACTTAACGACTCAGTTAAAGTGTATATACATGTAGTGTTTTAATATGTATTCATACACTTTTGAAAGACTTCAAGACACTTATCAAAATACTTCTACTTAACAAAAATGCTTACAATTACATCCTCGTTCAGTTTCATCAACAATTCTACTCGTATGCACCCGTATTCGTACTCGTACAATACACAACTTTTAGATGTATGTACTATTGGTATATACACTCCAATGATCAGCTCTTAGCAGCCCATGTGAGTCACCTAACACATGTGGGAACCATCATTTGGCAACTAGCATGAAATATCTCATAAAATTACAAAAATATGAGTAATCATTCATGACTTATTTACATGAAAACAAAATTACATATCCTTTATATCTAATCCATACACCAACGACCAAAAACACCTAAAAACACTTTAATTCTTCAATTTTCTTCATCTAATTGATCTCTCTCAAGTTCTATCTTCAAGTTCTAAGTGTTCTTCATAAATTCCAAAAGTTCCAGTTTCATAAAATCAAGAATACTTTCAAGTTTGCTAGCTCACTTCCAATCTTGTAAGGTGATCATCCAACCTCAAGAAATCTTTGTTTCTTACAGTAGGTTATCATTATAATACAAGGTAATAATCATATTCAAACTTTGGTTCAATTTCTATAACTATAACAATCTTATTTCAAGTGATGATCTTACTTGAACTTGTTTTCGTGTCATGATTTTGCTTCAAGAACTTCGAGCCATCCAAGGATCCATTGAAGCTAGATCCATTTTTCTCTTTTCCAGTAGGTTTATCCAAGGAACTTAAGGTAGTAATGATGTTCATAACATCATTCGATTCATACATATAAAGCTATCTTATTCGAAGGTTTAAACTTGTAATCACTAGAACATAGTTTAGTTAATTCTAAACTTGTTAGCAAACAAAAGTTAATCCTTCTAACTTGACTTTTAAAATTAACTAAACACATGTTCTATATCTATATGATATGCTAACTTAATGATTTAAAACCTGAAAACACGAAAAATACCGTAAAACCGGATTTACGCCGTCGTAGTAACACCGCGGGCTGTTTTGGGTTAGTTAATTAAAAACTATGATAAACTTTGATTTAAAAGTTGTTATTCTGAGAAAATGATTTTTATTATGAACATGAAACTATATCCAAAAATTATGGTTAAACTCAAAGTGGAAGTATATTTTCTAAAATGGTCATCTAAACGTCGTTCTTTCGACTGAAATGATTACCTTTACAAAAACGACTTGTATCTTATTTTTCCGACTATAAACCTATACTTTTCTGTTTAGATTCATAAAATAGAGTTCAATATGAAACCATAGCAATTTGATTCACTCAAAACGGATTTAAAATGAAGAAGTTATGGGTAAAACAAGATTGGATAATTTTTCTCATTTTAGCTACGTGAAAATTGGTAACAAATCTATTCCAACCATAACTTAATCAACTTGTATTGTATATTATGTAATTTTGAGATACCATAGACACGTATATAATGTTTCGACCTATCATGTCGACACATCTATATATATTTCGGAACAACCATAGACACTCTATATGTGAATGTTGGAGTTAGCTATACAGGGTTGAGGTTGATTCCAAAATATATATAGTTTGAGTTGTGATCAATACTGAGATACGTATACACTGGGTCGTGGATTGATTCAAGATAATATTTATCGATTTATTTCTGTACATCTAACTGTGGACAACTAGTTGTAGGTTACTAACGAGGACAGCTGACTTAATAAACTTAAAACATCAAAATATATTAAAAGTGTTGTAAATATATTTTAAACATACTTTGATATATATGTATATATTGTTATAGGTTCGTGAATCAACCAGTGGCCAAGTCTTACTTCCCGACGAAGTAAAAATCTGTGAAAGTGAGTTATAGTCCCACTTTTAAAATCTAATATTTTTGGGATGAGAATACATGCAGGTTTTATAAATGATTTACAAAATAGACACAAGTACGTGAAACTACATTCTATGGTTGAATTATCGAAATCGAATATGCCCCTTTTTATTAAGTCTGGTAATCTAAGAATTAGGGAACAGACACCCTAATTGACGCGAATCCTAAAGATAGATCTATCGGGCCCAACAAGCCCCATCCAAAGTACCGGATGCTTTAGTACTTCGAAATTTATATCATATCCGAAGGGTGTCCCGGAATGATGGGGATATTCTTATATATGCATCTTGTTAATGTCGGTTACCAGGTGTTCACCATATGAATGATTTTTATCTCTATGTATGGGATGTGTATTGAAATATGAAATCTTGTGGTCTATTATTATGATTTGATATATATAGGTTAAACCTATAACTCACCAACATTTTTGTTGACGTTTTAAGCATGTTTATTCTCAGGTGATTATTAAGAGCTTCCGCTGTCGCATACTTAAATAAGGATGAGATTTGGAGTCCATGCTTGTATCATATTGTGTAAAAACTGCATTCAAGAAACTTATTTTGTTGTAACATATTTGTATTGTAAACCATTATGTAATGGTCGTGTGTAAACAGGATATTTTAGATTATCATTATTTGATAATCTACGTAAAGCTTTTTAAACCTTTATTGATAAAATAAAGGTTATGGTTTGTTTTAAAATGAATGCAGTCTTTGAAAAACGTCTCATATAGAGGTCAAAACCTCGCAACGAAATCAATTAATATGGAACGTTTTTAATCAATAAGAACGGGACATTTCACACTGTAGTCAAAGGAAGTTGTAGTCCTACATTGCTAAGGTACCTAATTATATAAGGCACACATAAGATGCAATCCTGGTTCTCTACAACAACCTGCTCTGATACCAATCTGTCACACCTCCAAAATGGACCAGGGGTAATTGTGACCAATCATATCATAACACAGTTGTATAAGCGAGAACGACACTAAATGAGACGTTTTATTTATTAAATAAACAGCGAAAGCATTATTCAAAGTTTTACATCATAAGAGTACAGTAAATGGAAAATGTCTTAAACAAAATGATAAATATGAATGATGGACTCCATGCAAGCAGCAAAGCATACATCAATCATCTAGTAGCAAGTAGCAGCTAGCTCAATCATCACCTGAGACAAAACACGCTTAAAGTGTCAACCAAAAAGGTTGAGTGAAATTCATAGGTTTATAAATAATATCCAAAGTTTTAGACCACAAGATTTAGTTTAAAGTTGATTGATATAAAAATATCAATCTAAAAGTGTTGCTACATTTTGTAATATCGCTACTAAACAAGTTTACCCTATGACACCTTGTACTGTCAGTGTCTTGGAATCATTATTATGTAACCAAAGACCAACGGTCGAATGGTTAGAGACGTTACTCGCAATAGGCCTACTCACAATAATTAAGTTTGCATTTAAACGTAGCAATTGACGATATTACGGTAGGGATTTAGCATGAATCAAAGCATGACAGCATAGTTAACAATTTAGTACTTGTGTCTAAGCGTAAAACAGTTATAAAGCAAGCATGTGTCTCACCCCAAAAGTTATAAAACAGTTATGAAACAGTAAAAAGTGGGGCTATGAAGTTCACCTTAGTAGCACACAAAAGAATTGAACGGAAGGACGTGACCGAGATCTCAACCTAGAGATAGAACGTATGATCAGACATTGCCTAACAGACAATAGTATATAGTACTATATTGATAGTAATGGTTCACTAAAGAATTTCCATTTTCAGAAGGTTACTATTTATGGAAAGTTTCCACTTATAGTAATTTTCCAATTTTAGAAAGTTCGGGTTAATCTTTAGCAAGACGTTGTATAACTTTACTCAAACTTCGTTGCTATCAAATAAGTCAGGAATGACCAGATGTAACCGGGGGCCCAGAATTCTTGACCAGAATCTAAGTCATGGCATTCGAGATCCACAAGCTTACCCATAAATGGCAACCTAGACATCATTCACTTACGACCGTGAGTAGCGATGAAGTTCACATGAATTATACATTATCTTTGATTAACCTTCACTTTAGGTGTATACACACACCGAATTATTAATGTACTTAATAATTATATATGTGATAATATAACCTAAGTTTTATTTAATATTTAGTTATTATACCTTAGTATGTCTTATATATATTAAATATAATTACCTTTAAATAAATACCTAAATTACTTCAAAAATAATAGTGTTTTATTAATCGAACATTATTCAAAAATGTTTAAATAATAAATTAAATATCTAAAAATTACATACATAATTTTTATAGTCTTAGTTAATCATATAGATTAGTAGAAAAATTTAAGAAAATGTTTTTATTATATTTTTGTATTTATTTTTGTTTTTACCCTTAATGTATTCACAAAACAATTTTAATTCTACATAATTACTAAATAAACCTAAATAATTATTTTTATAATTTTTATAAGTTTCTATCAGTCTAATAACCTGTAGAAAAATATTTAAAAAAATATTTTTTTATTATTTTATATTTATTCTTAATTTACCTTCGAATTACATAATAATAGAGTTTAATTATATAATAAATACCAATTCGACACAAGTAATTATTTTTATAATTTTTTCAGATCTATATAAGTTTTAAAAACTCAGAAAAAAATTATATATATTTTATTTTTGGTTAAAAGTATTTATTACGAATTTTACATTATTTTTATGTTTAAACACTATATAATTCGTATTTAATTATAAATAATATTCCATAAATTATCAAAAATATTTTTATGCATCATAACACTTATAATACTAATTATAACATATAAACATAATTAATTTTGAATTTTACAAAGAATATACAATAAATATAAATATAAATGACAATATTGAAAAAAATTAATAAAAATAGAAAGTACCTCAATTTTTCTTCAAGGTTTTGAGAGAATAACTTAAGTTTTTGTGTTTGGCAAGAAAAAATGAATGAGGAGCCATGTATTTATAGATAAAAAATGGTTGGTGAAAAGAAAAAAAATAATAAAATAAAGGTGCCAATTTTGACAAAATAATAAAAACATGTTAAAAATGTTTTTAATAAGTTTTTGTTTTTGAAAATATTTAGTCAAAATTCATGGGCTCATTATTTAATTTATTAAAAAAAAATCTTATTTCTTTTTATTTTTATTTTTTTTATAAGCTAAAAATATATATAATGATTAAAATAACTTATCATTTAATTAATAATTATGTTACATATAGTTTTAAATATAATACGCATTAATATTAACTAAAGTTATTTTATATAATTAGTGTAAACTTTAGTTAACAGAACGTGTCAACTAAAAATAAATATTTGATCAACGTCGAATTTAATTATATATTACGTATGGATAACAACCCTATAGTCAAATTAGTCAATTCAGGTATGGAAATATGAGGGTTGTTATAGTTAGATATTATAAAATGGTATGCATGCCGTCAACTTTCGATGTAATGAAATATTGTCTTTTCAAAAACGAATGCAATGTTTGTAAAATGTATCATATAGAGGTCAAGTACCTCGAGATGTAATCTACTGTTGTGAATCAT
Source organism: Rutidosis leptorrhynchoides (assembly GCF_046630445.1). Taxonomy (NCBI): domain Eukaryota; kingdom Viridiplantae; phylum Streptophyta; class Magnoliopsida; order Asterales; family Asteraceae; genus Rutidosis; species Rutidosis leptorrhynchoides. The sequence continues at coordinate 26,881,886 of NC_092336.1, forward strand.
TTATAATTGATATGGACATCGTCCGGATGGATTAGAATGGGTCTTCACAGTTGGTATCAGAGCAGTGGTCTTAGCGAACCAGGTCTTGCATTAGAGTGTCTAACTAGTAGTTGTTTAGATGCATTAGTGAGTCTGGACTTCGACCGTGTCTGCATGTCAAAAGTTTTGCTTATCATTTCTAGTCGGAAATTAGCTGCTTATCATTCTTAGTCTAGACACATCTTACTGTATTGATTGCATGAATAGTGTATAGACAAAAATTTGTATCTTAGCGTATCTGCTAATTCATATCTTAGCATATATGTTATTGTTTCCTTTGCCTGACAGCTTCCGTAGATTCCTCCGTAACTTATGGGATTTTAGTATTATATATGCATATGTAAATTATGTATTACTGGGTACTAATCTACATCCTATAATCTATTTCTTATCGAAAATCCTTCGTCTAATCGTACGAGATGAATCCCTCACCCAGTTCGAGTCCTTCAGATTCCTATAGCTATTCCGATAGTTATTCCGACAGCTATTCCGACATCGAGTTTCACCTAAACTCCGAAAGCTGTGTCACTAGAATGAAAACAACCAATCAGCCATCCCCAATTCATCTGATGGGTTCGTAGTCTATTAAATCAATGGAGACACGAAGAAGGCGATCCTTTCCATCAACCGAATTCACCTCTTGGCGAAGAACCTGAAACAATTACTGGCGAACCTATTCGAGACACCACTTTCTCTCTCATTTCCAGAGTAGCTCGAAACGATTATATTCTATCCACAATTCTAAATCTTATTCATCCGCTCATTCCGTCCGACAATCATCCCGGAATAATAGAAGAAGTCAACGAACTTCGCGCTCGAGTAATCAATTTGGAAAATATGGTGCAAAACGTATCAGCTTCAGCAACATCACCGGCACCAACCGTACCATCAATAACAGCACCAGTACCATCAACAATCCATGCCTCAACATCTCATTCTGTACCTCGAGTATAATCACCGTTCTACGTATCGATCTACATAAATTATCTTCATTCTTCATGGCAATTATGTAATCTCTAAAGTCTTAGAGATTATTTATTCTAGCTCAAACCGAAAATCAAATGAGTTCAATATCATGTTAACTCATTAAATCCATGATTACATCTGAAGAAAATATATATGTATATATGTTTTCATAAAGATTGTAATTAAAAAAATTCTTTTGTACAAAATGTTAATGATGAAAATATTTTAACGGGTAGGTAATACCCGAGGAATATTTAGATTTCACATTAATAAGTTACACTGTATATTCTTCGAATCTGATTCAACAGTCATTTACTATCCTATTTACATCCATAGATATACATATCCGTTCACCGCAGAAAAACCAATTTCATTCAATTTCGTATTTGGATTTTGACCTATCAAAATTCAACAAGTGGCATAATGAAGAAAATATTGGACAAAATAAAATTTGTTAGAAACAAACAAATTAACTATGAGAAATTTTGTTAAGAATTCACGCTAACTGTTCCTAGCTAACTGTTCCTAGCTAACTGTTTACATTTTATTTATCGCAGTTTATTTATCGCAATTTAATTATCGCAATTTTATTTATTGTCATTTAATTTCTGTTATTTACTTTACGCATTTAATTTATCGTCATTTAATTTCTGATATTTATTTTACGCACTTTAAATATCGGGACACGTATACAAGGTTTTGACATATCATATCGACGCATCTATATATATTATTTGGAATCACCATAGACACTCTATATGCAGTAATGATCGAGTTCTCTATACAGGGTTGAGGTTGATTCTACAATAATATATATAGTTTGAGTTGTGATCGAGTCTGAGACATGTACACGGGTCACGATACGTATTAATTAATTCGAATATTATATAGTAAACTATATATGAATTATTATTTGTACACTGCTAACTGTGGACTATCAACATTGGACAATTAAAATGAATTAAAATATTGATTATAACATATAAAACTAAACAATTCTTCAAGTTTGCCACTTGATTTCATCTTAAACCTCAATTGTATCTTGACAATTACAATCTGCATTCAAACCTTTCATGATTCTTGAAAACACCTCAATCGAGAAGATGAACCAACCGCACTTCATCTACAGAAGAAAAGATTGATGCATATAATTATGCACCTGAAAACACTCAGAACTTGAGTAAACGCTTAACATGTTACTGTACTAATTCATTTAGCGTTATTATTACCCAAAATAACTTAATAATTCTTTTCAAGGTAGCTAATTTTGTCACAGCTCCAACAAGTCAACTTCGACTTTTCATTTGAAACAACCTTATTATAACTTTGATATATATGTTGTCTTTTCGCATTCGTTACCAGAGAACCTTTTATATTCCACCATATTACCATCAGCATTTAATCATCTAAAAACACAATTCTCTTGAAACCACTTCGGAATGATAACCGATGATTCAGATATCGTAGCATTAAATGCAGAGAAAAAAAAATTGTAGATGGTCTAAATGGTCAAAAGTTTGATGATAAAGAAGAGAGTGTTGGGAACGCTCGATAGAAAATTTGGTACTGAAAAACAGATTGAACAAACCATGAAGGATACCAAGACCAAATACCAGGACCATACCATATATTCAAAGAATCTAGGTAATTTTGGATCCGATGAAACCTTCAACGAATATCTTGCTCCGTACTCATGTTAAAATCTTGCGTAAAATCTTTCTTCATCAACCATCGAAATTAGAAATCCCAAAATATCATCATAAATATCTTCGATATTTCTGAGGATATTTTCATAACTCTTCTTGTCCGAAATTAGTTACCACTTCGTGCTTCCTGTGTATCATTATATTGGAAACATTCAATAGAAAATTTAGTACCGAAAAGCAGATTATGCGAAACTATGAAGAAAGCCGTTGACAAATCACAAAGAATAAGTTTGACTTCAAAGAATCCAAATGATTCAATGTCTGCTAAAGTATATAGTGAATATCTTGTTCCTTACTCTAAACCCTTGCAGACAATAGTTTCTATCATCCTCTGATCTTAGATATTCCGAGATATTATCGTATCTTTCATTATAAATATCCTTCATATTTTTGGAAATATTTTTATAACTATTCTTATCTGAAATCATTAATCTCTTCGTGCTATCAGTATTACATCATATAGAAACTGTTAGTTTCTATATTCTGTAAACTTTCGAACTTAAAATATGAATGTTATTGAAGTAATGTTGGGAGCTGATGCATGAGTTAGTATAATATAATGACACTTGATCAACGTGATTATATTACAGTAAGTCATGCCGAGTTTCTAATGGGACGTGATGATTCACAGAATCATAACGTCATCACGTGCCATGTTACATAACTCTTTTATTCTATTTAACTTCTGAACATATCAAGAAAGTATATTCTTGATAGTTCTATTTTCAGCGAATCTGGTAATTTGACAAATCAAATCATGCTATTACGTTCCTCCTTATTCAGAACATTAACAGTGTTCATTTTAAAACTTATATCTGCGAATTCTGGACCATTACAAGAGATGCCAAATCACCAGAAGAAGAAACGAAGGGACAAAGCTCTGAAATAGAAATTGGAGTATAAATCGCAGCAAATAGGAGAGGGTATTAACTGGGGATGACAATGATTGTAGGAAACAGAAATAAGGACATTGAAATATAAGGGGAGATATAAAGCCCAATAACAACACGGAAATTACAGACCGTGTATATCAATGTTTATCGCAACATAAAGACACGGGAGAATTAAAAACATTATAATCCCAAGGGCGAAGTAGAAGAAAGCAGATTCCTCTGGTGAAAGTTGGAAAAGGAGAATGATTGTTGCGATAGTAAGGATGAGGACAAGGATCAGAACTGGATTAAGCATTTTCAGAATCTTTTGGATGTATGAAACAAGAATGGAAGTATAGGATTGACGAGAATAATGGAACAAAAGAGTTTAATTTATAATGGAAATATCAGATAGAGTAATCGAAGCTGATCACCTTATTAATTGTAGAGATCCTAATTTCCTTATTTGCCGAAGAAATCAAATCTTTTAGATTTCGAAGATTTTCTTCAAATCTCTTGAATTCCGGAATTCAACCCTCTACGTCAAAAGTTACGACACGCCTTATTTTCTAAATTTAACCATGACTAGTCAAAAGTTATGATAAAACTTGTCTTTCTCAATGCACTATTTAGTGATAACTTCACTCGTACTCTTCAAGTAATCTAACTATCTTATCCATATTACTCAACAGTAATAAAATTCTATTTATTAACTCATATTCGTCATGAAAACATTTTTATTGTTAGCTATGACGACCTTACTCAAATTTCGGGACGAAATTTCTTTAACGGGTAGGTACTGTGATGACCCGAGAATTTCCGATCAAATTTAAACTTGAATTTTATTTGATTTCGACACGATAAGCAAAAGTCTGTAATGTTGAGTCTCGAAAACTTTGGAATAGTTTACATGAATGCAATTGCCCTTTTACCATTCCCGACGATTCACGAACAATTGTTGTAAATAGATATGTGTATATAAATGTAAGTATATGTATATTAATTTGAAATTATAAAATATAATTAACATATAGTTAAATATGTAAATTAAAATACAAAATAATTAATTGTAATTTAAAATGAATCTATATGTATGATTCCTATAAGTATTATGATATGTATATTATAATAAAATTTATAAATATTAACTATTCAATGAAAGTTATTATATATTATATAACTATTAAACATTACATAATTAATAAATTTTACTGTTAATGTAATGAATATAATTATAAGTTTAATTCTAGTTGATATATTATTACTACATTCATTATTATTATTATTACTATTACTATTAATACTAATAATGGTGCTATGAATATATTTAAATATTATTATAATATGAAATTGATACATTTGATATATATATTTTTAATATTATTGTTACTATTGTTGTTATCATTATTATTAACATTATTATTATTATATTTAGAACTTTACTATTAATATTAATATTATATTATTTGTTAATTATCAAAAACTTATGAATTATATAAACACAAATGTATAAATAGATATATACAAATCAGATATACATATAACATACGATTTATACAAAATTATATAAATAAACACAGCTTTTTATATACATATAAACATATAAATAGATATAGATATATACAAATATATATATACAAATATTTACATACAAGAGATTAAATGTATACGTATTCAGTTTCCTTTCACAATTTACTCAATTTGTCCTAACACTGTTAGACTAGTACGAATCAGAATCAAACATGAGAAACAATCCAAATTTTGTTAACTATCAACTTCTCCTTTTCTTTTTCTAATATATTTATGTACTGAGCAAATGATTCTTGTCGATCTTTAATTCCCATATAATTGAGTATTCCACCTGTAAACGAAACCCATCTTCTTATGTCATCACCTCAAATCTCCTGTCTACTCTGTACATGTATAATTATTTATACAAATGGCATAAGTTATCAAACCGCCAATATCACTTTGAAGATCATCACCATAGAACCACCTTGACACTTCAACCGCCACTTGCTACAACCTAAATTAAGCTCGCACCACCTTCCAACACCAACACCTTATTGTTTCTTGTTACAACCATTAAACCATAAACTCATCACCATATTTCATTCTGTTACGTGTAACCACCAAGCATAATCGCCACCCTCGTATTATTTTTTTTCTTCTTATCGAACATCACTAGATCACCATGAAACCACCTCTTTTACTTTCACGCTACTGAGTTTCTTTCTTTTTAATAAACATAGATTAGTAATATATAGAGAACAATGAAGTGATTATGGGATACATCATGGGACGGCTGTTATATTTTAAATCGAATCCAAAGTTCAACCACGTGGATTTTTTTCTTTCCTTCTCCACTATCTGTCACCGTATTTATTCTTCATTTAAAAATTCTGTAGGGATGCTAAGTGATGATGATATACCAACATAGATGGTGAGCTGTAAAGTCGAAAGTGGTATTGGTTGTTTCCTTTATAAAACCGAATCTCACAACCCATTTGCTCAACAAGCTTCGCTTACCTAATCCATCACCTACTTGGATTTTTATATTTTATTCACCAAACCGTGCCCCACACTTTGATTCTGTTTCACGAATGGCTTATGGATTTTAATTTGTCTTTATGGCCGATAAAAGCTTTAACAAAGAAACCACTTGTTGTATTCTATTTGATTTTACTTGTGAGCTGTCCCCATTTTTCTGTTTTAAATAAACAAAATCACATCCTGGATGCAGTCGAAACTAATTGAGAGATGTTAGAACATGGACCGAATGGTTTATATAATTTAAGCCGATATTTTTTTTTTATTTTTTTTTTCCTGCTGGGTTATTCGCATGCCATATCATTAATACAATTTCCAGCCACTTGATAATCTACCATTTATTACGTTATTATACTCCCTTTTGTAACGGGCCATACACTCATTTCTAGCCGAATTTTTTTCCTTTTGTTGTTGGGCCACTGCATGATTATATGTCGGTTGGGCCGAAGTAATTCAATTTGGAGTATTGGGCTGTGTTTTATTTTGCTACGGACTGAAGCTTGTATTTTATTCTTGGGCCGTGACCCATCTTCCATTTCTGATGGGCTGCGTCGATATATGAAACCCCAAACACCATCCACATAATACTAATGCTTCTGTTTTATGGAAGAGTTATTGATTACAAAGAGTAAATGATGATGATGATAGAATGGTTGTGGTTACAATGATAAGATGAATAAAGATAACGATATAGATTTATGTGTAAGACGTACGGTACATGAAATCATGAATTATGATAATACATGAGTAAAGAAGATGATGATGCGTTGATTAGATGATGATAACGATAATGAAATGGTGATAAGGAATGACGGTTATGATAGTTGATGATAGATTAGATGATGAAATTGATGATGAATGAAGAAGAAGAAATCGATAGTTATATAGGTTATATATTTATTCCGTGGTACCAAAATAGAAATAGAGAAACAGTGGGGCGGTTCAGTGTGTTGTTGGATTAATGGGAGGTCGCGGGTTCGAGCCCTGGCTAGGGCAGTTCAATTGTTTTTCTTGATACTTTTTCTTCGAAGGTAGTCTTCTATTATTATTATTATTATTATTATTATTATTATTATTATTATTATTATTATTATTATTATTATTATTATTATTATTATTATTATTATTATTATTATTATTATTATTATTATTATTATTATAAGTATTATTATTATTGTTATTAATAACATTATTATTTTCATTATTAGTAAAAGTATTAGGGATATTATAGTTATTATTATAATTACTATTATTATTATAAAATAAAACAACTTTTTATTTATTATTATCAATATTATTTTATCAAATAGCTATTAATTAAATAAAACTATATTTACTAGATATAATATAACTATATTAATTTTTCTTAAATATTGAATTTTTTTTTATAAAGTATATAAAACAAATATATTTAACTAGGTTATTAATGAAACACAAAATTTATTAAGATAACATTAATAATATATAAATCTGTTCGACTACAACTATAGGTGTTAATATACATTAATGATATAGGTTCGTGAATCCGAGATCAACCCTACACTTGTTAAATGACGTCATATGTATTTTTACTACAAAATACAGTATGGTGAGTTTCATTTGACCTTTTTACTCTTTACATTTTTGGGACTGGGAATACATGCGCAATTTTTATAAATGTTTTACGAAATAGACACAAGTAATCGAAACTACATTATATGGTTGAATTGTCGAAATCGAATATGCCCCTTTTTATTAAGTCTGGTAATCTAAGAATTAGGGAACAGACACCCTAATTAACGCGAACTCTAAAGATAGATCTATCGGGCCCAACAAGCCCCATCCAAAGTACCGGATGCTTTAGTACTTCGAAATTTATATCATGTCCGAAGGAGGATCCCGGAATGATGGGGATATTCTTATATGCATATTGTGAATGTTGGTTACCAGGTGTTCAATCCATATGAATGATATTTTTGTCTCTATGCATGGGACGTATATTTATGAGAAATGGAAATATGAAATTTTGTGGTCTATTAAAATGATGGAAATGATTATTTATGTTAAACTAATGAACTCACCAACCTTTTGGTTGACACTTTAAAGCATGTTTATTCTCAGGTATGAAGAAATCTTCCGCTGTGAAATTGCTCATTTTAAAGATATTACTTGGAGTCATTCATGACATATTTCAAAAGACGTTGCATTCGAGTCGTTGAGTTCATCAAGATTATTATTAAGTCAATTATAGTTAGATATTATAAAATGGTATGCATGCCGTCAACTTTCGATATAATGAAATATTGTCTTTTCAAAAACGAATGCAATGTTTGTAAAATGTATCATATAGAGGTCAAGTACCTCGCCATGTAATCAACTGTTGTGAATCGTTTATAATCGATATGGACTTCGTCCGGATGGATTAGGACGGGTCTTCACAACAAGTACATACTAAATTCTACACTGAGTTAAACCGAAAATCCCTTAGCTTTGGTAACTAGTAGCTACCAGTACATAGGATATGGACTGGTGGGCGCGAATAATTGTATATGAATCCATAGGGCTTGACATCCCCGTCCGAGCTAGAGCGCTAGCCTTTTAACGGACGTATGTTATTTGAGTTTAAGACACGTTGGTTTGCGTGTATTAAAACGAATGGGGTAATTATCATTATAGCATTAAGTTTAGTTACCAGGGTGCTCTGTTACGTAGAATCTATTGATAAACTTTTGATGAAATCTTGTGTTCTATCTTTATATATATTTATGACTCGAGCAATTAAACCTATAACTCACCAACATTCGTGTTGACCTTTTTAGCATGTTTTATTCTCAGGTCCTTAGACTGCTTCCGCTGTGATGTGCTTGTTGCCTGCATGGAGTCTCTCATGCTTTGTATAAAGTTTATTGCATTCTAAATAAAACTGCGTTGTGTAATAAATAATTGGACTGTGATGTCAACCTGTAAATTAAAGACTTATGTATTTTGGAGTTTTGCTTATACCTAAGCACTCGCCCACATGTTTATAACTTTCTATGTTTAGAAAGTCACTTATTTTAATGAATGCAATATTTTATCAAAACGTATCATATATAGGTCAAATCTCACTTTGGAATCAATGATTAACGTGTCGCGTCAATAGCGATTTTGACGGGTCGTTACAACAAATTACTAATAACTTTTTATAATAAGTTATTTTAATTAAAATAATTCATTCAATCAAGGCAATAATAGACAACTCATAAAAATATCTTAAATTTAACAAAAAGTCAACTAATATACTAATTCAGATTCAAAGGGACCGGTAGTTGTTGAAATTATATTGTTATTTGTTTTGTAGTTATGGAAATCATATTTTTTAAATTAGCTTATTGTAATTGAATCTGCATTCAATGTTCATTGATCAAAAATTAGATTAGTTATTATAGGTAATATGCATTCAATGTTCATTAATTAAAAAATAAATTAGTTATTATATTCACATATTGTCAATACTCCGTATAATTACTCATAAAAACAATTTTATTATCATGCGAAGCAATAAAGTTATGCCACAAGTAAGAGTGGCAAAATGTGCAATTCATTTGGACTCCTCCTATATATTCACATATATGTCCTAATAATCTCTCACACTAAAAATCAATTTTCTTTTTATATCTATTTCATTTCACATAAACCTTATATCTTTCGAAATGGAGAACTCATTCATCAAAATTTTGATCTTCTTCTTAGTGTTTATGCTTTACGAATCATATGCAATACGACGCAACAACAATTCCGGTGATGGCTGGAGATGCTCTGACGGGTCTGCTCAGTACGATATAGGTTTAGGACGTTTTGCTGTGGATGAGCACAATAAACAGATGGGTACCTCTTTGGTATACCAAACTAATGTTAAGGCATGTGCTAAAATGGTGAATTCTGGAAGAAATTGGAACATGACAATCAAGGCGCTAGATAATGGTGCGGGAAAAACTTATATGGCTCTTGTTTTTGATATACCCTTGGGAAAAAGAACGTTGTTATCTTTTAGTGGACCTATTTAAATAGTAAAGATAGGTTATGTTTTTAGCTCTACTTTTATAACTAATATATCCTAGTTTATCAGCGTTATAACATACGTAATAATAAGTAGCGTATAATTTTAATGGGATGCTATTGAGAATCAAGTTTATGCCAAAAAAAATTATTAATATATTAACTTGGTTCATGGTAGTTTTTAAAAAAAAAAAAAATAAGTTGTTATCTTCAATGTACAAACAATTAATATACGTCAAAATTATAGTGATAGTTATGATAGTCGTTATTAAAAAATTCATAATATTAATAATATTATAATATATTACTATTATATTATTATTATTGTATAATCGTATGATACGGAACAGTTATAAGACCACCTACTACTAGCACGAAAGGAGGCGTCATTGCGTCAAAATGGCGTGGACATATTTTGATGAAACTAACGCCCATTACATTGGAGTTAGTTTTGAACTTCTGACGAAACATGAGCGTTAATCAAGGACTCGACGAACAAAAATAAGTTGACACCTAATGAAAATTTAACAAATAAATAAAATATACACACCATCTAACGGAATCATATAGACCACCGCATATACAGGATTTGCTTTATACTCCGTAACATATAAAATAAAATATACACCCCATTGCCCTTAACGACGTCCGGTTTTCCCGTCACCGCCTTTAACCACCTTCTTCTCCGGTGAATTTAAGAATAACTGATTACACACGCGGCATAAATTTTCTATTGAATTTTCAACGAATTTACACCTAAACATTCAATCCGTTTCATTCTCTTCATCATCATTTCAATTCATTACGGAATACAAATTTAGCACGTTTCATTTTCATCATCCGATCAGTTTCTTCAAGGTACAACATAATTACGTATGTATCTGTTATTTTATTTCGTAAATGAAGTTATAATTCCGTTGCATTACATATTTTAATTCGACTAATGTTGCGTGAAATCGAATTTAAATTTCTATTTTTAGGGCACAAAATTAAGGAAGTTATCGAGATCATAGATAATATCGAACTTTATCACTCTCTCTGTTGAAAGTTAGACACGAAAAGGGTGTGCTAGTATATAAGGTTAATTATGACAAAAATGTATATTAAGAAATTAATTGTGTTTTTTTTATTAAGATAATCATCATAATAATTGATCCAGCGATACATTAAGGAAGTCAATGAAATAGAAATAAGTAGTGTCATGAAAAATGGTCAATCTTGAAGTACTAATATATGACTTGAGAGTGTACTTAGTTTTCACCACATAGTTCATGTTGAATTCGTACTGAAAATGGGCTCATCATGGATTTAATCATTGGAACATTACATTTCGTGGCTTCTGTCTTTTGTTTCTGATAGTGCTATATACCTTTTGTAAGTGTCCTCATTGGCTGTCGCCTTTCGTGTTAGTACTCGGCTCAAAAAAGGGAAGATATAAAGCTACTATGGTCTTCTTGTAGACATTTGATCAGAAACAACAATAAAAGGAAGCTTTAACAACTTAGCATGTACATGTCCTTTTTGAAATCTACTTAACAAAGACTCGAGTTGACTCCTGCTCAGGAGACGTGTGTTAGTGTCATTTGTGTAGTACGGTTCTACGAGTGGTATCTGATAACCATTGTGTTCCTCTACAGTTACTTGTTGCTATACATTGCAATGTCATCATTGACATATTCAAAGACTGTGGGACAGTTTGTCACGTGCAAAAGTGGTGGCAGATGGCTAATGCGACGCTTACAGAACATTCCTGAACTTCAAAATTGTGTTCAGAATCGATGTTTTAGGAGCACTACATATATTGAAACGTTATTATCTTCCAGTCAGATCGTTAGTTACCTTCATAGGGATGCCAATTTCTTGCAAAACATGCCCTCTTGTGATCTTACCCAAAGAAGAAATTTTCTTGGTTGCGGTGATGGGGATGAAGGAAGTAATGTTTTGTCCAAAGTTCATGAAGAGAAGCGTATCATGGGGTATTACTTATTCCTTTTAAATTATAAATTTGAATATATTGGGGCAACCGCATTTTTTTTTTTTTTTGAACGGCAAGCTTTGCATCAGTATATCATTTATTTCAACGACACTCATCATTTGCACACACACACGCGTTCGGGAGGAAACCCGAATCGCATTACAGGAACCCGATCCTTTAACCTTCCCGAGGGGCAGGCAGGTTTGAATCCTGAATGGATCCGGGAGAAAACCCCCCTGGGGTCAATCTGGATATCCATATTTCAGGCAGATTAATTAATAGGATGGGCAGAGCGAGGCTCGAAACCATGACCTAACCCCCAGCCACAACACACAAGGTGAAAGGGATGCCGTTGAAGCAATGCTTCGTTGGCGGGCAATCGCATATGATTGGGGCAAATGTGTTTACCTTTTTTTAAGGATTTATCCCTATTTCTTATTTCAACTCCCTCATATAAACTTTTTATAGCATATAATTGCTTTTGGAACTTAGATAGTGTACTCCACTTTGGTTCAGGTACTCCCCAGAGCAGTTATTTGCAGTAGTTGCTGCTGTTGACATGTATCAAGATTTTCTTCCTTGGTGTCAACGATCGGATATAATACAACGTCATTCAGATTCAGCTTTTGATGCCGAATTGGAGATTGGTTTTAAATTTCTTGTTGAAAGTTATGTATCTCATGTACAAATGGTAAAACCAAAGTTCATAAAGGTGAGGCTTTTTTAGTTATTCTTGAAGACTCAAACTAGTAGAAATTTTGTTAAAAGTAGACCACGTTTGTTTTAATGGTGTATCACGTAGCCAAGCTACAATAAATACAGAAGTTTAGGGTGTAGATCGTTAATCTAAAGTTTACTTTTACATTGTGAAGATAACTTTATATCGATAAATATGTTGATGAAATTGTTTTTGATTTGTTTTAATTCCAGACAACCTCATCACAAAGCAGCCTTTTTGATCATTTAATAAACATATGGGAGTTCCATCCAGGACCTGTTCCAGGAACATGCGACCTTCATTTCTTTGTGGATTTTAAGTTCCAGTCACCGTTATACTCACAGGTACTCGTCATTTTGCAAACTTTGTAAACATGCTACGAAGGTTTAATAGATTAAAGGTTTCTTTGAGTCATATGGTAAGATTCCGTTGTTGCTCTTCCATTTTATGTGCCTTGTAAAAACAATTCCGTCTCCTTTAAGCATAACATCTATAAAGAACTAGAGGTGGCAAATTTGACCCGTTTTACTTATGAGTGGGGGTCAATTTGGGATGATATATCTTTAACTGGTCAAACGTGTAGGTAAATAATAGCTTAAAAGGAAATAGGTCTAATGGGCTTATAGGGTCAAAAATTTGATAAGTATTAAAAAATTTGGTTTGGGTCCACCCAAGGCATATATTTGGCCTGGATAAAAATTTATCTGCTAGCATTTAACCCGCCCATCTTCTCACTCCTAAATACATTTGAAATGGGCTAAAAGTGTCTATATATCATTCAGCTTTTCAGTTATTATCTTGATTTCCACAATACTAATCCCACTACTTAATAACCTCTTTTAACCTTGCAGTGTTGAGGATACTGCTATTTAGTTCATTATTAGAGATTGTTGACCGTTTACTTATGAGTGGGTTGATTAAACTCACAATGGGTCAAAGCAGTTTGAATTTAAAGAAGATATGTTACAAAGAAACAGGTCCAAATAGTTGTATGAGTTTTACGAGTTGAAAGGAGTCCAAAATATGTCTTTAATCCATAATATCTCGCATGTTACATTTATTCAAAATACTAGATTATTATCATATCTGACTATCTAATAATATAAAAAAGAACTAAAGTTTTCTGAAAAAAATGAACCTTACCTGTTTTGACCTCACAAAGGTTGCCCAAATTTGACCCATATCATGTGATTCTTGTTATACCTGTCCTTACTTCAGTTATAAAGCAACAACATAGTGTAAAACCCAACTAGGATGTGAGAAGAGATATATGGGTATGGTTGTTACCAAGGAGTAATTTCAAGTATTAGTTGATGTTATTATATCTGCACATAATCTCTTTGGAATATAATACTGAGTAACTTAGCTTGTGGGTCATAATGTACAGATGGCATCCATGTTCTTCAAGGAAGTGGTCTCTCGGCTAGTTGGTTCATTCAATGACCGTTGTCGTTTAATATATGGGCCAGGGGTCCCCGTTCGTGAAAAAAACTTTGAACGAAGGGCATGAAACTCTAACTGGTAATCATGTTGCACTAACTACTCCCTGTTACACTAGTTAGTTATCACGAACTCGGAACTTGTAACTAGTCTCTGGATATGCTAAGGAATTCACAATAGAGCAGTTGCCTTCATCCTTTAAAAGATCCTACAGGTAGCAAATTGGGTGGGTCATGTAATGGTTCAAACCGGTACTTTATTGGCACATAACATAACATATTTTTATTTAATATTATTCTTTAATAAATAATTGGTATGTCAAGTATTATGAAAATATTATCTCATCTTATAATTATTATTTTTTCTATTTTTATTTTTATTTTATTGAATAATTATACAAGAGGTTATATGCATTCCAAAGACACTTTGGGTGACTTTTGAGCCGTCAAACTCGTCAAATTTGGTATTGTTAACGGTGCAGGCCACTAGGTTTTGGATTGGAGTATTGACCGTGAATCTAGATCTTGAATACTGGATATTTCATGCTATGGGCAATTATTTTTGGTATTTTTCAACGCCGTTGATTGATTTGAGATTCCGAGGGGATTCTGGATCAAAACCATATCTTTCCAAATATCTTGATCCTGAAAAGTCATAGATGTAAATTGTAAAACACTGCAATGAATTTGGTCTTTTGGACCTTTCAGGAATTGTTACTATGCACAATCATGAACTCATTGCTTCGACCTGAAATTGATGCCCAAGCCTAACCCGCTCATTTTACCACCTGTGAGAAATTCTAGTGACGATTTAAAGCAACATAAACCTACATACAAACGCAAGGTCACACAATACTGTAACTGTCAATCAGTTAATTTATAACATGGTATCTACAACTTGACATGTCAAAAATTTACATGTAAAATGTCGGAATCTAGTTAGTAAAAAAAGTCAAACTTCCTCTCTTTAAACCACCTAAGAAGTAATAACCCTTAAGGTCGAAATGCAAACTAGTCATGTATACATGTAACATGATACAACAAATGATAACAACTACGAATTATCCTTTTTGTGAAAAATCCATTTCCCCGTCGTCATTAACGAAAACATTGGCATAATCACCCTCATCTTCTTCTTCTTCTTATCCTTAAATAAACCTTTTACATCATGTGACGAATCATTTTCGGGCTCACTACTCTTCGTATTAGACTTATTATCACCCGATGCACCCGAGTTATGTGATGATGAATCATGGTTCACCTTTTCACTTGCTTTTCGGCTCAATGCATGAAACGAACCTCCCCAACTCTCACTCTCTTGGTTCGAGTCATTTTCACCCTTTCTTATTTTAAGTTCTTCTTCGAAATTCAACTTACACTCTTTAGCCATTTTTGCCTTTTGTAACGCAACATTCAAAGCTTCCTTTCGTGCAGCCAATTCAGAATTGAGCTGTGTAAGTTTATTCAAACTCTGCATTTCCGAATCTTTAGCTTCATCAATCATAGCCATGGCGTCAGCCACTCGTTTATCACCCGCTTCTTGAGCCTCGTGGGCCCGTTTACTTAAATCATAATATTCCCCTAACGATATCCTGACCCCACCTTTCGGGTCTTCTCTTTTTGACCCACGAGCTGACTCGTGGAGTGCGCTAATGGCTCCCAAGGCCAACTTTTCTTTAGCCCGTGCAGCTTCGATCTTCTTCTGAATTTCATCGAGTCGACTCGATACTGAACTCACTCCTGTTTTCGCTCGCTCAAGTCCTTCTTTCGCCCTTTTTAGCACTAAACTAGCTCCTTCGGCTAACAATTTTGCATTCTCGGTTTCCTCACTTACTTTCTGTAATCGTTTCGGGAGTTCAACGAGCTTTTCTCGAGCTTCTTTTTCTTTTTTTCTAATATTATCGAGCTCTAATCGTGAACGTTGTAAATCCGATTCAAGGTTCACTACGGCCCCCGTTCCTAACCTCATTTGTTTCCTATCATTCGTTAAAACTTGTTTTTCGCTCTCGAGCTCAATTAATAAAGACTTTTCAGCCGATTTCAAACACATAATCTCTTCATTTGTTCTTTCGATAGTATGATTCACTTCAGTGAGGTTCTTTTTCGCTATAGCAACACCCGATTGTATATCTTTTCGTGTAAATTTATCATCATCTACATCTTTTTCACCCATCTTTCCTTGCATATAATTCGCTAACTCGTCTTTCAACTTCCGAAGTTCATTCGAAGCAGTTTCAAGTTTCGACTTCAAATCTTTAGCTACAACAATTCGTTGTTTCATCTTTTCTAATTCTTCTTCGGATCTTTTTAATTCTTGCTCCCAATACAACTCTTCTTGATCATGTTCATTACCTTCTTCAAATCGATGTTCTTAGGCTTCTAAATGTGAAACATGTGTAGACTCGATTGATTCCTTCGTTGTTATAAGTTGAATGGTTAAATTTTCGACTTCTCTTTCATTTTCTTTATCTGTTGAAACAACTTCTTGAGCTTTTTGTAAAGCCGCATCTCTTTCGGATGCTAAAATTCCATAATCTTTACGTGTTTCTTCGAGTTCTTTTTTTGCTGATACGAGTTCTTCGGCTGCTTCCAGGTGTCGAGCTTTGGCTACTTCGAGTTGTGTTTTTGCGGCTACACTTGAATCACCATCAGTGATTCCTTGTTCCAGTTCTTGTACTCGTAATTGGGCTAATTCGGAATCTTGTTTTGCTTGATATTCTTCGGTTTGTGATCTTTCGAGGTTTAGTTTTAATTCTTGGATTAGTCTTTTCGTGCTGTCGAGATCCCGTAAAGCTTGGTCTTTTTCTTTTTTGGCTTCTTCGGACTTTTTTTTGAAAACTGGAATTTCGTCTTGTGCTTTTCCGAGCTCTTGATCTATGAACTTGCGTCTCTACATAAACCAGACAAACTTTAGGGTAAATGAGGGATTATTGAAGGAAACATGTGAAATGGGCTGAATGCTGAAACGGGTCAAAATCATCACCCAAGTGTATTCAACTTAGCTCAGATTATAGTTTTCCACATCATAACTGATATGTTATATTTTGATAAAATACAGTATAATATGAATAAAGGGGTGTTGACAGGTAGGTTCAAACAGCTAGTTCTGACCCAAATCTATTTCAAACTACTATTACTCAACCCGCCCATTTTGCCTCATGTGATCTATACAGTACAACTCTGCAAAGTTTAATCTATGAACGCGTAAAAAGAAGTCGATAACATACCTCATTTGTCTGAGCTTTGTGAGCTTTCCAGTCATTAATGGCACCGAACCTAGAAACAACTTCTTTAACCGATTCAAAAGGTGCAGCTGTATCGATATGAACTTTCGACTCATCCGGTTGTTTATTTGAACCATCTTTATCTACAATTGGAGATGCATTGATATTTTCAACCTTTTTGCGTCCTGAAGAAGCTTCTGGAGTTAAGAACGTATCGACACTACCAACATCAGGTGAAGATTGATAAACGTGGTTTATTTGCGGTGGTATGCTAACGGGTTCTGGGTGACCGTTTGAAAAACTGTTTCTATTATCCCCATGAAGTTTGTCTTCACCCATTCCAGAAAGATCAGACAAGTATATAGATTCAGTTGAGTATCTGCAATAAGTTGATTAATCAGAGCAGTGTACATTTGATTCCATTGAGTACACAAAGTTTTGCAATAATCAGAGTCTACTAGTGACTCCCAAAATATAACAATTAAGAATATTATATGTTCATAACACTTCATTTTAAGAAGCAAATATACTTTTTTTTTTAGAGGCAGAAAATATACTTGTTTTACCTTAAAAGATTTTGGATGTTCATAAGTTTGAAGAGGAAAATGAAATCTATCAAGCTTATGATCCAATTTCCCTCCCCAACTTCCAATAACAAAATTGAAACATAACACGCTATCAACATTAAATTATTAACACAATTAACCAAATCATATGTTAATAATCCACAATTTGTAGATTATACATATAAAATCTTACCAGCAAATTCAGGGAGACAAATCCAGAAAGCTTATTACAAAATCCCTCTGGATTTTGGCCCCCGAAACTCGAATCAACCCACCAGTGCAACAATTTTACATCCAAATCCTCTGTAAAAATATAATGCTTGTATCAAATATACAATAACTTAGAGAAAAAGAGAAAAAAGAAAATTCTATATTAAAATTACCTTTTTCTTGGATGGAAAAGACTCAATTTTTTTTATGAACCTGGAACGGTTCAAATTATATCCCTTTCAAAACGACAAAAAGATAGAATAAATTTGTGTGATTTTGTTTAACACACCAGAATGTAATCTGATAGGCAGAGGCGCAGAGCTGTTTTTCGATACCGTTAATTCATTTTATATAATTATTTTTATCCATTTTTTGATGAAAATTTTAGGGTGAGAGGTTTCCAGCTACTGTTGTTTTACGAGCTAAATATAAATCTATTCCCCCATGCATAAGTTACGTACTTACGTACGTACGTACGTACGTACTCTTTTGTATATTTTTTTTTTCTTTTTTAGAAAATAATATAAATAATAAATAATATAATATAATGTTGCTTGAATTTCAACGTTATGTTTAACTCATATGATAGTAGTCTGACTCTCTTACCGGGAGGTCAGGAGTTCAACTCTCGTGGGGTGCAACATTGCACACAAGATTGCCCCTCAACCATTGAATTCCACTCAAGGGTGCCTTCCGCACATCGTATTGCGAGGGTAGTCGGGGAGGGGGGTTGTTTAACTGCCCATGCCTTTGGATTGGGCCGGGTTTCTTCCTGAGCAGCAGTTAGGGGCGAGTTATGCAACAGCAGCAGATGAACGCGTGTGTGGTTTAAGGAATTTAGGACCCAACAAGACATGTGATTTAAACCAATCACTAAACACACGAATGACAACCGAACTAGCTAAAGCATAACGATAAATAAATGCATAAACGACACAAGGATTTAACGTGGTTATATCCCAACTCCAAACATTAAACCTAGTTCCTTATGGCAGATTCTGATGGTTATTCAGATTAGACGTTTTATGTAATTCTAGTTAGTTTATATTATGTAGTTTATGTCATGTAATTGTTATGTGTTTATGTTATGTGTGTGAAAATCAAGATTTCAGCTACAAATTACTGAAAATTAGAAGTTTTCGAACATGCATATGTGTTCGATTACGGTGAAGTGTGTTTAAACAGGGTATTCGAACAAGATTTTGTTCAAACGCAGTGGCTGTTCGAACACAGTGTATTTTTTTGGGACACGTCAACATATTGGTGTTCGAACAAGTTACACCATGTTAGATCGATTTGACGTTCGAAGTGGTAGTGTATATACGCAAATTTTATTTAAAAAAAAAAAAGATGTATATGGTAATATTTTTTAATTTTTTGGTGTATCTAAACTAATTTTTCTAAAAAATATAGGTATGTTAATCACATTAGACATTGTATATTGGGTGATTTTTTGATTGATGCTCTACAGTTGGTGCCCCGTGTGCGTTGCATAACAATAATCCCTTATCTAAATATTAAAATAACTAAATTTACGCGTTTTTTTCGTTGAACACTACCCCAAAATCTCATGCTGTCCTAGTTATTCCATCTGCAAAGATTCATATCTAAAGTTATTTTTTGGAACTCTATATATATGTTAATTAGTGTTATATAAACCACGCCTCAAATAATTCAACGAATTCATCATATCATAAAATCCAAAATGAAGAACGGTGTACGAGAATTAACAATGGAAGAATTCAAGATATGGTTGATGTCATTTGATGATAATAAAGATGGCAGGATTAGTAGAGATGAGTTACGACTAGCCATCCGATTGAACGGTGGAGGTCGATTCGCTACCTTCAAGGGGTGGCGTGGTGTGAGATCTGCAGATATTAATCACAATGGTTACATTGATTATCACGATCGAGATCGAAAATCTTACTGAGTTTGCATATAAAGTTTTGGGTTTAAGGGTTGTTGGACGTTAAATAGTTACCTGCGAACCAAAACGTGGCGTGTTTGTTTATCCGTTGGTTCGAATAATGTTGTAGATTTGCTTGGTTATTGTAATACGTCCGATATATTGTGTGACACGTGTGTATTCAGAAACATTTGATAAAATCAATAATCGTGAGATGAGATGAACTCATTTATTCATGAGATGACTATGTGAATTACTCCGTAATACTTATAATGTTACAAGATAATGCAGTGTTAAGACTTAAGACTCCGGAGCCAGAGCCCCCATAGGGTCATGGTACTTCGAAAAAAAATCAATTTGTCATTATACTTTAGTGTTCCAGTTTTTTTTTTTTGTCTATCAAGATTGTTGCAAAACATGTGTATCGGCAGCGACATGTTAGCTCTGTGTTAACTTTGTCAACCCATCCAGCGGTCCCCGGTAGCCCACTGGAGCCTGGCGAAACACCATCACCAATTACCCCACAGCATGCCAGGCCCGAGATTCGAACCTGCATTGTTATTGTTGCAATCTTCGCATGCGTGGGACGAAGGGATCATTTGGGCCCGGTAAGAATGGTTTTTGAACCAATTATTTGGAAAATCCTCACCTAGTGGGAATCGAACCCTCACCTCCCCTAAGGTATAAGAATTTATACTTTAGATAACTGTATAAGAATTTATACTTTAGAGTTATTGTATAATGTATAATGTATAATTTAAAAATATTAATTATAACGAATTGTACTATATAAAAGTAAAAATATTGATTATGAAAATAAAGATTTTTAAAAGTTATAATATGTCATTTATAATGGCACAAGTGAAGTAATTTTATAATATATATATATATATATATATATATATATATATATATATATATATATATATATATATATATATATATATATATATGTATGTATGTATATATATGTATGTATGTATATATATATATATATATATGGTTAAATTAACCATATATGTATATATATATATGTATGTATGTATATATATATATATATATGTATATATATAGATATATATATATATATATATATATTTGTATGTATGTATATATATATATGTATGTATGTATATATATATATATATGTATGTATATATATACACGTATATATATATACGTATATATATATATACGTATATATATATATATACGTATATATATATACGTATATATATATATACGTATGTATATATATATATATACGTATATATATATATATATACGTATATATATATATATACGTATATATATATATATACGTATATATATATATATACGTATATATATATATATATATATATATAGTGGACCAATCCATGGATAAGTACTAAATGGGGCACAAACTGGATAAGTAAAATTTCAAATTTTTTTTTATAAAAAAAACGATCCTTTAATATGCAAATAGAAGAAAACGAAAAAATTTTAAAAAGTTTTTGAACAAAATCGTTCGAAAATCGATGATGAATGGTAAACATCGATGATGAATGGTAAAAATTGATGATGAATGGTAAAATTAACCATTCATCTGGTTAATTTATCATTCATTTTTGTTCGCGATGAATGATAAAATTAATCAATGCTAAAAAAAAGCAGATGAATGGTTAATTTAACCATTCATCTGTTTATGATGAATGATAAAAAAAAACAGATGAATGGTTAATTTAACCATTCATCTGGTTTTTTTTAGCATTGATTAATTTTATCATTAATCGTAAACAAGATGAATGATAAATTAACCCGATGAATGGTTAATTTTACCATTCATCATCGATTTTTGAAAGATTTTGAACTTTTTTTTTTTATGAAAAAAATTGATTAGAGGTGCATTTTAATGCAGATTTATGAATATAAAAAAAAATTCAAATTTTTTTATTTTATTTTGCTTATCCGGTTTGTACTCCTTTTAAGCTTATCCATGGATCGTGCCCCTATATATATATATATATATATATATATATATATATATATATATATATATATATATATATATATATATATATATATATATATATATATATATATATATATATATATATATATATATATATATATATATATATATATTTATAGTAGGTTTTAGAGCCCGTGCGTTCACTACTAGAAAATCTGGAATTGGCTACGGATTTACGACGGCCAAAAATTCCATCCCTAAATACCGACGAATTTTTGACGAGTTTCCAACGAACCCACATTTGCGACGGTTTAGCGACGGATTAACTACGGTAACTCGTCCGTCTGTAATCTGTCCCTAAATATAAGTTTTGCAACAGATTACCAACGGATTAGCTACGTCCATAAATCCGTCCGTAATCCGTCCCTAAATATAATGCTTTGGGACGGATTAACAACGGATTTGCTTCGTCCATAAATTCGTCCCTAATCCGTCGATAAAATCATAATATTAGGGACGGATTAGGGATAGATGTTTTTTATAATTAAGGCTTTATCGAGTTTTCGAGCACGAATAAACACGTATAAGTACTAAAATGTCTTGAAATACACTAATACTATCATATATATCATATATACATCAATACATGATACGTTTGTCGCATCTATTCCTTCGATCTTGTGTTTTTGATATAAATTCAATAATCGTTGTTAGTGAATATATGTATACGCCCGTACGAGTGTTTGCATTTATAAGCTACATAGTAATTTTAAAAATGTTTCTTAACTAATATAGATGCATTTAGGAATAAGTGTCTATGCGTTTTCGTCTAAATCGTAATTTTAAAAAATATATAAATATTAGGCCGTCCCTAATCCGTCGGTAAATCAGAATATTAGGGACGGATTTGGGACGGATGTTTTTTATAATTGAGATTTTATCGAGTTTACGAGTACGAATGAACATGTATAAGTACCCAAATGTCTTAGAATACACTTATACTATCAAATATATCATATATACATCAATATGGTATACGTTCGTCGGATGTATACCTTCTATCTAGTGTTTTTATATATAAGTTCCATAATCGCTGTTAATGAATATATGCATACCGGTACGTGTGTTTGCATTTATATGTTATTTAGTATTTTTAAAACATTTGTTAACAAATATAGATGCATTTAGAAATGAGTGTCAATGTGTTTTCGTCTAAATCGTAATTTTAAAAAATATATACATATATGACCGTCCCTAATCCGTCGGTAATTAGGGGCAGATTTGGGACGGATGTTTTTAATAATTGAGATTTTATCGAGTTTACGAGCACGAATAAACACGTATAAGTACCAAAATGTCTTAGAATACACTTTTATTATCAATTATAACATATGTACATCAATTTTTTTTATGCATTTGTCGGATGTATATCTTTGATCTAATGCTTTTATATATAAGTTCCATTAATAGGAAGTTTCATTAATGCAGATAACAACTTTATGACTTATATTATTGTTTTTTTTTTCATAGCAAAAAACATACTCCAATATATTAAAAAAGACCAATTCATCACAGGGCCTAAATGATACAAGAAAAATTAAAAGTGTCATATGAATGCCTTAACACTGGAGTATTATTTTATTGTTATCTTACACTTGGAATGGAATTCTATTCTCCAGAATATGCTAGTCAACTTTATTTATGGAGTAATAAAGATATTTATTTATTTATTAGTCTTTCAAACACTCAAATTCAAACATATTTTGTAAACAAGACCCTCCTATTGGTCCAGTAGTTCACACACAGATTACATATTCATTTATAATCCAACGGATGACATTTATTAATCATTTAATCTGGAGCCTTCACCTTTTTTTCTTTCCATTAGCTGTTACCAACATATATATTTAATATATTATAAATATATACACCATAAATAATACGGAGTACTACTCCAATATCATCATCATCAAAACATTATTTCAGCAGCAAACAAAATCAAATGTCATATTTGTTGTTCTAATTTACCAAGAAACGGGTGTTCAATATCTTTCTACATAATCTAATATGAGATACGTTGCGTACACCGAACATGCTAGAAGAGAGACGGCTACGGCTATTCATTTTGTTTATGCTTTGGAGAGATGAAGCCGTACTTATCTGGTTTGTAAGGTTGGGGTTTAGATTTGAGATGTTGAACTTGTTACGATTTATTGTTGAATTTCAATTGAAGAAACTGTAATCGATTTTAGTTCTTAGTGAATATGAATCTATGAT
The DNA here is from genome assembly GCF_046630445.1 of Rutidosis leptorrhynchoides. Taxonomy (NCBI): domain Eukaryota; kingdom Viridiplantae; phylum Streptophyta; class Magnoliopsida; order Asterales; family Asteraceae; genus Rutidosis; species Rutidosis leptorrhynchoides. The sequence continues at coordinate 26,906,308 of NC_092336.1, forward strand.
TTGCTTATTGAAAGTTATTAATTTTCGTTGATTATGTTATTCAAGCTGTTTGTTGGGATTCAATAATTAATTGGTAATAAAGTTTTATTTTATTAGGTTCCTAAATACTCCGTACTATATTTACAGAACATGGGTCAAGCTAAATGATTTTTTTTCTTTTCATAATTAGCGATGGATTTGGGACAGGGTTCTCCGTCATTAAAAATCCATCGTTAATCTGTCGGTAAAAATCCGTCGAAAATCTGTCGCTAGATTAGTCCGTCGCTAAAAAAGTCCGTCGCTAAAAAAGTCCGTCGCTAATCCGTTTCTAAAGGGTCCGTCGCTAATCCGTCCCTAACCGTCTGTCGCTAATTCGTCGCTAATTCGTCGCTAATTTCGATGCCGTCGCTAAATCCGTCCCTAATTATTACCGAGGGCGATTTTAGGGTCGAGTTCAATCTGTCGGAAATCCGTCGCTAAACACGTTTAGGAACGGATTAGGGACAGATTTTGCCGTCGCTAATTTCAGATTTTCTAGTAGTGGTTCCACGAGTGTGTAAAAAGCTATGTAAAAACTGTAACAGATTATATCATTCAAGTATGTAAATAGCGAAAATAAACAAAACGTTATAATTCAAGTATGGGTAAAATAATCGTGCAAAATTAATTAATTTTTTCAAACAATTATTATTTGTGTTAAAAAGCCCGCGGTGTTGACAAATTTTAAAAGTTTTTTTGAATTTAAGAGCCCGTGGTATTGACAAATTTTAAAAGTGATTTTGAGTGGTGTTAATAACTTAACGTCTACAATTTTTTTTCTTCTCACAATTAATATCTTTTTATTTATATAAAAATTATATTATATATTATGTAATATTTAAAAAATATGACTATTAAAATTTTGTCATGAATATTGCCCTTCATTGTAATTAATCTATTCCATGATTTTCATTTATCTGATGTTTTAGCCACCATATATTTTACGATAGGGTAAACACGGATGACAAATTAAATTAAATATATTATTAATTACGGAGTACTTATAAATTATGAATTCTTTATCAATAATATCAAATATTTTACTAATTTACTAATTTATTAATTAATTAAAATAAATTGATTTCCGTAATTAAAATTTCCCCATATGTTTAAAACATTATAAGATTTACCCATGGATACAGTGATAGAAAAACGGAGTTATTCTTTTTATTTATTACAAAACCTAAAATATATTGTACTCCATAATTAATTTAATAATATATATAATATAGATATATAGATACAAACATCCTAAAATAACTTTTAACCACAATTCACAAAAAACTTTTGGTTTATATATATATGGAGAGGATCCAGTGAGAATTTTTTTAGTGTAAAAACTCTAGGAACTCCAAAAACACTCCAAATACACTGAAATTCGAGCAAAAAAGGTGCACGGGCGAGCAAAAAAATCATAGTCGAGAAAAAAAAAATTGTTCGAATTTCATAATGTAGAACACATTTTTGTTCGACTATCAGCATTTTTGTTCGACTACCCGTGTGTTCTACATTTTTTTGTTCGACTATCAAAAATGTAGAGCACAAAATTGTTCGCCCGCCTTTTTTTTGTTCGAATATCACTTTTTTGTTCGCCCTTGTCCCATTTTTTGTGCGAATTGCTCTTTTTTGTTCACATGTGTCTTATTTTTGCTCGAATTTCCCTTTTTTGCTCGAATTTCATTTTTTTGCTCGAATTTCAGTGAATTTTTTGAAAGGACCCGTTCATACCGATTATAAACGATTCACAATAGTTGATTTCATTGCGAGGTACTTGACCTCTATATGATACATTTTACAAACATTGCATTCGTTTTTAAAAGACAAACTTTCATTACATCGAAAGTTGACGGCATGCATATCATTTCATAATACATCCAATTATAAATGACTTAGTAATAATCTTGATGAACTCGATGACTCGAATGCAACGTCTTTTGAAATATGTCATGAATGACTCCAAGTAATATCTCTAATATGAGCAAATACACAGCGGAAGATTTCTTTCATACCTGAGAATAAACATGCTTTCAAGTGTCAACCAAAAGGTTGGTGAGTTCATAGGTTTATCGTAAACAATAAAATTCATCATTTTAATAGACCGCAAGATTTAAATACAGTACACCTATCTCGTGAACGAAACCATTTTTCATAATGCTTAGCAGAGTAGGTTCGTATCCTTTTCTCCCCTGTAGTTTGCCTAGCGATTTTTAAATAATCGTGCACATATCTCGTGCACAAAACTAATACACATAACCTGTGTATAAAAGTCATTCATACGAACTACAAACACCTGGTAATCGACCTTAACAAAATGCATCTAGAATATCCCCCGCATACCGGCATTTCGCACGGTCATGCAAAAAGCATACAAACATGCCACTCTTTTAAATATGATGGTTGTGTACACCTCACAAAACAGATCATATCTTTTAAAGCTGGCGGTTGTATACCTATTTCGAAGTACTAAAGCAGTTCAAATTCTCTGACTGGGGATTGTTAGTGCCCATAGATCTATCTTTAGGATTCGCGTCAATTTGGGGCTCGGTTCCCAAATTCTCAGATTACCAGACTAAAAGGGGTGATATCCGGTGTACTCATAACTCATTCGTAGAATGTTTTTAAGTACTTGTGTCTATTTCATCAAACATTTATAAAAGCATTTCATGTATTCGCAGTTCAAAATATATTTCAAAAGCATTTAATAAAGCAGATATAAAAATAGCGCATGTATTCTCAGTCTCAAAAATGTAAAGAGTAAAAGGCAATCAAATGAACTCACTATACTGTATTTCGTAGTAAAAATACATATGACGTCATCGAACAAGTGTAAGGTTGGCCTCAGATTCACGAACCTATATCATTTGTATATTTATTAATATACATAGTTGTAATGGAACAAATATAGATTTATTAATTATATCCTTTTTATATTGATAATATATATATGTTTCTTATATTCATTTTGTATTTAAAAATATATTAAATTTTTGTTATGTTATGTGTATTAAATATATCATTTGTATATTAATAATTAATAATAGTAGTTATAATAAGACCAAAATAATATTAATAGTGGAAAAATGATTATAATACTTAATATTATTAATAAGATAGTAATGTTAATGATTCTATTAATGATAATAATAATAATGTTATTAATAATAATAAATGTAAAAATATTACTTTTATTATTAATGATAGCTTTAATAATAACGATTTACTAATAATAATAATAATAATAATAATAATAATAATAATAATAATAATAATAATAATAATAATAATAACTTTAAAAATAATGATAATGTTAATAATAATAATGATATTGTTAATAATGATATTTTTATAATAATAATAATAATAATACTACTAGTTACAAAAGTGATACTAATACTAATATTAATGAAATTTGTGATAACTTATATTATTTTCATACTAATAATAATCATAATTCTTAATGATAACAATAATAACACTTATACTAATAATAATAGAAATCTTATTAATAATGATAATATTAATAATTATACTACTTAAGATTAATACTTATAATGATAATAATATTAGTAACAATAATAATAATAATAATAATAATAATAATAATAATAATAATAATAATAATAATAATAATAATAATAATAATAATAATCCTAATTGTAATTATAATTTTGATAATAATACTAAAAGGGTAACTACTACTTTTATTGGTAAAAATAATAATACTAATAACTAATATACTAGTAATAATATCAATAACTAATAATAATAATAATAGTAATAATAATAATAATAATAATAATAATAATAATAATAATAATAATAATAATAATAAAATTGATAATAATAATAATAATAATAATAATAATAATAATAAAAATAATAATAATAATAATAATAATAATAATAATAATAATAATAATAATAATAATAATAATAATAATAATAACAATTAGAAAACTACCTTTCAAGGCTTTTAGTAGAAAAATGACCCGAACCGGGCTCGAACCCATGACCTCTCGTAACCCGACACACTCATCAAACCATGGAACCAATTCGTTTTTCCTGAACTAAACCCAAGTGATTTATTTATAACCCGTTTCCTCTTATGTTTCTTTATTTTATACCTTCTTCTCCTCCTTCATCATAATCAAATCGATCCAGGAAGCAAACCCAGATAAAAATGAGTTTACTAATTAGTTTTAAGGTTTAACATTTATACAGAAACAATTATAGAGTTTTTATATTAATTAAAACAGAAAAAAATACGCTGATGAACAATGAAGAACATAAACATTGATTTTGAAATTGAAACGGTTTCAGACCTCGATTCCTTAATGAAATATTTTCCAAATCTCTCCTAGAAACTATCTGGATCCTCAATTTAACTCAAAACATCAAAAGGAAGTCGTATTTCACTATGAACACTCGTTTGACTTTTTTAAAAAAATACGTTTGACTCGAGAATTAGAACACGATACTAAAAATTGGCAATTGTAACTTTCCAGTAAGTTTAAGTGAAATCTTTCTAATATCTTTGCACTTATAGATTTTAAAATGGAATTCATATTCGAGGTTTTTGGAAAAAAAAGAAAAAAGAAACAGAGATATCGTACCAGTTTATTAAAAATAAAATTTGATTTTTGCTGTGTTAATTCATATTGAATTAGTGGAGTGTTATATAGATATTAACAGATACAATCACAGCTAATGTAACCCAATTACGTTTGTTTGATAGCTTAAAGTTGGTCGACAGAATCAAATAATTCGTACAGCAAGATAAATAAATAATAATAATAAATAAAAAAATATAGCATGATATCGATTGTTAACTGAATGGTACCCTTTAACTGTTTTTGATGGTAATCAGTTCCAAACAAGAATATAGTTTGAAAGAAACGTGCATCTGATATTGATCTCAATCCATATACGGTGTTATATAAATGATTTTAATATTAATGATTAATAATTATAATTATATTAATAATAAAAATACTAATAATAATAATAATATTAATATTAATAATAATAAGAGTAATATTAATAATAAGTCATAGTAATTATAATTTTTAGTGTAATAGATAACAATAATATTATTAATGGTAATTATAATAATAATACTAGTAATAATTATGTTTATAGTATTTATAATATTAATGTGTAATAATAATGATATTAATTATAACTGATAATAATAATTTTATTAATAATACTATTTGTATTATTTATGATAATAATGATAATCATAAAATAATAATCATATTACTAATTAAGATTAATAATGATAACAATAACACTAGTAATATTAAATGTATCGAACTTTATATATGTTATTTAGTTATATTAATAATATTGATATTAATATTAATATTTATTTTTTGATCATAATGAATTTAATAATAATACTATTAATAATTATATCTTTACTTGTAATTAGTTCTAATATATTAATGCTTCAATTTATATATATATTTTATATTAAAAATAATAATTTTAGTAATACAAATATTGATGTTAATGAAGATAATGTTAATAATATTAATATAACAATTATATTTAAACTTGTATTTACATATATTAATATTACTTTTTATTAGTTATGTAATATCATAATATATATATAATATCATACATTGAACATTTAATATTTATGTATATAATAGTATACATACAATCAGAAATTTTTGTATCGCAATCATATATTTATATGTATGTATATATATGTATATCTATATACTTTCATTGCTACATATTTAATTATATTTTAAGTATCAAGTAAGTAATATATTAATTATATATATTGAAACAAATAATTTCAGAGTATAACATTAAATACTTTATTAACATTGTCAAATTATGTAAATCCAATCTATTCTTTATATTTAAATAAACAGTTTTAAATAAAAAGCTTAAGTTTTCCTTCATAATAATTAGATCACATGATAGTTTGTTATTATAATTAATTTATAATATATAATTAATTACATGTATAGTTGTTTATATATTCATTTCTATTTACAATTAAAGGTTCGTGAATCACCAGAAGTAGTCACAGGGTAATTTAATACATAAAAGAGTTCAAAATTTTGAGACTTAACAATACAGACTTTGCTTATCGTGTTGAAATCATATAAGATTAAGTTTAAATTTGGTCAAAAATTCCCGGGTCGTCACAGTACCTACCCGTTAAAGAAATTTTGTCCTGAAATTTGATTGGGATGGTCATGGCTGACAATAAGAATGTCTTCATGACGAATATGAGTTGATAAAATAGAATTTTATTACCATAGAGTAATATGGATAAAATTATTCGATTACTCAAAGCGTATGAGTGAAGCTATCACAAAAGAGTGAAACGAATGAAATAAAGGTTCGTCTTAACTTTTGATGTAGTCATGGTTGGATTCCGGAATTCAAGGGATTTAAAGAAAATCTTCGTAATAAGATTTGATTCTTCGGCGAGTAAGGAAATTAAGATCTCTATAATTAAATATGGTGATCTGCTTCGATTACTCTGTCTGATATTTCCATTATAAATTAAGCTCTTCCGCTCCAATATTCTCACCATTCCTATACTTTCTTTCTTAGTTCATACATCCAAGAGATTGTGAAAATGCTTAATCCCGTTCTAATCCTTGATAATTTCCTAATTATCATTTCTGTCATCCTTCTTTTCAATCTTCCACCAGAAAAATCTGTTTATTTCTACTATTACCTTGGGGTGATACTATTCTTAATTATACCGTGTCTTTATATTGCTATTCGTATTAATATCCACGGTTTGTAATTTATGTGTTGTGATCGGGATTTATATTTTCCTTTATATTTCGAAGTCCCATCTTCTGTCTTCTATAATCATTGTCATTCACAGTTAATGCTCTCTCTTATTTGTTGCGATTTATACCCCCTTTATACTTTGGAGCTTCATGCTTTTGTTTTCTTTTTGCATGTAATGGTCCAGAATTCGTAGGTATGGCGTTTCGAATTATCATAATATAAAAGGTAGAAAGGAAAGGTAGTAGCACGATTTGATTTGTCAAATTACTAGAATATCCGGAAAAGACCGTGTGACGACCCGGAAATTTTCGACCAAATTTAAACTTAATCTTTATATAATTTCGACACGATAAGCAAAGACTATAATGATTGAGTCTCAAAGGTTTTAAACTATTCCATGTATTCAAATACCTTGTGACTATTCTCGACGATTCACGAACAATTGTTTGTAAATAAATATATATATACATGAATTCTATACACAAGTAATACTATAAATATTATAATATACATAATTAACTAATAAATATTAAAGATTCAATATATTATGATACAATTATTAAATGATAAAAGTAATTACAAATTATAATATAACTATTAATATTATTATTATTACCTTTATTATGGTTAAAGATAAATGTTAATATCAACATTACTGTTATTATTATTAATATCATTATTATTAGTAAAATTAAAAAATAATAATAATAATAATTATGGTTAGGATTATTAAAAGTATTATTATTACTTGAAAATTTATTATTATCATTCCTAGTAATTAGAAGTTATTATGATTACCATTTTTGCTAGTATTAATATTATCATTATTAGCCGTTAACAATAATATTATTATTAATAATAAAAATTATTGTATTATTTGTATTATTGGAATTATTATTATTTCTGTTATCATTAACGAAACACTATTATTATTTTTTGATATAATTATTATTAGTGTTATCATTATTATAAATACAATTATTATTATATTAATTATATAAAATAGAAAATCAAGGAAATCGTACCAATTAGTTATAAGTTACAATCAAACAGTATTATAATTTGCTTTATGGTACAAATCAACTCCAATAAGTCTCAGAAACAAACGAATGCAGTTGAAGATCGTACTAAACATTTATTTTTTTTTATTTTTTTCTATTTTTTTTCTTATCTGTTCCTGATTGATTGTTGTCGAACCCCACTTTCTATAAAATTCGAACAATTCGGTATTGCTTTTGGTTTCTTGTTTTCTTCATAAGTCGATCCAACATCATCGTTTGCTGCTCATTTATTACTACTGCGTTTTCTTTATAATGAACCCAAACCCACTCAAACAATCACCCCTTTTAACCTTCACAAAACCATCGTGAGTGTTACTGCTCCTGTTACAGGTATTATTTTTTTTATCTATCAAGACAAATACCGAAACCCTTTATTAGTTTGCAGCTGTATTGGGTCGAGAACCACTATCAAACAGCCATCATTTGTTGCATCGTTTGACGAACTGTTTCAGCCACATTTTGCTACCACATGCTACTACAGACTACTGACTTTGTGTTACTATTCTCGATTGTCATTCCTCAAGTCGAAACCCAGGTTTGTTTCTTGTTTTCCCTTCATGAACCCACAACCCATCAAGACCAATCGACTAGCTACTACTACACTTCTTGTTTTCTGTTTCAGTCCCGTACAAACACACCCACCACCACCATAAATAATCAATACCACCCAATCGTTACCTTATTTTTTAGTTCTCCCTTACTGCTGCTCACGTTCGAGTAACCACAAACCCAAACACTATCATATATTCGTTATACTGTACATGCCGCTGTTAAACCATATTTTCATATTGAGCAATTCAAACACAATGGAGCCGAGAGAATGTGTTCACAATTAAGTTGGTCATCATGGATATAAAGATTATTATTAAACAATTTCATGTGTACGCATGTGGGTTAAAAATTGAAACTCGATGGTCAACCAACATGGGCCACTTGACGTCACTTTTGCTAGTGTATTAGGAGTGGAAATTGTTTTACTAAGCATGCAATTTTATAAAGCAAGAAACCGACCCACTCACTTCACATCATCCTTTAATTACGGTGTATTATTTTTATTTTATTCGGTTTCCTTTCCATCCGAAAGTACCAAGACACCCACTTGCGAATAAACAAGCAATACAGTTATGGGATGCGTGTTTCTTTTTGTTTAGGCCAACAGTCGATCAAATGGGTCACCTAAAGTGACATACGAGTTTTTTTTCTCTCAAGAAGCTTATGATACATGATGATGATGATGGATTATGTTGATGAAGTACGAAAACAATGGTGATGATGTTAGATGACTCAATGGGGATGTTACAACGAGAGTTTGATGTTAACGATAAAGAATGATGATGATATGAAGGATGAATTTGCCCAGTCTTTTTTTGTTGTTATGTTTAAATCGATAACCGAACACCCTAAACCCTTCCCATTTTTGAACTGGGTTTCTTTTTAGATTTTTGGGCTTGTAACGGGCTGCTTTGTTGGGCTGCTAGTCCATGTTGTTTGGGCCGAAGGAGAATTGGGTCACTACATGCTGTTGGGCCGAGATGAACATGGACTGTTAGTGGACACAGGTTAAAAGAATTAAATTCGTAATTTTATTCAGAAAAAGGAAACAGAGGGATGGTTGGGTGTTTGATGGGTGAACGAGTGGTCGTGGGTTCGAGTCCCGTTTCGGGCATTTATTTTTACAAGCTAGCTTTTAAGGTAGTTTTCAATTTCAAATTTATTATTATTATTATTTTTATTATTATTATTATTATTATTATTATTATTATTATTATTATTATTATTATTATGATTACAATTATTATTGTTATTATTAAGATTATTATTATTATTATTATCGATATTATAAGTATTATTATTAGTATTATCATGATTAAAAGTATTATAACCATTATTATTATTATTAGTCTTATAAGTATTATTAATATATTTATTATTATTAATTTTATCATTTAAGTATTTTTATTATTATTATGATTATTATTGTTATTATTACACTTATCATTATTGTTATTATTATTATTATTATTATTATCATAAAGTATTAGAATTATTATTATTATTATTAGTATTACTATTAGTAAGTATTATGAATATTAGTTATTACTGTTATAATTACTAATATAAGTATTAGTTACGAATTATTATTATTGTCATCATAACCCTAGTTACAATTATAATTATTATTGTTATTATTGTTATTACTAATATTATTATCAATATGAGTATTATTATTAAGTAATATGATTATTATTATAATCATTATTAATATCAAAAACTACTTTTTAAACAGATAAATATTTTGTACATGAAAATATATTTGTTACATATACTATAATTATATTAAAATTTTACATAACTATATATATATATATATATATATATATATATATATATATATAACCTATTAAAAATTATTTATATAAATACTTACATATAACAAACTATTGATCTCTAAATATAACACTAAACAATTATGTATATAAATATGGACATATTAATATAATTATATAAATATTAATCATTTTAAATATATATACAATTTAAATATTATAATATATAAAGTTATAATATATGAAATTGTTCAATTACGAGCATGTGTATTAATATAAATATGAATAATATAGGTTCGTGAATCCGAGGCCAACCTTACACTTGTTCAATGATATCATATGTATTTTTACTACAAAATACAGTATGATGAGTTCATTTGATTCCCTTTTACTCTTTACATTTTTGGGACTGAGAATACATGCGCTGTTTTTTTACAACTGCTTTATTAAATGCTTTTGAAATATATTTTTGAACTGCGAATGCATAAATTGCTTTTATAAATGTTTGACTAGATAGACACAAGCAAAACATTCCTCGAATGAATTATGTGGACATGATAATTGCCACCATTGAATTATGTGGACATGATAATTGCCACCATTGAATTATGTGGACGTGATAATTGCCACCAATTGATGAATATATTTTCCCCCTGATTATTATTGCTTGGTAACCTAAGAATTAGAATCGGGTATGGCCCTAATTCATGCGAATCCTAAAGGTAGCTACCGGGTTTAACACCCCCACCCAGAATGTTCACTAGACGGAAGAGCTAGTGGGCGTGGTGTTTAGTACTTCGAAGTTTATATGATTATTATACAAACGAGATGTTCTGTTTTGGGGATATTATTTATGCGCATTATATGTTATGGTCGGTTACCAAGCCAAGCTATGAAAGCAATGAAAAGTGAATGTTATGTATCGAGAGAATGATTTTATACACAGGTTATGTGTATGTTATTTTTGTGCACGAGATATGTGTACGGTTACTAAGATTTATAAAAGATGATTTCGTACACGAGAAAGGTGTACTGTATTTAAAAGATATCGCATATACATTACAGGTGGGTATAGGATTCGGGTCCATTTGTACCATGCAGGATTTAAATCTTGTGGTCTATCAAAATGATAATTTTATTGTTTTATGATAAACCTATGAACTCACCAACCTTTTGGTTGACACTTGAAAGCATGTTTATTCTCAGGTATGAAAGAAATCTTCCGCTGTGCATTTGCTCATTTTAAAGATATTACTTGGAGTCATTCATGACATATTTCAAAAGACGTTGCATTCGAGTCGTTGAGTTCATCAAGATTATTATTAAGTCAATTATAGATTGGATATATTTTGAAATGGTATGCATGACTGTCAACTTTCGATGTAATGAAAGTTTATCTTTTAAAAACGAATGCAATGTTTGTAAAATGTATCATATAGAGGTCAAGTACCTCGCGATATAACCAAATGTAATGTATTCGTCCAGATGGATTAGGACGGGTCATTAGAGTTGGTATCAGAGCGGTGGTCTTAGCGAACCAATTCTTGCATTAGTGTGTCTAACTGATAGTTGTTTAGATGCATTAGTGAGTTTGGACTTCGACCGTGTCTGCATGTCAAAAGTTTTACTTATCATTTCGTGTCGAAAAGTATCTGCTTATCATTCTTAGAAAATTACCTGCTTATCATTCTTAGGGAATCACTTGCTTATCACTCTTAGTCTAAACACATTTTACTGCATTGATTGCATGAATAGTGTATAGACAAAATTCATATCTTAGCGTATCTGATAATTCATATCTTAGCGCATCTGTTACTGTAGACTTGCCTGACATATGTCATAAATTCCTCTGTAATCTACGAAATCTTTTGCTCTATATAGATATCCTATGTAATTAGAATACCACCCGATAGCCGAAAATCATTTCATATCGCAAACCCTTTTATCTAACCATACAAGACGGAACTCACAACTAGTTAAAATTCCTTAGATTTCGACAGCTATTCCGACATGGATGTTCACCAAAGCTCTGAAAGCAGCGTCACCAGAATGAATCAACCAATCAGCTATCCCCAATTCATCTGATGGGATCGTAGTCGACTTAATCAATGGAGATGCGAAGAAGGTGATCCCTTCCATCAACCGGATTCACCTCTTGGTGAAGGACCTGAAGCACTTACCGACGAACCTGTCCGAAACACCATTTTCACCCTCATTTCCAGAATAGCCCGAAACGATTACGTAATATCTACAGTTCTAGATCTTATTCATCCGCTCGTCCGAACCGACAATTATCCCAGCATAATGGAAGAAGTCAACGAGCTTCACGCTCGAGTAATCAATTTGGAAAATATGGTGCAAAACTTACCAGCTTCAGCAACATCACCAGCACCAACAGTACCACCAATAAACCAAGTTTCAACATCATATGCCTCAATAGCACATTCTGTACCACGAGCATAATCATCGTTCTACGTATCGTTCTATCTATTTTATCTTCGTTTGACATGGCGATTATGTAATCTCTAATGTTTTAGAGATTATATATTCATGTTCTAACGGTAAATCAAATGAGTTTAATATCATATTAACTCATTAAATCTATATTACATCTGAAAAAAATATATATGTAAGTATATTTTCATAAAGATTGTAATTAAAAATTCTTTTGGTACAAACTGTTAATGGTGAAAATATTTTAACGGGTAGGTAATACCCTAGAAATATTTAGATTTCACATTAATATGTTATACAGTACATTCTTAGAATCTGACTCAACAGCCATTTACTATCCTACTTACATTCACAGATATACGTATCCGTTCACCACAGAATAACTACTTTCATTCAATTTCATATTTGGATTTTGACCTATCAGAATCCAACAAGTGGCATAATGAAGAAAACATTGGACAAAATAAAATTTGTTAGAAACAAACAAATTAACTATGAGAAATTTTGTTAAGAATCCACGCTAACAAAATCCTAGCTAACTGTTCCTAGCTAACTGTTAATTCCTTATCGCAATTTATTTATCGCAATTTAATTATCGCAATTTATTTATCGCAATTTAAATTCTCGCAATTTTATTTATTGTCATTTAATTTCTGTTATTTATTTTACGCACTTTAAATATCGGGACACGTATACAAGGTTTTGACATTTCATATCGACGCATCTATATATATTATTTGGAATAACCATAGACACTCTATATGCAGTAATGTTCGAGTTAGCTATACAGGGTTGAGGTTGATTCTACAATAATATATATACTTTGAGTTGTGATCGAGTCTGAGACATGTATATAATGGGTCACGACACGTATTAATTAATTCGAATATTATATATTAAACTATATATGAATTGTTGTACTACTAATTGTGGACTACGAACTGTGGACTAATGACATTGGACAATTAAAATGAATTAAAATATTGATTATAACATATGAAACTAAACATCTCTTCAAGTTTGCCACTTGATTTCAACTTAAACCTCATTTGTATCTTGACGATTACTGTAACGACCCGACTTTGTTATACCAAAAATACGCCATAATTTTTTTTTCCTGGACCTGTACATCTGGACGGCGTCCAGGTTCTTGGACGGCGTCCAGTACTGAAGGCCTGGACGGCGTCCAGCCTTTTTGGACGGCGTCCCATATCACTGTCAGGGACTCATCCCCGCGCTCACTTACGTGAAAGGAAATCCCGCTTCCCGGTACTAATAAACGAAAACCTTTTTACAACATATCAATTTAAGTAAAACTAATAGATTTCCAACATCGAAACGAGTTTTACAAAACGGGGCCCACATCGGCTGTTTTACGAGTTTCGTACAAATCATGAGTTTTGACCACATTAGTTTAATTTCCAAATGACACTATGAGCATGGTGTTTGGGGGTTAAACTACCCAAGTCTCGGTCAAACTCCAAAAGCTATCAAATCCCAAAAGCGTCCCCTAAACAACAAGCGGGATCTCTAATCCAATCGAATGCCCTTACCCTTGTCAACGCCGGAGCCTATAAAAAGATAAACAATGAGAGGGTAAGCAAAGCTTAGTGAGTACAATAATTATACACATGCATATATAATCTATCTACTTGCATTCACTTACACAATACCATATACGAACTAGCAATTTCGACAACTATGCAAACATTATGCATAAACCAAGATCCGAAATTTACCACAAGCTAGCGATAATGAACGCATATAGTTCACAATTAAATATGCTAATACAAAATTTACACCACCATGGTTAACCAGTCGTACAAAGGAATGGTACTTGCATTTCCCATCGGTGTTCATAACAACCGTTAGTGTACAACATCATAAATCACTAACCCTTGGAAAACACATATCCGTTCACAATTCGTTAGGGTACAACGCATATACCACTAGTTTGGACAACGCATATCCATTCATAATTTGTTAGAGTACAACACATATACAACTAGCTTGGACAACACATATCCATTCATAATTCGTTAGAGTACAACGCATATACAACTAACTTGGACAACACATATCCATTCATAATCCGTTAGAGTACAACGCATATATAGCTAACTTGGACAACGCATATCCATTCATACAAATAAACACATCATATAATTACATGTATACTTATCCCACTCACCTTACGCCTTCGGTGAATCGATAACCAAGTTCGCAACTTCAAGGCAACGTACCTATTACATTATGTACATAAATCAATCATTCATTCAAGTTGGTCAACCAACTCACTCACCATCCTTAGGTCATTTTGACCCGTGGTGCAATTTCGACCCATTTGCACATTTAACCCTAAGATTAGGTCAACTTCGCCAAAACCCTAACGCTAGCCCATTATGGTCTTAATACACTTTATAATCACAAGTTTAATGTATTTTCATACTCATTTAACAACCTAGGTCGCCCAAGACCCATTTGAACCATTTCAAGGTCAACACACCCATAACCCAAATGACACCCACTAACATTAACCACAAGTGTGCTAGTGATTTACTAAGCCTTTAAGACCCATTTACACACTTTAACTTTTCAAAACCCTAGGTTAGTCATATTTGAGTCTTCATGACCCAAACTTACCCAAAAACCCCCAAATCACTAACAAATGGGTTTTATGTTCAATACTAGCCCAAACCCTAACCCTTAACATAAATTAAGTAAAGAAATTAGGTTTATAACTTACCACCACAATCACCACGAAGCTAGTGACTAGATGAACAACTTTAGAACTCGCACTAAGACCCGAAACAACCTTCTTCTTCCTTTATTGGAGCTCTCTCACTCTAGAACTTCCTCTCTCCCTAGAATTTAAGTGGAAGGAGATAAGGTAGATGATATGGAGTA
Organism: Rutidosis leptorrhynchoides; assembly: GCF_046630445.1. Classification (NCBI taxonomy): domain Eukaryota; kingdom Viridiplantae; phylum Streptophyta; class Magnoliopsida; order Asterales; family Asteraceae; genus Rutidosis; species Rutidosis leptorrhynchoides. The sequence continues at coordinate 26,921,849 of NC_092336.1, forward strand.
AATGAGGCTCCACAAACTGATCTAGGGTCTTAAAGTCGTCCACAATATGAAATTACCAAGTTACCCCTTTTAAATATCAAAAACACAAAAGCTGGCTCGTCAGGTCATCTGGACGGCGTCCAGAATACTGGACGGCATCCAGACTTTCATACTGGGATGGCGTCCCACCCTGTTGGACAGCGTCCAACATAACTGGAAAAACAGGATCTTACAACTCTCCCCCACTTGAACCGGATTGCAACCTCGCAATCCAAGCCGCATGATAAGCAGGAAGATACACAAGAACAAACTCTTCGGGCTCCCAAGTAAACTCGGAACCTATACTACGGCACCATTGAACTTTAAAAGTTCTCACCTCTTTATTTCTCAATCTTTTCACTTTTTCGTCAAGTATAGCAACCAACTCCTCAATATACTCTAACTTGTTGTTTAGCTCAATTTCGTCTAATGACACCCACCAAGAATCATCCGCAAGACACTTACGGAGATGGGAAACATGAAATGTATTATGGATCCCCGCAAGTTCTTCGGGTAATTCCAAACGATATGCAACTTCGCCAACACGAGCTAAACTTTAAATGGGCCAATAAACCGAGGAGCTAATTTTCCCCGTTTTCGAAACCGAATAATACCTTTTCATGGCGAAACCTTAAGCATCACCATGTCACCTTCTTGGAATTCGATCATTCGCCTACGTTTGTCGGCATACGACTTTTGTCTATCTTGAGCCTTTTTCAAATAAGCCCGAATCATATCAACTTTGCTATTCGTCTCTAAAACCAAATCGGTACTCTCGATTTCCTTTTGACCAATTTCACCCCAACAAATTGGAGTTCGACACCTTCGCCCATAAAGCATCTCATAAGGTGACATCCCGATACTAGTATGATAACTATTATTGTACGAGAATTCCACCAAAGGTAGGTGCTCATCCCAACTACCGCCGAAATTAATAATACACGCCCGTAACATATCCTCCAAAGTTTGATTCGTACGTTCGGTTTGACCGTTCGTTTGAGGATGATACGCCGTGCTCAATTTCAATTGTGTGCCCATATCTTCATGAAATTTTTCCCAAAACCGAGATGTAAAACGAGTATCTCGATCCGAAATAATAGATATAGGAACCCCGTGTCTTGCTATCACCTCCTTGATAAACAACTTAGCTAAAATTTCCGACGATATCGCTTCCCGAATGGGAAGAAACAAAGCACTTTTCGTCAATCAGTCAACTATCACCCAAATCGTATCAAATTGGGTTCTCGTCATCTTAGGTAACTTTGTAATGAAATCCATGGTAATATGCTCCCATTTCCATTTCGGAATTTCTAACGGTTGCAACTTACCATACAGCTTTTGGTGCTCGGCCTTAATTTGCAAACATGTAACACATTGTTCAACATACTTTACAACATCACGTTTCATGCCCGGCCACCAATAATCCTTCCTCAAATCAAGATACATCTTTGTTGCGCCTGAATGAACGGAATACTTTGACTTATGTGCTTCATCAAGTAGCACTCGTCAATGATCACCCATTTTAGGCACCCATACCCTTCCTTGAAAAGATAACAAACCATGCGGACCTAAGGTAATAAACTTCGTTTGTCCCACAATTCGTTCCTCATGCTTATTGTTAACAAAAGCTTTGATTTGAGTCTTTCTAAGCTTTACAAGAAAGTCGTTAGTAATAATCATGCGTAACGATCCTACTCGTATCGCTGGATGTTGACTCTTTCGACTTAACGCATCCGCGACCACATTCGCCTTACCCGAATGATAAAGTATTTCACAATCATAGTCTTTCACCACATCCATCTATCTACGTTGACGATAATTCAAATCTCTTTGATCAAAAAGGTGTTTCAAACTCTTTTGATCCAAATAAATCGTACACTTGACACCATACAAGTAATGGCGCCAAATTTTCAACGCATGAACAACCGCCGCCAACTCAAGATCATGAGTCAGATATCTCGTTTCGTGTTCCTTTAATTGTCGGGAGGCATACGCGATGACTTTACCTCTTTGCATTAGAACACATCCGAGCCCATTTAAAGACGCGTCACAATAAACCGTCATGTCTTCTACCCCTTCCGGCAACACTAACACCGGAGCTTGACATAACTTCTCTTTTAACAATTGAAAAGCAATTTATTGCTCGTTCTCCCAATTAAATCTCGCGTTCTTTCTTGTTAACTTCGTCAATGGAGAAGCAATCTTAGAAAAGTCTTGGATAAACCGACGATAATAACTGACCAATCCAAGAAAACTTCGGATTTCCATAGGCGTAGTCGGTCGTCCCCAACTCTTCACCGTCTTAATCTTCCCCGAATTTACTTGAATACCATCTTTGTTCACAATGTGGCCAAGGAATTGAACTTCCCTTAGCTAAAATTCACATTTGAAGAATTTAGCATACAACTTCTCCTTCTGCAACGTCTTCAACACACCCCGCAAATGATGTTCATGTTCCTTCATACTCTTCGAATAGACAAGTATGTCGTCGATGAACACAATTACCGACTTGTCCAACATTGGTTGGCACACTCGGTTCATAAGATCCATGAATGCCGCCGGTGCATTCGTAAGACTAAAAGGCATTACTACAAATTCAAAATGCCCGTAATGAGTTCGAAAAAACATTTTCTCAATATCTTCCTCACGGACCCGCATTTGGTGATAGCCGGACCGTAGGTCGATTTTAGAGAAATACATTGCACCTTGGAGTTGGTCAAACAAATCGTCAATCCGAGGCAATGGATAACGATTCTTTATAGTCACTTTGTTCAACTCCCGATAATCGATGCACATCCGCATACTACCATCCTTCTTCTTTACGAATAAAACCGGAGCGCCCCATGGTGAAGCACTCGGTCGAATGAAACCCTTCTCAAGCAACTCTTGGGTTTGATTTAACAACTCTTGCATTTCCGTTGGCGCTAAACGATAAGGAGTTTTAGCAATGGGGGTAGCCCCCGGAACCAACTCAATGCGAAATTCTACTTGTCTTTCCGCCGGAACACCCGGTAACTCATCCGGAAAAACGTCTTCAAATTCATCACCACCAGAATTTCATGAATGGGTGGTGGCTCATCACGAGTATCAACAACATGGGCAAGAAAAGCCATGCCACCACTAACAAGAAAACAACGTGCCCGTGCAAAAGTGCATATCGGCACAAGTCTTCTTCGTTTGTCACCGTGAATAATTAACTCTCCCCCACTAGGGGTCTTCACTCGAATAGATTTTTCATGGCATGCAATATCGGCTCTATTATGATCGAGCCAATCCATACCAACCACGATATCAAAATCACCCAAAGTCATCGGGATGAGATCAATTTTAAAGTTTTCGGCACCAAACACAACATTACAATTTTTACACACATCAACCACTAGCACCGTCTTGCCATCTGCTATTTCAACTTCTACCGAACGACTCAACTTAGCTAACGGTTTATTAAGTTTTGGTACAAATTTTGGTGACACAAACGAAAAGTTAGCACCACTATCAAAAAGTATCCTTGCTGGATTAGAATTAACCATGAAAGTACCTGAGACAACTTCGTTCGATTGTTTGGCTTCATCATTGGTCATCAAATAATTGTGACCCCTAGCCGTACCCGCCGCCTTCTCTAGCCGCTTAACATTATCATTGCGCAACTCGGGACACTCGGGCCTCTTGTGCCCTTCTTTACCACAATTGTAACATGTGAATTTGGATGTAGAAGATGGGTTGGTGCAATCACGAGAGATGTGGCCTTTTTGCCCACAATTATAGCAAGTGAGCGCATGACCACCGGAGCCACCCTTCTTCATGCTATTAACACTTTCGGAGCCCTTCTTGTTCTTTTTGTTGGAAAAGTTCGATTGACTCGAATTCTCGAACTTCCTCTTACCAAAAGTAAAACTACTCTTTCTCAACACAAGCGCCTCAAAACCTTTGGCCATATTAAACAACTCAACGAAGCTTTTTACTACGTTCACACTAAACTTCTCTTGATAACTATCATTTAAGATTCGATAGAAGTCTTCCTTCAACATTTCATCATTCCTGACATACTCTGGGCAAAATTGAGTCTTAGACAAAAACACGGATTTGAGAGTGTTCAAATCCATCGACCCTTGCCTCAAGGAACGCAACTCATCCTTAAGCCTTGTAAGATCGGCCGAAGTTCAGTACTCATCGAAAAATTCCGCCTTGAATTCATCCCAAGTGAATTCCATGCATTGTTCTTCACCATAAACTTGGATCTTTACGTCCCACCACAATTTAGCATCGCCCCTCAACATGCTACATCCGTACCTTATCTTCTTATCGAGAGGACATTCACAAGTACAGAAAGCCCCCTCCATATCAGAGATCCATCGGGCACTCTTAAGAGGGTCTCGTTCACCTTCAAAGGCGGGAGGTTGAGAATCCTTGAAGTTCTTATAGAAAAAGTCCCATCTTCCCACATTATCTTCGTGAAGAACGGCCTTAACTTGCTCCTTTACTACATTGACTAGTTGCTCGTCAATCGTATCAAGAAACATTTTCTTAACATCCTCGAGGAACTCCACCTTTTGACGTTTAAAGATGGCCTCAACTTTGGCCGTGAACTCAACGTCCTCACTCGTACTTCCGTCATTGGTGTCGTGTCCATTTCTCATCTTCATTCTATAAAACGGAAAAGATTAAACAACGAAATAAAACAGAAAAGATTAAACAACGAAACGAAAGGACGTAACACATATGTATATACATATACACCACACTACCCCATCTTGCTTAACATTCGTCGTACATCGCTTGTTTGACACGATTTGAACCCGTAACAATGGTAGCTAATCATTGTTACGCGAGCATGTCGCATTAACTTGCTAGTACAACGCCTATCTCACTGGATGATTGCTAACACAATACAAAACAATTAGCGCAAGGTTAGTTCACATAAACCTAAACACTAATCAACTCCCGGTCCGACCCGTCTCCTACAAGTCTCGTATAAAAACGCATACACAAATAAATATAAGTCTAGGCACCTATCTCTAGTCGCCTAAATCCCTTAGACCATGCTCTGATACCACTTGTAATGACCCGACTTTGTTATACCAAAAATACGCCATAATTTTTTTTTCTGGACCTGTACATCTGGACGGCGTCCAGGTTCTTGGACGGCGTCCAGTACTGAAGGCCTGAACGGCGTCCAGCCTTTTTAGACAGCGTCCCATATCACTGCCAGGGACTGATCCCCATGCTCACTTACGTGAGCGGAAATCCCACTTCCCGGTACTAATAAATGAAAACCTTTTTACAACATATCAATTTAAGTAAAACTAATAGATTTCCAACATCGAAACGAGTTTTACAAAACGGGGTCCACATCGGCCGTTTTACGAGTTTCATACAAATCATGAGTTTTGACCACATTAGTTTAATTTACAAACGACACTATGAGCATGGTGTTTGGGGGTTAAACTACTCAATTCTCGGTCAAACTCCAAAAGCTATCAAATCCCAAAAGCGTCCCCTAAACAACAAGCGGGATCTCTAATCCAATCGAATGCCCTTACCCTTGTCAACGCCGGAGCCTATAAAAAGATAAACAACAAGAGGGTAAGCAAAGCTTAGTGAGTACAATAATTATACATATGCATATATAATCTATCTACTTACATTCACTTACGTAATACCATATACGAACTAGCAATTTCGACAACTATGCAAACATTATGCATAAACCAAGATCCGCAATTTACCACAAGCTAGCGACAATGAAAGCATATAGTTAACAATTAAATATGTGGTACAAAATTTACACAACCATGGTTAACCAGTCGTACGAAGGAATGGTACTCGCATTTCCCATCGGTGTTCATAACAACCGTTAGTGTACAACATCATAAATCACTAACCCTTGGACAACACATATCCGTTCACAATTCGTTAGGGTACAACGCATATACCACTAGTTTGGACAACGCATATCCATTCATAATCCGTTAGAGTACAACGCATATACAACTAACTTGGACAACGCATATCCATTCATAATCCGTTAGAGTACAACACATATACAACTAACTTGGACAACGCATATCCATTCATAATCCGTTAGAGTACAATGCATATAAAACTAACTTGGACAACGCATATCCATTCATACAAATAAACACATCATATAATTACATGTATACTTATCCCACTCACCTTACGCCTTCGGTGAATCGATAACCAAGTTCGCAACTTCAAGGCAACGTACCTATTACATTATGTACATAAATCAATCATTCATTCAAGTTGGTCAACCAACTCACTCACCATCCTTAAGTCATTTTGACCCGTGGTGCAATTTCGACCCATTTGCACATTTAACCCTAAGATTAGGTCAACTTCGCCAAAACCCTAACGCTAGCCCATTATGGTCTTAATACACTTTATAATCACAAGTTTAGTGTGTTTTCATACTCATTTAACAACCTAGGTCACCCAAGACCCATTTGACCCATTTCAAGGTCAACACACCCATTTGGGTCACCCACAACCCAAATGACACCCACTAACATTAACCATTAGTGTGCTAGTGATTTACTAAGCTTTTAAGACCCATTTACACACTTTAACTTTTCAAAACCCTAGGTTAGTCATCTTTGAGTCTTCATGACCCATACTTACCCAAAAACCCCCAAATCACTAACAAATGGGTTTTATGTTCAATGCTAGGCCAAACCCTAACCCTTAACATAAATTAAGTAAAGAAATTAGGTTTATAACTTACCACCACAATCACCACGAAGCTAGTGACTAGATGAATAACTTTAGAACTCGCACTAAGACCCGAAACAACCTTCTTCTTCCTTTATTGGAGCTCTCTCACTCTAGAACTTCCTCTCTCACTAGAATTTAAGTGGAAGGAGATAAGGTAGATGATATGGAGTAAATGAGGCTCCACAAACTGATCTAGGGCCTTAAAGTCGTCCACAATGTGAAATTACCAAGTTACCCCTTTTAAATATCAAAAACACAAAAGCTGGCTCGTCAGGTCATCTGGACGGCGTCCAGAATACTGGACGGCATCCAGCCCTTCATACTGGGACGACGTCCCACCCTGTTGGACGGCGTCCAACATAACTGGAAAAACAGGATCTTACAATTACAATCTGCGTTCAAACCTTTCATGAATCTTGAAAACACCTCAATGGAGAGGATGAACCAACCGCACTTCATCTACGGAAGAAAAGATTAATGCATATAGTTATGCACCTGAAAACACTCGGAACATGAGTAAACGTTTAACACGTATCTCTTCTAGCTCCTTTGGCATTGTTATTACCGAAAATAACATTGCAATTCTTTTTCAAATTAGCCAATTTTGTCACAGCTCCAGCAAGTCAACTTCGACTTTTTGTTCGAAACAACCTAATTATAACCTTGATATATAAGTTACCCTTCATCATCGTTACCCGAGAACTGTTTATATTCCACCACATTAGCAGTAAACGTACCAGCAACTTCAGTATTCTCTGGCGTAAGTCTCTCCGACAATTCACTATATATTCATTGAAAACCCTATCGTGTACTTATCTACATCTTGTGACAATAATTACCATACCAAATGCTGGGAATCATCAATCATTAACTTTGAATTTTGTAGCGTTTCTACGTCAACAGTTATACATAAACATATAATGTTTGTTCCCTGGAATTATGTACTTCAAATCTGAAGAAGCACCTATTCTTCGAAACAATTCTCTGAATTATAGAAAAGCTGAATGAAGCAGCTAAAATTGTAGATGACTTTAACAGTCAAAAGCTTGATGATAAAGAAAGATACATTGGAAAAGCTCAAAAGAAAATTTGGTACTGAAAAATGGATTGAGCTAACCATGAAGGAGACCAAGGACAAATACAAAGACCAAACTTGTACATAAAGAATCCTGATGATTCTGTATCTGATGAAATCTTTAGCGAACACCTTGCTTCTGAATCTAAACCCTTACGGATAAATCTTCTTCATCATCTTTCGATATTAGAAATTCCAAGATATCATCGTATCTTTCATTATAAATATCCTCGATATTTATGAAGATATTTTCATAACTATTCTTATCTGAAATCAGTTATCTCTTCGCGCTATCTGCGTTACATCATAAAGGAAACTAGTTTAGTTTCTAAATTTTGAAATCCTTCGAGTTTAAATTATGAATGTTATTGAAGTAGTGTTGGGAACTGATGCATGAGTTAGTATAATATAATGACACTTGATCAACGTGATTATATTACAGTAAGTCATGCTGAGTTTCTAATGAAACGTGATGATTCACAGACCATAACGTCATCATGTGCCATGTTACACGACTCTTACATTCTACCTAATCTCCAAACATATCGAGAATATATCTTCCTGATAGTTATATCACATCTCTTAAATTCTGGTAATTTAACCAATCAAGAGCGTGCTATTAAAATTTCTCTCTTAGAACGTTAGTTATGTTCATTTCGAATTTCATATCTACGAATTCTGGACCATTATTCGCTTGACTTAAAGTCGGGATGAGGAAAACCAAAGGATGGGACTCCAAAATATAAAGGAAACGAAGGGGGTGGATTTATAGTAAAATATCCGACAGAGCCATCAAAACAGATGATCGCATTTAAATCGGATCCTAATATCCTTGATTATCGATGAATCACATCTTATACAGATTTCGAAGATTATCTTTGAATCCCTGGAATTCCGGAAATCAACAGTGACTACGTCACCGGTTAAGACAAACCTACATTTACTCATTTCATTCTTTTGTGATATCTTCACTCGTACTCTTCATAAAATCAAATTGTTTTATCTATATTACTCGATGATGATAAAACTCCAATTTTCAGCTCGTATGCGTCATGAAAACATATTTATTGTCAACCATGACGAACACATTCAAATTTCGGGACAAAATTTCTTTAACGGGCAGGTACTGTGACGACCCGGAAAATTTTGACCAAATTTAAACTTAATCTTTATATAATTTCAACACGATAAGTAAAGACTGTAATGATTGAGTCTCAAAAGTTTTGAACTATTTCATGTATTCAATTACCTTGTGACTATTCTCGACGATTCACGAACAATTGTTTGTAAATAAATATATATATATACATGAATTCTATACACAAGTAATACTATAAATTTTATAATATACATAATTAACTAATAAATATTAAAGATTCAATATATTATGATACAATTATTAAATGATAAAAGTAATTACAAATTATAATATAATTATTAATATTATTATTATTACCTTTATTATGATTAAAGATAAATGTTAATATCAACAATACTGTTATTATTATTAATATCATTATTATTAGTAAAATTATAAATAATATATATATATATATATATATATATATATATATATATATATATATATATATATATAAATATATAATTATGATTATTAAAAGTATTATTATTACTTGAAAATTTATTATTATCATTCCTAGTAATTAGAAGTTATTAAGATTACCATTTTTGCTAGTATTAATAGTATCATTATTAGACCTTAACAATAATATTATTATTAATAATAAAAATTGTTGTATTATTTGTATTATTGGAATTATTATTATTTCTGTTATCATTAACGAAACACTATTATTATTATTTTGATATAATTATTATTAGTGTTATCATTATTATAAATACAATTATTATTATTATATTAATTATATAAAATAGAAAATCAAGGAAATTGTACCAATTAGTTATAAGTTACAATCAAACAGTATTATAATTTGCTTTATGGTACAAATCAACTCCAATAAGTCTCAGAAACAAACGAATGCAGTTGAAGATCATACTAAACTTTTATTTTTTTATTTTTTTCTTATCTGTTCCTGATTGATTGTTGTCGAACCCCACTTTCTATAAAATTCGAACAATTCGGTATTGCTTTTGGTTTCTTGTTTTCTTCATAAGTCGATCCAACATCATCGTTTGCTGCTCATTTATTACTGCTGCGTTTTCTTTATAATGAACCCAAACCCACTCAAACAATCACCCCTTTTAACCTTCACAAAACCATCGTGAGTGTTACTGCTCCTGTTACAGGTATTATTTTTTTTTATCGATCAAGACAAATACCGAAATCCTTTATTAGTTTGCAGCTGTATTGGGTCGAGAACCACTATCAAACAGCCATCATTTGTTGCATTGTTTGACGAACTGTTTCAGCAACGTTTTGCTACCACATGCTACTACTGACTACTGACTTTGTGTTACTATTCTCGGTTGTCATTCCTCAAGTTGAAACCCAGGTTTGTTTCTTGTTTTCCCTTCGTGAACCCACAACCCATCAAGACCAATCGACTAGCTACTACTACACTTCTTGTTTTCTGTTTCAGTCCCGTACAAACACAACCCAACACCACCACAAATAATCAATACCACCCAATCGTTACCTTATTTTTCTGTTCTCCCTTACTGTTGCTCATATTCGAGTAACCACAAACCCAAACACTATCATATATTCATTATACTGTACATGCCGCTGTTAAACCATATTTTCATATTGAGCAATTCAAACACAATGGAGCCGAGAGAATGTGTTCACAATTAAGCTGGTCATCATGGATATAAAGATTATTATTAAACAATTTCATGTGTACGAATGTGGGTTAAAAATTGAAACTCGATGGTCAACCAACATGGGCCACTTGACGTCACTTTTGCTAGTGGATTAGGAGTGGAAATTGATTTACTAAGCATGCAATTTTATAAAGCAAGAAACCGACCCACTCACTTCACATCATCCTTTAATTACGGTGTATTATTTTTATTTTATTCGGTTTCCTTTCCATCCGAAAGTACCAAGACACCCACTTGCGAATAAACAAGCAATAAAGTTATGGGATGCGTGTTTCTTTTTGTTTAGGCCAACAGTCGATCAAATGGGTCACCTAAAGTGACATACGAGTTTTTTTTTCTCAAGAAGCTTATGATACATGATGATGACGATGGATTATGTTGATGAAGTACGAAAACAATGGTGATGATGTTAGATGACTCAATGGGGATGTTACATCGAGAGTTTGATGTTAACGATAAAGAATGATGATGATACGAAGGATGAATCTGCCCAGTCTTTTTTGTTGTTATGTTTAAATCGATAATCGAACAGCCTAAACCCTTCCCATTGTCGAACTGGGTTTTCTTTTTAGATTTTTGGGCTTGTAACAGGCTGCTTTGTTGGGCTGCTAGTCCATGTTGTTTGGACCGAAGGAGAATTGGGTCACTGCATGCTGTTGGGCCGAGATGAACATAGACTGTTAGTAGACATAGGTTAAAAGAATTAAATCCGTAATTTTATTCAGAAAAAGGAAACAGATGGATGGTTGGGTGTTTGATGGGTGAACAAGAGGTCGTGGGTTCGAGTCCCGTTTCGGGCATTTATTTTTACAAGCTAGCTTTTAAGGTAGTTTTCAATTTCAAATTTATTATTATTATTATTATTTTTAGTATTATTATTATTATTATGATTACAATTATTATTGTTATTATTAATATTATTATTATTATTGTTATTATTGGTATTATAAGTATTATTATTAGTATTATCATGATTAAAAGTATTATAACCATTATTATTATTATTATTAGTCTTATAAGTATTATTAATATATTTATTATTATTAATTTTATCATTTAAGTATTTTATTATTATTATGATTATTATTGTTATTATTACACTTATCATTATTGTTATTATTGTTATTATCATAAAGTATTAGAATTATTATTATTATTATTAGTATTATTATTAGTAAGTATTATGAATATTAGTTATTACTGTTATAATTACTAATATAAGTATTAGTTACAAATTATTATTATTGTCATCATAACCCTAGTTACAATTATAATTATTATTGTTATTATTGTTATTACTAATATTATTATCAATATGAGTATTATTATTAAGTAATATGATTATTATTATAATCATTATTAATATCAAAAACTACTTTTTAAATAGATAAATATTTTGTACATGAAAATATATTTGTTACATATACTATAATTATATATTAAAATTTTACATAACTATATATATAAATATCAAACGTATTAAAAATTATTTATATAAATACTTACATATAACAAACTATTGATCTCTAAATATAACACTAAACAATTATGTATATAAATATGGACATATTAATATAATTATATAAATATTAATCATTTTAAATATATATACAAATTAAATATTATAATATATAAAGTTATAATATATGAAATTGTTCGATTACGAGCATGTCTATTAATATAAATATGAATAATATAGGTTCGTGAATCCGAGGCCGACCTTATACTTGTTCAATGACGTCATATGTATTTTTACTACAAAATACAGTATGGTGAGTTCATTTGATTCCCTTTTACTCTTTACATTTTTGGGACTGAGAATACATGCGCTGTTTTTTTTACAACTGCTTTATTAAATGCTTTTGAAATATATTTTTGAACTGCGAATGCATAAAATGCTTTTATAAATATTTGACGAGATAGACACAAGCAAAACATTCCTCGAATGAATTATGTGGACATGATACTTGCCACCATTGAATTATGTGGACATGATAATTACCACCATTGAATTATGTGGACGTGATAATTGCCACCAATTGATGAATATATTTTTTCCCTGATTATTATTGCTTGGTAACCTAAGAATTAGAATCGGGTATGGCCCTAATTCACGCGAATCCTAAAGGTAGCTACCGGGTTTAACACCCCCACCCAGAATGTTCACTAGACGGAAGAGCTAGTGGGCGTGGTGTTTAGTACTTCGAAGTTTATATGATTATTATACAAACGAGATGTTCTGTTTTGGGGATATTATTTATGCGCATTATATGTTAAGGTCAGTTACCAAGCCAAGCTATGAAAGCAATGAAAAGTGAATGTTATGTATCGAGAGAATGATTTTATACACAGGTTATGTGTATGTTATTTTTTTGCACGAGATATGTGTACGGTTACTAAGATTTATAAAAGATGATTTCGTACACGAGAAAGGTGTACTGTATTTAAAAGATATCGCATGTACATTACAGGTGGGTATAGGATTCGGGCCCATTTGTACCATGCAGGATTTAAATCTTGTGGTCTATCAAAATGATAATTTTATTGTTTTATGATAAACCTATGAACTCACCAACCTTTTGGTTGACACTTGAAAGCATGTTTATTCTCAGGTATGAAAGAAATCTTTCGCTGTGCATTTGCTCATTTTAAAGATATTACTTGGAGTCATTCATGACATATTTCAAAAGACGTTGCATTCGAGTCGTTGAGTTCATAAAGATTATTATTAAGTCAATTATAGATTGGATATATTTTGAAATGGTATGCATGCCTGTCAACTTTCGATGTAATAAAAGTTTGTCTTTTAAAAACGAATGCAATGTTTGTAAAATGTATCATATAGAGGTCAAGTACCCCGCGATGTAACCAATTGTAATGTATTCGTCCAGATGGATTAGGACGGGTCGTTAGAGACCGAATCATCAAGAAAATATTTTCTTGATATTTTTTTAAGTTAAATAGAATACAAGAGTCGTGTAACATGGCACATGATAACGATATGGTCTGTGAATCATCATGTCCCATTAGAAACTCAACATGACTTACTGTAATATAATCACGTTGATCAAGTGTCATTATATTATACTAACTCATGCATCAATTTCCAACACTACTTCCAAAACATTCATAACTTAAACTCGAATTTTTCAGAATTTTAGAAACTAAAACAGTTTCCTTTTATGAAATAATACAGATAGGGCGGAGAGATAATTAATATCGAACGAGAATATTTATGAAGATATCTTCAGAAATATTGAGGATATTTATAATGAAAGATACCATGATATCTAATAATTTTAGAACCAAAGTGTGATGAAGAAATTCATTCACAATGATTTGGAATGATTAAAGAGCAAGGTAATCGCCAAAGATTTCATCAGAAACATAATCATCAAGATTCTTTATGTACAAGCTTAGTCCTTGTGATTTGTCCACAGCCTCCTTCATAATTTCGTATAATCAGCTTTTTGGTACTAAATTTTCTCGTGAGCGTTTCCAACACTCCATTCTTTATCATCATACTTTTGACTGTTAAGGTCATTTACAGTTTTCTACAGTTTCTGCTACTTTAATCAGCTTTCTCAACATTCAGAGTATTGATTCGTAGATTGGGCGCTTTTCAGAGTTTCAGAATGGAAGATCGTAATTCTAAGAGATAAATGTTTTATACATACATGTATCTGTTGATGGAGAAACATTGCGAGATTCAAAATACTGATTGCTAATTCCCGGTAATTGGTCTGGCAATTCTCTTTATAAGATGTGGATGAGTATATGATAAGGTTGTAATGAACAAGTAATATGGTTCTTCAGAGCGACTTAAGCCAATGAGTAATGAAGTTGCTGATAAGTTTACTGCTAATGTGGTGGGATATAAATGGTTCTCCGGTAACGATGACGAAAGGCAAACTTATATATCAAGGTTATAATAGAGTTTATTCGAATGAAAAGTTGAAGTTGACTTGCTGGAGCTGTGAAAAAATTGACTAATTTGGAGAGGAATTGTAAAGTTATTTTTGGTAATAACAATGCCAAAGGAACTAGTACAGATACGTGTTAAACGTTTACTCAGGTTCTGGGTGTTTTCAGGTGCATAACTATATGCATCAATTTTTTCTTCCGTAGATGAAGTGCGGGTGGTTCATCTTCTCGATTGAGGTGTTTTCAAGAATCATGAAAGGTTTGAACGCAGATTGTAATCGTCAAGATACAAATGAGGTTTAAGATGAAATCAAGTGGCAACTTGAAGAATTGTTTGGTTTCATAGGTTATAATCAATATTTTAATTCATTTTAATTGTCCAATGTTGGTAGTCCACAGTTAGTAGTCCACAGTTAGAAATTCAATAATTCATATATATAATATTTGAATTAATTAATACGTGTCGTGACCCATTGTATACATGTCTCAGACTCGATCACAACTCAAAGTATATATATTATTTTAAAATCAACCTCAACCCTGTATAGCTAACTCAAGCATTACTGCATATAGAGTGTCTATGGTTATTCCAAATAATATATATAGATGCGTCGATATGATATGTCAAAACCTTGTATACGTGTCCCGATATTTAAAGTGCGTAAAATAAATAACAGAAATTAAATGACGATAAATAAAATTGCGAGAATATAAATTGCGATAAATAACTTACGATAGATAAAATGTAATCAGTTAGCTAGGAACAGTTAGCGTGGATTCTTAACAAAAATTTTCTCATAGTTAATTCGTTTGTTTCTAACAAATTTTATTTTGTCCAATGTTTTCTTCATTATGCCACTTGTTGGATTCTGATGAGTCAAAATCCAAATATGAAATTGAATGAAAATGGTTATTCAGTGGTGAACGAATTCGTATATCTGTGGATGTAAGTAGGATAGTAAATGACTGTTGAATCAGATTGAAAGAATGTACAGTGTAACTCATTAATGTGAAATCTAAATATTCCTCGGGTATTAGCTACCCGTTAAAATATTTTCACCATTAACAGTTTGTACAAAAGAACTTTTAATTACAATCTTTATGAAAATATATATACATATATATTTTCTTCAGATGAAATCATGGATTTAATGAGTTAATATGATATTAAGCTCATTTGATTTTCGGCTGGAACTAGAATAAATAATCTCTAAGACTTTAGAGATTACATAATCGCTACCGAATGTTTCTCTAATAATGTTATAGATTGATACTTCATCGGTTGATGTTGTTGGTACTCCTTGGTATTTATGATGCGTATGACGTTGATGCTCGAGATACAGATTGTGATGTTGAATGATGTTATGCGAGGTGTATATGAAATAGTTATATTTTACTACGAAATACGATACAATTTACACAAGTTTTATTTATTTATATAGATGGGATATACCTAAACCTTACTACAACACTTATAGGCAGTGTACCTAATCGTACAGTAGTGTAGTTTTTAGTAAGTCTGGTTCGTTCCACAGGGAGCTAGCTGAGTTTAACGCTATATTTTTAACAACTATATTTATATAAAATATATAATTATATATAGTAATATTATTATAAAAGGGGGTTTTTACCGTTTAATGATCGGTTTGTCGATTTTATATTTTAAGCGTAAAGATAAATGACGATAATATAAATGACAGAATTTAAATTGCGATAAAGTAAATTGCAGTAATTAAAATGACAGTAGATAAAGGTACGATGAAATATGAAATAAAAGTATTATGCTTATTTAAACTTCCGTAATCATGATGTTTGACGTTTTGATTAATTGTTACCCGGGTTAATTGTCCTTTGTCCTGGATTATTTGATACCTATTTGGTTTTTGTCCATAATAGTCCATCGGTCATAATTATAAAATGCTCGTCAAATTAACCTTATTCCCGAAGTCAAATATTCCAATTAATTAGGGATTCGAACTGTAACAAGGTTTTAATACTTTGTTTAATGATTACACCATGTTATCGACTGCGTGTAATCCAAGGTTTTATAACTTCGTTAACAATTACACCAATTATCCTTGTATGTAATCCACCCCTGTTTTAATGAGATATGAATATTAATTTACCCACTTGATCAGAATGAATAATCAATTACCCAACCCGAATAATTAATTAAATGATCGTAAAAGATGTCGTATAAATGTCACTAAATAGAAGATACATAATCATTTTAATAATTATTAGATTAACTAATTTGAAGATAGGTTCGACAGATTCTAATGAGTTGTCATTCGATTAGACAATACCCCATATCTATTAATAGTCAATAGTCCAATGTCCACAAGTGTCGGTCTTTTGTCCAAACCTTAATTATGGTACAAAATTCAATAACCCAATCTTAATTTTTAGTCCAACATCACGATTACTTCGGCTCAAATAAGCATAATAATAACTTAATTACGAGATATTAATTTAAAAAGGAAGAACATAGCTTACAGTGGTGATTAATTGTGTAGCGTTACCCGGACAGAGTTCCGACTTTAAAACCCGTAAAACATTTCTTACAATAACCCAACTAAACCATAATTTATTATTAATCTTAAATTAAAATTAAAATTATAATATAAATATATTACATAGAGAAGAGAGATTGATTTTTGTGTAAGTAATTCGTCCGAAAAACTGACTTTTTATAGAACTTGGCCTGCTACAGTAACTCATGCGGTCGCATGAGATTTTAGTGCAAATCTCATGCACTCGCATGAGTTTTATGCCTATTTCCCATGCGATCGCATGGCCGTCAGATCCAACTCACATATTTTTTGTTTGCTAGTTTGTCGACATTATTTAATATAATATATAATATATAAATAATTTATATAATTATTTAAATATTATATTATATTCTTGTACATAGTTGACTTGTAATTTTAGCTTCGTTGCGTCGCGCGTTGATAGTTGGCTCAGGTCCCGGTTCCGGTTTTTCGAACGTCCTTTCGTATAATTTAATATCTTGTACTTTGCGTTTTGTGGCTCGCACTCTTGTAATTTTGAGACGTTTCTCATCAATAAATTGAACCACTTGAATTATATATTGTACATTTGAGCTTTTTGGTCATTTGCGTCTTCAAATCGTTATTTTCTTCTTTTGTCTTCGCACTTATTTATTTAAAAGAATATTACATAAAAATAGAACAATTGCAACTAAAAGCTTTACATATTGGAAGGATATTGATACTAATAATATGTTCCTTTTTAGCATTATCAAATATCCCCACACTTGAACGTTGTTTGTCCTCAAGCAATACAGAATTTGAAATTAAATCACACTTCACTCGAATCACTTTTTTATTCTCACACTTTATACATCAGTGATTTTGATACGGTGGTATAAACAATGGTAGTAACGATGTGGTTTACAGTCCTACATGACTATGAAAATTTAGATCCTTTAAGGAAATTGGATCTTTATGAAAACATTTGATCTTTTGAAAATTCATTCTAGATTTTACCCTAGATAAGTTTTCCGGAATAACCCTTCACCGGTGTTGCAAAATATTTTTGTGGGTTTTGTGGGTTTCAGATTTGAAAATTTTAGTTCAAAACTTGAGGTTTTGTGTCACCCACTTGCTAACCTTGTATTAGGAAAGCACACGTCCAGTTTACTTGCTAACCTTCATGGTCTAAAACGTGTCGGATGCAATTACTATCCTTTGTAGGAGCAATAGTAAAGATCACCCTATAATTTTCGGTCTGGCACAAGGTCCTGTCTTCGACCATGCTATGCAACCACCGTTCTTACGGTTGACACCCGAATTAGTTCAGGTGACCTAATGAATTCCAGGTGAATTCTTAAGATTTTACGTTCAATGGTAATGAACGCATTGAAAATGGGTTTTCAGAAAACAAATCGGTTTGTAATTTGATCAAAATATTTTCTCGTTCAAGCTCGAGTTTAGATATCATTGAATTCCATGAGTTTGTAATTCTCAATCTTTAAAGTCAATCTCAAGGATTGAGTAATATCAGGCTTAAAAGCTGATTTTTAATCTTTTAAGGAGATTATCCTTTCTGGGGGTCTGATTCATTAGTCTTATCAAGCTAATTTACAAGGCGCCCTCCCCATTTTACGAGACAGATCCTCTCATGGTTAGGATAAGTTTGACCACTTGGCAACCCTGTTTGATGCTGAGGTCCGTGGATTTCCTGCTGATTTTAGAGATGACTTTTCTAGATTTTTCGTCAACCTACAGCTGGTCTGGACGACAACTTCCTAACCTAAATCAAGAAGCACATGTCTTTTTCGGAAGACTTTACTTCCTTTTAATGATGGAATTGATTCATCGTGTAGATCCATCTATTCTTTCAAAGGTATTACAATAAATCGGGTAAAACTGATTAGTTTAGTCCAAAGCAAAAGTACCTGCAATAATCTGTACCAAATATGTGATATGTGTTTTAAAGAAATTAATAAATTCTTCCCACACTTAGCTTTTATTTATTCTTTTCTTTGCCTTTTTATTCTCCTCTATTCCATTTTAAATGAATTCTAACGTTTTTGGTTGTTTCTCCATTTATGTTCTCTCCGAGGTAACAATAATTTTGGCATTAACACCCAGTTTTATCGTTCATAAATATGTATAAACATGATTTTGAATTCATTTAGTTGAAATTTTTTCAAATTTTCACAAAATTTGGCAATTAAACTAAGTGTAAACCCGAGAGAATTTATAACCCTTCCCCACACTTGAGATCATGCAATGCCCTCATTTGCATGAAATCAGACTATAATTATAAATTCATGAGAGTGATTAGTGTAGAAAAGTGATTAAAAATACCGAGTTTGCAAACATATTATTTTATATCACTTTTGATATTTTGCGTCTTGTCGTCAAAATTAGTAGCTTTTGCAGAACTTAATGTCAGTCTTTGAAAGTGCACTGTTTTACCCTGTTTTGTATATAAGATAAACTACAAACATATATATAATATATATATAAATATATATATATTTTTTATAAAACCTTTATTTATTAAAACAATTTAAATGAATAATTTTTTTTTTAAAATTTTGTTTCCTTTTACTTTATGTAGTTTTGGTATGTTTACCTAGTCCATCCCTCGAAAAAATTTAAAATTTGTCGTTTTTAAAGCGATTATTTTAAAAGCAAAGATTTTTGGGTTTTTTTTAATTTTTTTGGTATACTTTAGATCAATAAAATTAAAAATAATGATAACAAAATTTGTCGCCCCG
The DNA here is from genome assembly GCF_046630445.1 of Rutidosis leptorrhynchoides. NCBI lineage: Eukaryota > Viridiplantae > Streptophyta > Magnoliopsida > Asterales > Asteraceae > Rutidosis > Rutidosis leptorrhynchoides. The sequence continues at coordinate 26,941,660 of NC_092336.1, forward strand.
CCCTCTGGTAAAGCAATTTCGATTCCATGACCTAGTCTTCAACTCACGACGAATTTTAAATATCAAATTTTAAACTTAATGAAATAAAGTAATTTTTGTTTTTTTTTTAAAATCACACAAAACATAAATTTTAAAATGCATATAAATTTAATATTAAACCTATAAAACAAAAAATTTAGAATGGGGGGAGAAAACTAGTTCTTTAGTGTCTGCTAGTGGAAAAGACCAATCGAATTCCATTCTCGGAACTACACGAGAACAGAACAACTAACTCTAGACAGCATTTTCTTTTTAGAACATCTGAATCTCCCCACACTTAGGTAGCTGTGGTGTCGAAATTGTGATTAACTTCATTGTCAATTTCTCTTGGACCATAATCAACTTGCATATCTGTGACTTTTGCTTTAAGCCATTGGTTGAATTCCTGTGTAATATCCACAAATTCAACTAGTTTTGCCTTTTCTTTAGGCGATATATTGGATACTAACCGGTTACATAACTTAAAGTTCCCCTTGGTTCTAGCATCGCGAATCCGTTTAATAAGTTTCTTCATTGAACTGTTAATAACGGAGTCATTTAATTTCGTATCAACAACGGGGTTCTTTGTTATCAGGTCATCATTAGGTGTTACTTCATTTTCCCCACACTTAGGCGTTTTATTATTGTTAAGCACTACCGTTGGAGTTGGTAAAACAACATGGTTCTTACCAATCGTTTTTGCTGGTTTAACGGTTTTGTTTGGTGGAGATTTAGACTTTTGAATCATAAAGGTGATCGATTTCTCATCATTACTAAGTGTCATTCTACCCTCTCTTACATCAAATAACGCCCCGGTGGATGCTAAGAATGGTCGACCTAAAATGAGAGGAATGTTTGAGTCCTCTTCTATGTCAATGACAATAAATTCGACTAAAAAGGTTAAATTACCCACTTGAACGGGTTGGTTATCAGCAATTCCAACTGGGTGTTTAATAGTTTGATCAAAGAGTCGAACACTCATTTCCGTTGGACTTAACTCACCTACTCCTAATCTTTTATATAATGAAAGAGGCATAACACTCACACTTGCACCTAAATTTGCTAGTGCATCATACATGACACAATCACTAAGTAGACAAGGAACGATAAATTCACCCGGATCACCCAAACTGGGTGGAGGTTTCGGTGGAACTGTCTTCACTGGGTTTACTTTTACGGATTTTGTTTCTTGTACTTTCTTATTCTTCTTCTTTCCAGAGGTTTCACAAACTTTATTACCTATTACTTGCTCATACTCAACTCCTTTTCTTGGAAACGGGATGGGTGGTCTGTATGGTGTCACCACTGGCTTTACATACTCGGGTGGTGGTGGTGTTGTAACTTCTTCATTGTTACTCACATCAAAAACTTTCCCATCTTCTGATGCTGGTTTTTCAGAATTTGTTGAAACCATATTAACATTCTCATTCCGAGGATTTACTTCAGTATTACTCGGTAGCTTTCCTTGTTCCCTCTCACTCATCATGCTAGCAAGAGTACCTACGTGTTTTTCTAGATTCAAAATGGAAGCTTGTTGAGTTCTTAATGACTGATCAAACCTCTCATTTGTTTGGGTTTGAGATGTAATAAATTGTGTTTGAGATTCCATTAGCTCTGCCATCATTTCTTTCAGATTTGGCCTTTTCTCTTCGGTTTGTTGTGGTGGTTTATATAAGCCAGGTCTTTGTTGATTGAAAGTGTTGTTTTGAGTTGGTTGGTTATTCGGACCTTGTTGGTTATACGAGTTATTGTTGGGTCCATTTGGATTGTAAAGAATGTTTTGATTTCGATTGAAGTTTGGCCTTGGCGGTTGATAATTATTTTGATAATTATTTCCCGGCCTTTGGTTCATGTAGCAAATATTCTCACGTTGTTCCATCGTTTGCTCGATGTGACAATCTTTTGTTAAGTGTGGTCCACCGCATTGATCACAACTGATTCGTATTGCGTGAATATCTTTAGTCATATTTTCCATTCGTCTCTCGAAAGCATCTATTTTTGCGGAAACGGAATCAAAGTCATGGCTAGAATCGGCTCTAGCCGCTTTAGATGAACGAAAGATATCTTTTTCCTGGTGCCACTCATGCGAGTGGGGGCTGTGTTATCAATAATTTTGTGAGCTTCATTTGCTGTTTTCTTCATAATGGAACCACCAGCTGCTATGTCGATGTCTTTTCGTGTAGTAATGTCGCATCCTTGGTAGAATATTTGTACTATTTGATAAGTATCTAAACCGTGTTGCGGACATCCTCTCAACAATTTTTTAAATCTTGTCCACGCCTTATATAGAGTTTCATTTGGCTTTTGTGTGAACGTAACTATTTCTCCTTGAAGTCTCACGGCTTTAGATGCCGGAAAGAATTGTTTAAGAAAATTTTCAACTAAAACGTCCCATGTATCAATCGCCCCTTCAGGTAATGATTCTAACCAATCTTTGGCTTCTCCCTTTAAAGTCCACGGAAATAACATGAGATATATCTGTTCATCCTCAACTTCTCTAATTTTGAATAGAGTACAAATCCTATTAAATGTTCGAAGATGTTCGTTTGGATCTTCTTTTGGCGTACCACTATATTGGCATTGATTAGTTACCATATGTAGGATTTGTCCTTTGATTTCATAATCTGGCGCATTAATATCTGGCATAATAATGGCGTGACCTTGGCCAGTGCGTTTAGCTCTCATTCGGTCTTCCATACTTAGAGGTTCCAGATTTTCCATGATTGAATTTGTTGAATCTGAATCACTAGAGGATTCTGATTTAATGGTTTGTTCCTCGACAATCTCTGGTTGAATGATTTGTGGTTCCGGAGGAAATATTAGTGGTTTAGGATCTCTGAATTGTCCTTGAATATCCTCCGGGTTCTCAATTGTGAGGTCGTGTTCAAAAAATGGATTATCGGAAATTCGAATTGGAGTACTTGGTCGACTAGATGATGATTCTAAAGAAAAATCATTGACGATAATATTGGCTAGATGTCTTGATCGAGTTACAGGTGGTGAACGTATGAAAGGTGGTGAACGTTTTGCTCGGTGCATTCACTGAATATCTTATTAGTTATAAAAATAAAAATTATATAAGTTATCAGATTAATCGACTTTTCTGATTTTGCCCACGTTTCGAATAGCCAATAGATGCAGCAGGTAACCAGGACCCTTTAAATAGGAAGCCCATAACTCGCCAATAACAAATCCAACTATTACTACGAACCAGAAAGTTTTGGATGTCTATCAATTTAACCGCTTAAAATAATTTTTCGTTTCGTTTTGAAATTTTAGAGAAGAAATAGAAAAAAAATTCTAAGTCCTAAAAACTAGAGCGTCGAGAAATAAGAAAGAAAAAGAGTGCGTTGAAAAACGTCGAAAAATAAAAGGTCGAAAAATAAGCGTCGAAAAACAAAGATCGAAAAATAAAAATAAGAAATAAAAACATCGAAACTTAAAAGTCGAAAAACTAAATCTAAAAAGTTGCGCCTAAAGGTATTAAAGCTTAAAAGGAAATCTATATTCAAAACGGCAATAGCTTAAAAGGCACTAAAATCTATAAAATATTAAAGCGATAAGCGACGTCGTAAAATTTTAAAGCGCCTAAGTCTTAATTTAAAGAAAAAGCACTTAAGGGATTTTACGGCAAGACATAAAATTTTAGAAATAAAAATAACTACGGCACAAACTAAGTTTAAATTAATTATGAACGATAAAAATAAACTACGTACTAAATAATAAAAAGATACAAAAATGATAAAATTACTAATTTTTATAAAAATATTATTTTATATTATTATTTATAAAAGTGTTAAGTTTATAATTTAATAAAACTAATTAAAACCTAAAAATACAATTTAAATAAAAACAAAACTAAATTATTATTAAAATAAACCCTAATTAGGTAATTAATTAATATTAATAATAATTAAATTCGTAACCCTAACCTGCAAACTGAGGTACCGGTCCTGTCAAATCAATCCATGCGGTCGCATGGCTTCGGTTTTCAGGCCAAGTAGTTGGGCTTCTACAGTGACTAGCCCGTTTTTTATTTATTTTTTAAAATTTCTGTTTTTAATTTAAATAAAATATTTATATAAATTAAATAAAACTTATATTTAAAAACTAAAATTGAAATAAAAAAATACTTTATAATTTTATATATTTTAAATAAACTCTTAAAAAAATATATATTTTGTTTTTTTTTCTTTTTATATTTTTGTATTTTTAATATTTAAAACCTATTTTTACAAAAAGAAATTAAAACTTAATAAAAATATATTTTTTTATAGCGTTTCGCTTTCGGCGTTTAAGAGTCTCCGGCAGCGACGCCAAAAACTTGATGTTATGCGAGGTGTATATGAAATAGTTATATTTTTACTACAAAATACGATACAATTTACACAAGTTTTATTTATTTATATAGATGGGATATACCTAAACCTTGCTACAACACTTATAGGCAGTGTACCTAATCGTACAGTAGTGTAGTTTTTAGTAAGTCCGGTTCGTTCCACAGGGAGCTAGCTAAGTTTAACGCTATATTTTTAATAACTATATTTATATAAAATATATATAATTATATATAGTAATATTATTATAAAAGGGGGTTTTTACCGTTTAATGACCGGTTTGTCGATTTTATATTTTAAGCGTAAAGATAAATGACGATAATATAAATGACAGAATTTAAATTGCGATAAAGTAAATTGCAGTAATTAAAATGACAGTAGATAAAGGTACGATGAAATATGAAATAAAAGTATTATGCTTATTTAAACTTTCGTAATCATGATGTTTGACGTTTTGATTAATTGTTACCCGGGTTAATTGTCCTTTGTCCTGGATTATTTGATACCTATTTGGTTTTTGTCCATAATAGTCCATCGGTCATAATTATAAAATGCTCGTCAAATTAACCTTATTCCCGAAGTCAAATATTCCAATTAATTAGGGATTCGAACTGTAACAAGGTTTTAATACTTTGTTTAATGATTACACCATGTTATCGACTGCGTGTAATCCAAGGTTTTATAACTTCGTTAACAATTACACCAATTATCCTTGTATGTAATCCACCCCTGTTTTAATGAGATATGAATATTAATTTACCCACTTGATCAGAATGAATAATCAATTACCCAACCCGAATAATTAATTAAATGATTGTAAAAGATGTCGTATAAACGTTACTAAATAGAACATACATAATCATTTTAATAATTATTAGATTAACTAATTTGAAGATAGGTTCGACAGATTCTAATGAGTTGTCATTCGATTAGACAATACCCCCTATCTATTAATAGTCAATAGTCCAATGTCCACAAGTGTCGGTCTTTTGTCCAAACCTTAATTATGGTACAAAATTCAATAACCCAATCTTAATTTTTAGTCCAACATCACGATTACTTCGGCTCAAATAAGCATAATAATAACTTAGTTACGAGATATTAATTTAAAAAGGAAGAACATAGCTTACAGTGGTGATTAATTGCGTAGCGTTACCCGGACAGAGTTCCGACTTTAAAACCCGTAAAACATTTCTTACAATACCCAACTAAACAATAATTTATTATTAATCTTAAATTAAAATTATAATTATAATATAAATATATTACATAGAGAAGAGAGATTGATTTTTGTGTAAGTAATTCGTCCGAAAAACTGACTTTTTATAGAACTTGGCCTGCTACAGTAACTCATGCGGTCGCATGAGATTTTAGTGCAAATCTCATGCACTCGCATGGGCTCATGCACTCGCATGGGCTCATGCACTCCCATGAGTATGCCTATTTCCCATGCGATCGAATGGCCGTCAGATCCAGCTCACATATTTTTTGTTTGCTAGTTTGTCGACGTTATTTAATATAATATATAATATATAAATAATTTATATAATTATTTAAATATTATATTATATTCTTGTACATAGTTGACTTGTAATTTTAGCTTCGTTGCATCGCGCGTTGATAGTTGGCTCAGGTCCCGGTTCCGGTTTTTCGAACGTCCTTTCGTATAATTTAATATCTTGTACTTTGCGTTTTGCGGCTCGTACTCTTGTAATTTTGAGACGTTTCTCATCAATAAATTGAACCACTTGAATTATATCTTGTATATTTGAGCTTTTTGGTCATTTGCGTCTTCAAATCGTCGTTTTCTTCTTTTGTCTTCGCACTTATTTATTTAAACGAATATTACATAAAAATAGAACAATTGCAACTAAAAGCTTTACATATTGAAAGGATATTGATACTAATAATATGTGACGACCCGGAAATTTCCGACCAAATTTAAAGTTAACCTTTATATGTTTCCGACACGATAAGCAGAATTTGTAATGTTGAATCTCAAAAAGTTTGGAACTACATTCATGTAATCAATTACCCTTTGACCGTGTTCGACGATTCACGAACAATTATGAGTATATAGATATGTATATTTAATATGTATATATAATATATAATATTAACTGAAAACATTAACAAAGTATTAGATATATGATACTTTACATGAACGTATTTGTTTCGATATATTTATCGACAGAATTAAGAGATAATATCAAATGATTGAATTATCAGATACATTATGATATGATTACGGGCCTATGTTATGAGGTCCACTGTGATTTAAGAAATCTATTCTTTTTGACAACATTCGGAAAATGGTAAAGTGATTTATAAATAAGAACAAATGTGTCAATTAACGGTAACTAGACAAGGGTTAGTGGAAATTCCTGTTTAATTTCCAAGGCATGTTTTATAATATTTTCCGCGTGACCTTGATAAGATAACTATGTTAACTTTCATTTTATTTAATATGAAAATAAAAACGTGGAGTGTAAATAACTTAGATGTTGGATATCGACAAGTTAAGTAACTCGACATTTTTCATTAAGATGATTTCATACGTTTATTTAACATTTGGACTTTATCCTATGCTTCACCAACAGACTGTAATTTGAAAACTTGAAACCTATTATGAATATATATAATTCTACTTTTTTAAAATATTTTATGATATAACGATTTCCATTATTTTAACCTTTTAACAAAATGATTCTTGAATATATTTAGTTTTGGAAAAAAAAATTATCATATTTATTTGATTTAGTTTCAAAAGTACAAAAAAAAGTTTTTAGTTTAAAAAGAACTTTATTATTAAAACGTATATATCTTTTATAAATATCTAGAACCACTTTTGACAACTTATTACTTAACCAGTATGATAAAGATAACGATATTTATATTTTTATTTTATTAAATATATATAACGATTTAAATTAATATTATATATATTTATACGCGTATTATACGTATATAGTTTTATACTTTTACTATACTTTAACTTTACCTTTACTTTACTTTTACTTTACTTTAACTTTAATAATTCACTTTAATAATTCACTTTAATAATTCATACTTTAATAATTCACTTTAATAATTCACTTTAATAATTCACTTTAATAATTCACTTTAATAATTCATACTTTAATAATTCACTTTAATAATTCATAATTTAATAATTCACTTTAATAATTCATATTTTAATAATTCACTTTAATAATTCAAAAATCTATTATAAATAGAATTGAATAGGTTTCATTATTTCATAGAAACTTGAAAATATATTTCTCTAAACTCTCTCAATCGAATTACATATATATATTTTCTTTGTATTATTTCAAGATATTATTAGTATACATAAAATACTATGACGAAGTTATACTCAGACGATTTCAAAATAAGTTTTCAAACGGGATAGAGCTAAGGAAATTATGGGTTATAGCTATGGAGGTTATGGGTATTGATCGAGGGTACTGCTCGAGGGGTCAACCTAACGTTTATCATTTTCGTTGCGTCTACGTACTTTCCTGCAATATTGAATCACAATATTGATACGTTCGTGAATCCGAGACAAACCCTGCACTTGTTCAGTGCCGTCATATACAAATTGCTACGAAATACAGTATTGTGAGTTTCATTACTCCCTTTTTATATATATTTTTGGGCTGAAAATACATGCGCTGTTTTATAAATGTTTTACGAAATAGGCACAAGTACTAAAACTAATTCTATGTGGGTTTAAACTAGAAATATACCCTTAGCTTGGTAACATTAAACTACTTGTCTATGTACGGTAGGCGCGAATCCTAAAGATAGATCTATTGGGCCTGACAAACCCCATCCTGACTATGGGATGCTTTAGTACTTCGAGGTTATTTTAAACACACCTGATCTGGTGTACTTCAGAGGGTAAAACATGAACATTAAGGCTTGTTACCGGGTGCCTACAACTTATAGAATACTTTTAAACACTTGCGAGTGTACGAATATTTATGGAAACTGAAATCTTGTGGTCGATTACTATTACGGAAATGATTGATTATGATAAACTAATGAACTCACCAACCTTTTGGTTGACACTTTAAAGCATGTTTATTCTCAGGTATAAAAGAAATCTTCCGCTGTGCATTAGCTCATTTTAAGGATATTACCTGGAGTCATTCATGACATACTTTGAAAGACGTTGCATTCGAGTCGTTGAGTTCATCAAGATTAATATTAAGTCAATTATAGTTGGATGTAATATGAAATGGTATGCATGCCGTCAATTTTTGATGTAAAGAAAGTTTGTCCTTTAAAAACGAATGCAATGTTTGTAAAACGTATCATATAGAGGTCAAATTCCTCGAGATGTAATCAACTATTATGAATCGTTTATAATGTATATGAACGGGTCCTTTCAGTTGGTATCAGAGCGGTGGTCTTAGCGAACCAGGTCTGCATTAGTGTATCTAACTGATAATCGTTAGGATGCATTAGTGAGCCTGGACTTCGATCGTGTCTGCATGTCAAAAGTTTTGCTTATCATTTTTGTTGGAAATTGTCTGCTTATCATTCTTAGTCTAGACACGTTTTACTGCATTGATTGCATGAATAGTGTATAGATAAAATTCATATCTTAGCGTATCTGCTAATCCATATCTTAGCGTATCTGTTACTGTAAACTTTGCCTGACATATCCCGTAAATTCCTCCGTAATCTACGAAATCTTTTGCGCTATATATATAGATATTCTATGTAATTAGAATACCACTCGATAGCTGGAAAATCATTTCATATCGAAAAATCCTTTATTCAATCGAACGAAATGGAATTCGTCATTAGTTCAAGTCCCTCGAATTTTGATATGGAATCCCACTCAAGCTCCGAAAGCAGTGTGACTGGAATGGATCAACCAATCAGCTATCATCTATTCTGGATGAATTAGGGATGGGTTCGTAGCCTCCTTAATCATTGGAGACAAGAAGAAAGCGATCCTTTCCATCCACCACATTGCCCTCTTGGCAATGAACCTGAAGCACTTACCGACAAACCTGTCCGAAACACCATTTTCTCTCCCATTTCTAGAGTATCTCGTCATGATTATATACTACACCAAAATCTAGATCTTATTTATCCGCTCGTCCGAACTGAAAATTAATAGAAGAAGTCAACGAGCTTCGCGCTCGGGTAGTGGCTTTGGAGAATATGGTGCAAAGGTTACAAACACCAGCAGCAGCACCAGCAACATAACCAGTACCACCATCAACAACATCGATAGTACCATTACCACCACCAACAATAACCGCATCGCAAACCTCAACTTCACAATCTGTCCCATGAGCATCGACGTCATACGCCCTGTAAATACTAAGGAATACCACAACGATGAAGTATTGATTCATAACTTCATTGGAAAAACCTTCTACGACGATTATGTAATTTCTAAAGTTTAGAAATTATCTATCCTAGCCTTAACCATAAATCAAGTGAGTTTAATTTAATATTAACTCATTAAATCTATATTACATCTGAAGAAATATACACATATATTTCCATAAAGACTGTAATAAAATTCTTTTGTACAAAATATTAATTGTGACATTTTTTTAACGGGTAGGTAATACCCGAGAGATATATAAATTCACAATTAATATGTTACATTCTTCGAATCTGATTCAACAAAATCATCCATTATACTCCCTACTTTCACAACAATATACATTCTTTTATAGAAATCAAAACAACCATACTCATTCAAAAATCTAATTATATATTCTGATTTTAAAATCGCCGAATTCAATTCAAGTTATAACCGGTATCATCACTCTTAGATTCTTACATCTTTCAAAGCTATACTTTAACTTCAAAACTGTGTTAGAACATCGTATGTATATTAACGATTATAATCTGTGTTCAAGCCCTTGTAAAAATACCTGAAGACACTTCAAATAATGAACAATCGAGATGATGATCCAACCACATGTTATCCATAGTTACGTACCTGAAAAACTCTTGAAACCAAAGTCATAATTTAACATGTATCCATGTCAGACCTTTTGGCATTTACTAGCTAAAATAACTTTTCAATCCCTTCTAAAAATAGACGGTTTTGTCACAGCTCCAGCAAACCAACTTCAATTGTTCATTCGAATAAGCCTTATTATAATGATTACCCCTTCATCATTATTACCGGAGAACCTTTCATATCTCGCCACATTAGCAGTAAACTTATTAACAACTTCATTGATCTTTGACTTTCCAAAAAATCTTTATATTTAACAAAACCCCATCATTTACTCATCTGCATCTTGTAACGAGAATTGCCATACGAATCATCGGAAATTAGCAATCAGTATTTTGAAATCTCGCAGCATTTCTACGCCAACAATTATATGTGTCTATCTTCTGGACTTATATACTTTGAATGTAAAGTTTCTGAAAAACACCCTAAACTGCGAACTAGTTCTCGAAATACTGATGAAGCAGCAAAAACTATAAACGACCTTAACAGTAAAAAGTTTGATGATAAAGAGTAGTGTGTTGGCAAAGCTCAGAAAAAGAGAAGATTTGGTACTGAAAAATACGGATTGAGCAAACCATGAAGAAGGCTGTGGATAAATCACAAGGACGAAATCTACCTTCAAAGAATCCAAATGATTCTGTGTCTGCTGAAGTCATTATTTAATACCTTGCTCCTGACTCTAAACCCTTACGGACAATATTCTTCATCATCCTCTGATATTAGAAATTTTAAGATATCATCGTATCTTTCATTATAAATATCCTCCATATTTCTGAAGATATTTCCCTAATTATTCTTATCTGAAATCATTTACCTCTTCGTGCTGTCTGTATTGCATCATAAAAGAAACTATTTTAGTTTCTAAATTCTGAAACTTTCGAATTTAAAATAGAAATATTTTTGAAGTAGTGTTGGGAACTGAAGCATAAACTAGTATAATATAATGACACTTGATCAACGTGATTATATTACAGTAAGTCATGCTGAGTTTCTAAATAGAACGTGATGATTCACAGATCATAACGTCATCATGTGCTATGTTACACGACTCTTGTATTCTCTTTAACCTCTAAAATATCAAGAAAATATTTCTTGATGATTCGGCCTTTTTCGAGGTATTCTAGTAATTTGACAAGTCAAGATCGTGCCATTACAATTTTCTTCTTAGAACATTAACAATGTTCATTCCGAAATTCATATATGCGAATTCTGGACCATTACAAGCGGTGCTTAATCGCAAGAAGAAGAAACGAAAGGACAAAACTCCGAAATAAAAATTGGGGTATAAATCGCAGCAAATAAAAGAGAGCATTCATTGGGGATGACAATGTAAAGACCCCTCCTAATCCATTCGGACGAAGTCCATATCGATTATAAATGATTCACAACAGTTGATTACATCGCGAGGTACTTGACCTCTATATGATACATTTTACAAACATTTCATTCGTTTTTAAAAGACAAACTTTTGTTACATCGACAGTTGACAGACATATATAGCATTTCATAATATATCTAAATATAATTGACTTAATAATAATCTTGATGAACTCAATGACTCGAATGCAACGTCTTTTGAAATATGTCATGAATGACTCCAAGTAATATCCCTAAAATGAGTAAATGCACAGCGGAAGATTCTTTCGTACCTGAGAATAAACATGCTTTAAAGTGTCAACCAAAAGGTTGGTGAGTTCATTAGTGTAACATAAATAACCATTATCATCATTTTAATAGACCACAAGATTTCCATATTCAGTTCTCATAAATGTACGTCCCATGCATAGAGACAAAATATCATTCATATGGATTGAACACCTAGTAACCGACATTCACAATATGCATATAAGAATATCCCCATCATTCCGGGATCCTCCTTCGGACATGATATAAATTTCGAAGTACTAAAGCATCCGGTACTATGGATGGGGCTTGTTGGACCTGATAGATCTATCTTTAGAGTTCGCGTCAATTAGGGTGTCTGTTCCCTAATTCTTAGATTACCAGACTTAATAAAAAGGGCATATTCGATTAGATAATCCAACCATAGAATGTAGTTTCGATTACTTGTGTCTATTTCGTAAAGCATTTATAAAAGCAGCGCATGTATTCTCAGTCCCAAAAATATATATTGCAAAAGAATTTAAAAAGGGATTAATGAAACTCACCTAATGTATTTTGTAGTAAAAATACATATGACTATATTGAACAATGCAGGGTTGGCCTCGGATACACGAACCTATATCATTTATATATATATTAACACACAATATGGTAATCGAACGAATTTATATTATTAGTGACATACTTGTTATTTTAATAACTTATATATTATATGTTTTAAATTTAATGTCATGTACTAATTGTTAGTTGGTAAAATAATATTAGTACTCGTAATTAAAAAGTTGTAATCTCTTTATAATGTTAATAATAATGATATCAATAATGTCAATTCAAAATAATAAATAAAAATGATAGTTTTATTAATAATGTTATTTTTAATAAAAATATAGTTTTAGTAAAAATGATAATTTTAACAATAATGATACTAAAATAAAAAGTTGTATTGTTTTTACAATAAAAATTATAGTTTTGATAATAACTCTTAATATTAATAATACTTAATAATAATACTTGATAATAATTAATGTTAATAACAAAAATAATATTAATGATAATAATAGTTATAATATTGATAGTAATGATATTAATAATAATAATAATAATAATAATAATAATAATAATAATAATAATAATAATAATAATAATAATAATAATAATAAGAAAAGCTACCTTAAGGTATAAGGATTAAAAAGAGAATATAAAAGTCCCTGCAAAGACTCGAACCTGCAACCTCTCTCCCACCAAGACACCCCTTAACCGCTACTCAATGTCTGTTTTACTGATTAATGTCAAACCTTCATATATTTAACCCATTATTCGGCCCAACAGAAAAATAAGGATCTCGGCCCAAGACAGATTAATAACCCAACATTTAACTAAGCCCGATTAAAGATGTAAAGAAGCCCAATCGAAAAACTTGGGTTATCTTAGCCCACTTAACAATCCATGGGGTATCCTGGATTTTTAGAGGTATCGTTAGCAGTAAAAAAAATAATGCGAAGGGTTTTGTGGGTTACAGTTGTCGGCCACCAACCATAGAACAACTTGAACATATCATGGATTTCTCCTCATCATTCTCCTATGGTATCATCTTCCTCATCATCATATAACATCATGTTATCAACTCATCGTGATCACTGCCCATCTTCACCTCTTTTTCGTTACACCATCATTAATCATGGTAACATCATACATCATCATCATAGCCTACCTTATCCTCACTAATTACTACAATAAAGAAAACCAAAATGTCCCTTTTGTCTCCCACTTGTTTATTAATTAATGCTAGAAGCGACCCACAATAACACTTTGTTGACTTAGGATTCGGAAAAGGAAAAAAAAAATTATGGACGATGCCATTTGCAATATTAAAGCAACCACTCTCAATAACAAAGAAATATTTAAACACTACCTTATGTGTTAGTGGATGTCCACGTTAAAAAGTAAAAGGGAAAAGAGAATTTGGTGCGTCCTTGATTACATAACCAATGTGTCGACATGGATAACCTCCTGGTCCCAACTAATAATTTTTATATAGCTCTAACAATATCCTATCTAAGTTGATAAATAAAGGTATTATGTAACCTCCATTCGCTGGTTGGCTTAGTAGAAGTAAATGAAGTAGCAGGAGAGATGGATAATCATTTGTAACAGAAACTAAAAAAAAATGGCTATTGTTGCAGCCTTTATGTCGTGGAAGGGAATAATATATTGGTGGTTTGTGATAATGTTTTTATACTTATCAAGTGAGTCTCGGTAGTGTTCAAAGGTGATGGTTGTCGAAGGTGGTTATTATGGCTTGAAGTGGTGATGAGGGTTCTTGACGTTTTAACAATAAATTGAATTTGTTATGGTGGTGGTGGATCATGATCATAATTGAACGAGACAGTGGTGGTGGTCATTGAAGGTTGGTTGTTTGGGTCGTTCATGACTGAAAAGAAACGAATTGTATTGTTGGCTTCAAGGTATTCAGTGGTGAGTTTGGTTGTCGTGATCATGAGTGGTGGCGACATTTTCTAGCATCTCATAAAATAGAGAGATAGATAAATGGAGATGGTTAAATGGGTGGTGTTTGTTCTTTTAAACTTCTTTTTGAATCCCTTAAGGGATTTGGCGATTGATAATTGATATTGTGACTTATTTAGATTTCGTTTACCACAGATTAGTTCAATTATTTTTTTAACAACTAAAGGTGGACAGCAAGATTAAAAAGGACAGCAGAATAAAATAGATGGCTTACATCCAAATCTGATTCTGTACATGAGAGGGGATTGAGTTCGACTTCTAACAGATTTAGGGACAGGTCAATAAGTTTTGATTGTGATGTTAAGCCAAAATACGTACTCTTTTCAGTATTCAGATTGATATATCATATATTTATGTATTTATATAACCATTATAATCTGTATGTGTAATTATTTATATCGGTTACCTATATTCAATATGTATATATTTATTTAATTATAATTGTAGTTATATATATTAATTATATATATTTATATATGTATATATATATATATATATATATATATATATATATATATATATATATATATATATTACTAATGATATTATTAATAAAGACTCATAATAATAAATGTCAAATAATAATATGATATCGTTAATACTAATAAAAATGATGATTTTATTTACTAATATTGATATTAATAATACTAGTTATATTATTGGAGACATCAATAACCTTAATAATAATACAACTTAAACATATCAGATTTTGTATGTATATATATATATATATATATATATATATATATATATATATATATATATATATATATATATATATATATATATATATATATATATATATATATATGTTTTATCTACAAATAATTGTTCGTGAATCGTCGAAAATAGTCAAAGGGTAATTGGTTACATGAATGTAGTTCTAAAACTTTTTGAGACTCAATATTACAGACTTCACTTATCGAGTCAAAATCATATAAAGATTAAGTTTAAATTTAGTCGGAAATTCCCGGGTCATCACAGGTGCTACCCGTTAAAGAAATTTCGTCCCGAAATTTGAGTGAGGTGGTCATGGCTAACAATAAAAATGTTTTCATGACCAATATGAGTTGATAATTAGAGGTTTATCATCATTGAATAATAATGATAAAATAATTTGATTATTCTAAGGATACGAATGAAGCTATCGCAAATAGTGAAATGTGAAAACAACTGTTCACCTTAATTTTTGACGTAGTTATTGTTAAATTTAGAAAATAAGGCGCGTCTTAACTTTTGACGTTGCCTTGGTTGAATTCCGGAATTCAAGGAATTAAAGAAAATCTTCAAAATCTATAAGATTTGATTTTTCGAAAAATAAGGAAATTAAGATCTCTATAATTAAATACGGTGATCTGCCTCGATTACTCTGTCTGATATTTTCATTATAAATTAAACTCTTCCGTCCCATTATTCTCACCATTCCTATACTTTCTTTCTTAGTTCATACATCCAAAAGATTGTGAAAATGCTTAATCCAGTTCTAATACTTGATATTTTTCCTAATTATCATTTCCGTCATCCTTCTTTCCAATCTTCCGTCAGAGAATCTGTTTACTTCTACTATTACCTTGGGATGATACTATTCTTAATTTTACCGTGTCTTTATATTGCTATTCGTATTAATATCCACAATTTGTAATCTCCGTGTTGTCATTGGGCTTTATGTTTTCTCTTATATTTCAATGTCCCTATTTCTGTTTCCTATAATCATTGTCATCCACAGTTAATACTCCCTCCTTTTTGCTGTGATTTATACTCCAATTTTCTATTTCTTTTGGAGCTTTGTCCATTCGTTTCTTCTTTTTACGATTGGACATCTCTGGTAATGGTCCAGAATTCGTAGATATGGAGTTTCGAATGATTATAATGTTCTAAGCAGGAAGGAACGTGATAGCACGATTTGATTTTCAAATTTATCAATATCACGGATGATAGAACCATCAAGAATACATTTTCTTGATTTGTTCAGGAGTTAAGTAGAATGAAAGTGCTATGTAACATGGCACATGATGATGTTATGATCTGTGAATCATCACGTTTCATTAGAAACTCGGCATGACTTACTGTAATATAATCACGTTGATCAAGTGTCATTATATTATACTAACTCATGCTTCAGTTCCCAACATTACTTCAATAACATTCATATTTTAAGCTCGAAAGTTTACAGAATATAGAAACTAACAGTTTCTATATGATGTAATACTAATAGCACGAAGAGATTAATGATTTTAGATAAGAATAGTTATAAAAATATCTCCAGAAATATGGAAGATATTTATAATAAAAGATACGATAATATCTCAGAATATCTAAGATCAGAGGATGATAGAAACTATTGTCCGCAAGGGTTTAGAGTAAGGAGCAAGATATTCACTAAAGAATTTAGCAGACATTGAATCATTTAGATTCTTTGAAGTCAAACTTATTCTTTGTGATTAGTCCATGGCTTTCTTCATACTTTAGCATAATCTGCTTTTCGGTACTAAATTTTCTATTGAATGTTTCCAATATAATGATACACAGGAAGCACGAAGAGGTATATAATTTCGGACGAGAATATTTATGAAAATATCCTCAGAAATATCGAAGATATTGATGATGATATTTTAGAATTTCTAAGTTCGATGGTTGATGAGGAAGATTTTCCGCAAGATTTTAACATGAGTACGGAGCAAGATATTCGTTGAAGGTTTCATCGGATCCAGAGTTACCTGGATTCTTTGAATATAGGGTTTGGTCATTGTCTTTGTCCTTGGTCTCCTTCATAGTTAACTCAATCCAATTTTTTTTTTTCAGTACCAAATTTTCTATCGAGCGTTCCCAACACTCCATTTTTTTTTTCATCAAACTCTTGGCCATTTAGGCCATCTACAATTTTACTGGTTCCTCTACATTTAATGCTACCATATCTGAATCGTCGGTTATCAATCCGAGGTGGTTTCAGGAGAATTGTATTTTTAGATGATTAAAGGCTGATTTCTGGTAGTTGGAATGGCAATTCTCGTTACAAGATGCGTATGAGTACATGATGAGACTTCAATAGATAATTATATTGATTTATCGAAGAGATTTAAACCAAGGAGCAATGAGGTTGCTGGTACGTCTGCTGGTAATATGATGGAATATAAAAGGTTTCCCGGTAACAATAAAAGAGCACACATATATATCAAAGTTATAATAAGGTTAATCCAAATGAAAAGTCGAAGTTGACTTGTTGGAGCTGTGACAAAATTTGCTAATTTGAAAAGGGATTGCAAAGTTATTTTCGGTAATATCAACGCCAAAGGAGCTAGCACAAATACGTGTTAAACGTTTACTCAGGTTCCTAGTGTTTTCAGATGCATAATTATATGCATAAGTTCTTCCTTTCGTAGATGAAGTGCGGTTGGTTCAACCTCTCGATTGAGGTGTTTTCAAGAGTCATGAAAGATTTTGAACGCAGATTGTAATCGTCAAGATACAAATGAGGTTTAAGATGAAATCAAGTGGCAAACTTGAAGAAATATTTAGTTTCATATGTTATAAACAATATTTTAATTCATTTTAATTGTCCAATGTCGGCAGTCCATAGCTGAGAGTCCACAGTTGACTGTCCAATAATTCATATATAATTTAATATACAATATTCGAATTAATTAATATGTATCGTGACCCGTGTACATGTCTCAGACTCGATCATAACTCAAAGTATATATATTATTGTAGAATCAACCTCAACCCTGTATAGAGAACTCGATCATTACTGCATATAGAGTGTCTATGGTTATTCCAAATAATATATAGATGCGTCGATATGATATGTCAAAACCTTGTATACGTGTCTCGATATTTAAAATGCGTAAAATAAATAACAGAAATTAAATGACGATAAATAAAGTGCGTAAAGTAAATAACAGAAATTAAATGACGATAAATAAAATTTGCGATAATTAAATTGCGATAAATAAAATGTAATAAGGAATTAACAGTTAGCTAGGAAGAGTTAGCTAGGATTTTGTTAGCGTGGTTTCTTAACAGAATTCTTCTCATAGTTAATTTGTTTGTTTCTAACAAATTTTATTTTGTCCAATGTATTCTTCATTATGCCACTTGTTAAATTTTGATTGGTCAAAATCCAAATATGAAATTGAATAAAAATGGTTATTCTGCGGTGAACGGATACGTATAACTGTGGGTGTAAGTAGGATAATAAATGACTGTTGAATCAGATTCGAAGAATGTTCAATGTAAATTATTAATGTGAAATCTAAATATTCCTCGGGTATTACCTACCCGTTAAAATATTTTCACCATTAACAGTTTGTACGAAAGAATTTTTAATTACAATCTTTATGAAAATATATATACATATATATTTTCTTCAGATATAATCATGGATTTAATGAGTTAATTTGATATTAATCTCATTTGATTTACCGTTAGAACTAGAATATATAATCTCTAAAACATTAGAGATTATATAATCGCCATGAAGGACGAAGATAGTTTATGTAGAACAATTCATAGAATGATGATTATGCTTGAGGTATAGATTGCGAGGTTGAGATATGTGATGATGTTGTTGTTGTTGGTACTGGTCATGCTGCTGGTGCTGCTGATGGTGGTACTATTGCTGTCGGTGCTACAAGTGTTGTTGGTGCTGAGGTTAATAATGATGTTGGTGTAGTAAGTATAGCTTGTAGATCACGTACCATTCTTGTCAGGTTTTCTATCCTACGCTCTATCATTTCTATCCATCCACTCATCTGATTCGATAGATCTTGATTATCAATTCGAAGTTCCCTAACTTCTTCTAATATTCCCCTTCGATTGGTATTCGGAAGTAGAGGTTGAATATTTTCTGAGATTGCAGTAATGCGACCTTCGAGGTGGAAAACTTTAGCAAGAATGGTGAATACAGTGTTGCGCATAGGTTCACCGGTGAGTACATCGTTTTCTCCGATGTTAGGAGGTAAGTTTGGTTCGCGGTAGGGCTCGCCTTCTTCATTTCTCCATCGAGTGAGTAAATCTCGGACCCACCCCCATCTCCTCCAGAAAGAAAAATAACTAAATGGTTGAGGCACTTCTGTTCATTGACTTCGGAGTCTACTTCAATATACATCTCGAAATCGCTTCCGGAACCAATGGAATCCAAGCTAGGTGTAGGATCCATCTCTCATGATCAGTTAAAGGGTTTTGATATGAAATGATTTTTGAATATCGAATGATATTCTTAATTATATATAGAATATCTATACATACTTCCAAAGATCCCGTGAATTACGGAGAAAATTAAGGAAACGTGTCAGTTAAAGTCTACAGTGACAGATACGCTAAGATATGGATTTTGTCTATACACTATTCATGCAATCATTGCAGTAAGATGTGTCTAGACTAAGAATGATAAGCAGGTAATTTCCTAAGGATGATAAGCAGATGATTTCTGACAAAAACGATAAGCAAAACTTTTGACATGCAGACACGGTCGAAGTCCAGACTCACTAATGCATCCTAACGACTATCAGTTAGACTCACTAATGCAAGACCTGGTTCGCTAAGACCACCGCTCTGATACCAACTGTAAAGACCCGTCCTAATCGATCCGGACGAAGTCCATATCGATTATAAACGATTCACAATAGTTGATTACATCGCGAGGTACTTGACCTCTATATGATACATTTTACAAACATTTCATTCGTTTTTAAAAGACAAACTTTTGTTACATCGACAGTTGACAGACATATATAGCATTTCATAATATATCTAAATATAATTGACTTAATAATAATCTTGATGAACTCAACGACTCGAATGCAACGTCTTTTGAAATATTTCATGAATGACTCCAAGTAATATCCCTAAAATGAGTATATGTACAGCGGAAGATTTCTTTCGTACCTGAGAATAAACATGCTTTAAAGTGTCAACCAAAAGGTTGGTGAGTTTATTAGTGTAACATAAATAACCATTATCATCATTTTAATAGACCACAAGATTTCCATATTCAGTTCTCATAAATGTACGTCCCATGCATAGAGACAAAATATCATTCATATGGATTGAACACCTGGTAACCGACATTCACAATATGCATATAAGAATATCCCCATCATTCCAGGATCCTCCTTCGGACATGATATAAATTTCGAAGTACTAAAGCATCCGGTACTTTGGATGGGGCTTGTTGGACCCGATAGATCTATCTTTAGAGTTCGCGTCAATTAGGGTGTCTGTTCCCTAATTCTTAGATTACCAGACTTAATAAAAAGGGCATATTCGATTAGATAATCCAACCATAGAATGTAGTTTCGATTACTTGTATCTATTTCGTAAAGCATTTATAAAAGCAGCGCATGTATTCTCAGTCCCAAAAATATATATTGCAAAAGCATTTAAAAAGGGATTAATGAAACTCACCTAATGTATTTTGTAGTAAAAATGCATATGACTATATTGAACAATGCAGGGTTGGCCCCAGATTCACGAACCTATATCATTTATATATATATTAACACACAATATGGTAATCGAACGAATTTATATTATTAGTGACATACTTGTTATTTTAATAACTTATATATTATATGTTTTAAATTTAATGTCATGTACTAATTGTTAGTTGGTAAAATAATATTAGTACTCGTAATTAAAAAGTTGTAATCTCTTTATAATGTTAATAATAATGATATCAATAATGTCAATTCAAAATAATAAATAAAAATGATAGTTTTATTAATAATGTTATTTTAATAAAAATATAGTTTTAGTAAAAATGATAATTTTAACAATAATGATACTAAAATAAAAAGTTGTATTGTTTTTACAATAAAAATTATAGTTTTGATAATAACTCTTAATATTAATAATACTTAATAATAATACTTGATAATAATTAATGTTAATAACAAAAATAATATTAATGATAATAATAGTTATAATATTGATAGTAATGATATTAATAATAATAATAATAATAATAATAATAATAATAATAATAGTAATAATAATAATAATAATAATAATAATAATAATAATAATAATAATAATAATAATAATAATAATAATAATAATAATAATAATAATAATAATAAGAAAAGCTACCTTAAGGTATTAGGATTAAAAAGAGAATATAAAAGTCCCTGCAAAGACTCGAACCTGCAACCTCTCTCCCACCAAGACACCCCTTAACCGCTACTCAATGTCTGTTTTACTGATTAATGTCAAACCTTCATATATTTAACCCATTATTCGGCCCAACAGAAAAATAAGGATCTCGGCCCAAGACAGATTAATAACCCAACATTTAACTAAGCCTGATTAAAGATGTAAAGAAGCCCAATCGAAAAACTTGGGTTATCTTAGCCCACTTAACAATCCATGGTGTATCCTGGATTTTTAGAGGTATCGTTAGCAGCAAAAAAAAATAATGCGAAGGGTTTTGTGGGTTACAGTTGTCGGCCACCAACCATAGAACAACTTGAACATATCGTGGATTTCTCCTCATCATTCTCCTACGGTATCATCTTCCTCATCATCATATAACATCATGTTATCAACTCATCGTGATCACTGCCCATCTTTACCTCTTTTTCGTTACACCATCATTAATCATGGTAACATCATACATCATCATCATAGCCTACCTTATCCTCACTAATTACTACAATAAAGAAAACCAAAACGTCCCTTTTGTCTCCCACTTGTTTATTAATTGATGCTAGAAGCGACCCACAATAACACTTTGTTGACTTAGGATTCGGAAAAGGAAAAAAAAAATTATGGACGATGCCATTTGCAATATTAAAGCAACCACTCTCAATACCAAAGAAATATTTAAACACTACCTTATGTGTTAGTGGATGTCCACGTTACAAAGTAAAAGGGAAAAGAGAATTTGGTGCGTCCTTGATTACATAACCAATGTGTCGACATGGATAACCTCCTGGTCCCAACTAATAATTTTTATATAGCTCTAACAATATCCTATCTAAGTTGATAAATAAAGGTATTATGTAACCTCCATTCGCTGGTTGGCTTAGTAGAAGTAAATGAAGTAGCAGGAGAGATGGATAATCGTTTGTAACAGAAACTAAAAAAAAAAATGGCTATTGTTGCAGCCTTTATGTCGTGGAAGGGAATAATATATTGGTGGTTTGTGATAATGTTTTTATACTTGTCAAGTGAGTCTCTGTAGTGTTCAAAGGTGATGGTTGTCGAAGGTGGTTATTATGGCTTGAAGTGGTGATGAGGGTTCTTGACGTTTTAACAATAAATTGAATTTGTTATGGTGGTGGTGGATCATGATCATAATTGAACGAGACAGTGGTGGTGGTCATTGAAGGTTGGTTGTTTGGGTCGTTCATGACTGAAAAGAAACGGATTGTATTGTTGGCTTCAAGGTATTCGGTGGTGAGTTTGGTTGTCGTGATCATGAGTGGTGGCGACATTTTCTAGCATCTCATAAAATAGAGAGATAGATAAATGGAGATGGTTAAATGGGTGGTGTTTGTTCTTTTAAACTTCTGTTTGAATCCCTTAAGGGATTTGGCGATTGATAATTGATATTGTGACTTATTTAGATTTCGTTTACCACAGATTAGTTCAATTATTTTTTTAACAACTAAAGGTGGACAACAAGATTAAAAAGGACAGCAGAATAAAATAGATGGCTTACATCCAAATCTGATTCTGTACATGAGAGGGGATTGAGTTCGACTTCTAACAGATTTAGGGACAGGTCAATAAGTTTTGATTGTGATGTTAAGCCAAAATACGTACTCTTTTCAGTATTCAGATTGATATATCATATATTTATGTATTTATGTGTATGTGTAATTATTTATATCGGTTACCTATATTCAGTATGTATATATTTATTTAATTATAATTGTATTTATATATATTAATTATATATATTTATATATGTATATATATATGTATATATATATATATATATATATATATATATATATATATATATATATATATATATATATATATATATATATTACTAATGATATTATTAATAAAGACTCATAATGATAAATGTCAAATAATAATATGATATCGTTAATACTAATAAAAATGATGATTTTATTTACTAATATTGATATTAATAATACTAGTTATATTATTGGAGACATCAATAACCTTAATAATAATACAACTTAAACATATCAGATTTTGTATGTATAAATAAATAAATAAATAAATAAATATATATATATATATATATATATATATATATATATATGTTTTATCTACAAATAATTGTTCGTGAATCGTCGAAAATAGTCAAAGGGTAATTGGTTACATGAATGTAGTTCTAAAAATTTTTGTGACTCAATATTACAGACTTCACTTATCGAGTCAAAATCATATAAAGATTAAGTTTAAATTTAGTCGGAAATTCCCGGGTCATCACAGACAATGATTATAGAAGACAGAAGCAAGGACATCGAAATATAAGGAAGATATAAAACCCAACAACAATCCAGAAACTATAAACTGTATATATCGATGCATATAGCAATATAAAGACATGGGAGAACTAAAAACACTATAAAACCAAGAGTATAGTAGAAGTAAATAGATTCTTCTGGAGGTAGATGAAAAAGAAGAACGACAGATATGAAAGTGAGGAGTATATCGAGAATCAGCACTGAATGAAGCATATTGACGAATAATTTTAAAGTAAGAATTGAGGGAGAAAGAATAGAAGGTGTGAATTAAAAGGAAACGAAGGAGGTGTATTTATAGTGAAATATCCGACAGAAAAATCGAGATGAATCATCGCATTAAATCGAAGAGGATCATAATTTCCTTAATCACTGAAGAATCAAATCCTACATAGATTACAAAGATTTTCTTTAATCCGGAGATCAACCGTGATGACGTCAAAAGATAAGACGAATCCCTATTTTCTCATTTCACTCTTTTACGATAGCTTCACTCATACGTTTCGAGTAATCGAATTATTTTATCCATATTTCTCAATCATGATAAAACCCTATGAATCAACTTATATTCGTTATAATAACATTCTTATTGTTAGCCATGATGACCTCGATCAAATTTCGGGACGAAATTTCTTTAACGGGTAGGTACTGTGACGACCCGGAAATTTCCGACCAAATTTAAACTTAACCTTTATATGTTTTCGACACGATAAGCAGAATTTGTAATGTTGAGTCTCAAAAAGTTTGGAACTACATTCATGTAATCAATTACCCTTTGACCGTGTTCGACGATTCACGAACAATTATGAGTATATAGATATGTATATTTAATATGTATATATAATATATAATATTAACTGAAAACATTAACAAAGTATTAGATATATGATACTTTACATGAACGTATTTGTTTCGATATATTTATCGACAGAATTAAGAGATAATATCAAATGATTGAATTATCAGATACATTATGATATGATTACGGGCCTATGTTATGAGGTCCACTGTGATTTAAGAAATCTATTCTTTTTGACAACATTCGGAAAATAGTAAAGTGATTTATAAATAAGAACAAATGTGTCAATTAACGGTAACTAGACAAGGGTTAGTGGAAATTCATGTTTAATTTCCAAGGCATGTTTTATAATATTTTCCGCGTGACCTTGATAAGATAACTATGTTAACTTTCATTTTATTTAATATGAAAATAAAAACGTGGAGTGTAAATAACTTAGATGTTGGATATCGACAAGTTAAGTAACTCGACATTTTTCATTAAGATGATTTCATACGTTTATTTAACATTTGGACTTTATCCTATGCTTCACCAACAGACTGTAATTTGAAAACTTGAAACCTATTATGAATATATATAATTCTACTTTTCTAAAATGTTTTATGATATAACGATTTCCATTATTTTAACCTTTTAACAAAATGATTCTTAAATATATTTAGTTTTGGAAAACAAAATTATCATATTTATTTGATTTAGTTTCAAAAGTACAAAAAAAAGTTTTCAGTTTAAAAAGAACTTAATTATTAAAACGTATATATCTTTTATAAATATCTAGAACCACTTTTGACAACTTATTACTTAACCAGTATGATAAAGATAACGATATTTATATTTTATTTTATTAAATATATATAACGATTTAAATTAATATTATATATATTTATACGCGTATTATACGTATATAGTTTTATACTTTTACTATACTTTAACTTTACCTTTACTTTACTTTTACTTTACTTTAACTTTAATAATTCATACTTTAATAATTCACTTTAATAATTCACTTTAATAATTCATACTTTAATAATTCACTTTAATAATTCACTTTAATAATTCATACTTTAATAATTCACTTTAATAATTCACTTTAATAATTCACTTTAATAATTTATACTTTAATAATTCACTTTAATAATTCATACTTTAATAATTCACTTTAATAATTCATATTTTAATAATTCACTTTAATAATTCAAAAATCTATTATAAATAGAATTGAATAGGTTTCATTATTTCATAGAAACTTGAAAATATATTTCTCTAAACTCTCTCAATCGAATTACATATATATATTTTCTTTGTATTATTTCAAGATATTATTAGTATACATAAAATACTACGACGGAGTTATACTCAGACGATTTCAAAATAAGTTTTCAAACGGGATAGAGCTAAGGAAATTATGGGTTATAGCTATGGAGGTTATGGGTATTGATTGAGGGTATTGCTCGAGGGGTCAACCTAATGTTTATCATTTTCGTTGCGTCTACGTACTTTCCTGCAATATTGAATCACAATATTGATATGTTCGTGAATCCGAGACAAACCCTGCACTTGTTCAGTGCCGTCATATACATAATTGCTACGAAATACAGTATTGTGAGTTTCATTACTCCCTTTTTATATATATTTTTAGGTTGAGAATACATGCGCTGTTTTATAAATGTTTTACGAAATAGGCACAAGTACTAAAACTAATTCTATGTGGGTTTAAACCAGAAATATACCCTTAGCTTGGTAACATTAAACTACTTGTCTATGTACGGTAGGTGCGAATCCTAAAGATAGATCTATTGGGCCTGACAAACCCCATCCTGACTATGGGAAGCTTTAGTACTTCGAGGTTATTTTAAACACACCTGATCTGGTGTACTTTAGAGGGTAAAACATGAATGTTAAGGCTTGTTACCGGGTGCCTACAACTTATAGAATACTTTTAAACACTTGCGAGTGTACGGATATTTATGGAAACTGAAATCTTGTGGTCTATTACTATTACGGAAATGATTGATTATGATAAACTAATGAACTCACCAACCTTTTGGTTGACACTTTAAAGCATGTTTATTCTCAGGTATAAAAGAAATCTTCTGCTGTGCATTAGCTCATTTTAAGGATATTACCTGGAGTCATTCATGACATACTTTGAAAGACGTTGCATTCGAGTCGTTGAGTTCATCAAGATTAATATTAAGTCAATTATAGTTGGATGTAATATGAAATGGTATGCATGCCGTCAATTTTTGATGTAAAGAAAGTTTGTCCTTTAAAAATGAATGCAATGTTTGTAAAACGTATCATATAGAGGTCAAATTCCTCGCGATGTAATCAACTATTGTGAATCGTTTATAATGTATATGAACGGGTCCTTTCATAATATGTTCCTTTTTAGCATTACCATTGAATCACGGGATGTGAATGTTGTGGATGGTGGTACCGGTTATGCTGCTGGTGCTGCTGATGGTGGTACTGTTGTTGTCGGTGATGCCGCTGGTGCTTGTAATCTTTGCACCATATTCTCCAAAGTCACTACCCGAGCGCGAAGCTCGTTGACTTCTTCTATTACACCGGGATGATTGTCGATTCGGACAAGTGGATGAATAAGATCTAGAATCTGAGATAGTATATAATCGTGACGGGATACTCTGGAAATGAGAGAGAAAATGGTATTACGAACAGGTTTGCTTTTAAGTGCTTCAGGTTCTTCGCCAAGAGGTGAATTCGGTTGGTGGAAAGGATCACCTTCTTCTTGTCTCCAATGATTTAGTAGACTACGAACCCATCCCCAATTCATCCATAATAGATGATGGCTGATTGGTTGATTCATTCTGGTGACGTTGCTTTCAGAGCTTAGGTGAAACTCCATGTCAGAATAACTATCGAAATTCAAAGAACTTGAACTAATGGCGAGTTCCATTTCGTACGATTAAATAAAGAATTTTTCGATATGAAAAGAATTCCAGCTATCGAATGGTATTCTAATTACATAGAATATCTATGTATATAGAATAAAAGATTCGGTAGATTACGGAGGGATTTACAGAATATACTAGGCAAAGTTTACAGTAACAGCTACGCTAAGATATGGATTAGCAGATACGCTAAGATATGAATTTGTCTATACACTATTCATGCAATTAATGCAGTAAGACGTGTCTAGACTAAGAATGATAAGCAAGTGATTCCCTTAGAATGATAATCAGGTAATTTTCGACACAAAATGATAAGCAAAACTTTTGACATGCAGACACGGTCGAAGTCCAGACCCACTAATGCATCTAAACAACTATCAGTTAGACACACTAATGCAAGACCTGTTTCGCTAAGACTACTGCCCTGATACCAACTGAAAGGACCTGTTCATACCGATTATAAACGATTCACAATAGTTGATTTCATTGCGAGGTACTTGACCTCTATATGATACATTTTACAAACATTGCATTCGTTTTTAAAAGACAAACTTTCATTACATCAAAAGTTGACGGCATGCATACTATTTCATAATATATCTAATTATAAATGACTTAGTAATAATCTTGATGAACTCGATATGAGCAAATGCACAGCGGAAGATTTCTTTCATACCTGAGAATAAACATGCTTTCAAGTGTCAACCAAAAGGTTGGTGAGTTCATAGGTTTATCGTAAATAATAAAATTCATTATTTTAATAGACCACAAGATTTAAATACAGTACACCTATCTCGTGTATGAAACCATTTTTCATAATGCTTAGCAGAGTAGGTTCGTATCCTTTTCTCCCCCGTAGGTTGCCTCGCGATTTTTAAATAATCGTGCACATATCTCGTGCACAAAACTAATACACATAACCTGTGTATAAAAGTCATTCATAAGAACTACAAACACCTGATAATCGACCTTAACAAAATGCATCTAGAATATCCCCCGCATACCGGCATTCCGCACGGTCATGTAAAAAGCATACAAACAGGCCACTCTTTTAAGTATGATGGTTGTGTACACCTCACAAACAGATCATATCTTTTAAAGTTGATGGTTGTATACCTATTGTAACGACCCTACTTTTTCTGTTATCTTTTACCGTTACTTATTTAACGACCGTTAACTGTTATTCGTGCCACGTCATTTCTATGACCTATATTATTATTTTCATAATAATATATTAAGTATTATATGTTAAATGAATATTTGTATTCATATTTTTAATCGTACGTTTCTACGTGTC
Source organism: Rutidosis leptorrhynchoides (assembly GCF_046630445.1). Lineage (NCBI taxonomy): Eukaryota > Viridiplantae > Streptophyta > Magnoliopsida > Asterales > Asteraceae > Rutidosis > Rutidosis leptorrhynchoides. The sequence goes on from NC_092336.1 coordinate 26,970,619, forward strand.
GCGGATTTCTATCCGGCGAATCTTTTTGTAGTTTTCAAACCAACGGTCGAGCTTTTGGGATTTTTAAATCCTAATTATTTTTAATATGATATTTTAATGTCATATATTTATATATAGTATTTATATATATTTTTCATTGCGTATTTGTTATCTCTCCGATTAATTAATCGCGTAGTCGTGTTTTCGCGTTTCGGGTTTCGTACGAGCGTTCGGGCCACAAGGAAATTACATTTAAGAAAAATTGGGCTAGAGGGGCCCACCCATACCCCCCATTCGGCCGAAAGCAAGGGGAGGGGGTATACCCCTTATTGATTTCATTTCTAATTCATTTTAATCATATGCATTTTTATCTTTAAAACCTATCTTATCATTTTTGCTCTCATTTTTCTCCCTCTCCTCACCCTAGCCGTCACCACCACCACCTAGAACCACCATCATCTTCATATAATCTTGCTTGGATCATCAAATCAATTGCATAATCGGATTCTACACGTTCTTCTCTACACATTAACATCTCTTGATTCTTGATTTGGGTATAAACCATAACCCTAGTGTAACACCCCGTTTTTTTAGTTACGCATTGTTTTGGACGTTATTCGAAATACGAGGCATGTAAGCGTATATTTGGGATCCAAATAAAGTTATATTTAATGTTCTAAAACCTTACCATTGGATAATAAATCTCATTACGTTTCCAACGATATTTGATTCGTCAAAAACGGAGTTACGGTTTGAAAGTTATGACAAAAACAAGTTTCAGTTTCAGTCACAGTACATTGGAACGCCGTCCAACATTTTTGGGCGCCGTCCAAAAGGCCTAACGAGCCAGCAGCTGTATTTTACTTAAATTAAAAGGGGTATTTCGGTCTTTTCACTTGGGGTCGGTTTGGGATCATCAAAACTGATCTAGAACTCCATTGGAGCTCATTCTCACCCACACAAAACACTCCCAACATATTCTAGTGAGAGAGGATGATTTTAGTGTGAGTAAGCTCCGATCTAGGAGGAAGAAGCCCAATTCTCGCCAAATCTCAAGAGTTAAAGTTGTTCCTTTCGTTCACGGCTACATTTTGGTAGTATTGGTAAGTCTCAACTCCGAATTTCATTGTGTTGATTGATATTCAAGTTAGGGTTTGAGTTTGTTTAAGTTGTGAAACCCGTTTAGATGACAAAGTGGGTTTATTGTGACTAGTTATTTTGATACTTGGCGGGTTTTGGGTTGGTTGACGATTTGGCCATGTTTAGGCATTGATTGTGAGTGTAATCACTTAGTTTAGTGATTTTGAAGTATTGGAACCCATTTGGGTATGTTTGGAAGACTAGTTTTAAATGGGGTCAAAATTAGGGTTTATGTGTCAAATTGGGTAAGAAAGGTGTTTAACACTTGTGAATTGATTTAATTGGTGTATTTGAGCCATTTTCACTTGTGTTAGTGATTATTGGTTAGTTTGGACTTTTTTTTGGGACTTATGTCATAATGAGTGAATTGAATTGGGTCGAATTTGGTAATGACACTAATTGGGATTAAATGGATGTTAAACGCTTTTGTTAAGTGTTAAATGACGTTTTTAAATGGGTCGGAATTACAACCCGTAGTGATAATTGGTGAAGTCCACTTTAGGTGTCTAAATGGGCGGATTATGGAGGTAGGTATAAACCTTGGTTAAGGGTTTTGGCGTCGAATTCTCTTGTAGAGAATGTATGTTGATTGTTTGTATATCTATGTGCGTAATATAGGTAAAAGGTTTGCTCGGTTGCGTTTGGAGGCGATTTACATACATGATTTGTGCAGACGTTTCGAGGTGAGTGGAATAATTAGGCGTACATGTATATGGCGTATTTACTTGTGAATGTTATGGTATGAACCACGTGCTGGTAGTACCATAACATGTATGTGACGAGTATTATGATGTGAACCACGTGCCGGTAGCATCAAGTGTGAACCACGTGCCAGTAGCACTATAAAATTTGGATGTGAACCACGTGCCGGTAGCATCAAGTGTGAACCACGTGCCGGTAGCACTATAAAATTTGGATGTGAACCATGTGCCGGTAGCATCAAGTGTGAACCACGTGCCGGTAGCACTATAAAATGAGGTGTGAACCACATGCCGGTAGCGCCAAAGTGTGAATCACGAGCCGGTAGCACTATAAAAGAGTGAGACTCAAATGCGTATGGTGTGAACCACGTGCCGGTAGCACCATAGCGTTATGGTTAACCATATTATGTTGTTGGATGTTGTTTAGCATGCTATATATATATATATATATATATATATATATATATATATATATATATATATATATATATATATATATATATATATATATATATATATATATATATATGTATATTGTGTTGAGTATATGCTAATGTGGTGTTGTAATAGCGTATGAGTTGTTAGCATTATGTGTATGACGGCATGCTACCTTGAGTTATATTTTCTTATGAGGTATTTGGTGGGTGCAGTTGCAAATAGATGGTTTATATATGTGTATGTATAATTGTTGCACTCACTAAGCATTGCTTACCCCTCTCGTTGTTTACCTTTTTACAGGTATCGTGATTATGAAGCTAGCTAGTTGTAGACTAGATGCTTAGGAGCGATTGGGCTCGATGGGGTAGCTATGGATATTTGGACGCGGATTGGGGATTTGGTAGTCCCCGGGATTATGCTCTTGGTATTGGGTTGGGTTATTGAGTCTTAACCCGTAAATGCGGTGTAAACACTTTTATTTAAATGTTTTGTTGATGTAAAACTCGATTGGGTTGTTACTAGGCGTTTGGTTGTTAATTTAAAGTGTTAAATGTGTTTTGAAATGAAATGGAGCTGATCAGGTCTGCTGGACGCCGTCCAGATGGGATGGACGCCGTCCAGTATAACGTGGGTTGGGTGTTTTCTATCTCAGAACACTTTAGTGTAATTGGACGTCGTCCAAGGATTTGGACGCCGTCCTGTCCTTTGTAACTGGACGCCGTCCAGAGGTCTGGACGCCGTCCAGATGGTCTGTTATAAAAAAAATAAAAATTTTTTAAGTCATGTTTTTGGTAAAACGAAGTTCGGGTTGTTACAAGTGGTATCAGAGCATAGTCTAAGGGAATTAGGTGACCTTGGAATAGGTGCCTAGTCTTAGACTTATTGGCGGTTGTGCGTTATTTGCGGGACTTGTAAGAATACGGGTCGGATTGAGATTTGTTAGTGCCTTAGAGTAGGTGACTAACTAGGACTTGTTTTATCCAATGTGGGATTTTGTGGGGCCTTATTTCGTGTGTAAATTAGTGCCTTAGATTGCTAGTGCCTAATGTTAGTAGGCGAACTTGGACGTTGTTTTAGTAATAGTCACCTAGGATGTAGGTTGACTTGTGGTTGCGGTGTACTTGTGTACATTTATTATTATCTTGTATATAGGTGTATATATACAGGTATCTTTTTTGCGGTATCCTAGAAATGAATCTATTGGAGAGATTCGTATGTTTGGCGGTTTTGAGTGATCAAGTTCACAGTAAGGACTTTGGTCATTTGGGTACTAGGAGTTATCGCTTGTTATCTTGTGTGAATGTTGCGTCAGTCCGGGTAAAGTACTTTGCGTGACCATGTGAAAATGGTAAGGTACGCATTTGTAATAGCGACCGATCACCATTATTATGAAAGTGTATCTTGACACTAAGCATGACATGACAAGTACCAAACGGAGGAAACGTGGCATGGTTGGGGTAGAACGGGACGAATTAGGAATCTTTTATTGGTTCCTAGGATATAGTAGTCTCGAGTGATGTGCTGGTTATCACATCAGGTTCTTTGTGAGCCGGGAAGTGTACGATGGATTCGGTTAGTTAAGTGAGCGAGCCAACTCATGAGTTTGGTGCGTGCTTAGTCACCCTAAGTAGTGGGTGCACTGGTAGGATTGTTATTGGTTTTAGTTACCCATCGTAACTAGGATGACTGATTTACGCTTGCGTGTGTGCGACGAGGACTTGAATTCCATAATGGAATGCCACAAGTCTAATGATTGTAGTTTTGAATTACACTCGATAGAGTGTATGGTTAGAGAATCGTGTTAGGATTCTAGTTGCGAGTCGCCTTGGAATTGGCGAATCGAGGAGTCTTTGGGTCGTTAAACTCATGGGAGTGGGACCCGTATAACGATGATTGTGTTAGTGTGTTGTGGCTTATAAGGTAACATTCATAATGGAATATCCCTTGTAGTAGCGGTTTTATCGAGATGTAGAAGGGTGTAAGACTTGGTGTTCCCGAGCATCTCCTTAGTGTTAGATGAAGGGCCTCATTAGGCCATATCGTTTGGCCTTGTGGAAATTGCGGGTAGCGTGTGATCGCTTTCGATAAGACAATAAACCGTAAGGTTGTCGGGTAGGTATGACTTCGGGTCATTATTATAGAGAGATAGCTGACATCGGGTGTATGGAACCTAAATATCGATTTTCTAAATTTCGATTGATTATGGTGGGAGTCTGCATGACACTGCGTCAGGAGCCTTTTTATACCTGCTAGTGTAATGTTCAACTCCGATAGTGGTGTGATCACTATGTGCTTAGGGTGCCCGTGAGATACCCTTGGAAGCATCGGAGATTATAATAGTGATCGACGGGTAATGGTAATTCGACGGTTGCGAAAGTTGAATTTTGAGAGCATTGCGATGAATACTTCTTATGAAGTGATGGATGAGCGAATCTTGTCACTCTTAAGTGATAGACGAGTGAAGACGACCGGTGAGCCGGTGATGAACTTAATGGTCGGTTAGGCCAAAGGTTATGATGAAGTGTTGATATGGTAGCCGATATAATTATTGTGTCGGATTGGTCACTCTTCTCCATGAGAGTGAGCAATTGTTGATAAAGGTTCGTTGAGTGGAAGGTCGGGTGATCTCGACTGAGATGCACGACTGATTAAGTGGAGTAGCATATGCTTAGTCGTAGAGGTGTATGTGACACTTTGGTGGAGTTCGCTTTGCGAACGATGAAGGACTATTAATTTTAATTATAGTATGAGGGTGCGACGTTATCGCGTGTACGTCACTTCAAGCGAATGTGTATGTCGGCTCTGAGAGCCCGAAGTGAACTCGTGGTGATTTGGAGTGTATCACCAGTGATGAGAATGGTCATGTGTTTCGTGGAATGCTAATTCCTCAGGATGTTATCATCTTGGCGGTGAGAATGTGGAGCCAAATTCTAAGTGGGGGAGTTTTTACTGCTGCCCGAGGAAAGCTCCGATGGTGTTAGATCGAGCGAAGTGTAAGACTTCTTATGTAAGGCGGTCGTGTAACACCATTGTGCGGTGTGAGACCAAATGTGAGGTTTGAAATCTCGAAGTGAGAGAATGAAGCTGTCATTGTGAGTGCTCTCGTGATGTAAATTTAGGTTGGTGTGAAACTCGGATAGTACTGCTGAGGGAGTACGAGTTAGATTTTGTGGCGGTTGATGTATTTTCCCTGTCGGGAAACGTGATCGTGGAAATTGTTAAGTGGATTATTCCACTTTATGGACGATTATGAGGCGGAGAGTGTCAGTTTTGATTGTCTCCAGTAGAGACACGCGGATATTTTTTGTTTGCGAGAGTGTGTACCCTAGTGATGTGACCCATAGGTTACATTAAAATGTAGAGACTATCCTTAACGGACGGTCTAGGTAGGAAGGTTCACCCGACGTTGGTAAATATTCTGTGAGTCATGTGGCAAATTGCGGAAAATTTTGTGATGATAATTCGCCACTGACGGGATTCTAGTATAGCTAGTACTAGGAAGCCGTCTTGTGTGGTTGTGTGGTAGGGTTTAGAGGAGGAACCCTGCGTCGAGTGTTGATGTTTTGCTCAGCATGTGGTGTATTATTGTCGTCCTGGATTAATCCAGTGACAGATGGTCGTGTGCGGATAGATTGATTGGGACGTGGTGCTCCTAAAGTGATTATTTTGGGGTATCGAAATTTCTTCGTTGAAGGAATGACCAGTTGGGTAGTACGTTTATGAACCGTTGGAGTACGGAGTTTTTGTAGTGACCCGAACTTTTCCATGTTTATATATATTAAATGAAATTGATATTTACATGATTAAGTGTTTCCAACATGTTAAGCAATCAAACTTGTTAAGAGTTGATTATTTGAAATGAGTTTCATGTAGACAATTGACCACCCAAGTTGACCGACGATTCACGAACGTTAAAACTTGTAAAAACGACATGAAGATATATATATATATATATATATATATATATATATATATATATATATATATATATATATATATATATATATATATATATATGGATATACATATAGTTAACATGAGGTTATGATAAGTAAGCATCTCCATAAGTATATTAACAATGAGTTATATACATAAAAATGAGACTACTAAGTTAAGAAACTCGAAACGATATATATAACGTGTCTTACTAAATACATATGTATCATATTAAGATATTGTTACACTATATTTAACATGATAAAATGATAATTATATATATCATTAAGTATGTTAACAATGAACTACATATGTAAAACAAGACTACTAACTTAAGAATCTTGAAACGAGGCATATATGTAACGATTATCGTTGTAACGAAATTTTAATGTATATATATATATCATATTATGATATATTCATAGATCATAATATCTTGATAATGTAATAATTTAACATCTCATTAGATATAATAAACAATGGGTTAACAACATTAAATGAGATCGTTAACTTAAAGGTTTCAAAACAACACTTACATGTAACGACTAACGATGACTTAACGACTCAGTAAAAATGTATATACATGTAGTGTATTTAGATGTATTAGTACACTTTTGAAAGACTTCAAGACACATATCAAAGTACTTCTACTTAACAAAAATGCTTACAATTGAATTCTCATTCATTTTCATCAACAAGTCTACTCGTATGCAACCGTATTCGTACTCGTACAATACCCAGCTCCTAGACGTATATACTATTGGTATATACACATAATAATTCAGCTCTTAGCAGCCCTAGATAGTTAACAAACATGTAGAACCAACAATTAGACAACTAGCATGACTTATGAGCAAGGAAACAAAAACAAGAACTCCTTTTAACCCCACTCACCTTCACCACTCACCACCTACTCCATTTCACTTCCAATTTTCTTCCTAATTCTCTCTCAAAACACACACACTCTTCTATGAACGTCTAAGTTACTATTTTCCAGCAAAAATCATCAAATACAAGCTTTGGTTATTACCTATAATCATCATAAAAACATTACTCAAGAAGACATCAAGAACACTTCCAAGTTTACAAGTTTACTTCCAAGTTTCCTAATCCATTCCAAGCAATCATCTAAGATCAAGAAACCTTTGTTATTTATAGTAGGTTATCTTTCTAAATCAAGGTAATATTCATATTCAAGCTTTGATTCAATTTCTATAACTATAACTATCTTAATTCGAGTAATAATCTTACTTGAACTTGTTTTTGTGTCATGATTCTATTTCAAGAACTTCCAAACCATCAAAGATCCTTTGAAGCTCAAGTTATTTTTTCATCATTTCCAGTAGGTTTACCTACTAAACTTGAGGTATTAATGATATTCATAACATCATTCGATTCATATATATAAAACTACCTTATTCGAAGGTTTAAACTTGTAATCACTAGAACATAGTTTAGTTAATTCTAAACTTGTTCGCAAACTAAAGTTAATCCTTCTAACTTGACTTTTAAAATCAACTAAACACATGTTCTATATCTATATGATATGCTAACTTAATGATTTAAAACTGAAAAACACGAAAAACACCGTAAAACCGGATATACGCCGTCGTAGTAACACCGCGGGTTGTATTGGGTTAGTTAATTAAAAACTATGATAAACTTTGATTTAAAAGTTGTTCTCCTCGAAAAATGATTTTTCTTATGAACATGAAACTATATCCAAAAATCATGGTTAAACTCAAAGTGAAAGTATGTTTTCCAAAATGGTCATCTATACGTCATTCTTTCGACTGAAATGACTACATTTACAAAAACGACTTGTAACCTGTATTTATGACTATAAACTTATACTTTCTCTGTTTAGATTCATAAACTTAAGTTCAATATGAAACCATAGCAACTTGAATCACTCAAAACGGATTTAAAACGAAGAAGTTATGGGTAAAACAAGATTGGATAATTTTTCTTGTTGTAGCTACGTGAAAATTGGTAATAAATCTATATTAATAATATCCTAGCTAACTTATATTGTATTATACATGTATTCTAATATATTATGTAATCTTGGGATACCATAGACACGAATACAATGTTTTGACATATCATATCGACCCATATATATATATATATATATATATATATATATATATATATATATATATATATATATATATATATATATATATATATATATATATATATATATATATATATATATATATATATATATATATATATATATATATATATTCGGAACAACCATAGACACTCTATATGTAGTAATGTTGGAGTTAGCTATACAGGGTTGAGGTTGATTCCAAAATATTATATATACTTTGAGTTGTGATCTAGCATGAGGCTTGTATACACGAGGTCGTGGATTGATTCGAGATAATATATATTGCTTTATTTTCTGTACATCTAACTGTGGACAACTAGTTGTAGGTTACTAACGAGGACAGCTGACTTAATAAACTTAAACAGCAAAACGTATTAAATATGTTGTAAATATATTTTGAACATACTTTGATATACATGTACATATTTGTTATAGGTTCGTGAATCAACCAGTGGCCAAGTCTTACTTCCTGACGAAGTAAAAATCTGTGAAAGTGAGTTATAGTCTCACTTTTAAAATCTAATATTTTGGGATGAGAATACATGCAGTTTTATAAATGTTTTACAAAATAGACACAAGTAAATGAAACTACATTCTATGGCTGGATTATTAAACCGAATATTCCCCTTTTTAGTCAGGTAATCTAAGAATTAGGGAACAGACACCCTAATTGACGTGAATCCTAAAGATAGATCTATTGGGCCCAACGAGCCCCATCCAAAGTACCGGATGCTTTAGTACTTCGAATTCATCATGTCCGAAGGGAGTCCCGGAATGATAGGGGATATTCTATATGCATCTTGTTAAGGTCGGTTACCAGGTGTTCACCATATGAATGATTTTTATCTCTATGTATGGGATGTATATTGAAATATGAAATCTTGTGGTCTATTATTACAATTTGATAAATATATAGGTTAAACATATAACTCACCAACATTTTTGTTGACGTTTAAAGCATGTTTATTCTCAGGTGATTATTAAGAGCTTCTGCTGTTGCATGCTAATATATGGACAAGATTTGGTGTCAGCATGCTTGTATAATATTGTTTAAAACTGCATTCGAGATTTATTTTGTTGTAACATATTAATATTGTAAACCAATATATATTGGTAGTGTATAAGTGTGATATTTTTAGATTATCATTTCTGGATAATCTAGGTGGTGTCTTTTTAACCTTGTCGATAAAATAAAGGTTATGGTTTGTTTTAAAAATGAATGCAGTCTTTAAAAAACGTCTCATATAGAGGTCAAAACCTCGCAACGAAATCAATTAATATGGAACGTTTATAATCGATATGAACGGGACATTACAATTGGTATCCGAGCGTTGGTATTAGAGAACCATAATTTTTGCATTAGTGTGTCTTACCGAGTTTGTTAGGATGCATTAGTGAGTCTGGACTTCGACCGTGTTTTTTGTCATAACCCGTCCTTAACTGTAAGAACGTGTTAGATAACGTATGATTTCATTGCGAGGTATTGACCTCTATATGCGACATTTTTAAAAGAAAAACTGCATATATTATACATTACAAACCATGATTCTTATTTTTGATACAAGCTTTGGACAAAATAAAGATGATTATCGTTTAGCGATAATCTTCGACTTACAAACTTTACAAATGATGATAACAACACGATTTCTAGCATATTTTACAACACAAGTTCTTGGATATGCAGTCTTATTTTTGACACAAATATGCGTACGCAAGATCCTGCTCAAATTCAACATAATGCAGCGGAAACTTCTAATTATCACCTGAGAATAAACATGTTTAAAACGTCAACATAAAGTTGGTGAGATATAGGTTTAGTGCCGGCAGCAATATATATATATATATAGACCACAAGATTTCATATATAAACAGTTTAATAAAAATATTCTAAGTGGTTGAGCACTTGGTAACCATACTTAACATTTAATCACGTCGCATATTCCCTTTATTATGAAATCTTACTACACCGTACCAAGTGTAGTCACGAAACGAAGTACTGTGCAACCGTTGAATACTGGTCGTCCAGTCCGGTTGGGGTTGTCAGGCCCGATAGATCTATCAACAGGATTCGCGTTTACAATACCGCTGTAAATATTAGTTACCAAGCTACAGGGAAGTATGCCAGTGGTACAACTCAACGTAGAATATATTTTTCAGTTACTTGTGTCCATAACGTAAAACATAAAATACATGTATTCTCATCCCGAAATATTTAGAGTTTAAAAGTGGGACTATATACTCACTTTCGTCTTGAAGATATGTAATTTCGACTTGGTCTCCGATTGATATCACGAACCTATCCATATATAGTTTATCAATATATTTCTATTTTAAACAATCGTCACATATATATACTTTTTATACTTTTAATAGTTTTAATAATTTCTTAGTCCGTAGTTAGCAGTCCGATGTTAGTAATTCAATTTTAATGGTTCATTTTTAGGTGTTTAATAAACCCCCAATGAAATAAATAAAAACCCCCATCGTATATGTATTGGTCGAGATTAATCTTGACCCATGGTACCGGTGTTGTCAAATGACGTGTTGCGTACATAAAGTACCGGTGTTGTCAAATGACGTGTTGCGTACAATCATGGGATCTTATGATTAATCTTCTCGTATTGTTTACGGGTGATCCTGAACCATATAAAATTAAATTATGAGTACATATATATAAAATATCATGTTATTTTAAAAAGATGTGATTTATTTAATTTTCTCCAATTATTTTCGTAGCCAAACTAGTCTTAGATATCCGATCTCGTTTTGGTCATAGTTTCTTCGTTACAACTCCGTTTTCGTTGATTCAACTTGCCACTTCCTTGGATCGAGTCCCTCTTTAAGACTATGAACTGTAAATACCTTAGTTTGTATTCGAAATCACAGGTCATAGGTCAAACTTTAGTGAAACTTATGAAGTTAATCATTTTCCATCATGTAAACAACCTTAAATGATTATTTTTCTAAAAATACTTATACTTTGAGTTAAATCATGAAATTTTTATGTGTTATCATATTCATAGTAAAAATCATTTTTACAGAAAATAAACCTCCAATTCAAAGTTTAAGATGGTTTTTAATTATCCAACCCAAAACAGCCCCCGGTTGCACTCCGACGTCGTAAAAACAGTTTTTAAGGTGTTCTTTGAAAAACCAAGTTATACCTTGTTAAATTAGCATATTTTTAAGTTATATTACAGGTCTTGAAGTATTTTAAAAGTTAAGTTAGAAGGATCTATTTAGTTTGCGAACAAGTTTGAAATCATTCAAACTATGTTCTAGTTTATAAACTCTTATATATATAGCTATAAATATATGAATTGAAAAAGAGTTGAAGTAGAGTTTTTACCTCAAGTTTAAAATGTAAAGTTGCTGGAAAGAAGTAGTAAAATAAAAGTTGAGAGAGTTCTTGCAAGTGTGTGTGAAAATTGGAAGTAAAATTTGGAAAATGAATGTGTAAAAATGAGTTAGAAATGGTGCTTATTTATAGGCTTGAAAATTTGGTTTTTAGTGAAAATATCTAAGATAAGTTAAAATTTATTATGTCATGAATGACATATTATTCCAATAATTGAAGATTTCTATTGGTATATACCAATAGTAAATACTTCTAGAAGCTGTGTATAGTACCCTAGATATACGTATAGGATTATTGAGGAAACGGAACGAGAATTCAAATATAGCTATCTTTTGTAAATATACTTATATTGTTTTATGTATTTAAGTCTTTAAAAGTGATTAAATACATTACTTATACGATATATGTATAAACATTATAGGTCATAAGTATTTAAGTCAAATAACGTTACGTATGGTTATCGTTTTGAAAACTTAAGTTAGTAGTTTCAAAATATACTTATAACTTATTGTTATTAATACAAAATGAGATATTAAAACATTCTTAGATCATGTTAAATATGTATATATACATATATATACACAAACGTATAATTATCATATATTGTATAGTTCGTGATATCATCGGTCAAACTAGACGGTCAAACGTTGTGTAAAACTCTTTTCGAAAACATAAGTCTCAACAATTTGGATTGCTTATCATGTTGGTAAGGTTTAATTTATATAAATATTAATCTTATAAGTATAGAACGATCGAAAAAGTGCGGGTCATTACAGTACCTACCCGTTAAATAAATTTCGTCCCGAAATTTTAAAATTGTACCTATTTTGCGTCATCGGAAAACAAGTGTGGATATTTTTGTTTCATTTGATCCTCTCGTTCCCAAGTAAACTCGGGACCCCTTCGAGCATTCCAACGAACCTTAACGATCGGTATGTTGCTCTGCTTGAGCCGTTTAACTTCACGATCCATGATTTCGATTGGTTCTTCGATGAATTGTAGTTTCTCGTTGACATGGATTTCTTCAAGAGGAATGGTGAGGTCTTCCTTTGCAAGACACTTCTTAAGGTTTGAGACGTGAAAGGTATTATGTACTCCGGCGAGTTGTTGCGGTAACTCGAGTCGATAAGCTACCGGTCCAATGCGTTCGATAATCTTGAACGGGCCTACGTACCTTGGGTTCAGTTTACCCCTTTTTCCGAAACGTATTACACCTTTCCATGGTGACACCTTTAACATAACCATGTCCCCAATCTGAAACTCTAATGGTTTCCTTCGGACATCGGCGTAGCTCTTTTGGCGACTTCGGGCTGTTTTCAATCTCTCCTTGATTTGTACTATCTTCTCAGTCGTTTCGTGTATGATCTCGGGACCAGTTAATTGTCGATCTCCTACTTCATTCCAACAGATAGGAGATCTACACTTCCTTCCATACAATGCTTCGAATGGTGCAGCTTTAATGCTTGCATGATAACTATTATTATACGAAAATTCTGCTAACGGTAGATACTTATCCCATCCGTTTCCAAAATCGATCACACATGCCCTGAGCATGTCTTCAAGAGTCTGAATCGTTCTTTCACTCTGCCCGTCGGTTTGCGGATGATATGCGGTACTCATATCTAAACGAGTTCCTAGTGCCTCCTGTAGTGATTGCCAGAACTTTGATGTAAATCTACTATCACGATCGGATATAATGGAAATAGGTATTCCATGCCTTGAAACAACTTCCTTTATATACAATCGTAATAGTTTCTCCATTCTATCCGTTTCCTTTATAGGCAAGAAGTGTGCAGACTTGGTGAGACGATCAACAATCACCCAAATGGTGTCGTATCCCCAGGCAGTCTTTGGTAACTTCGTGATGAAATCCATGGTAATACCATCCCATTTCCATTCTGGGATTTCTGGTTGTTGAAGTAACCCTGACGGCTTCTGGTGTTCAGCTTTGACTTTGGAACAAGTTAAACATTCCCCAACATATGTTGCAACGTCTGTCTTTAAATTAGGCCACCAATAATGTGTCTTAAGATCTTGGTACATCTTTCCAACTCCAGGATGTATCGAGTATCTTGTCTTATGTGCCTCATTTAATATCAACTTCCTTAATCCACCCAACTTCGGTACCCAAATACGATTTGCAAAATATCGAATTCCATCTTCCCGCATAACGAGTTGCTTCTCATACTTCTTCATTATTTCATTTCCTATATTTTCTTTAGTAAGTGCTTCTCGTTGAACTTCTTTGATTTGTGAGTTGAGATTCATGCGAATTTTTATGTTCATCGCTCGTACTCGAATTGGTTCTCGTTCCTTTCTGCTTAGAGCGTCGGCCACCACGTTCGCTTTCCCGGGATGATAACGAATTTCACAATCATAGTCGTTTATTAACTCGACCCACCTACGTTGTCTCATGTTCAGCTGTTTCTGATCAAAAATATGTTGAAGGCTTTTATGATCAGTAAACACAGTGCATTTAACCCCATACAAGTAGTGTCTCCATATCTTCAATGCAAACACGACTGCTCCCAGTTCTAGATCATGCGTCGTATAATTCCGCTCGTGAATCTTCAATTGTCGGGATGCGTATGCAATAACTTTCTTTCGTTGCATAAGAACGCAACCAAAACCTTGTCGCGAAGCGTCACAATATATTTCAAAATAATCGTTCCCTTCTGGTAACGATAAAATAGGCGCCGTAGTCAACTTCTTCTTTAGTAATTGAAATGCACTCTCCTGCTCAGAAGTCCATTCATATTTCTTCCCTTTTTGCGTTAACGCTGTCAACGGCTTAGCTATTCGGGAAAAATCTTGAATAAACCTTCTATAATAACCGGCTAAACCCAAAAATTGACGTATCTGCGTTGGTGTCTTAGGAGTCTCCCATTTTTCAATGGCTTCAGTTTTTGCTGGATCAACCTGAATTCCTTTGCTACTAACAACGTGGCCAAGAAATTGAACTTCTTTCAACCAAAAAGCACACTTAGAAAATTTAGCATATAGTTGTTCTTTTCTCAACAACTCTAATATCAACCTTAAATGCTCTTCATGCTCTTGCTCACTCTTGGAATAGATAAGAATATCATCAATGAAAACGATAACAAACTTATCTAAATACGGACTACAAACTCGATTCATGAGGTCCATGAATACAGCTGGCGCATTCGTCAATCCAAACGGCATAACCAAAAATTCGTAATGACCATAACGTGTCCGAAAAGTAGTTTTCAGTATATCTTCTTCTTTGACACGTAATTGATGATAGCCCGACCTTAAGTCAATTTTTGAGTACACACATGATCCTTGGAGTTGATCAAATAAGTCGTCAATTCTCGGTAGTGGATACCGATTCTTGATAGTTAACTTATTTAATTCACGATAATCTATACACATCCTAAAAGATCCATCTTTCTTTTTAACAAATAGAATCGGAGCTCCCCACGGTGAAGTACTTGGTCGTATGAATCCATGATCCAGTAATTCTTTTAACTGACTCTGAAGTTCTTTTAACTCGGACGGTGCAAGTCTATATGGAGCACGAGCCACTGGTGCAGCTCCTGGTACTAAATCTATTTGAAATTCTACAGATCTAAATGGAGGTAATCCCGGCAACTTTTTCGGAAAGACTTCAGGAAAATCTCTTGCCACAGGCACGTCATTGATGCTCTTCACTTTTTCCTTTGTTTCGACTTTATTAACATGTGCTAAGATAGTATAGCACCCTTTCTTCAAGCACTTTTGAGCTTTCAAATAACTAATGAGTTTTAGCTTTGAGTTACCCTTCTCTCCATAAATCATTACTGGCGTTTTATCCTTACGAGGAATGCGAATTGCCTTCTTGGCGCACACAACTTCAGCTCCTATTTTGGACATCCAGTCCATGCCGACTATTACATCAAAACTTCCTAATTCTACGGGTATCAAGTCAATTTTAAACGTTTCTCCGGCTAAATTTATTTTACAATCACGGCAAATTTTATCGGCTTTAATTAGTTTACCATTAGCTAACTCAATCATGTACTTAGCATCGAGAGGTAATGATGAACAATTCAATTTAGCGTGAAAGTCTCTACACACGTAACTTCTATCAGCACCAGTATCAAATATAATAGATGCGGATAAGTTATTAATGGTAAACGTACCCGTAACAAGCTCCGGGTCTTCACATGCCTCTTTAGCATTAATAACAAATGCTCTTCCACGTGCAGGTCCGATATTCTTCTCTGGATTCGGGCACTGGCTCTTATAGTGGCCTTGTTTTCCACACCCAAAACAAGTAATGGTAGCCAAAGCAGTTCTATTTGCGTTGGTGGCAGGAGTCTTGGCACCATTTGTATTCGTAACGAGAGCCCTACAATCTTCAGCAAGATGACCCTGTCGATTACATTTGTTGCATACCACACTACAGTAACCAAAGTGATGTTTGTGACATCGGTTGCATAAAGGACTTTGTCCTTTGTAACCAAAACCTGAACCACTACCCGCACCTTTCGGGGTTTCTTGTTTCTTAAAAGTTTGTTGTTGATTACCTCGATCATAGCTTCCATTCCACTTTCTCTTGTTACCTGATACCTTCACATCAGTATTGAATGCTTTCTTATCCAAAATGACCTGATCCATTAGCTCGTTTGCCATGGTTATAGCTTCATGAATTGTCTTAGATTTCGATGCTGTAACATTTGCCTTGACCTTTTTGGGCAAACCATCTTTGTACATTTCAATCTTCCGTTCTTCGGTTGGAACCAATTCAGGACATAGCAAAACTAATTCCATGAATCGCTGATTGTAGTTGGTGATTTCAGTACCAATAACCTTCAGACTTCGTAACTCATCTTCCAACTTCCTAACCTCATTCCTTGGACAATATTCGTTGATTAACATTGTTTTGAATTCTTCCCACGGAGTATCATAAGCTACATCTCCTCCTACAGCCTTCACATAATTTTTCCACCACGTGAGTGCACTATCTTGTAAAGTGCACGATGCGTATTTGGTCATGTCCTTTTCAACACAACCACTGATTTTGAACACAGTTTCCGTCTTTTCTATCCACCGGGTTAAACCGATCGGTCCTTCTGTTCCACTGAATGATGAGGGCTTGCAAGCTTGAAAAGTTTTGTAAGTGCACCCCACACGAGGATTTGGGTTAACTGCAGCACCTCTTGCAGCCTCGACCCATAACATTCTGTCGTTCACTCGCTGATTGATGAGTTCCTGGATTTCTTGTTCCGTCATTCGGTTCAATCGCGCCATATTCTTCTATAAGAATGAAAAGAAAATAATTATTCACATGGAATATTATAGATGTAGTGTATATTTACAGTACATTATAGCTTATTAATAATATGAACTAGGTATTATTATAAAAGCCTTTTCTTCTTATTAGCGTTTTATAATTATATCTAGGGTAGTACCTACCCGTTAATGTTCATACTTAATAGCTTAGTACCGAACCAATTACTACAATCTAAATAATACTTAACCATGGAAAATTATTGCATTTCACACTTCACTATTTTACATATGCTTATCTTACATCGAACATTAAGCAAACCACACTAATAATATTATACAAAACATTATATGATCCCATGGTTTAATACGGCAGCGCATCGTTTGGTCTATTTTCTAGGACGTTTAGTTCCAATGAATGGCCTAACGCTTATCCTAGCCGTCTGCCTATATTTTGGCGGTGGGGCTGAAGAACTAGATGCCGGGACAGCACGAATAGGAATAGCGGGAATAGGGGTGGTAGTGTTTAGTGGAGTTGGTGCCACATCGTCCTCCCTAAACTCGGGATTTGAATTTTCTAATTCATTAGCTTTTCGTTTCTTTCCTTGTTCGAACTTGTCTTTCGTAATTTCCTCGGGTTCACTTTCCTCCTCGGGTTCACTTTCCAGATTTTATATAGTTGGTTCATCCGGAATTTGTGAGTCTTCCCCAAAGATATTATTTTCGTCATCGGATAGGTTAATGACTGGAACACCATCTGAAGATTCTGATTCGGAGTCGCTGAATGTGATAATAAGTTTTGAGCCCGACATCTATCACACCACAACTAACTCATTAGTACTACATAATATTTACATATAAATTTTAACCAACAGTGATAAGCGATGGTTTTTGAAATCAGACCCGGTCAAAGTCCAGACTTACTAATGTATCCTAACGACTTATCAGTTAGACACACTAATGCAAACCTGGTTCGCTAAGACCACCGCTCTGATACCACATGTCATAACCCGTCCTTAACCGTAAGAACGTGTTAGATAACGTATGATTTCATTGCGAGGTATTGACCTCTATATGCGACATTTTTAAAAGAAAAACTGCATATATTATACATTACAAACCATGATTCTTATTTTTGATACAAGCTTTGGACAAAATAAAGATGATTATCGTTTAGCGATAATCTTCGACTTACAAACTTTACAAATGATGATAACAACACGATTTCTAGCATATTTTACAACACAAGTTCTTGGATATGCAGTCTTATTTTTGACACAAATATGCGTACGCAAGATCCTGCTCAAATTCAACATAATGCAGCGGAAACTTCTAATTATCACCTGAGAATAAACATGTTTAAAACGTCAACATAAAGTTGGTGAGATATAGGTTTAGTGCCGGCAGCAATATATATATAGACCACAAGATTTCATATATAAACAGTTTAATAAAAATATTCTAAGTGGTTGAGCACTTGGTAACCATACTTAACATTTAATCACGTCGCATATTCCCTTTATTATGAAATCTTACTACACCGTACCAAGTGTAGTCACGAAACGAAGTACTGTGCAACCGTTGAATACTGGTCGTCCAGTCCGGTTGGGGTTGTCAGGCCCGATAGATCTATCAACAGGATTCGCGTTTACAATACCGCTGTAAATATTAGTTACCAAGCTACAGGGAAGTATGCCAGTGGTACAACTCAACGTAGAATATATTTTTCAGTTACTTGTGTCCATAACGTAAAACATAAAATACATGTATTCTCATCCCGAAATATTTAGAGTTTAAAAGTGGGACTATATACTCACTTTCGTCTTGAAGATATGTAATTTCGACTTGGTCTCCGATTGATATCACGAACCTATCCATATATAGTTTATCAATATATTTCTATTTTAAACAATCGTCACATATATATACTTTTTATACTTTTAATAGTTTTAATAATTTCTTAGTCCGTAGTTAGCAGTCCGATGTTAGTAATTCAATTTTAATGGTTCATTTTTAGGTGTTTAATAAACCCCCAATGAAATAAATAAAAACCCCCATCGTATATGTATTGGTCGAGATTAATCTTGACCCATGGTACCGGTGTTGTCAAATGACGTGTTGCGTACATAAAGTACCGGTGTTGTCAAATGACGTGTTGCGTACAATCATGGGATCTTATGATTAATCTTCTCGTATTGTTTACGGGTGATCCTGAACCATATAAAATTAAATTATGAGTACATATATATAAAATATCATGTTATTTTAAAAAGATGTGATTTATTTAATTTTCTCCAATTATTTTCGTAGCCAAACTAGTCTTAGATATCCGATCTCGTTTTGGTCATAGTTTCTTCGTTACAACTCCGTTTTCATTGATTCAACTTGCCACTTCCTTGGATCGAGTCCCTCTTTAAGACTATGAACTGTAAATACCTTAGTTTGTATTCGAAATCACAGGTCATAGGTCAAACTTTAGTGAAACTTATGAAGTTAATCATTTTCCATCATGTAAACAACCTTAAATGATTATTTTTCTAAAAATACTTATACTTTGAGTTAAATCATGAAATTTTTATGTGTTATCATATTCATAGTAAAAATCATTTTTACAGAAAATAAACCTCCAATTCAAAGTTTAAGATGGTTTTTAATTATCCAACCCAAAACAGCCCCCGGTTGCACTCCGACGTCGTAAAAACAGTTTTTAAGGTGTTCTTTGAAAAACCAAGTTATACCTTGTTAAATTAGCATATTTTTAAGTTATATTACAGGTCTTGAAGTATTTTAAAAGTTAAGTTAGAAGGATCTATTTAGTTTGCGAACAAGTTTGAAATCATTCAAACTATGTTCTAGTTTATAAACTCTTATATATATAGCTATAAATATATGAATTGAAAAAGAGTTGAAGTAGAGTTTTTACCTCAAGTTTAAAATGTAAAGTTGCTGGAAAGAAGTAGTAAAATAAAAGTTGAGAGAGTTCTTGCAAGTGTGTGTGAAAATTGGAAGTAAAATTTGGAAAATGAATGTGTAAAAATGAGTTAGAAATGGTGCTTATTTATAGGCTTGAAAATTTGGTTTTTAGTGAAAATATCTAAGATAAGTTAAAATTTATTATGTCATGAATGACATATTATTCCAATAATTGAAGATTTCTATTGGTATATACCAATAGTAAATACTTCTAGAAGCTGTGTATAGTACCCTAGATATACGTATAGGATTATTGAGGAAACGGAACGAGAATTCAAATATAGCTATCTTTTGTAAATATACTTATATTGTTTTATGTATTTAAGTCTTTAAAAGTGATTAAATACATTACTTATACGATATATGTATAAACATTATAGGTCATAAGTATTTAAGTCAAATAACGTTACGTATGGTTATCGTTTTGAAAACTTAAGTTAGTAGTTTCAAAATATACTTATAACTTATTGTTATTAATACAAAATGAGATATTAAAACATTCTTAGATCATGTTAAATATGTATATATACATATATATACACAAACGTATAATTATCATATATTGTATAGTTCGTGATATCATCGGTCAAACTAGACGGTCAAACGTTGTGTAAAACTCTTTTCGAAAACATAAGTCTCAACAATTTGGATTGCTTATCATGTTGGTAAGGTTTAATTTATATAAATATTAATCTTATAAGTATAGAACGATCGAAAAAGTGCGGGTCATTACATTTTTCTTCAAAAACGATTGCTTAACATTTTTTGTTGGAAACTATATATTATTAACATGTAAATATTATGTGATATATTAATCTCTTAACGTGTTTGATATTGTGTGATAGATGTCTACCTCTAGTACAAATCCCATCGACTCACCTAATAATAATGAAGAGTCGAATATACTTTGGGAAGATTCACAAATTCTCGAAGAAGAACCGGAAGAGGAGGAACCGGAAGAGGAGGAACGGGAAGAAGAAGAGGTTCCAGAGGAAGAAATATTGATACCTATAGTAAATTGATTAAATAAAAGAAAATCCTCAACCAACGGACCAAAGTCAAAAATGGTCAATGGTGTTTCCGCCAAGGAAGCAAAATATTGGGAAGATTACCAATTTTCCGATGAATCGGATCCTGATGAGGATTCCGATGATGTTATAGAAATTACCTCAACCCAATTTAATAAAGCAAAAGAAAATAATAAGGGAAAAGGTATAAAATAGAGAAACCTGATTCCAACCCCGATGAACTTTATATGTATCGACAACATCCGTATTTCCTAAAATGTAACAATAACCCGGGAACCTCTAAACCACCAGGTTTTTCTAAACCATTGTGGAAAATGACGGCTCGTATTAGAGGAACACCATATATCCCTAGAAAATTAGGAAAACGAACCAAGTCCAAAGAAGATGAAACCAGTGATTCGGATTAGAGGGTTGTAATCATGTTGTGTATTATATGTATTATAGTGTGCTTGTATTTTTATGTTCTATGTAAAAATTGCTTGTATTATTTGTTAATTATCTTTTACAAATCTAATCCTTGTCTATTTTACATTATAAAAACAAAATGGACGTTAATGGTAGACAACCGAATATTTTAGAAGACCTACCAGAGGATATGATTGAGGAAATCTTGTCTAGAGTCAGTCAGAATTCATCAGCACATTTAGTTATGGCGAAATTAACTTGTCAAACATTTGAAAGACTTTTCATAAATGCCTTAGTTTATAAAAGGCTTTCCTTTGATTGGTGGGGTATATCACATTGGGGAGACTGTAAGTTACGCCGTGTTTTCTTTAAAGCGTTAAATGCAGGGAACCCAAATGCAATTTTACGCTACGGGTTAAGAACCTATTTTGACTCAACATATCTCAACATAGGATTTCGTGAGTTAGAAAGAGCTTCTAACATGCAACATAAAGAAGCATGTTATACTTATGGGTCAGTGATGTTCGCTTCTTACCAAAGTGAGAAAAAGAATATCGGATTACAACTTTTAAATAAAACCTTCCCACAAATGACGGATTCAGTAGTTGGGGTGAGAAACAAGGTTTTTAGATTATTACGGGGTTGTTGGACATTACGAAACCCTCGTCCTTTTGACGACATTACAACATGCTGCCTAGCCAATGGTCATAACGGTTACTTTCCACAAGACCAAGGGTGGGAAGTCGTCTTAGTAAAACCAGAATGCATGACTTGTTTCTGGACTTATGAATTACGTGTCTTTATTTCTTTTGCTGAACGACTTACGTATTAACTAGAATTGCCTTTATAGCTGCCGAGTAGCAAAGTTATTATGTGCTATATTTCATCCTATATGTATAATAGCGTTATTGTAAGTTTGTAAATATTGTATAAAATTTGAACGCGAAATATTAATATAATCAGTTTTTTCAAATAGAATTATAGTAGTTGAATTGTATATTAGCTACTAAGTATGAACTTAACGGGTAGGTACTACCTGAATTAAAACTATAAAACGCTAATATGAAGAAAAAGCTTTTATAAATGAGTTCATACTATGCTACGAAATACTATTGACTACTCTTAAAATTCTATATGATTAACTTAATTCTTTGGGCTATTTTTGAAGGAAATGGCACCGGCAACTCGTCAGAATTTGAACATGAGTGAGGAAGACTTTCGTGTTTTCCTTGCAGCAAACATAGCCGCAGTACAGGCTGCGATGCAAAATAACAATAACTCTGGATCTAGCAGTGGAACTAATTCCACAAGAAATCGTGTAGGATGCTCCTACAAAGAATTCACTGCCTGCAAACCTTTGGAATTTGATGGAACCGAAGGACCAATTGGATTGAAATGGTGGACCGAGAAGGTCGAATCGGTGTTTGCCATAAGTAAGTGTACTGAAGAGGACAAAGTTAAGTACGCTACGCATACCTTCACTGGTACTGCATTAACGTAGTGGAACACCTATCTTGAACAGGTAGGACAAAATGCTGCTTACTGTAGTGACCCGAACTTTTCCATGTTTATATATATTAATTGAGATTGATATTTACATGATTAAATGTTTCCAACATGTTAAGCAATCAAACTTCTTAAGACTTGATTAATTGAAATATGTTTCATATAGACAATTGACCACCCAAGTTGACCGGTGATTCACGAACGTTAAAACTTGTAAAAACTATATGATGACATATATATGGATATATATATAGTTAACATGATACTATGATAAGTAAACATATCATTAAGTATATTAACAATGAACTACATATGTAAAAACAAGACTACTAACTTAATGATTTTTAAACGAGACATATATGTAACGATTATCGTTGTAAAGACATTTAATGTATATATATCATATTAAGAGATATTCATACATGATAATATCATGATAATATAATAATTTAAAATCTCATTTGATATTATAAACATTGGGTTAACAACATTTAACAAGATCGTTAACCTAAAGGTTTCAAAACAACATTTACATGTAACGACTAACGATGACTTAACGACTCAGTTAAAATGTATATACATGTAGTGTTTTAATATGTATTCATACAATTTTGAAAGACTTCAAGACACTTATCAAAATACTTCTACTTAACAAAAATGCTTACAATTACATCCTCGTTCAGTTTCATCAACAATTCTACTCGTATGCACCCGTATTCGTACTCGTACAATACACAGCTTTTAGATGTATGTACTATTGGTATATACACTCCAATGATCAGCTCTTAGCAGCCCATGTGAGTCACCTAACACATGTGGGAACCATCATTTGGCAACTAGCATGAAATATCTCATAAAATTACAAAAATATGAGTAATCATTCATGACTTATTTACATGAAAACAAAATTACATATCCTTTATATCTAATCCATACACCAATGACCAAAAACACCTACAAACACTTTCATTCTTCAATTTTCTTCATCTAATTGATCTCTCTCAAGTTCTATCTTCAAGTTCTAAGTGTTCTTCATATATTTTACAAGTTCTAGTTACATAAAATCAAGAATACTTTCAAGTTTGCTAGCTCACTTCCAATCTTGTAAGGTGATCATTCAACCTCAAGAAATCTTTGTTTCTTACAGTAGGTTATCATTCTAATCCAAGGTAATAATCATATTCAAACTTTGGTTCAATTTCTATAACTATAACAATCTTATTTCAAGTGATGATCTTACTTGAACTTGTTTTCGTGTCATGATTCTGCTTCAAGAACTTCGAGCCATCCAAGGATCCGTTGAAGCTAGATCCATTTTTATCTTTTCCAGTAGGTTTATCCAAGGAACTTAAGGTAGTAATGATGTTCATAACATCATTCGATTCATATATATAAAACTATCTTATTCGAAGGTTTAAACTCGTAATCACTAGAACATAGTTTAGTTAATTCTAAACTTGTTCGCAAACAAAAGTTAATCCTTCTAACTTGACTTTTAAAATTAACTAAACACATGTTCTATATCTATATGATATGCTAACTTAATGATTTAAAACCCGGAAACACGAAAAACACCGTAAAACCGGATTTACGCCGTCGTAGTAACACCGCGGGCTGTTTTGGGTTAGTTAATTAAAAACTATGATAAACTTTGATTTAAAAGTTGTTATTCTGAGAAAATGATTTTTATTATGAACATGAAACTATATCCAAAAATTATGGTTAAACTCAAAGTGGAAGTATGTTTTCTAAAATGGTCATCTAGACGTCGTTCTTTCGACTGAAATGACTACCTTTACAAAAACGACTTGTAACTTATTTTTCTGACTATAAACCTATACTTTTTCTGTTTAGATTCATAAAATAGAGTTCAATATGAAACCATAGCAATTTGATTCACTCAAAACGGATTTAAAATGAAGAAGTTATGGGTAAAACAAGATTGGATAATTTTTCTCATTTTAGCTACGTGAAAATTGGTAACAAATCTATTCCAACCATAACTTAATCAACTTGTATTGTATATTATGTAATCTTGAGATACCATAGACACGTATACAATGTTTCGACCCATCATGTCGACACATCTATATATATTTCGGAACAACCATAGACACTCTATATGTGAATGTTGGAGTTAGCTATACAGGGTTGAGGTTGATTCCAATATATATATAGTTTGAGTTGTGATCAATACTGAGATACGTATACACTGGGTCGTGGATTGATTCAAGATAATATTTATCGATTTATTTCTGTACATCTAACTGTGGACAACTAGTTGTAGGTTACTAACGAGGACAGCTGACTTAATAAACTTAAAACATCAAAATATATTAAAAGTGTTGTAAATATATTTTGAACATACTTTGATATATATGTATATATTGTTATAGGTTCGTGAATCAACCAGTGGCCAAGTCTTACTTCCCGACGAAGTAAAAATCCGTGAAAGTGAGTTATAGTCCCACTTTTAAAATCTAATATTTTTGGGATGAGAATACATGCAGGTTTTATAAATGATTTACAAAATAGACACAAGTACGTGAAACTACATTCTATGGTTGAATTATCGAAATCGAATATGCCCCTTTTTATTAAGTCTGGTAATCTAAGAATTAGGGAACAGACACCCTAATTGACGCGAATCCTAAAGATAGATCTATCGGGCCCAACAAGCCCCATCCAAAGTACCGGATGCTTTAGTACTTCGAAATTTATATCATATCCGAAGGGTGTCCCGGAATGATGGGGATATTCTTATATATGCATCTTGTTAATGTCGGTTACCAGGTGTTCACCATATGAATGATTTTTATCTCTATGTATGGGATGTGTATTGAAATATGAAATATTGTGGTCTATTATTATGATTTGATATATATAGGTTAAACCTATAACTCACCAACATTTTTGTTGACGTTTTAAGCATGTTTATTCTCAGGTGATTATTAAGAGCTTCCGCTGTCGCATACTTAAATAAGGACGAGATTTGGAGTCCATGCTTGTATGATATTGTGTAAAAACTGCATTCAAGAAACTTATTTTGTTGTAACATATTTGTATTGTAAACCATTATGTAATGGTCGTGTGTAAACAGGATATTTTAGATTATCATTATTTGATAATCTACGTAAAGCTTTTTAAACCTTTATTGATGAAATAAAGGTTATGGTTTGTTTTAAAATGAATGCAGTCTTTGAAAAACGTCTCATATAGAGGTCAAAACCTCGCAACAAAATCAATTAATATGGAACGTTTTTAATCAATAAGAACGGGACATTTCACTTACGCACTACCGTGGTCGGCATTCAAGCAATTGATGAACGAGCAGTACCGTCCTAGAAACGAAGTCAATAAGCTCAAGGTAGAACTTAGAGAGTTACGAACACAAGGATTCGACATTTCCACATATGAACGACGATTCACAGAGTTGTACCTATTGTGTCCGGGAGCGTTCGAAGATGAAGAAGAGAAGATCGACGCGTTTGTAAAAGGGTTACCAGTAAGGATTCAAGAAGATGTGAGTTCACACGAGCCGGATTCCATACAGAAGGCAAGTCGAATGGCTCATAAACTCATAAATCAGATTGAGGGGAGAATTAAAGAACAGGCGGCCGAAGAAGCCAACACGACACAACTCAAGAGGAAGTGGGAGGAAAACGGTGACAAGAGTCAGCAGTACAACAACAATAACAATTACAACCACAACCACAACAACAATCGAAATAATAACCGCAATCCTAACAATAACTACAACAAACGTCCCAACAACAACAACAACTACAACAACCGTTTCAACAACAATAACAATCCCAACAACAACCTCAATAACAAAAACAATAGAAACAACCATGCTTCAGGTGTGCAGACTACCATCCGAATGCGTTTTGCACAACAGTTTGCACCAAGTGTAAGAGAAGTGGTCATGGCGCGGCAAAATGTGAGGTTTACGGACCAAAGAACAACAAAAATAAAGAAACAAATAAGGTCAGAACAAATAATGCCGACGTAGTTTGTTATAAATGTGGAAAATCGGGCCACATTATTAGAAATTTCCCAAACCAAGGGAATACTAAAGCGCAAGGCCACGAAAGAGTTTTCAATATTAATGCGGCAGAAGCGCAGGAAGACCCGGAGCTTGTTACGGGTACGTTTCTTATTGACAATACATCTGCTTATGTTTTATTTGATACGGGTGCTGATAGAAGCTATATGAGTAGAGATTTTTGTGCTAAATTAAGTTGTCCACTGACGCCTTTGGATAAAAAATTTTTACTCGAATTAGCAAACGGTAAATTAATTTCAGCAGATAATATATGTCGGGAGAGAGAAATTAAAGTGGGGGATGAAACGTTTAAAATTGATTTAATACCAGTCGAGTTAGGAGTTTTGATGTAATAATTGGCATGGACTGGTTGAAAAAGGTGAGAGCAGAGGTCATTTGTTACAAAAATGCGATTCGCATTATGCGTTAAAAAGGAAAACCTTTAATGGTGTACGGAGAAAAGAACAACGCAAAATTAAATATTATTAGTAGTTTGAAGGCGCAAAAACTAATAAGAAAAGGTTGTTACATCATTCTAGCACACATCAAGGAAGTTAAACCTGAAGAAAAGAACATCAGTGATGTTCCCGTCGCAAAAGAATTTCTCAATGTATTTCCGAAAGAATTACCGGGATTACCCCCACATCGATCCGTTAAATTTCAAATAGACCTTGTACCAGGAGCTGCACCAATATCTCGTGCTACATACAGACTCGCACCTAGCGAAATGAAAGAATTACAAAGTCAGTTACAAGAACTTTTAGAGCGTGGTTTCATTCGACCAAGCACATCACCGTGGGGAGCTCCTGTTTTGTTTGTCAAGAAGAAGGATGGTACATTTAGGTTGTGTATCGACTACCGAGAGTTGAACAAACTTACCATCAAGAACCGCTACCCACTACCGAGAATCGACGACTTATTTGATCAACTACAAGGCTTGTCGGTTTATTCGAAGATTGATTTACGTTCTGGGTATCATCAAATGCAGGTGAAGGAGGATGATATTCCAAAGAATGCTTTTAGGACAAGTTACGGTCATTACGAGTTTATGGTTATGCCGTTTGGGTTGACTAACGCACCAGCTGTGTTCATGGACCTCATGAACCGAGTGTGTGGACCATACCTTGAGAAGTTTGTCAATGTTTTCATCGATGACATACTTATTTACTCAAAGAATGACCAAGAGCACAAAGAACATTTGAGAAAAGTGCTAGAGTTGTTAAGGAGAGAAAAACTGTACGCTAAGTTTTCAAAGTGTGCATTTTGGTTAGAAGAAGTTCAATTACTCGGTCACATAGTGAACAAAGAAGGTATTCAGGTGGATCTAGCAAAGATTGAAACCGTTGAAAAGTGGGAAACCCTGAAAACTCTGAAGCATATACGCCAATTTTTAGGACTAGCTGGTTACTACAGAAGGTTCATCCAAGACTTTTCCAGAATAGCAAAACCCTTGACTGCATTAACGCATAAAGGGAAGAAATTTGAATGGAAAGATGAACAAGAAAAAGCGTTTCAATTGTTAAAGAAAAAGTTAACTACGAAACCTATATTGTCATTACCTGAAGGGAATGATGATTTTGTAATATATTGTGTCACCTCAAAGCAAGGTCTCGGTTGTGTATTAATGCAACGAACGAAAGTAATTGCTTATGCGTCTAGACAATTGAAGATTCACGAGCAAAATTATACGACGCATGATTTGGAATTAGATGTGATTGTTTTTGCATTAAAGACTTGGAGGCACTACTTATATGGGGTCAAAAGTATTATATATACCGATCACAAAAGTCTTCAACACATATTTAATCAGAAACAACTGAACATGAGGCAGCGCAGATGGATTGAATTGTTGAATGATTACGACTTTGAGATTCGTTACCACCCGGGGAAGGCAAATGTGGTAGCCGACGCCTTGAGCAGAAAGGACAGAGAACCCATTCGAGTAAAAGCTATGAATATAATGATTCACACTAACCTTACTACTCAAATAAAGGAAGCGCAACCAAGAGTTTTAAAAGTGGGAAATTTAAAGGATGAAATACCCAAAGGATCGGAGAAGCATCTTAATATTCGGGAAGACGGAACCCGGTATAGGGCTGAAAGGATTTGGGTACCGAAATTTGGAGATATGAGAGAAATGGTACTTAGAGAAGCTCATAAAACCAGATACTCAATACATCCTGGAACAGGGAAGATGTACAAGGATCTCAAGAAACATTTCTGGTGGCCGGGTATGAAAGCCGATGTTGCTAAATACGTAGGAGAATGTTTGACGTGTTCTAAGGTCAAAGCGGAACATCAGAAACCATCAGGTCTACTTCAACAACCCGAAATCCCGGAATGGAAATGGGAAAACATTACCATGGATTTCATCACTAAATTGCTAAGGACTGCAAGTGGTTTTGATACTATTTGGGTAATAGTTGATCGTCTCACCAAATCAGCACACTTCCTGCCAATAAGAGAAGATGACAAGATGGAGAAGTTAGCACGACTGTATTTGAAGGAAGTCGTCTCCAGACATGGAATACCAATCTCTATTATCTCTGATAGGGATGGCAGATTTATTTCAAGATTGTGGCAGACATTACAGCAAGTATTAGGAACTCGTCTAGATATGAGTACTGCCTATCATCCACAAACTGATGGGGCAGAGCGAAAGGACAATACAAACGCTTGAATACATGCTACGAGCATGTGTTATTGATTTCAGAAATAGTTGAGATTGACATCTACCGTTAGCAGAATTTTCCTACAATAACAGCTACCATTCAAGCATTGAGATGGCACTGTTTGAAGCACTTTATGGTAGAAAGTGCAGGTCTTCGATTTGTTGGAGTGAAGTGGGGGATAGACAGATTACGGGTCCGGAGATAATATAAGAAACTACCGAGAAGATCATCCAAATTCAACAACAGTTGAAAATCGCCCAAAGTCGACAAAAAAGCTACGCTGACATTAAAAGAAAGAATATAGAATTTGAAATTGGAGAGATGTTCATGCTTAAAGTTACACCTTGGAAAGGCGTTGTTCGATTTGGTAAACGAGGGAAATTAAATCTAATGTATATTGGACCATTCAAGATTATTGATCGTGTCGGACCAGTAGCTTACCGACTTGAGTTACCTCAACAACTTGCGGCTGTACATAACACTTTTCACGTCTAGAATTTGAAGAAATGTTTTGCTAAAGAAGATCTCACTATTCCGTTAGACAAAATCCAAATCAACGAAAAACTTCTATTCATCGAAGAACCCGTCGAAATAATGGATCGTGAGGTTAAAAGACTTAAGCAAAACAAGATACCAATTGTTAAGGTTCGATGGAATGCTCGTAGAGGACCCGAGTTCACCTGGGAACAAGAAGATCAGATGCAGAAGAAATACCCTTACTTATTTCCAGAAGATACGTCAACATCTCCAACTGCTTAAAATTTCGGGACGAAATTTATTTAACGGGTAGGTACTATAGTGACCCGAACTTTTCCATGTTTATATATATGAAATGAAATTGATATTTACATGATTAAGTGTTTCCAACATGTTAAGCAATCAAACTTGTTAAGACTTGATTATTTGAAATGAGTTTCATGTAGACAATTGACCACCCAAGTTGACCAGCGATTCACGAACGTTAAAACTTGTAAAAATGACATGACGATATATATATGGATATACATATAGTTAACATGAGATTATAATAAGTAAGCATCTCTATAAGTATATTAACAATGAGTTATATACATAAAAATGAGACTACTAAGTTAAGAAACTCGAAACGATATATATAACGATTATCGTTATTACAACGTCTTACTAAATACATATGTATCATATTGTTACACTATATTTAACATGATAAAATGATAATTATATATATCATTAAGTACGTTAACAATGAACTACATATGTAAAACAAGACTACTAACTTAAGAATCTTGAAACGAGGCATATATGTAACGATTATCATTGTAATGACAATTTAATGTATATATATATATATATATATATATATATATATATATATATATATATATATATATATATATATATATATATATATATATATATATATATATCATATTAAGATATATTCATACATCATAATATATTGATAATGTTATAATTTAACATCTCATTAGATATAATAAACAATGGGTAAACAACATTAAATGAGATCGTTAACTTAAAGGTTTCAAAACAACACTTACATGTAACGACTAATGATGACTTAACGACTCAGTTAAAATGTATATACATGTAGTGTATTTAGATGTATTAGTACACTTTTGAAAGACTTCAAGACACATATCAAAGTACTTCTACTTAACAAAAATGCTTACAATTGCATTCTCATTCATTTTCATCAACAAGTCTACTCGTATGCAACCGTATTCGTACTCGTAAATACCCAGCTCCTAGACGTATATACTATTGGTATATACACATAATAATTTAGCTATTAGCAGCCCTAGATAGTCAACAAACATGTGGAACCAACAATTAGACAACTAGCATGACTTATGAGCAAGGAAACAAAAACAAGAACTCCTTTTAACCCCACTCACCTTCACCACTCACCACCTACTTGTAGTGACCCGAACTTTTCCATGTTTATATATATTAATTTAGATTGATATTTACATGATTAAATGTTTCCAACATGTTAAGCAATCAAACTTGTTAAAACTTGATTAATTGAAATATGTTTCATATAGACAATTGACCACCCAAGTTGACCGGTGATTCACGAACGTTAAAACTTGTAAAAACTATATGATGACATATATATGGATATATATATATAGTTAACATGATACTATGATAAGTAAACATATCATAAAGTATATTAACAATGAACTACATATGTAAAAACAAGACTACTAACTTAATGATTTTTAAACGAGACATATATGTAACGATTATCGTTGTAAAGACATTTAATGTATATATATATATATATATCATATTAAGAGATATTCATACATGATAATATCATGATAATATAATAATTTAAAATCTCATTTGATATTATAAACATTGGGTTAACAACATTTAACAAGATCGTTAACCTAAAGGTTTCAAAACAACACTTACATGTAACGACTAACGATGACTTAGCGACTCAGTTAAAATGTATATACATGTAGTGTTTTAATATGTATTTATACACTTTTGAAAGACTTCAATACACTTATCAAAATACTTCTACTAAACAAAAATGCTTACAATTACATCCTCGTTCAGTTTCATCAACAATTCTACTCGTATGCACCCGTATTCGTACTCGTACAATACACAGCTTTTAGATGTAGGTACTATTGGTATATACACTCCAATGATCAGCTCTTAGCAGCCCATGTGAGTCACCTAACACATGTGGGAACCATCATTTGGAAACTAGCATGAAATATCTCATAAAATTACAAAAATATGAGTAATCATTCATGACTTATTTACATGAAAACAAAATTACATATCCTTTATATCTAATCCATACACCAACGACCAAAAACACCTACAAACACTTTCATTCTTCAATTTTCTTCATCTAATTGATCTCTCTCAAGTTCTATCTTCAAGTTCTAAGTGTTCTTCATAAATTCCAAAAGTTCTAGTTTCATAAAATCAAGAATACTTTCAAGTTTGCTAGCTCACTTCCAATCTTGTAAGGTGATCATCCAACCTCAAGAAATCTTTGTTTCTTACAGTAGGTTATCATTCTAATACAAGGTAATAATCATATTCAAACTTTGGTTCAATTTCTATAACTATAACAATCTTATTTCAAGTGATGATCTTACTTGAACTTGTTTTCGTGACATGATTCTGCTTCAAGAACTTCGAGCCATCCAAGGATCCGTTGAAGCTAGATCCATTTTTCTCTTTTCCAGTAGGTTTATCCAAGGAACTTAAGGTAGTAATGATGTTCATAACATCATTCGATTCATACATATAAAGCTATCTTATTCGAAGGTTTAAACTTGTAATCACTAGAACATAGTTTAGTTAATTCTAAACTTGTTCGCAAACAAAAGTTAATCCTTCTAACTTGACTTTTAAAATCAACTAAACACATGTTCTATATCTATATGATATGCTAACTCAATGATTTAAAACCTGGAAACACGAAAAACGCCGTAAAACCGGATTTACGCCGTCGTAGTAACACCGCGGGCTGTTTTGGGTTAGTTAATTAAAAACTATGATAAACTTTGATTTAAAAGTTGTTATTCTGAGAAAATGATTTTTATTATGAACATGAAACTATATCCAAAAATTATGGTTAAACTCAAAGTTGAAGTATGTTTTCTAAAATGGTCATCTAGACGTCGTTCTTTCGACTGAAATGACTACCTTTACAAAAACGACTTTTAACTTATTTTTCCGACTATAAACCTATACTTTTTCTGTTTAGATTCATAAAATAAGTTCAATATGAAACCATAGCAATTTGATTCACTCAAAACGGATTTAAAATGAAGAAGTTATGGGTAAAACAAGATTGGATAATTTTTCTCATTTTAGCTACGTGAAAATTGGTAACAAATCTATTCCAACCATAACTTAATCAACTTGTATTGTATATTATGTAATCTTGAGATACCATAGACACGTATACAATGTTTCGACCTATCATGTCGACACATCTATATATATTTCGGAACAACCATAGACACTCTATATGTGAATGTTGGAGTTAGCTATACAGGGTTGAGGTTGATTCCAAAATATATATAGTTTGAGTTGTGATCAATACTGAGATATGTATACATTAGGTCGTGGATTGATTCAAGATAATATTTATCGATTTATTTCTGTACATCTAACTGTGGACAACTAGTTGTAGGTTACTAACGAGGACAGCTGACTTAATAAACTTAAAACATCAAAATATATTAAAAGTGTTGTAAATATATTTTGAACATACTTTGATATATATGTATATATTGTTATAGGTTCGTGAATCAACCAGTGGCCAAGTCTTACTTCCCGACGAAGTAAAAATCTGTGAAAGTGAGTTATAGTCCCACTTTTAAAATCTAATATTTTTGGGATGAGAATACATGCAGGTTTTATAAATGATTTACAAAATAGACACAAGTATGTGAAACTACATTCTATGGTTGAATTATCGGAATCGAATATGCCCCTTTTATTAAGTCTGGTAATCTAAGAATTAGGGAACAGACACCCTAATTGACGCGAATCCTAAAGATAGATCTATTGGGTCCAACAAGCCCCATCCAAAGTACCGGATGCTTTAGTACTTCGAAATTTATATCATATCCGAAGGGTGTCCCGGAATGATGGGGATATTCTTATATATGCATCTTGTTAATGTCGGTTACCAGGTGTTCACCATATGAATGATTTTTATCTCTATGTATGGGATGTGTATTGAAATATGAAATCTTGTGGTCTATTATTATGATTTGATATATATAGGTTAAACCTATAACTCACCAACATTTTTGTTGACGTTTTAAGCATGTTTATTCTCAGGTGATTATTAAGAGCTTTCGCTGTCGCATACTTAAATAAGGACAAGATTTGGAGTCCATGCTTGTATGATATTGTGTAAAAACTGCATTTAAGAAACTTATTTTGTTGTAACATATTTGTATTGTAAACCATTATGTAATGGTCGTGTGTAAACAGGATATTTTAGATTATCATTATTTGATAATCTACGTAAAGCTTTTTAAACCTTTATTGATGAAATAAAGGTTATGGTTTGTTTTAAAATGAATGCAGTCTTTGAAAAACGTCTCATATAGAGGTCAAAACCTCGCAACGAAATCAATTAATATGGAACGTTTTTAATCAATAAGAACGGGACATTTCAGTTGGTATCCGAGCGTTGGTCTTAGAGAACCAGAATTTTGCATTAGTGTGTCTTATCGAGTTTGTTAGGATGCATTAGTGAGTCTGGACTTCGACCGTGTTTACTTGAAAAATGATTGCTTAACAAATTTTGTTGGAAACTATATATTTTTAACATGTGAATATTATGTGATATATTAATCTCTTAACGCGTTTGATATTATGTGATAGATGTCTACCTCTAGAACAAGTCCCATTGACTCACCTAATAATAATGAAGAGTCAAATGTAAATTGGAATGATTCGTGGACTGATTCACAAGTTCCCGAAGAGGAACCGGAAGAAGAGTCGGAACCGGAAGAAGAATCGGAACCGGAAGAAGAATCGGAACTGGATGAAGAAATAGAACCGGTGGGGGAAATAATAAAACGGTTAAGTAAAAGAAAATCCTCAACCAACCGACCAAGGTTAATTATGGTCAATGATGTTTCCGCCAAGGAAGCAAAATATTGGGAGGATTACCAATTCTCCGATGAATCGGATTCCGACGAGAATTCCGATGATGTTATAGAAATTACCCCAACTGAATTTAAAAAGGCAAAACAAAATAATAAGGGAAAGGGCATAAAAATAGAGAAATCTAATTCCAACCCCGATGAACTTTATATGTATCGTCAACCCCCGAAGTCCTTAAGTTGTAATAATGACCCGGGAACCTCTAAACCACCAGGTTTTTCTAAACCAATGTGGATAACGATGGCTCGTATTAGGGGAACATCATATATCCCTAGAAACTTGGCAAAACGAACCAAAACTGAAGAAGAAGAAACAAGCGAGTCGGAATAAGATAGTTGTATTCGTGTGGTGTAATATATGTAATATAGTGTGCTTATGCTTTATGATATATGTAAAAATTGCTTGTATTAATAAGTATTTTTTTTATGAATCTAACTCTTGTCTATTTTACAGTATAAAAACACAAAATGGATAGGCAACCCAATATTTTAAGAGACCTACCCGAAGACATGATTGATGAAATCTTGTCTAGAGTCGGTCAGAATTCTTCGACACAACTATTTAAGGCGAGATCAGTTTGTAAGACATTCGAAGAACGTTCCAAGAATGCCTTGGTTTATAAAAGGCTTTCGTTCGAAAGATGGGGGATATCACATTGGGAAATCCATAAGTTACGATGTGTTTACTTTGACGCATATATTGCGGGGAACCCAAATGCTATTTTACGCAATGGGTTAAGAAATTATTTTGACTCAATATATCCGAATATTGGACTTCCTGATTTAGAAAAAGCGGCTAAAATGCAACATAAAGAAGCATGTTATGCTTACAGATTAGTAATGTTCGCTTCTCACCAAAGTGAGAACAAGAACATCGGCCTACAACTATTAAACAAAACGTTCCCACAAGTGACGGAGTCGGTAATTGGGGTAAGAAATGAGGTTTTTAGATTGTTACGGGACTGTTGGACATTACGTAACCCTCATCCCTTTGACGACGTTACAACACGCTGTCTTATCAACGGCCATAACTGTTATGTTCCACAAGACCAAGGATGGGAAGTAGTCCTAGTAAAACCAGAATGCATGACTTGTTTCTGGACGTATGAATTACGTGTCTTTATTGCCTTTGCTGAACGACTTGTGTACTAGCTAGAATTATCTTCACAACTATCTTGTATCAAAGTTATTGTGTGCTATATTTCATGCTTTATGTAAAATAAGCGGTATTGTAAGTTTGTAAAATATTGTATAAAAGTTTGAACGCGAAATATTATTATAATCAGTTTTTCATATAGAATTGTAGTAGTTGAATTGTATATTAGCTACTAAGTATGAACTTAACGGGTAGGTACTACCCGAATTTAAACTTATAAAACGCTAATATGAAGAAAAAGCTTTTATAAATGAGTTCATATTATGCTACGAAATACTATTAACTACTCTTAATATTCTATATGATTAACTTGTTCCATTTGACTATTTTGAAGGAAATGGCACCGACTACTCGACACACAGTGAATATGAATGAAAAGGAATTCCGTACTTTTCTAGCTTCAAACATAGCCGCAGTACAGGCTGTGCTACATACCAACAATAACCTTGGATCTAGCAGTACAGGAAATCGTGTAGGATGCACCTACAAAGAATTCACTGCCTGCAAACCTTTGGAATTTGATGGAACCGAAGGACCGATCGGATTGAAACGGTGGACCGAGAAGGTCGAATCGGTGTTTGCCATAAGTAAGTGTACTGAAGAGGACAAAGTAAAGTACGCTACGCATACCTTCACAGGTTCTGCGTTAACATGGTGGAATACCTATCTAGAGCAAGTGGGACAAGACGATGCGTACGCACTACCGTGGTCAGCATTCAAGCACTTGATGAACGAGAAGTACCGTCCCAGAACCGAGGTCAATAAGCTCAAGACAGAACTTAGAGGGTTACGAACCCAAGGATTTGATATTACCACGTACGAAAGACGATTCACAGAATTGTGCCTATTGTGTCCGGGAGCATTCGAAGATGAGGAAGAGAAGATCGACGCGTTTGTGAAAGGATTACCGGAAAGAATCCAAGAAGATATAAGTTCACACGAGCCCGCCTCCATACAACAGGCATGTAGAATGGCTCACAAACTAGTGAACCAGATTGAAGAAAGAATTAAAGAACAGACTACTGAAGAGGCCAATGTGAAGCAAGTCAAAAGAAAGTGGGAGGAAAACGGTGATAAGAATCACCAATACAACAACAGCAATTACAACAATAATCGCAACAATTATCCCAACAATCGCAACACCAATCGCAACTACAACAAATGGCCCAACAACAACAACAACAACAACAACAACAACAACAACAACAACAACAACAACAATAGCAACTACAACAATCATCCCAACAACAATAATAACCGCAACAACAACAACAATCAGAAGCAGCTATGCCAAAGGTGTGAAAAGTATCACTCGGGGTTCTGCACCAAATTTTGCAACAAGTGTAAAAGAAATGGTCATAGCGCGGCGAAGTGTGAGGTTTACGGACCAGGGGTTAATAGAACGAAAGGAACAAATGGTGTCGGAACGAGTAATGGCGGAGCAAGTAGTGTCGGAGCAAGTTATGCCAATGTAGTTTGTTATAAATGTGGAAAACCGGGCCACATTATTAGAAATTGCCCGAACCAGGAGAACATGAATGGACAAGGCCGCGGAAGAGTTTTCAATATTAATGCGGCAGAGGCACAGGAAGACCCGGAGCTTGTTACGGGTACGTTTCTTATTGACAATAAATCTGCTTACGTTTTATTTGATTCGGGTGCGGATAGAAGCTATATGAGTAGAGATTTTTGTGCTAAATTAAGTTGTCCATTGACGCCTTTGGATAGTAAATTTTTACTCGAATTAGCAAATGGTAAATTAATTTCAGCAGATAATATATGTCGGAATCGAGAAATTAAACTGGTTAGCGAAACATTTAAGATTGATTTGATACCAGTAGAGTTAGGGAGTTTTGATGTGATAATCGGTATGGACTGGTTGAAAGAAGTGAAAGCAGAGATCGTTTGTTACAAAAATGCAATTCGCATTATACGAGAAAAAGAAAAACCCTTAATGGTGTACGGAGAAAAGGGCAACACGAAGCTACATCTTATTAGTAATTTGAAGGCACAAAAACTAATAAGAAAAGGTTGTTATGCTGTTCTAGCACACGTCGAGAAAGTACAAACTGAAGAAAAGAGCATCAATGATGTTCCCATTGCAAAAGAATTTCCCGATGTATTTTCGAAAGAATTACCGGGATTACCCCCACATCGATCCGTTGAATTTCAAATAGATCTTGTACCAGGAGCTGCACCAATAGCTCGTGCTCCTTACAGACTCGAACCCAGCAAGATGAAAGAACTGCAAAGCCAATTACAAGAACTTTTAGAGCGTGGTTTCATTCGACCAAGCACATCACCGTGGGGAGCTCCTGTTTTGTTTGTCAAGAAGAAAGATGGTACATTCAGGTTGTGTATCGACTACCGAGAGTTGAACAAACTTACCATCAAGAACCGCTACCCACTACCGAGAATCGATGACTTATTTGATCAACTACAAGGCTCGTCTGTTTATTCAAAGATTGACTTACGTTCCGGGTATCATCAAATGCGGGTGAAAGAAGATGATATTCCAAAGACTGCTTTCAGAACACGTTACGGTCATTACGAGTTTATGGTCATGCCGTTTGGTTTAACTAATGCACCAGCTGTGTTCATGGACCTTATGAACCGAGTGTGTGGACCATACCTTGACAAGTTTGTCATCGTTTTCATTGATGACATACTTATTTACTCAAAGAATGACCAAGAACACGGTGAACATTTGAGAAAGGTGTTAGAAGTATTGAGGAAGGAAGAATTGTACGCTAAGTTTTCAAAGTGTGCATTTTGGTTGGAAGAAGTTCAATTCCTCGGTCACATAGTGAACAAAAAAGATATTAAGGTGGATCCGGCAAAGATAGAAACTGTTGAAAAGTGGGAAACCCCAAAAACTCCGAAACACATACGCCAGTTTTTAGGACTAGCTGGTTACTACAGAAGGTTCATACAAAACTTTTCCAGAATAGCAAAACCCTTGACTGCATTAACGCATAAAGGGAAGAAATTTGAATGGAATGATGAACAAGAGAAAGCATTTCAGTTATTGAAGAAAAAGCTAACTACGGCACCTATATTATCATTGCCTGAAGGGAATGATGATTTTGTGATTTATTGTGACGCATCAAAGCAAGGTCTCGGTTGTGTATTAATGCAACGAACGAAGTTGATTGCTTATGCGTCTAGACAATTGAAGATTCACGAACAAAATTATACGACGCATGATTTGGAATTAGGCGCGGTTGTTTTTGCATTAAAGACTTGGAGGCACTACTTATATGGGGTCAAAAGTATTATATATACCGACCACAAAAGTCTTCAACACATATTTAATCAGAAACAACTGAATTTGAGGCAGCATAGGTGGATTGAATTGTTGAATGATTACGACTTTGAGATTCGTTACCACCCGGGGAAGGCAAATGTGGTAGCCGATGCCTTGAGCAGGAAGGACAGAGAACCCATTCGAGTAAAATCTATGAATATAATGATTCATAATAACCTTACTACTCAAATAAAGGAGGCGCAACAAGGAGTTTTAAAAGAGGGAAATTTAAAGGATGAAATACCCAAAGGATCGGAGAAGCATCTTAATATTCGGGAAGACGGAACCCGGTATAGGGCTGAAAGGATTTGGGTACCAAAATTTGGAGATATGAGAGAAATGGTACTTAGAGAAGCTCATAAAACCAGATACTCAATACATCCTGGAACGGGGAAGATGTACAAAGATCTCAAGAAACATTTTTGGTGGCCGGGTATGAAAGCCGATGTTGCTAAATACGTAGGAGAATGTTTGACGTGTTCTAAGGTCAAAGCTGAGCATCAGAAACCATCAGGTCTACTTCAACAACCCGAAATCCCGGAATGGAAATTTGAAAACATTACCATGGATTTCATCACTAAATTGCCAAGGACTGCAAGTGGTTTTGATACTATTTGGGTAATAGTTGATCGTCTCACCAAATCAGCACACTTCCTGCCAATAAGAGAAGATGACAAGATGGAGAAGTTAGCACGAATGTATTTGAAGGAAGTCGTCTCCAGACATGGAATACCAATCTCTATTATCTCTGATAGGGATGGCAGATTTATTTCAAGATTCTGGCAGACATTACAGCAAGCATTAGGAACTCGTCTAGACATGAGTACTGCCTATCATCCACAAACTGATGGGCAGAGCGAAAGGACGATACAAACGCTTGAAGACATGCTACGAGCATGTGTTATTGATTTCGGAAATAGTTGGGATCAACATCTACCGTTAGCAGAATTTTCCTACAACAACAGCTACCATTCAAGCATTGAGATGGCGCCGTTTGAAGCACTTTATGGTAGAAAGTGCAGGTCTCCGATTTGTTGGAGTGAAGTGGGGGATAGACAGATTACGGGTCCGGAGATTATACAAGAAACTACCGAGAAGATCATCCAAATTCAACAACGGTTGAAAACCGCCCAAAGTCGACAAAAGAGCTACGCTGACATTAAAAGAAAAGATATAGAATTTGAAATTGGAGAGATGGTCATGCTTAAAGTTGCACCTTGGAAAGGCGTTGTTCGATTTGGTAAACGAGGGAAATTAAATCCAAGGTATATTGGACCATTCAAGATTATTGATCGTGTCGGACCAGTAGCTTACCGACTTGAGTTACCTCAACAACTCGCGGCTGTGCATAACACTTTCCACGTCTCGAATTT
Source organism: Rutidosis leptorrhynchoides (assembly GCF_046630445.1). NCBI lineage: Eukaryota > Viridiplantae > Streptophyta > Magnoliopsida > Asterales > Asteraceae > Rutidosis > Rutidosis leptorrhynchoides. The sequence goes on from NC_092336.1 coordinate 27,011,662, forward strand.
GAAGAAATGTTTTGCTAAAGAAGATCTCACTATTCCGTTAGATGAAATCCAAATCAACGAAAAACTTCAATTCATCGAAGAACCCGTCGAAATAATGGATCGTGAGGTTAAAAGACTTAAGCAAAACAAGATACCAATTGTTAAGGTTTGATGGAATGCTCGTAGAGGACCCGAGTTCACCTGGGAGCATGAAGATCAGATGAAGAAGAAATACCCGCATCTATTTCCAGAAGATTCGTCAACACCTTCAACAGCTTAAAATTTCGGGACTAAATTTATTTAACGGGTAGGTACTGTAGTGACCCGAACTTTTCCATGTTTATATATATTAATTTAGATTGATATTTACATGATTAAATGTTTCCAACATGTTAAGCAATCAAACTTGTTAAAACTTGATTAATCGAAATATGTTTCATATAGACAATTGACCACCCAAGTTGACCGGTGATTCACGAACGTTAAAACTTGTAAAAACTATATGATGACATATATATGGATATATATATAGTTAACATGATACTATGATAAGTAAACATATCATAAAGTATATTAACAATGAACTACATATGTAAAAACAAGACTACTAACTTAATGATTTTTAAACGAGACATATATGTAACGATTATCGTTGTAAAGACATTTAATGTATATATATATCATATTAAGAGATATTCATACATGATAATATCATGATAATATAATAATTTAAAATCTCATTTGATATTATAAACATTGGGTTAACAACATTTAACAAGATCGTTAACCTAAAGGTTTCAAAACAACACTTACATGTAACGACTAACGATGACTTAGCGACTCAGTTAAAATGTATATACATGTAGTGTTTTAATATGTATTTATACACTTTTGAAAGACTTCAATACACTTATCAAAATACTTCTACTTAACAAAAATGCTTACAATTACATCCTCGTTCAGTTTCATCAACAATTCTACTCGTATGCACCCGTATTCGTACTCGTACAATACACAGCTTTTAGATGTAGGTACTATTGGTATATAAACTCCAATGATCAGCTCTTAGCAGCCCATGTGAGTCACCTAACACATGTGGGAACCATCATTTGGCAACTAGCATGAAATATCTCATAAAATTACAAAAATATGAGTAATCATTCATGACTTATTTACATGAAAACAAAATTACATATCCTTTATATCTAATCCATACACCAACGACCAAAAACACCTACAAACACTTTCATTCTTCAATTTTCTTCATCTAATTGATCTCTCTCAAGTTCTATCTTCAAGTTCTAAGTGTTCTTCATAAATTCCAAAAGTTCTAGTTTCATAAAATCAAGAATACTTTCAAGTTTGCTAGCTCACTTCCAATCTTGTAAGGTGATCATCCAACCTCAAGAAATCTTTGTTTCTTACAGTAGGTTATCATTCTAATACAAGGTAATAATCATATTCAAACTTTGGTTCAATTTCTATAACTATAACAATCTTATTTCAAGTGATGATCTTACTTGAACTTGTTTTCGTGTCATGATTCTGCTTCAAGAACTTCGAGCCATCCAAGGATCCGTTGAAGCTAGATCCATTTTTCTCTTTTCCAGTAGGTTTATCCAAGGAACTTAAGGTAGTAATGATGTTCATAACATCATTCGATTCATACATATAAAGCTATCTTATTCGAAGGTTTAAACTTGTAATCACTAGAACATAGTTTAGTTAATTCTAAACTTGTTCGCAAACAAAAGTTAATCCTTCTAACTTGACTTTTAAAATCAACTAAACACATGTTCTATATCTATATGATATGCTAACTCAATGATTTAAAACCTGGAAACACGAAAAACACCGTAAAACCGGATTTACGCCGTCGTAGTAACACCGCGGGCTGTTTTGGATTAGTTAATTAAAAACTATGATAAACTTTGATTTAAAAGTTGTTATTCTGAGAAAATGATTTTTATTATGAACATGAAACTATATCCAAAAATTATGGTTAAACTCAAAGTGGAAGTATGTTTTCTAAAATGGTCATCTAGACGTCGTTCTTTCGACTGAAATGACTACCTTTACAAAAACAACTTGTAACTTATTTTTCCGACTATAAACCTATACTTTTTCTGTTTAGATTCATAAAATAGAGTTCAATATGAAACCATAGCAATTTGATTCACTCAAAACGGATTTAAAATGAAGAAGTTATGGGTAAAACAAGATTGGATAATATTTCTCATTTTAGCTACGTGAAAATTGGTAACAAATCTATTCCAACCATAACTTAATCAACTTGTATTGTATATTATGTAATCTTGAGATACCATAGACACGTATACAATGTTTCGACCTATCATGTCGACACATCTATATATATTTCGGAACAACCATAGACACTCTATATGTGAATGTTGGAGTTAGCTATACAGGGTTGAGGTTGATTCTAAAATATATATAGTTTGAGTTGTGATCAATACTGAGATACGTATACACTGGGTCGTGGATTGATTCAAGATAATATTTATCGATTTATTTCTGTACATCTAACTGTGGACAACTAGTTGTAGGTTACTAACGAGGACAGCTGACTTAATAAACTTAAAACATCAAAATATATTAAAAGTGTTGTAAATATATTTTAAACATACTTTGATATATATGTATATATTGTTATAGGTTCGTGAATCAACCAGTGGCCAAGTCTTACTTCCCGACGAAGTAAAAATCTGTGAAAGTGAGTTATAGTCCCACTTTTAAAATCTAATATTTTTGGGATGAGAATACATGCAGGTTTTATAAATGATTTACAAAATAGACACAAGTACGTGAAACTACATTCTATGGTTGAATTATCGAAATCGAATATGCCCCTTTTATTAAGTCTGGTAATCTAAGAATTAGGGAACAGACACCCTAATTGACGCGAATCCTAAAGATAGATCTATTGGGTCCAACAAGCCCCATCCAAAGTACCGGATGCTTTAGTACTTCGAAATTTATATCATATCTGAAGGGTGTCCCGGAATGATGGGGATATTCTTATATATGCATCTTGTTAATGTCGGTTACCAGGTGTTCACCATATGAATGATTTTTATCTCTATGTATGGGATATGTATTGAAATATGAAATCTTGTGGTCTATTATTATGATTTGATATATATAGGTTAAACCTATAACTCACCAACATTTTTGTTGACGTTTTAAGCATGTTTATTCTCAGGTGATTATTAAGAGCTTCCGCTGTTGCATACTTAAATAAGGACAAGATTTGGAGTCCATGCTTGTATGATATTGTGTAAAAACTGCATTTAAGAAACTTATTTTGTTGTAACATATTTGTATTGTAAACCATTATGTAATGGTCGTGTGTAAACAGGATATTTTAGATTATCATTATTTGATAATCTACGTAAAGCTTTTTAAACCTTTATTGATGAAATAAAGGTTATGGTTTGTTTTAAAATGAATGCAGTCTTTGAAAAACGTCTCATATAGAGGTCAAAACCTCGCAACGAAATCAATTAATATGGAACGTTTTTAATCAATAAGAACGGGACATTTCACTACTCCTTTTCACTTCCAATTTTCTTTTCAATTCTCTCACAAAACACACACACTCTTCCAAGAACGTCTAAGTTACTATTTTTCCAGCAGAAATCATCAAATATAAGCTTTGGTTATTACCTATAATCATCATAAAAACAATTACTCATGAACACATCAAGAACACTTCCAAGTTTACAAGTTTACTTCCAAGTTTCCTAATCCATTCCAAGCAATCATCTAAGATCAAGAAACCTTTGTTATTTACAGTAGGTTATCTTTCTAAATCAAGGTAATATTCATATTCAAGCTTTGATTCAATTTCTATAACTATAACTATCTTAATTCGAGTAATAATCTTACTTGAACTTGTTTTTGTGTCATGATTGTATTTCAAGAACTTCCAAGCCATCAAAGATCCTTTGAAGCTCAAGTTATTTTTTCATCATTTCCAGTAGGTTTACCTACTAAACTTGAGGTAGTAATGATGTTCATAACATCATTCGATTCATATATATAAAACTACCTTATTCGAAGGTTTAAACTTGTAATTACTAGAACATAGTTTAGTTAATTCTAAACTTGTTCGCAAACAAAAGTTAATCCTTCTAACTTGACTTTTAAAATCAACTAAACACATGTTCTATATCTATATGATATGCTAACTTAATGATTTAAAACTGGAAAACACGAAAAACACCGTAAAACCGGATATACACCGTCGTAGTAACACCGCGGGCTGTTTTGGGTTAGTTAATTAAAAACTATGATAAAATTTGATTTAAAATTTGTTCTTCTGGGAAAATAATTTTTCTTTTGAACATGAAACTATATCCAAAAATTATGGTTAAACTCAAAGTGGAAGTATGTTTTCCAAAATGGTCATCTAGACGTCGTTCTTTCGACTGAAATGACTACCTTTATAAAAATGACTTGTAACCTGTATTTATGACTATAAACTTATACTTTCTCTGTTTATATTCATAAACTTAAGTTAAATATGAAACCATAGCAACTTGAATCACTCAAAACGGATTTAAAACGAAGAAGTTATGGGTAAAACAAGATTGGATAATTTTTCTTGTTGTAGTTACGCGAAAATTGATAACAAATGTATATTAATCATATCCTAGCTAACTTATATTGTATTATACATGTATTCTAATATATTATGTAATCTTGGGATACCATAGACACGAATACAATGTTTTGACATATCATATCGACCCATATATATATATATATATATATATATTAGAACAACCATAGACACTCTATATGCAGTATTGTTGGAGTTAGCTATACAGGGTTGACGTTGATTCCAAAATATTATATATACTTTGAGTTGTGATCTAGCCTGAGGCTTGTATACACGAGGTCGTGGATTGATTCGAGATAATATATATTGCTTTATTTTCTGTACATCTAACTGTGGACAACTAGTTGTAGGTTACTAACGAGGACAGCTGACTTAATAAACTTAAACAGCAAAACGTATTAAATATGTTGTAAATATATTTTGAACATACTTTGATATATATGTACATATTTGTTATAGGTTCGTGAAACAACAAGTGGCCGAGTCTTACTTCCCGACGAAGTAAAAATCTGTGAAAGTGAGTTATGGTCCCACTTTTAAAATCTAATATTTTGAGATGATAATACATGTAGTTTTATAAATGTTTTACAAAATAGACACAAGTAAATGAAACTACATTCTATGGCTGGATTAGAGACACCCTAATTGACGCGAATCCTAAAGATAGATCTATTGGGCCCAACGAGCCCCATCCAAAGTACCGGATGCTTTAGTACTTCGAATTCATCATGTCCGAAGGGAGTCCCGGAATGATAGGGGATATTCTATATGCATCTTGTTAAGGTCGGTTACCAGGTGTTCACCATATGAATGATTTTTATCTCTATGTATGGATGTATATTGAAATATGAAATCTTGTGGTCTATTATTACAATTTGATAAATATATAGGTTAAACCTATAACTCACCAACATTTTTGTTGACGTTTAAAGCATGTTTATTCTCAGATAATTATTAAGAGTTTCCGCTATTGCATACTAATATATGGACAAGATTTGGTGTCAGCATGCTTGTATAATATTATTTAAAACTGCATTCGAGATTTATTTTGTTGTAACATATTAATATTGTAAACCAATATGTATTGGTAGTGTGTAAGTGTGATATTTTTAGATTATCATTTCTGGATAATCTAGGTGGTGTCTTTTTAACCTTGTTGATAAAATAAAGGTTATGGTTTGTTTTAAAAATGAATGCAGTTATTGAAAAACGTATATGAGAGGTCAAAACCAAGCAACGAAATCAATTAATATGGAACGTTTATAATTGATATGAACGGGACATTTTAGTTTTAAGGAAGCATGAATCCTTCTCGATTTGGATTAATGCAAGACATGGTTCACGACGTAGTGGTTTTAGTAGATTGCATTGAGTGATATAGTTATGGATGCAGTTTGTTGCAAGTTGTAGCGAGAACTTGAAGGGATATGTGGTGTTGTTCGTATTTTCCTAAATGGAAATTCTGGACGTTGAGTGTATGGTACGAGTTTAGGTACTCGGCGTATGAAAGGACCCGTTCATATACATTATAAAAGATTCACAATAGTTGATTACATTGCGAGGTATTTGACCTCTATATGATATATTTTACAAACATTGCATTCGTTTTTAGAAGACAATCTTTCTTTACATCAAAAATTGACAGACATGCATACCATTTCATAATATCCACTATCCAACTATAAATTGATTTAATAATAATCTTTGATGAACTCAATGACTCGAATGCAACGTTCTTCGAAATATGCTATGAAAGACTCCAAGTAATATCTTTAAAATGAGCAAATGCACAGCGGAAGATTTCTTTAACACCTGAGAATAAACATGCTTTAAAGTGTCAACCAAAAGGTTGGTGAGTTCATTAGTTTATCATAATCATTTATTTCCATCATTTTAATAGACCACAAGAATTTCATTTCCAGTTCTCATAAATATACGTCCCATGCATAGAGACAAAAATAATCATTCATATGGTGAACACCTGGTAACCGACATTAACTAGATACATATAAGAATATCCCCTATCATTCCGGGATCCTCCTTCGGACATGATATAATTTCGAAGTACTAAAGCATCCGGTACTTTGGATAGGGTTTGTTAGGCCCAATAGATCTATCTTTAGGATTCGCGTCAATTAGGGTGTCTGTTCCCTAATTCTTAGATTACCAGACTTAATAAAAAGGGGCATATTCGATTTTGATAATTCAACCATATAATGTAGTTTCGATTACTTGTGTCTATTTCGTAAAACATTTATAAAAATTGTGCATGTATTCTCAGCCCAAAAATATAAAGGGTAAAAAGGCAAATGAAACTCACCATACTGTATTTCGTAGTAAAAATACATATAACGTCATTGAACAAGTGCAAGGTTGGCCTCGGATTCACGAACCTAAATTAATTATATATATTTATGTGTTGGTCAATATTTGTGTAACAAATTAGGTCAAGTCATAGTGTACCACAATCCTAATGCTCGAGACTAATATGCAAAAGTCAACAAAAGTAAATTTGACTCAAAATAATTTCCAAAAATCTATACATGATTAATATATAGTTTAAATATCGTCGTTTTATATTTTTAAATATTTTTAAAAGATTTATTAGAGTAAATAATATAATTTATTTATTAATAAATAAAATTTTATATTATATTTATATAATAAAATATACTTTTATATATATTAAGTAATAAAATTTATAGGGTTCATTTAATATTATAAAGATAATATGATAGGTATTATTAAAGTAAGTTATTACACGTAGTAAAATATGTTTGTATCAAATACTTATTTGATAAAATAATATCTATAATGATAGTAAGTAAAAGTTATATTATTTTGTAATAATAATTATTATTATAAAAATATCAATATTTATAATTACTAAGATGACATTATGATAAAACGATAATTCTAATTATGATAACTTTAATATTTACGATAATTTTTAATATTATCTTTAAAATAATAATTCTATTTAAAATAATAATAATAATAATGATATTTTATAGTAACAATGATATTTCTATAAAAATGATAATTTTTGTTAAAATGATAGTTTTAATACTAACGATAATTTTAATAATAATAGTAATGATAAAAATAATAAGAACGATAATTTTATCTAAATCAATATCTTATAATATTTTAATTTCATCATGATACTCTTACCCATTATTTCCTAATTGTTTCGTTTAATAGCTTTTAATCGTCTTTTATATCGTGTTCGTAATAATGATAATAATAGTAATCAAAATAATTAGGTGTTACAAATATTTATTTTAATTACACTAATATTAATAATGATAGTTACTATAACATTATTAACGATAATACTAATAATTATCTTAATGATAATATAGTAATAATAATAATAACAATAACAATAACCATTTTTAAATAATGATATATATATTAATAATGATAATAATAATAATAATACCAATAATAATAATAATAATAATAATAATAATAATAATAATAATAATAATAATTGGATAATAATAATAATACTAATTATAACTTTAATGATAATAACGATAGTAATAATAAAAAAAATAACAATTTTTAATGATAAATCCTTTTATTGATAAAGATAATAATAATAATAATAAGATAAAACTAGAACGACGATAATAATAATCATTTTTTATAATAATACAAAAATTCGATGGACTATAACTTCAAATCCGTTCATCGAAATCATTCGATATCTAAATGAAAAGTTCTTAATTTTTCGCTAGCTTTCCAACGACATGCATATCTTATACCTTATCTCAGTTGCATATATAACTAATTCAGGATTCAACATAACCTAACTAAAGGCAATATCAAAAGTACAAATATGCATAATCCTATATACTCGAGCACTAGTCAGGGATACACTATTAGTATGTAAAAGTTAAATTATGAGTACTCACGTATCAATATTGAGATTCAATATTGCAGGAAAGGTACGTAGACGCAACGGAGATGATAAACACTATATTGATCTCACGAGCATACCCATGAACTATACCCAATCACCTCCATAGCTATAAACCATAATTTCCTTAATCCAATCCCACTCGAAAAACAATTTCGAAATCACTCGGACAGCACTCTGACGTAATATTTTATGTATACTAATAATATCTTGAAATAATACGGAGTAAATATATATATGTAAATTGATTGAGAGAGTTTAGAGAAAAATATTTTCAAGTTTCTTATGAAATAATGAAACCTATTGAATTCTATTTATAATAGATTTTTGAATTATTAAAGTAAATTATTAAAGTATGAATTATTAAAGTAAATTATTAAAGTATGAATTATTAAAGTGAATTATTAAAGTATGAATTATTAAAGTGAATTATTAAAGTTAAAGTAAAGTAAAAATAAAGTAAAGATAAAGTTTAAGTATAGTAAAAGTATAAAACTATGTACGTATAATACACGTATAAATATATATAATATTAATTTAAATCGTTATATATATTTAATAAAATAAAATATAAATATCTTTATCTTTATCATACTGGTTAAGTAATGAGTTGTCAAAAGTGGTTCTAGATATTTATAAAAGTTATATACGTTTTAATAATAAAGTTCTTTTTAAACTGAAAACGTTTTTGTACGTTTGAAACTAAATCAAATAAATATAATAATTTTGTTTTTCAAAACCAAATATATTTTTAAGAATCATTTTGTTTAAAGGTTAAAATAATGGAAATCGTTATATCATAAAATGTTTTAGAAAAGTAGAATCATATAAATTCATAATAGGTTTCAAGTTTTTAAATTACAGTTTGTTGGTGAAGCATGGGATAAAGTTCAAAGGTTAAATAAACGTATGAAATCATCTTAATGAAAAATGTCGAGTTACATAACTTGTCGATATCCAACATCTAAGTTATTTACACTTCACGTTATTACTTATAAATCACTTTACCATTTTCCGAATGTTGTCAAAAAGAATAGATTTCTTAAATCACAGTGGACCTCATAACATAGACCCGTAATCATATCATAATGTATCTGATAAATCAATCATTTGATATTATCTTCTAATTCCATCGATAAACATATTGAAACGAATACTTTCATGTAAAGTATTATATGTTTAATACTTTATTAATATTCTCAAGTTATAATATATATACACATATATATACATATTTATTTATATATAACGGTTCGTGAATCGTCAGAATTTGGTCGAGGTTATAATGAATGTATGAACACAATTTAAAATTCTTGAGATTTAACTTAACAAACTTTGCTTATCGTGTCAGAATAATATAAAGATAAAGTTTAAATTTGGTTAGAAATTTCCGGGTTGTCACAGTACCTACCCGTTAAAGAAATTTCGTCCCAAAATTTGAGTGGAAAGGTCGTGAATGATAATAAGTATGTTTTCATGATGCATACAGGCTGAAAATTAGAGTTTTATCATCAGCGAATAATTTGGATAAACAATCCATTTATATGAAGAGTACGAATGAAGCTAACATAGAAGAGTGAAATGAGTAAGTGTAGATTCATCTTATCATTTGACGTAGATATGATTGATTTCCAGATTTCAAGGGATTTGAAGAAAATCTTTGTAATAAGATTTGATTCTCCGGTAACAAAAGGAATTAGGATCCGCTTTAAATGCGATCGTCCATTTTAATTCTTCTGTCGGAGATTTTCTTATAAATTCACCTCCTTCGTTTTCTTACAACTCACACCTTCTGTTGATGCATTTTATGCAAGTCCCTAGACATCTACCCACGTCCATTGCAGGTACAACAGTTTACAGGCCACCATAATCGTTCGTTATTATCCTATCCGTGTTTGTATGTGGTTACAGCAACTGCAGGAACGAGATTTGGATGTTTGACTATGTTAGACTTAGTCAGACGTCCGAGTGAAGCCTCACTCGTACGGTTGACAGGCTCATACGCACGGTTGATGCTGAGCTAAGTCACAATTACAACCTAAATGAGAAGACATGAGTGAGTGATCACCCGTACGGCTGATGAAGCCAACTCGTATGTGTGATGGATGAATCGTACGGGTGAGTCAACAGCAGGGGTATATAAAGTCTTATGTTCTTCATTTTAGGTTAAGCCTCTCATTTGTTACACACACTCAGATCTGGTGAGCTCCTCCGATTCTCTCTCAACCCAAATCACCCAGGTGGTGAATAATAGCTCTAGGTGTTGATCTAATCACACTTGATTTAGTTGTGGTATGACTAAATTAATTCCAAAAAGCTTAACCTATTCACTAGAGGGTTTGATTCACTTATTTCGTCATTGTGTGTGTTAAATCTGTTGATTTCTAAGTTCCTAGTCATGTTTCATCACCTTCTATTCTTTCCCCCTCAACTCATATTTTAAAGTATTCATCAATATGCTCCATCCAGTTCTGATTCTCGATATACTTATAACTTTCATATCGGTCATTCTTCTTTTTCATCTACCGCCGGAAGAATCTATTTACTTCTACTATACTCTTGGGTTTATAGTGTTTCTAGTTCTCCCATGTCTTTATATTGCTATATGCATCGATATATATGGTTTATAATTTTTGGTTTGTAGTTGGGCTTTATATCTTCCCCTATATTTCAAAGTCTCTGTTTCTATCTTCTATAATCATTGTCATCCACAGTTAATGCTCTCTTTTATTTGCTGCAATTTATACCCCAATTTCTATTTCGGAGTTTTGTCCTTTCGTTTCTTCTTCTTGCGATTATGCACCGCTTGTAATGGTCCAGAATTCACAGATATGAATTTCGGAATGAACATTGTTAATGTTCTAGGAAGGAAATTGTGATGGCACGATCTTGACTTGTCAAATTACTAGAATACCTTGTAAAAGGCCGAATCATCAAGAAATATTTTCTTGATATTTTAGAGGTTAAATAGAATACAAGAGTCGTATAACATGGCACATGATGATGTTATGATCTGTGAATCATCACGTTCCATTTAGAAACTCAGCATGAATTACTGTAATATAATCACGTTGATCAAGTGTCATTATATTATACTAACTCATGCTTCAGTTTCCAACACTACTTCAAAAACATTCATATTTTAAACTCAAAGGTTTACAGAGTATAGGAACTAAACAGTTTCCTTTTTGATGTAATACAGATAGCGCAAAGAGATAAATGATTCCAGATAAGAATAGTTATGGAAATATCTTCAGAAATATGGAGGATATTTATAATGAAAGATACGATGATATCTTAGAATTTCTAATATCAGAGGATGATGAAGAATATTATCTGTAAGGGTTTAGTGTCAGGAGCAAGGTATTCGTTAATGACTTCAGCAGACACTGAATCATTTGGATTCTTTGAAGGCAGGTTCAGTCTTTGTGATTTGTCCACAGCCTCTTTCATACTTTGCTCAATCCGTTTTCCAGTTCCAAAACTTCTCTATTTCTGAGCTTTGTTAATACACTAATCTTTATCATCAAACTTTTTACTGCTAAGGTCGTTTACAGCTTTTGTTGCTTCATCAGCATTTCGAGAACTAGTTCGCGGTTCAGAGTGTTTTTCAGAAACTTCACATTCGAAGTATGTAAGCCTTGGAAATAGACGTTATGTATAACTGTTGGCGTCAACATGCTGTGAGATTTCAAAATACTGATTGCTAATTCCCAATGATTCGTATAGCAATTCTCGTTACAAGAGGTAGATGAGTAAATGATGAGGTTTCGATAAATATAAAGATTCTTCAGAATGCCCAAGATCAGTGAAGTTGTTGGTAAGTTTATTGCTAATGTGGTGGAATATGAAAGGTTCTCCGGTAACAAAAGGGTAATCACATATATCAAAATTATGATAAGGCTACTCCGAATGAAAAAATTGAAGTTGTCTTGCTGGAGCTGTGATATAATTTGCTACTTTGCAAAGGAATTGCAAGGTTATTTTGGCTAATAAATGCCAAAAGATCTTACACAGATATGTGTTGAATTATGACTTTGGTTTCGAGAGCTTTTTAAGTACATAACTGTGGGTAATATGTGGTTGGATCATCATCTCGATTGCTCATTATTTGAAGTGTCTTCAGAGATTTTCGAAGGGTTTGAACACAGATTGTAATCGTTTGTATACATTTGATGTTCTAACACACTTTTGAAGTCAAAGTATAGCTTTGAAAGATGTAGGAATCTAAAAGTGATGGTATCGGTATATCTCGAATTGAATTCTGAGATTTTAAAATCAGAATATGTAATTGGGTTTGAATGAGTATGGTTGTTTTGATTTCTATGAAAGAATGTATATTATTGTGATAGTAGGAAGTATAATTGATAATTTGCTTAATCTGATTCGAAGAATGTAACATATTAATTGTGAATTTATATATATCTCTAGGGTATTACCTACCCGTTAAAAAATTTTCACAATTAATATTTTGTACATAAGAATTTTATTACAGTCTTTATGAAAATATATATGTATATATTCTCCTCAGATGTAACATAGATTTTAATGAGTTAATACTAAATTAAACTCATTCGATTTACGGTTGGAACTAGAATTGAATAATTCCTTGAAGGCTTTAGAGGTTACATAAGTATTTCTTCAATAATATTGAAATTATGAATCAATACTTCGTTATTTGTTGAGATGTGATGTTGGTTTTCGTTAAATTCTTGTGAACTTCGCAAAGTACGAATGATATTATCTGAAAAGTTTCGGTTACATCAATGATGAAGTGTAAAATCAAATATATACTTGATTTATTAGGAATTGGAACTTGTTGAATTGAGACAGAGATTGTAGTTAACGATGGTTAAGTTGCGGGCGAGGGACGTACATTATTGCATATTTGTAATATGAATTAACCGAGTAGTTAAGATTCACACATAATAGCTTAGCACGGAAAGATTTATTTTTTATTTCAAAATATATATATATATATATATATATATATATATATATATATATATATATATATATATATATATATATATATATATATATATATATATATATAATTTCTTCAGAGGGAATGAGTTAATTCTTCATAACTTGTTGATACAATATACACGTTATTGATTCGTAATGATGTCCACAGTGATTCTTGAACTGACGGAGTTTGTGATGTTATAGGTGTTGTTGATTCTGATGTTGACTGTACTGACGATGCTGGTGACGTTGAGGGTACTGTTGATGCTGTTGGTAAAACAATTTTAACTTGTTAATCACACACCATTTTTGTCAGGGTTTCTACTCTTCCTTCTATCATTTTGGTTCGCTTAACTGATTTATGGTTAGAGCTAGATTAGATAATCTCTAAGACTTTAGAGATTATATAATCGCCGCGGAATGTTTCTCCAATGAAGTTATGAATTAATACTTCATCAGTTATTGTTGTTGGTACTCCATGGTATCTATGGTGCGTATGACATTGATGCTCGTGGGACAGATTGTGAAGTTGAGGTTTACAACGCGGTTGTGGTTGGAGGTGGTAATGGTACTGTTGGCGTTGATGATGGTGGTACTGGTTATGCTGCTGGTGCTGCTGCTGGTGTTTGTAATCTCTGCACCATATTCTCCAAAGCCATTACCCGAGCGCGAAGTTCGTTGACTTCTTCTATTATTCCAGGATGATTGTCGGTCGGAACGAGCGGATAAATAAAATCTAGAATTTGATGTAGTATATAATCGTGATGAGATACCCTGGAAATGAGAGAGAAAATGGTGTCTCGAACAGGTTCGCCGGTAAGTGCTTCAGGTTCTTCGCCAAGAGGGCAATGTGGTGGATGGAAAGGATCGCCTTCTTCTTGTTTCCAATGATTGAGGAGGCTACGAACCCATCCCCAATTCATCCAGAATAGGTGATGACTGATTGGTTGATCCATTTCGGTTACACTGCTTTCGGAGCTTGAGTGAGATTCCATTACGGAATCCGAGTGACTTGAACTGATGACAAATTCCATTTCGTACGATTGGATAAAGGATTTTCGATATAAAATGATTTTTTGGCTATCGAGTGGTATTCTTTTTACATAGGATATCTATATATAGAGATCAAAAGATTTCATAGATTACGGAGGAATTTGCGGGATATGTCAGGCAAAGTTTAAGTAACAGATACGATAAGATATGATTTAGCAGATACGCTAAGATATGAATTTTGTCTATACACTACTCATGAAATTAATGTAGCAAGATGTGTCTAGACTAATAATGATAAGCAGGTAATTTCCTATGGATGATAAGCAGATGATTTCCGACTAGAAATGATAAGCAAAACTTTTGACATGCAGACACGGTCGAAGTCCAGACTCACTAATGCATCCTAACGACTTATCAGTTAGACACACTAATGCAGAACTGGTTCGCTAAGACCACCGCTCTGATACCAACTGAAAGGACCCGTTCATATACATTATAAACGATTCACAATAGTTGATTACATTGCGAGGTATTTGACCTCTATATGATATATTTTACAAACATTGCATTCGTTTTTAGAAGACAATCTTTCTTTACATCAAAAATTGACAGACATGAATACCATTTCATAATATCCACTATCCAACTATAAATTGATTTAATAATAATCTTTGATGAACTCAATGACTCGAATGCAACGTTCTTCGAAATATGCTATGAAAGACTCCAAGTAATATCTTTAAAATGAGCAAATGCACAGCGGAAGATTTCTTTAACACCTGAGAATAAACATGCTTTAAAGTGTCAACCAAAAGGTTGGTGAGTTCATTAGTTTATCATAATCATTTATTTCCATCATTTTAATAGACCACAAGAATTTCATTTCCAGTTCTCATAAATATACGTCCCATGCATAGAGACAAAAATAATCATTCATATGGTGAACACCTGGTAACTGACATTAACTAGATACATATAAGAATATCCCCTATCATTCCGGGATCCTCCTTCGGACATGATATAATTTCGAAGTACTAAAGCATCCGGTACTTTGGATGGGGTTTGTTAGGCCCAATAGATCTATCTTTAGGATTCGCGTCAATTAGGGTGTCTGTTCCCTAATTCTTAGATTACCAGACTTAATAAAAAGGGGCATATTCGATTTTGATAATTCAACCATATAATGTAGTTTCGATTACTTGTGTCTATTTCGTAAAACATTTATAAAAATTGTGCATGTATTCTCAGCCCAAAAATATAAAGGGTAAAAAGGCAAATGAAACTCACCATACTGTATTTCGTAGTAAAAATACATATAACGTCATTGAACAAGTGCAAGGTTGGCCTCGGATTCACGAACCTAAATTAATTATATATATTTATGTGTTGGTCAATATTTGTCTAACAAATTAGGTCAAGTCATAGTGTACCACAATCCTAATGCTCGAGACTAATATGCAAAAGTCAACAAAAGTAAATTTGACTCAAAATAATTTCCAAAAATCTATACATGATTAATATATAGTTTAAATATCGTCGTTTTATATTTTTAAATATTTTTAAAAGATTTATTAGAGTAAATAATATAATTTATTTATTAATAAATAAAATTTTATATTATATTTATATAATAAAATATACTTTTATATATATTAAGTAATAAAATTTATAGGGTTCATTTAATATTATAAAGATAATATGATAGGTATTATTAAAGTAAGTTATTACACGTAGTAAAATATGTTTGTATCAAATATTTATTTGATAAAATAATATCTATAATGATAGTAAGTAAAAGTTGTATTATTTTGTAATAATAATTATTATTATAAAAATATCAATATTTATAATTACTAAGATGACATTATGATAAAACGATAATTCTAATTATGATAACTTTAATATTTACGATAATTTTTAATATTATCTTTAAAATAATAATTCTATTTAAAATAATAATAATAATAATAATGATATTTTATAGTAACAATGACATTTCTATAAAAATGATAATTTTTGTTAAAATGATAGTTTTAATACTAACGATAATTTTAATAATAATAGTAATGATAAAAATAATAAGAACGATAATTTTATCTAAATCAATATCTTATAATATTTTAATTTCATCATGATACTCTTACCCATTATTTCCTAATCGTTTTGTTTAATAGCTTTTAATCGTCTTTTATATCGTGTTCGTAATAATGATAATAATAGTAATCAAAATAATTAGGTGTTACAAATATTTATTTTAATTACACTAATATTAATAATGATAGTTACTATAACATTATTAACGATAATACTAATAATTATCTTAATGATAATATAGTAATAATAATAATAACAATAACAATAACCATTTTTAAATAATGATATATATATTAATAATGATAATAATAATAATAATACCAATAATAATAATAATAATAATAATAATAATAATAATAATAATAATTGGATAATAATAATAATACTAATTATAATTTTAATGATAATAACGATAGTAATAATAAAAAATATAACAATTTTTAATGATAAATCCTTTTATTGATAAAGATAATAATAATAATAATAAGATAAAACTAGAACGACGATAATAATAATCATTTTTTATAATAATACAAAAATTCGATGGACTATAACTTCAAATCCGTTCATCGAAATCATTCGATATCTAAATGAAAATTCTTAATTTTTCGCTAGCTTTCCAACGACATGCATATCTTATACCTTATCTCAGTTGCATATATAACTAATTCAGGATTCAACATAACCTAACTAAAGGCAATATCAAAAGTACAAATATGCATAATCCTATATACTCGAGCACTAGTCAGGGATACACTATTAGTATGTAAAAGTTAAATTATGAGTACTCACGTATCAATATTGAGATTCAATATTGCAGGAAAGGTACGTAGACGCAACGGAGATGATAAACACTATATTGATCTCACGAGCATACCCATGAACCATACCCAATCACCTCCATAGCTATAAACCATAATTTCCTTAATCCAATCCCACTCGAAAAATAATTTCGAAATCACTCGGACAGCACTCTGACGTAATATTTTATGTAAACTAATAATATCTTGAAATAATACGGAGTAAATATATATATGTAAATTGATTGAGAGAGTTTAGAGAAAAATATTTTCAAGTTTCTTATGAAATAATGAAACCTATTGAATTCTATTTATAATAGATTTTTGAATTATTAAAGTAAATTATTAAAGTATGAATTATTAAAGTGAATTATTAAAGTATGAATTATTAAAGTGAATTATTAAAGTATGAATTATTAAAGTGAATTATTAAAGTTAAAGTAAAAATAAAGTAAAGGTAAAGTTTAAGTATAGTAAAAGTATAAAACTATGTACGTATAATACACGTATAAATATCTATAATATTAATTTAAATCGTTATATATATTAAATAAAATAAAATATAAATATCGTTATCTTTATCATACTGGTTAAGTAATGAGTTGTCAAAAGTGGTTCTACATATTTATAAAAGTTATATACGTTTTAATAATAAAGTTCTTTTTAAACTGAAAACGTTTTTGTACGTTTGAAACTAAATCAAATAAATATAATAATTTTGTTTTTCAAAACCAAATATATTTTTAAGAATCATTTTGTTTAAAGGTTAAAATAATGGAAATCGTTATATCATAAAATGTTTTAGAAAAGTAGAATCATATAAATTCATAATAGGTTTCAAGTTTTTAAATTACAGTTTGTTGGTGAAGCATGGGATAAAGTTCAAAGGTTAAATAAACGTATGAAATCATCTTAATGAAAAATGTCGAGTTACATAACTTGTCGATATCCAACATCTAAGTTATTTACACTTCACGTTATTACTTATAAATCACTTTACCATTTTTCGAATGTTGTCAAAAAGAATAGATTTCTTAAATCACAGTGGACCTCATAACATAGACCCGTAATCATATCATAATGTATCTGATAAATCAATCATTTGATATTATCTTCTAATTCTATCGATAAACATATTGAAACAAATACTTTCATGTAAAGTATTATATGTTTAATACTTTATTAATATTCTCAAGTTATAATATATATACACATATATATACATATTTATTTATATATAACGGTTCGTGAATCGTCGGAATTTGGTCGAGGTTATAATGAATGTATGAACACAATTTAAAATTCTTGAGATTTAACTTAACAAACTTTGCTTATCGTGTCAGAATAATATAAAGATAAAGTTTAAATTTGGTTAGAAATTTCCGGGTTGTCACAGCGTAGGAGCAAACGGTTGCGGTTGTTTTGTCTCGTGGGTTGATTACCCAATACCGTAGAAAATGATGGAGTGAAAAGGCCATTGGAAGAATATTATGAAGTTTTCACGGTGTATTTCTGAGTGAGTGGGGGAAATTTTGGTCAAATGGAAGTGTGAAGTACGGATGTTGCATTATGATGCTTTAGTGTATGAAGCGAGAAATTCGAATGCGTAATTACTACATGTGTGGCTCCGCGTAGGAAGTGGAAATGTTCGAGTGAGAAGTGCTTGATTTCTAGCATAGGTGCGGATCACGAGGACGTGATCCAATTTAAGTGGGGGAGAGTTGTAACACCCCGTTTTTCAGTTACGCGTTGTTTTGGACGTTATTCGAAATACGAGGCATGTAAGCGTATATTTGGGTTCCAAATAAAGTTAGATTTAATGTTCTAAAACCTTACCATTGGATAGTAAATCTCATTACGTTTCCAACGATATTTGATTCGTCAAAAACGGAGTTACGGTTTGAAAGTTATGACCAAAACAAGTTTTAGTTTCAGTCACAGTTCATTGGGAAGCCGTCCAACATTTTTGGACGTCGTCCAAAAGGCCTGACGGGCCAGCAGCTGTATTTTACTTAAATTAAAAGGGGTATTTGGGTCTTTTCACTTGGGGTCGGTTTGGGATCATCAAAACTGATCTAGAACTCCATTGGAGCTCATTCTCACCCACACAAAACACTCCCAACATATTCTAGTGAGAGAGGATGATTTTAGTGTGAGAAAGCTCTGATCTCCCGGTTCTCGCCAAAGCTCGAGAGTTAAAGTTGTTCCTTTCGTTCACGGCTACATTTCGGTTGTATTGGTAAGTCTCAACTCCGAATTTCATTGTGTTGATTGATATTCAAGTTAGGGTTTGAGTTTGTTTAAGTTGTGAAATCCGTTTAGATGACAAAGTGGGTTTATTGTGACTAGTTATTTTGATACTTGGCGGGTTTTGGGTTGGTTGACGATTTGGCCATGTTTAGGCATTGATTGTGAGTGTAATCATTTAGTTTAGTGATTTTGGAAGTATTGGAACCCATTTGGGTATGTTTGGAAGACTAGTTTTGAATTGGGTCAAAATTAGGGTTTATGTGTCAAATTGGGTAAGATAAGTGTTTAACACTTGTGAATTGATTTAATTGGTGTATTTGGGCCATTTTCACTTGTGTTAATGATTATTGGTTAGTTTGGACTTTTTTTTTGGAACTTATGTCATAATGGGTGAATTGAATTGGGTCGAATTTGGTAATGACACTAATTGGGATTAAATGGATGTTAAACGCTTTTGTTAAGTGTTAAATGACGTTTTTAAATGGGTCGGAATTACCACCCGTAGTGGTAATTGGTGAAGTCCACTTTAGGTGTCTAAATGGGCGGATTGTGGAGGTAGGTATAAACCTTGGTTAAGGGTTTTGGCGTCGAATTCTCTTGTAGAGAATGTATGTTGATTGTTTGTATATCTATATGCGTAATATAGGTAAAAGGTTTGCTCGGTTGCATTTGGAGGCGATTTACATACATGATTTGTACGGACGTTTCGAGGTGAGTGGAATAATTATGCGTACATGTATATGGCGTATTTATTTGTGAATGTTATGGTATGAACCACGTGTCGGTACTACCATAACATGTATGTGACGAGTATTATGATGTGAACTACGTGCCGGTAGCATCAAGTGTGAACCACGTGCCGATAGCACTATAAAATTTGGATGTGAACCACATGCCGGTAGCATCAAGTGTGAACCACGTGCCGGTAGCACTATAAAATTTGGATGTGAACCATGTGCCGGTAGCATCAAGTGTGAACCACGTGCCGGTAGCACTATAAAATGGGGCGTGAACCACGTGCCGGTAGCACCAAAGTGTGAACTACGAGCCGGTAGCACTATAAAAGAGTGAGACTCAAATGCGTATGGTGTGAACCACGTGCCGGTAGCACCATAGCGTTATGGTTAACCATATTATGTTGTTGGATGTTGTTTAGCATGCTATATATATATATATATATATATATATATATATATATATATATATATATATATATTGTGTTGAGTATATGATAATGTGGTGTTGTGATAGCGTACGAGTTGTTAGCATTATGTGTATGACGGCATGCTACTTTGAGTTATATTTTCGTATGAGGTATTTGGTGGGTGCAGTTGCAAATAGATGGGTTATATATGTGTATGTATAATTGTTGCACTCACTAAGCATTGCTTACCCCTCTCGTTGTTTACCTTTTTACAGGTATCATGATTATGAAGCTAGCTAGTTGTAGACTAGATGCTTAGGAGCGCTTGGGCTCGATGGGGTAGCTATGGATATTTGGACGCGGATTGGGGATTTGGTAGTCCCCGGGATTATGCTCTTGGTATTGGGTTGGGTTATTGAGTCTTAACCCATAAATGCGGTGTAAACACTTTTATTTAAATGTTTTGTTGATGTAAAACTCGATTGGGTTGTTACAAGGCGTTTGGTTGTTAATTTAAAGTGTTAAATGTGTTTTGAAATGAATTGGAGCTGATCAGGTCTGTCGGACGCCGTCCAGATGGGATGGACGCCGTCCAGTATAACGTGGGCTGGGTGTTTTCTGTCTCAGAACACTTTAGTGTAATTGGACGCCGTCCAAGGATTTGGATGCCGTCCTGTCCTTTGTTACTGGACACCGTCCAGAGGTCTGGACGCCGTCCAGATGGTCTGTTATAAAAATATTTAAGTCGTGTTTTTGGTAAAACGAAGTTCGGGTTGTTACACCTAGCTTTTCATTTTTTCTTATATTTTTCTGTTTTTATATGTTATATTGATAGTATGATGCTTATATGTTATTGTATTATTGATTGTATGCGTAGAAGTGCTCGTTAATTCATGTTTTAATTTGATTATTTTGGGACAGCGGTTTGATTGTTGTTTTCTGTAAATATAACTGATATAAAAGTGAAATTAAAGTGTTTAGATGAGTTCCTCTCATCAAGACATTAATTTTAGACTCCGGATTCATGTCATTTCGATTCCCGGAGCACTAGATATGCTTAAAATGGTGTTTTGTTGAGATTAAAATGTGAAAACGAATTGAATCAGGTATGGTCCGACTTTGTGATCATTTTTGGATTCTTTAGGGTGTACTAGTGTGTTAGGATTGATGATGGGATGAACTTTCATGTTCGGGTCATCGAAATCCGAGCCACAGATCACCCGGTATGACTAAAACATGTTTTTGAACGGATTAAAGCTACAAGTTGTTTCATGGCTGTAAGTGTGACGACCCGGAAATTTCCGACTAAATTTAAACTTTATCTTTATATTATTCTGACACGATAAGCAATGTTTGTTAAGTTAAATCTCAAGGATTTTAAACTATGTTTATACATTCATTTAAACCTCGACCAAATTCCAATGATTCACGAACCATTAAATGAACATATATGAATATGTATGTATATGTGTATATGTTATAAATTGAAAATGTCAACAAAGTATTTAAAAGTATAAAGCTTTATATGAACGTATTTGTTTCAATATGATTATCGACGAAATTAAAAAAAAAAAATTAAATGATTGAATTATCAGAAACATTGAATTATGATTACAAGTCTCTGTTGAGAGGTCCACTATGATTTGAGAAATCTATTCCTCTTAACGATATTCGGAATAATTTGTAAAGCTATTTATAAATAAAAATAAAAAGTGTCATTTACGAAAGTTAGACAAAAGCTAGTGGAGAATTGGTTTCCATAATATTCTATTAATCTATTTTCAAACGTACAAAAACGTTTTCAGTTTAAAAAGAACTTTATTATTAAAACGTATATAACTTTTATAAATATCTAGAATCACTTTTGACAACTCATTACTTAACCAGTATAATAAATATAACGATATTTATATTTTATTTCATTAAATATATATAACGATTTAAATTAATATTATATATATTTATACGTGTATTATACATACATAGTTTTTATAATTTTACTATACTTTAACTTTACCTTTACTTTACTTTTACTTTACTTTAACTTTAATAATTCATACTTTAATAATTCATACTTTAATAATTCACTTTAATAATTCATACTTTAATAATTCACTTTAATAATTCATACTTTAATAATTCACTTTAATAATTCATACTTTAATAATTTACTTTAATAATTCATACTTTAATAATTCACTTTAATAATTCATACTTTAATAATTCACTTTAATAATTCATACTTTAATAATTCACTTTAATAATTCATACTTTAATAATTCACTTTAATAATTCAAAAATCTATTATAAATAGAATTCAATAGGTTTCATTATTTCATAGAAACTTGAAAATATATTTCTCTAAACTCTCTCAATCGATTTATATATATATATATATATATATATATATATATATATATATATATATATATATATATATATATATATATATATATATATATATATATATATATATATATATATATATATATATATATATTTGCTCTGTATTATTTCAAGATATTATTAGTATACATAAAATATTATGACGGAGTGATGTTCGAGTGATTTCAAAATAGTTTTTTGAATGAGTCGAAGCTAAGGAAATTATGGGTTATAGCTATGGAGGTGATGGGTATGCTCGTGAGGTCAATCTAGTGTTTATCATCTCCGTTGCGTCTACATACTTTCCTGCAATATTGAATCTCAATATTGATACGTGAGCACTCATAACTTAACTTTTATATATCAATAGTGTATCCCTGACTAGTGCTCGAGTATATAGGATTATGCATGCTTGTACATTCGATATTGTCCTTAGATAGGTTTGTTGAATCCTGAATTAGATACATATGCTACTGAGATAGGGTATATGATATGCATGTCATTGGAAAGCTAGCTAAAAATTAAGAACTTTTCATTTAGATATCGAATGGTTTCGATGAACGGATTTGAAGTTATAGTCAACTGAATTTTAGTGTTATTGTTAAAATGATTATTATTACTATCGTCGTTATTATTTTAATAGAAATATCATTGTTATTATAAAATATCATTATTACTATTATGTTAGTATTATCATTTTATCATAATAACATTTTTAGTAAATATAAATATTGTTATTTTTTTTATAGAATAATAATAATTATTATTACAAAATAATACAACTTTTACTTATTATTATTATGATCAATATTATTTTATCAAATAAATAGGGGATACAAAGATATTTTTCACCACGCGTACTATAATTACATTAATAATACTTACTACTATAGTTTTAAGATATTAAGTGAACTTTATAAATTTTACTACTTAAGATATATAAAAGTATATTTTATCATATATAAACGTTAATATAAATTTTTATTAATAAATGACTTTTATTATTATAAAATCTAATAAATATATTTAAATATATAAAACGACTATAGTTAAGTTATATAATAAACACGTATAAATTTTAGAAGTCATTTTGGGTCAAGTTGACTTTTGTTGACTTTTGCATATTAGTCTCGAGCATTAGGATTGTGGTACACTATGACTTGACCAAAAATTGTTAGACAAATATTGACAAACATATAAATATATATAATTAATATAGGTTCGTGAATCCGAGGCCAACCTTGCACTTGTTAAATGACGTTATATGTATTTTTACTACGAAATACAGTATGGTGAGTTTCATTTGCTCCCTTTTATATATATTTTTGGGACTGAGAATACATGCGCTGTTTTTTATAAATGTTTTACGAAATAGGCACAAGTACTAAAACTAATTCTACGTGGGTTTAAACCAGAAATATACCCTTAGCTTGGTAACATTAAACTACTTGTCTATGTACGGTAGGCGCGAATCCTAAAGATAGATCTATTGGGCCTGACAAACCCCATCCTGACTATGGGATGCTTTAGTACTTCGAGGTTATTTTAAACACACCTGATCTGGTGTACTTCAGAGGGTAAAACATGAACGTTAAGGCTTGTTACCGGGTGCCTACAATTTATAGAATACTCTTATACACTTGCGAGTGTACATATATTTATAAACGGAAATCTTGTGGTCTATTAATATATTGAAATGATTATTATGATAAACCTATGAACTCACCAACCTTTTGGTTGACACTTTAAAGCATGTTTATTCTCAGGTATTAAATAAATCTTCCGCTGTGCATTAGCTCATTTTAAGGATATTACTTGGAGTCATTGAGTTCATTCGAGTCATTGAGTTCATCAAGATTATTATTATGTCAATTATAGTTGGATGTATTATGAAA
The DNA here is from genome assembly GCF_046630445.1 of Rutidosis leptorrhynchoides. Taxonomy (NCBI): domain Eukaryota; kingdom Viridiplantae; phylum Streptophyta; class Magnoliopsida; order Asterales; family Asteraceae; genus Rutidosis; species Rutidosis leptorrhynchoides. The sequence continues at coordinate 27,036,743 of NC_092336.1, forward strand.
TGGTGTGCATGCCGCCAACTTTCGTTGTAAAGAAAGTTTGTCTTTTAAAAACGAATGCAATGTTTGTAAAATGTATCATATAGAGGTCAAAATACCTCGCGATGTAATCAACTATTGTGAATCGTTTATAATGTATATGAACGGGTCCTTTCAGTTGGTATTAGAGCGGTGGTCCTAGCGAACCAGGTCTGCATTAGTGTGTCTAACTGATAGTCGTTAGGATGCATTAATGAGCCTGGACTTCGACCGTGTCTGCATGTCAAAAGTTTTGCTTATCATTTTTGTCAGAAATTGCCTGCTTATCATTCTTAGTCTAGACACGTCTTACTGCATTGATTGCATGAATAGTGTATAGACAAAATTCATATCTTAGCGTATCTGCTAATCCATATCTTAGCGTATCTGTTACTGTAAACTTTACCTGACATATCCCGTAATTTCCTCCGTAATCTACGAAATCTTTTGCGCTATATATATAGATATTCTATGTAATTAGAATACCACCCGATAGCTGAAAAATCATTTCATATCGAAAAATTCTTTATTCAATCGAACGAAATGGAATTCGTCATTAGTTCAAGTCCCTCGAATTCCGATATGGAATCCCACTCAAGCTCCGAAAGCAGTGTGACCGGAATGGATCAACCAATTAGCCATCATCTATTCTGGATGAATTGGGGATAGGTTCGTAGCCTCCTCAATAATTGGAGACAAGAAGAAGGTGATCCCTTCCATCCACCACATTGCCCTCTTGGCGATGAACCTGAAGCACTTACCGGCGAACCGGTCCGAAACACCATTTTCTCTCTCATTTTCAGAGTATCTCGTCACGATTATATACTACATCAAATTCTAGATTTTATTTATCCGTTCGTCTTAACCGACAATCACCCCGGTGTAATAGAAGAAGTCAACGAGCTTCGCGCTCGAGTAGTGGCTTTAGAGAATATGGTGCAAGGGTTACAAACACCAACAAATAACGAAGTATTAATTCATAATTTCAATTTTATTGAATAAATACTCCGTAAAAGTTATGTAATTTCTAAAGTCTTTAGGGATTATTCAGTTCTAGTTTCAACCGTAAATCAAATGAGTTTAATTTAATATTAACTCATTAAATCTATGTTACATCTGAAGAAAATATGCACATATATATTTTCATAAAGACTGTAATAAAATTCTGTTGTACAAAATATTAATTGTGAATTTTTTTTTAACGGGTAGGTAATACCCGAGAGATATATAGATTCACAATTAATATATTGAATTTTTCGAATCCGATTAAGCAAATCATCAACTATACTCCCAAAATCTCACAACAATATACATTCTTGTATAGAAATCAAAGCAACCATTCTCACCCAAATTTGATTACGCATTCTGATTTTGACAAATCAAAATCTAAGTCATGATTTAACAGAAGACATCACTCTTAGATTCCTACATCTTTCAAAGCTATACTTTGACTTCAAAACCGTGTTAGAACATCATATGTATATTAATGATTACAAACTGTGTTCAAACTCTCCGAAGTTTTCGAAGACACTTCAAACAATGAACAATCGAGATGATGATCCAACCACATATTACCCACATTTATGTACCTAAAAAGCTCTCGAAGCCAAAGTCATAGTTCGACGCGTATCCGTGTCAGACCCTTTGGCATTTATTAGCTAAAATGACTTTTCAATTCCTTTTCAAAGTAGACAGTTTTGTCACAGCTCCAGCAAGTCAACTTCGACTTTTCAGTCGGACTAGTCTTATTATAACCTCGATAGATACGTTGCCCTTTCGTCATCGTTACTGGGGACCTTTCATATCTCGCCACCTTAGCAATAAACTTACCAACAACTTCAATTATCTTTGACTTTTCGAAAAATCATTATATTTATTGAAATCACATCATTTACTCATTCGCATCTTGTAACGAGAATTGTCATACGAATCATCGAAAAACAGTAACCAGTATTTTGAAATCTCGCAGCATGTCTACGCCAACAGTTATATGTGTACGTAAAACGTCTATCTCCTGGACTTACATACTTTGAATGTGAAGTTCTGAAAAATATTTTGAACTGCAAACTAGTTCTTGAAATGCTGACGAAGCATTAAAAACTGTAAACGATCTTAACAGTAAAAAGTTTGATGACAAAGAATAGTAAGGTGGAAAAGCTGAGAAAAAGAGAAGGTTTGGAACTGGAAAACGGATTGAACAGACTATGAAGGAGGCTGTGGAAAAATCACAAAGACTAAATCTGCCTTCAAAGAATCCAAATGATTCAGTGCCTGCTAAAGTCATTAACGAATACCTTACTCTTTATTCTAAACCTTTACAGACAAATCTTCATCATCATCCATCAATATTAGAAATTCTAAGATATTATCATATCTTTCATTATAAATATCCGCGATATTTCTGAAGATATTTTCACAACTAATCTTATCTGAAGTCATTTATCTATTTACGCTATCAGTGTTACATCATATAAGAAACTATTAGTTTCTATATTCTATAAACTTTCGAGTTTAAATTATGAATGTTTTGAAGTAGTGTTGGGAACTGAAGCATGAGTTAGTATAATATAATGACACTTGATCAACGTGATTATATTACCAGTAAGTCATGCTGAGTTTCTAATGGGACATGACGATTCACAGACCATGCCGTCATCATGTTTCATGTTACACGACTCTTGTATTCTATTTAATCTCTAAAAATTTCAAGAATATATTTTCTTGATGATTCGGTCTTTTCAGGGTATTCTGGTAAATTAACAAATCAAGATCGTGCCATTACCATTTCCTTCTTAGAACATTAACTATGTTCATTCTGAAATTCATATATGCGAATACTGGACCATTACAAACGTTGCTTTCGCAAGAAGAAGAAACGAAAGGACAAAACTCCAAAATAGAAATTGGAGTATAAATCGCAGCAAATAGAAGGGAGCATTAACTGTGGATGTCAATGATTATAGAAGACAAAAGCACGGGCTTTGAAATATAAGGGAAGATATAAAATCCAACAACCACCCAAAAATTATAAATATCGATGCATATAGCAATATAAAGACACGGAAGAACTAAAAACACTATAAAACCGAGAGTATAGTAGAAGTAAATAGATTCTTCCGGAGGCAGATGAAAAAGAAGAACGACAGATATGAAAGTGAGGAGTATATCGAGAATCAGTACTGGATGAAGCATATTGACAAATACTTTAAAATATGAGTTGAGGGAGAAAGAATAGAAGGTGTGAGTTGTAAGGAAACGAAGGAGGTGGATTTATAGTGAAATACCCGACAGAGAAATCAAGATGGATTATCGTATTAATTCGAAGAGAATCATAATCTCCTTAATCACCGAAGCATCAAATCCAACATAGATTACAAAGATTTTCTTTAAATTCGGAGATCAATTGTGATGACGTCAAAAGATATGACGAATCACTATAATCTTATTTCCTTCATTTACGATAACTTCCCTCATACGCTTTGAGTAATCGAATTATTTTATCCATACTTCTTAGACATGATAAAACTTCATAATCGTCATAATAACATTCTCATTGTTACCCATAACGACCTCTATCAAATTTCGGGGACGAAATTTCTTTAACGGGTAGGTACTGTGACGACCCGGAAATTTCCGACTAAATTTAAACTTTATCTTTATATTATTCTGACACGATAAGCAATGTTTGTTAAGTTAAATCTCAAGGATTTTAAACTATGTTTATACATTCATTTAAACCTCGACCAAATTCCAATGATTCACGAACCATTAAATGAACATATATGAATATGTATGTATATGTGTATATGTTATAAATTGAAAATGTCAACAAAGTATTTAAAAGTATAATGCTTTATATGAACGTATTTGTTTCAATATGATTATCGACGAAATTAAAAAAAAAAAATGATTGAATTATCAGAAACATTGAATTATGATTACAAGTCTCTGTTGAGAGGTCCACTATGATTTGAGAAATCTATTCCTCTTAACGATATTCGGAATAATTTGTAAAGCTATTTATAAATAAAAATAAAAAGTGTCATTTACGAAAGTTAGACAAAAGCTAGTGGAGAATTGGTTTCCATAATATTCTATTAATCTATTTTCAAACGTACAAAAACGTTTTCAGTTTAAAAAGAACTTTATTATTAAAACGTATATAACTTTTATAAATATCTAGAATCACTTTTGACAACTCATTACTTAACCAGTATAATAAATATAACGATATTTATATTTTATTTCATTAAATATATATAACGATTTAAATTAATATTATATATATTTATACGCGTATTATACATACATAGTTTTTATAATTTTACTATACTTTAACTTTACCTTTACTTTACTTTTACTTTACTTTAACTTTAATAATTCATACTTTAATAATTCATACTTTAATAATTCACTTTAATAATTCATACTTTAATAATTCACTTTAATAATTCATACTTTAATAATTCACTTTAATAATTCATACTTTAATAATTCACTTTAATAATTCATACTTTAATAATTCACTTTAATAATTTATACTTTAATAATTCACTTTAATAATTCATACTTTAATAATTCACTTTAATAATTCATACTTTAATAATTCACTTTAATAATTCAAAAATCTATTATAAATAGAATTCAATAGGTTTCATTATTTCATAGAAACTTGAAAATATATTTCTCTAAACTCTCTCAATCGATTTACATATATATATATATATATATATATATATATATATATATATATATATATATATATATATATATATATATATATATATATATATATTTGCTCTGTATTATTTCAAGATATTATTAGTATACATAAAATATTATGACGGAGTGATGTCCGAGTGATTTCAAAATAGTTTTTTGAATGAGTCGAAGCTAAGGAAATTATGGGTTATAGCTATGGAGGTGATGGGTATGCTCGTGAGGTCAATCTAGTGTTTATCATCTCCGTTGCGTCTACATACTTTCCTGCAATATTGAATCTCAATATTGATACGTGAGCACTCATAACTTAACTTTTATATATCAATAGTGTATCCCTGACTAGTGCTCGAGTATATAGGATTATGCATGCTTGTACATTCGATATTGTCCTTAGATAGGTTTGTTGAATCCTGAATTAGATACATATGCTACTGAGATAGGGTATATGATATGCATGTCATTGGAAAGCTAGCGAAAAATTAAGAACTTTTCATTTAGATATCGAATGGTTTCGATGAACGGATTTGAAGTTATAGTCAACTGAATTTTAGTGTTATTGTTAAAATGATTATTATTACTATCGTCGTTATTATTTTAATAGAAATATCATTGTTATTATAAAATATCATTATTACTATTATGTTAGTAATATTATTTTATCATAATAACATTTTTAGTAAATATAAATATTGTTATTTTTTTATAGAATAATAATAATTATTATTACAAAATAATACAACTTTTACTTATTATTATTATGATCAATATTATTTTATCAAATAAATAGGGGATACAAAGATATTTTTCACCACGCGTACTATAATTACATTAATAATACTTACTACTATAGTTTTAAGATATTAAGTGAACTTTATAAATTTTACTACTTAAGATATATAAAAGTATATTTTATCATATATAAACGTTAATATAAATTTTTATTAATAAATGACTTTTATTATTATAAAATCTAATAAATATATTTAAATATATAAAACGACTATAGTTAAGTTATATAATAAACACGTATAAATTTTAGAAGTCATTTTGGGTCAAGTTGACTTTTGTTGACTTTTGCATATTAGTCTCGAGCATTAGGATTGTGGTACACTATGACTTGACCAAAAATTGTTAGACAAATATTGACAAACATATAAATATATATAATTAATATAGGTTCGTGAATCCGAGGCCAACCTTGCACTTGTTAAATGACGTTATATGTATTTTTACTACGAAATACAGTATGGTGAGTTTCATTTGCTCTCTTTTATATATATTTTTGGGACTGAGAATACATGCGCAGTTTTTTATAAATGTTTTACGAAATAGGCACAAGTACTAAAACTAATTCTACGTGGGTTTAAACCAGAAATATACCCTTAGCTTGGTAACATTCAACTACTTGTCTATGTACGGTAGGCGCGAATCCTAAAGATAGATCTATTGGGCCTGACAAACCCCATCCTGACTATGGGATGCTTTAGTACTTCGAGGTTATTTTAAACACACCTGATCTGGTGTACTTCAGAGGGTAAAACATGAACGTTAAGGCTTGTTACCGGGTGCCTACAATTTATAGAATACTCTTATACACTTGCGAGTGTACATATATTTATAAACGGAAATCTTGTGGTCTATTAATATATTGAAATGATTATTATGATAAACCTATGAACTCACCAACCTTTTGGTTGACACTTTAAAGCATGTTTATTCTCAGGTATTAAATAAATCTTCCGCTGTGCATTAGCTCATTTTAAGGATATTACTTGGAGTCATTGAGTTCATTCGAGTCATTGAGTTCATCAAGATTATTATTATGTCAATTATAGTTGGATGTATTATGAAATGGTGTGCATGCCGCCAACTTTCGTTGTAAAGAAAGTTTGTCTTTTAAAAACGAATGCAATGTTTGTAAAATGTATCATATAGAGGTCAAAATACCTCGCGATGTAATCAACTATTGTGAATCGTTTATAATGTATATGAACGGGTTCTTTCAGTAAGTCACGACTTGTTTGCTGTTCTTGGGGTGTTCTTGAGCACACTAATGTGTCGGATGGGTTGGTTAGGCAAAGATATATATAAGACTCGCCGAAAACTGATTCCCGGGGCTCAAGTTATGACCCGACGAACTTTTAATTAAAACTTATGGTTATTATTTTATGACTTATGATACAAATAATGAATTTCATTATTAATTAATTACTTATGATATAAAAAGTAATTAATTTAATTTAAGACTTATGATATATATATTTATTATATCATTTATTAATTAATTATGATTTAATTAAACATTTAATTAAACTTATAATTAATAATACTTTTATTATTAATGAAAAATACTTATGGTAAGTGTTAAACTTATATTATGAAATTATTATAATAAGACTTATAATAAGGATTAATTAATTATTTAATTATTATAAGGCTTAGTTATTATTTAATTATAATTTAATTATTAAATACTTATGATTTAATAATTATAATTAGAAACTTATGATATGATTAATAATTCATTAATAATTAATAATACTTATGATATGATTAAAATTTATTATTAATTAATAATACTTATATTATGACTAATATTTAATTAATTAAATAAATACTTATGTTATATTAATTATATCATTTAAACTTATGTTAACTTTAATAATTCAATTTAATTTAATTAAACTTATGTTATGACATAATTATACATCTATGACTTTAATTAACGTTATAACCTATATTATTAATATAACTAATACTTTTAAAATTAATGTTGACTATGTTTGACCAAGGTTGACTTTTGAGTTGACTTTCGGTTGACTTTGACTTTCAGTTGACTTTTGTTGACTTTCTAATTAAGGAAGCTTTCCTAACTTATAAACTTTCCTAAAATAGCAACTTTCTAAATATGGAAACTTTCTAAAAATAGAAACTTTCCTAAAATAGAAACTTTCCAAAAATAGAAACTTTCCTAAAATAGAAACTTTCCTAAAATAGAAACTTTCCAAAAATGGAAACCTGCTAAAAATAGAAACTTTCTAAAAATAGAAAGTGTGTGTCCGTACGTTGTTCCGATCAAACCGATGCATGTTGAGTGTTGTTCTATGTCTACTTATAACATGTACAATAGCTATCATACTAAGACTTGACCTAAGTTAGTTATTTATATCGACCTGCTTTATTTATAGGTCGGCGTTGTGATCATTCCTGATCACTTTACTTCGTTTGCTATTCGCATAATTGTGTGGTTACTTCGTTTGCGATTAAGGTGAGTTATAGTCCCATTTTTCTATTTTAAATCTTTTGGGATGAGAATACATGCATTTTATTTTTACGTATTGGACACAAGTGGAAGTTGGTTTAAATTATTCATTGTGAGTCGAACAAAAATATTCCCTAATCTGGTAATTGTAATCACTGGTTTCTACTGGTGAACGCAAATTCTATGGTTAGATCTATCAGGTTTGACAACCACATTTCGAGCTAGTCGCGCTAGCAATTTATAATCGGAATGTTTAGTACTTCGTATTTAGTTGAAGATACACTTGTTCGGTGTATATTATTTATTGTGTTTGGCAAGGGTAAATAAATGGTTAAGTGGTTACCAGGTGGCTCACGGAAGATGGAATAATGTTTTTATATATTTTTTTAGCATATAATTTTGTGGTCCAAAACGGAGTTTTTATGTTTTCAAACATAAATTTTTATGGTTTAAATTAAATATTGTTTGCAATATTAAACCTATAATTCACTCAACATTTTTGTTGACAGTTACTCCATGTTTTATTCTCAGATTCATGATTAATTGCTTCCGTTATGCTTAGAGAGTCTGTATATTTATGATGGCAGCTTTTGTTAAACATTAACTTGCATTCTATTTTGATACATTTAATAGTGGATGTAGTTGACTTTGTTTTGGTCAACTTTTGGTTAAGTAATAATGTATGGTTTTTCTAAATTTACATAGTTTGGTAGGTTTCCTTTATAGGAAATCATTTTTAAATAAAAAATGTAAAGTTATTTATCAAATTCATATAGAGTTATGATCAAGCTGTGAGACCAAGATAACGATGGTCGTCAAGTGTACTTTGACAGGTCGTTTCACCTATTTCGAAGTACTAAAGCAGTTCAAATTCTCTGACCGGGGCTTGTTAGTGCCCATAGATCTATCTTTATGATTCGCGTCAATTTGGGGCTCGGTTCCCAAATTCTCATATTACCAGACTAAAAGGGGTGATATCTGGTGTGCTCATAACTCATTCGTAGAATGTTTTTAAGTACTTGTGTCTATTTCGTCAAACATTTATAAAAGCATTTCATGTATTCGCAGTTCAAAATATATTTCAAAAGCATTTAATAAAGCAGTTATAAAAATAGCGCATGTATTCTCAGTCCCAAAAATGTAAAGAGTAAAAGGGAATCAAATGACTTATACACTTGGTTACCATTAAAAATAATAGTAACGCAGTAGTTGTATTAGAATCTAGTGCTCTCTGATAATAAAGAACAGCCCTAGTCTTATATACTGACTACCCAATTCTAGTAAAAAAAATTTCAAAATTTTCAATTAAATGAACTCAAAATCATGTTTATACAAATTTATGAACGATAAAACTAGGTGTTAACACCGAAATTATTGTTACCTCGGAAAGGACATAAATTGAGAAACAACCCAAAATGTTAGAATTCATTTAAAATAGAATAGAGGAAAATAAAAAGGCAAAGAAAGGAAAATAAAAGTCAAGTGTGCGAAAAATTTACCAAATTATTTAGAACATATATCACATATTTTTACAAATAATTGAAGATACTTTTGTTTTGGACAATTTTATCAGTTTTACCCAATTTCTTATAATATATTTGAAAGAAAGAAGGATCTACATGATGAATCAATTCCATCATTAAAAGGAAGTAAAGTCTTCCCAAAAAGACACGCGCTTCTTGATTTAGGTCAGGAAGTTGTCGTCCAGACCAGTTGTAGAGTCTACGAAAAACCTTGAAAAGTTTTCTCGAAAATCAGCTGGAAATCCACGGACCTCAGCATCAAACAGGGTCGCCAAGTGGTCAGACTTATCCTAACCATGAGAAGATCTGTCTCGTACAATGGGGGGCACCATGCAAATTAGCTTATAAGACTAATGAATTAGATCCCCAGAAAGGATAATCACCTTAAAGATCAAAAATCAGCTTTTAAGCCTGATATTACTCAATCCTTGAGATTGACCTTAAAGATTGAGAATTACAAACTCATGGAATTCGATGATATCTAAACTCGAGCCTGAACGAGAAAATATTTTGATCAAATTACAAACCAATTTGTTTTCTGAAAACTCATTTTCAATGCGTTCATTACCATTGAACGTAAAATCCTAGGAATTCACCTGGAATTCATTAGGTCACCTGAACTAAATCGGGTGTCAACCGTAAGAACGATGGTTGCATAGCATGGTCAAAGACAGGACCTTCTACCAGACCGAAAAACTATAGGGTGATCTTTACTATTGCTCCTACAAAGGATAGTAATTGCATCCGACACGATATAGACCATAATCAAAAGCATGTCACGGGACATTGCCTCAACAGTTGCTTGTTCAACGCTTTCCTTTACAACCGGACGGTAGTTTACCGAAAGGTAATATACGGAGCAAGTATACTGGACATGTTGCTTTCCCAATACAAGGTTAACAAGTGGGTGACACAAAACCGCAAGTTTTGAGCTAAAATTTTCAAATCTGAAACCCACCAAACCCACAAAAACAATTTCGCAAACACCGGTGAAGGGTTATTCCGGAAAACTTATCTAGGGTAAAAGCTAGATTGAATTTTCAAAAAGATCAAATGTTTTCATAAAGATCCAATTTCCTAAAGGATCTAAATTTTCATAGTCATGTGGGACTGTAAACCACAATGTTACTATCATTGTTCATACCGCCAAATCGAAATCACAGATGTACAAAGTGTGAAGAATAAAGAAGTGATTCTAGTATTTTTATTTCAAGACTATATTACTTGAGGACAAGCAACGCTCAAGTGTAGGAATATTTGATAATGCTAAAAACGAACATATATTTCATAGCATTATCCCTCAAGAAAGACAAGCTTTTAGTTGCAATTGTTCTATTTACAAGTGATATTCGTTTAAATAATAAAAGGTGAAGACAAAAGACAGATTCGACGAATTGACGACGCAAACTACCAAAAAAGCTCAAAAGTACAAAGTACAATCAAAGTGATTCAAATTATTGATGAGAAACGTATAAAAATTACAAGAATACGAGTCGCAAAACGCAAAGTACAAGATATTAAATAGTACGAAAGGACGTTCGAAAATCCGGAACCAGGACATGAACCAACTTTCAACGTGCGACGCAACGGAGCTAAAATTACAAGTCAACAGAGTACAAGAATATAATATAATATATAATTAATTATATATAATTAATTATATTATATTATAAATATTATAAAAATCCAGCAGCCCACGTTTTGGAAGCTTTGTGACCAGGAAAAAGTGACCATACGATCGCATGGCCAGGCAGTGTAAATGTCATGCGGTCGCATGGTGCACAGTATCAGCTCAGGTCCTATAAATTGCAAAGTTTGGTCGACGAATTTTGTGTCCTTTTTCTATCTCTCATTCTCTACGATATATATATATATATATATATATATATATATATATATATATAATTTATAATTTTAATTTTGATTTAATAATAATAAGGGTATGTTAGCGAATGTTGTAAGTGTGTAAGTCGAAATTCTGTCCGTGTAACGCTACGCTATTATTAATCATTGTAAGTTATGTTCAACCTTTTTAAATTAATGTCTCATAGCTAAGTTATTATTATGCTTATTTAAATTGAAGTAATCGTGATGTTGGGCTAAAATATTTAAAACGGGGTAATTGGGCTTTGTACCATAATTGGGGTTTGGACAAAAGAACGACACTTGTGGAAATTAGACTATGGGCTATTAATGGGCTTTATATTTGTTTAATTGAATGATAGTTCGTTAATTTAATATAAAGATTTACAATTGAACGTACCTATAAATAACCATATACACTCGATCGGACACGATGGGCGGGATATTTATAAGTACTAATAATCGTTCATTTAACCAGACACGGGAATGGATTAATAGTTAATGGACTTATTAAAACAGGGGTGAATTACATACAAGGAAAATTGGTGTAGTTATAGTTTAAGTCCCCAATTAGTTAGAATATTTGACTTCGGATATAAGGATAATTTGACGAGGACACTCACACTTTATATTTATGACTGATGGACTGTTATGGACAAAAACCAGATGGACATATCGAATAATCTAGGACAAAGGACAATTAACCCATGGTAATAAACTAAAATCAACACGTCAAACATCATGATTACGGAAGTTTAAATAAGCATAATTCCTTTATTTCATATTTCATCGCACTTTTATTTACTGTCATTTTATTTAATTGCACTTTTAATTATCGTACTTTTTAATTATCGCAATTTTATTTATTGTCATTTTATTTATCGCATTTTAATTTATCGCACTTTAATTATTGTCATTTACTTTACGCTTTAAATTAAGTTATTTTTATTTTTAATATTTTACATTAGGTTTTAACTGCGACTAACGTTTTAAAATCGACAAACCGGTCATTAAACGGTAAAATCCCCCTTTTATAATAATAATACTACTTATATATATATATATATATATATATATATATATATATATATATATATATATATATATATATATATATTTATATACAAATACAGTTTTTAAAAATATAGCGTTAAACTTGGCTAGTTCCCTGTGGACGAACCGGACTTACTAAAAACTACACTACTGTACGATTAGGTACACTGCCTATAAGTGTTGTAGCAAGGTTTAGGTATATCCACTCTATAAATAAATAAATAACTTGTGTAAAATTGTATTGTATTTAATAATTTTTCCTAGTAAAATATAACCTATTTCGTATACACCCCTACGCACACCAAGTATTTTTGGCGCCGCTGCCGGGGACTGCTTAAACGCCGGAATCGAAACGCTATATATATATATATATATATATATATATATATATATATATATATATATATATATATATATATATATATATATATATATATATATATATATATATATATATATATATATAAAGATTTTTTAATTTACTTTTGTAAAAATACGTTTTAAATATTAAAAATACAAAAATATAAAAAGGAAAAAAAAATATATATATATATATATATATATATATATATATATATATATATATATATATATATATATATATATATATATATATTTAAGAGTTGTTCAAAATATATAAAATTCTAAAGTATTTTTATTTCTATTTTAGTTTTTAAAATATAAGTTTTATTTAGTTTTATATAAATATTTTACAAAAATATAAAACAGAAAAATAAAACTGTAAATGGGCCCGACGCTGTAGCAGCCCATAATATGGCCTGGAACCCTAACTCATGCGACCGCATGGAATTATAACTCCAAACTCATGCGATCGCATGACTGGATTTGACAGCCCAGGTACCTGGTACGACCAGAATTAGGGTTAGTTTAATAATAATTATTATTAATTAATTAGTTTAGGGTTTACTTAAATATTAATTAGTTAAGTTTTAATTAAATTTTGTTTTTTTTAGTTATAATTAGTTTTATTAATTATAAACCTAATACTTTTTATAAAAATAATATTTTTATAAAAATTATATTTTTATAACTTTATTTTTATTTTTATATTTTCGTATCTTTTTAGTCGTTTAATCATAATTTGTATATTTATCGTTCGTAACTAGCTTTAAGACTTAGTATTTTGCCGTAGTTATTTTTTTTATTTCTAGATTTTTTTAGGCTTTGTCGTAAAATTTCTTAAGTACTTTTTCTTTAGACTAAGATTTAGATGCTTTAGAATTTTGCGACGCCGTTTTAAGATTTTAGTACTTTTTAAGTTATTGCCGATTTGGATATAGAATTCCTTTAAGCTTTAATATCTTTCGACGCAACTTTTAATATTTAGTTTTTAGACTTATAAGTTTTGACGCGCTACGTTCTTTTTATTATTTTTTGACCTTTTATTTTTTGACGTTTTTCGACGCGCTCTTTTTCCTTCTTATTTCTCGACGCTCTAGTTTTAGGACATAGAATTTTCTATTTCTTCTCTAAAATTTCTTTAAACTTCGACGAAAAATTATGTTAAGCGGTTAAATTGATAGACATCCTAAATTTTCTGATTCGTAGTAATAGTTGGATTTGTTAGTGGCGAGTTGTGGGCTTCCGATTTAAAGGGTCCTGGCTACCTGCTGCATCTTTTGGCTATTCGAAACGTGGGCAAAATCAGAAAAGTCTATTAATTTGATAACTTATATAATTTTTATTTTATAACTAATAGGATATTCAGTGAATGCACCGAGCAAAACGTTCACCACCTTTCATACGTTCACCACCTGTAACTCGATCAAGACATCTAGCCAATATTGTCGCCGTTGATTTTTCTTTAGAATCGTCATCCAGTCAACCAAGTACTCCAATTCAAATTTCCAATAATCCATTTTTTGAACCCGACCTCACAATTGAGAATCCGGAGGATATTCAGGGACAATTCAGAGATCCTGAATCACTAATCATTCCTCCGGAACCACAAATCATTCAAACAAAGATTGTCGAGGAACAAACCATTAAATCAGAATCCTCTAGTGATTCATATTCAACAAATTCAATCATGGAAAATCTGGAACCTCTAAGTATGGAAGACCGAATGAGAGCTAAATGCACTGGCCAAGGTCACACAATTACTCAACCAGACATTAATGCGCCAGATTATGAAATTAAAGGACAAATCCTACACATGGTAACTAATCAATGCCAATTTAGTGGTGCGCCGAAGGAAGATCCAAACGAACATCTTCGTACCTTTAATAGGATCTGCACTCTATTTAAAATAAGAGAAGTTGAGGATGAACAGATATATCTCATGTTATTTCCCTGGACTTTAAAGGGAGAAGCCAAAGATTGGTTAGAATCGTTACCTGAAGGGGCGATTGATACATGGGATGTTTTAGTTGAAAAATTTCTTAAACAATTCTTTCCGGCATCTAAAGCCGTAAGACTTCAAGGAGAAATTGTTACGTTCACACAAAAGCCAAATGAAACTCTATATGAAGCATGGACAAGATTTGGAAAGTTGTTAAGAGGATGTCCGCAACATGGTTTAGACACTTATCAAATAGTACAATATTTTACCAAGGATGCGACATCACTACAAGAAAAGACATAGATATACCAGCTGGTGGTTCCATTATGAAGAAAACCGCAACTGAAGCTTACAAAATTATTGATAACACTGCTTCCCACTCACATGAGTGGCATCAAGAAAAAGATATCGTTAGATAATCTAAAGCAGCTAGAGCCGATTCTAGCCATGACTTTGATTCCATTTCCGCAAAGATAGATGTTGTCGAGAGACGAATGGAAAAGATGACTAAAGATATTCACTCAATACGAATTAGTTGTGAGCAGTATGGAGGTCCACATTTGACAAAAGATTGTCTCAGTATTAAACAAACAATGGAACAGAGAGAGAATGTTTCATACATGAACCAAAGGCCTGGAAATAATTATCAGAATAATTATCAACCGCCAAGACCAATCTACAATCAAAACCAGAATTATAACCGAAATGTTCCATACAACAACCAACAAGATCCTAGCAATCAACAAGTATCCAATAATACTTACAATCAGCAAAGACCTATTTTTCAAAATAAACCACCACAAACCGATGATAAAAAGGCAAATTTAGAAGACATGATGTCGAAGCTAGTTGAATCTCAAACTCAATTTTTCACATCTTAGAAACAAACCAATGAACAAAATGCTCAAGCATTTAGAAATCAACAAGCTTCTATTCAAAATTTGGAACAAGAAGTAAGCAACCTAGCAAGGTTGATAGGTGAAAGAAAACCGAGAAGTCTACCTAGCGATACAAATGCTAACCCCCGGAATGAAACAGCTAAAGTCATTACCACAAGAAGTGGTATTACACTTAAATCACCTGAAATACCTGTAATTTCTGATGACTCTATTCCTACTCCACAAGAACCACAACCTGAGCAAGATAAGGAAACAGAACCGGTAGTTGAAAAGGTTAATGAAGATAACACAGTTAAGGCTAAACCTTATGTTAAACCATATCAACCACCACTTCCTTACCCAAGTAAAATGAGAAAAGAAAGACTTGAAGCCGAGCAATCTAAATTTTTGGATATGTTTAAACAAATAAATGTAAATCTTCCTTTCATTGATGTAATTTCAGAAATGCCAAGATATGCTAAATTTCTGAAAGATCTAATCACAAATAGAAAGAAAATGGAAGAACTATCGGCTGTTACTATAAATGCTAATTGTTCTGCAGTGCTGTTGAATAAGAGACCAGAAAAATTATCAGATCCAGGAAGTTTCACAATTCCATGTTTTCTGTGTAGTCTTAGTTCAATAGAAGCATTGGCAGATTTAGGTGCTAGTATAAATTTAATGCCGTATTCACTATACGCTAAACTAGACCTTGGAGAATTGAAACCAACACGAATAAGTATACAACTAGCCGATCGATCAGTAAAATATCCTAGAGGGATAATAGAGAATATGCTAGTTAAAGTTGGTACTTTAGTATTTCCAGTAGATTTTGTTATTCTAGATATGGAACAAGATTCTCGAGTTCCTCTCATATTAGGAAGACCATTCTTAAACACGGCTAAAGCAATAATAGACGTGTTCGGTAAGAAACTGACCGTAAGTATAGAGGACGAGAGTGTTACCTTTTCTGTTGATAGAGCCATGCAACAACCGCAATCTGCAGATGATACATGTTATTATATTCAAACTATAGATTCACATGCAGAATTGTTAGAAGAATTTCCAGAACTACAAGGAACAGGAGAATGTTCTTTAGGAGAAGGAACTGAACCAATTAATGAAGCTGAAATGTTAGCTACACTCATGGCTAATGAATATGAACCAACAACAGAAGAAATTCAAATGCTAAAAGAAGAAAACAGATATCGATACAAATCATCGATAGAAGAACCACCGACATTAGAGTTAAAGCCACTTCCAAACCATTTGGAATACGCTTATTTACATGGTGAATCTAAATTACCTATAATAATATCGTCTTCTCTTACTGAAAATGAAAAATATCAACTCATTTCTGTGCTAAAAGCTCATAAATCAGCTATTGCATGGAAGATTCATGACATTAAAGGCATAAGTCCTTCGTATTGCACACATAAAATCCTTATGGAAGAAGGCCATAAAATGTATGTGCAACGCCAATGAAGACTAAATCATAATATGCAAGATGTTATTAAGAAAGAAATTATTAAACTGCTAGATGTAGGTTTAATTTATCCAATCTCTGATAGTCCATGGGTAAGCCCACTTCAATGTGTACCTAAGAAGGGTGGCATGACTGTCATCACAAATGAAAAAAATGAGCTTATTCCTACTAGGACTGTAACAGGATGGCGTGTTTGTATTATTTATAGAAAATTAAATGACGCCACCAGAAAAGATCACTTTCCCTTACCTTTCATTGATCAAATGTTGAAAAGATTAGCCGGAAATAGTTACTATTGTTTTCTTGACGATTTTTCAGGATATTTTCAAATTCCAATAGCACCCGAGGATCAAGAGAAAACCACGTTCACGTGCCCTTATGGTACTTTTGCTTACAAACGCATGCCATTTGGACTTTGCAACGCACCTGCAACCTTTCAGAGGTGCATGATGGCGATTTTTCACGACATGATAGAAGAATGCATGGAAGTTTTCATGGATGACTTTTCAGTCTTCGGTGATACTTTTGAAACATGTCTAGTTAATCTTGAACGAATGCTAATTAGATGCGAGCAATCAAATCTAGTACTTAATTGGGAGAAATGCCATTTCATGGTTAAAGAAGGCAACGTTCTTGGTCATAAAATTTCAAATGAAGGAATTGAAGTGGATAGAGCTAAAGTAGATGTAATTTCTAAACTTCCACATCCCACCAATGTTAGAGGAGTTAGGAGTTTTCTAGGGCATGCCGGTTTTTACCGATGTTTCATAAAAGATTTTTCTAAAATTGCAACACCAATGAATAAACTCCTAGAAAAGGATGCTCCATTCATCTTTTCGGATGAATGCATCAAATCTTTTAATATTCTTAAAAAAAAACTCACTAATGTGCCGATCATGATAACTCCAAATTGGAATCTACCGTTTGAACTTATGTGCGATGCAAGTGATTTTGCAATGGGAGCCGTTTTAGGACAAAGGATTGAAAAACGATTTCAACCTATTTATTACGCTAGTAAGATGTTACAAGGAGCACAAACGAATTACACAACTACTGAAAAAGAACTCCTTGCATTTGTCTTTGCTTTTGACAAATTTCGTTCATATCTAGTTTTAGCTAAAACGGTGGCTATACCGACTATTCTGCTCTTAGATACCTATTTTCAAAACAAGATGCTAAACCACGATTAATCCGTTAGATCTTACTCTTACAAAAGTTCGATATTGAGATTCGAGATAAAAAGGGAGCGGAAAATCTAGCCGTTGATCATCTTTCTCGTCTTGAAAATCCTGAATTAGAAGTTCTAAATGAATCGGCCATACAAGATAACTTTCCTGATGAATATCTATTGAAGATAGATTATAATGAAATTCCATGGTTTGCAGACTATGCAAACTACTTAGTATGTGGATTCCTTAAAAAAGGGTTGTCGTACCAAAAACGAAAGAAATTCTTTAGTGATATAAAACACTATTTATTGGAAGATCCACATTTGTTTAAAAGTTGTCCCGATGGAACAATACGCCGATGTGTATTCGGAGATGAAGCTAGTCAAATCTTAAACCATTGTCACACAGGACCAACAAGAGGGCATTATGGGCCTCAACTCACAGCAAAAAAAGTCTATGACGCTGGATTCTATTGGCCTACAATTTTCAAAGACGCACACCTTCTTTGCAAATCCTGTGATGCTTGTCAAAGGGCCGGAAAAATAAGTCAACGTGATGAAATGCCACAAAATGTCATTCAGGTATGTGAAGTATTTGACGTTTGGGGTATTGACTTTATGGGTCCATTTCCAAAATCTCATAATAATCTCTATATTCTCGTTGCCATTGATTATGTATCTAAATGGCGGAAGCACAAGCTCTCCCAACTAACGATGCACGAGTTGTAGTCAACTTTTTAAAACGTCTTTTTGCAAGGTTTGGAACACCAAAAGCTTTAATAAGTGACCGGGGTACTCATTTTTGTAATAATCAACTTGAGAAAGTTCTCAAAAGATATGGAGTAACTCATAAAATCTCAACCGCGTATCATCCACAACAAGTGGACAAGTTGAAAATACCAACCGAGCATTAAAACGTATTCTAGAGAAAACCGTAGGATCAAATCCAAAGGAATGGTCCATGAAATTGGAGGATGCACTCTGGGCTTTTAGAACAGCCTACAAAACTCCAATTGGAACCACACCTTTTAAACTCGTTTACAGAAAGGCATGTCATCTTCCAGTAGAAATTGAGCATAAAGCATTTTGGGCTTTGAAGACATGTAATCTTGATTTACATGAAGCTGAACGTCTACGGTTAAGTCATCTAAACGAATTAGAAGAATTAAGACATGAAGCATACGGAAATTCGTTAATATATAAGGAAAGAACGAAGAAATGGCATGATAAAAGAATCAGAAGTTCAAAAGAATTTAAAGAAGGAGACAGAGTTCTTCTTTTCAATTCACGATTCTAGCTATTTCCTGGAAAATTAAAATCAAGATGGTGTGGACCATTCATAATCAAAAGAGTTTTCTCGTACGGAACAGTAGAATTAATAAATTCAAATGGGATTGAATTTAAGGTTAATGGTCACAGGTCCAATGGAAGTTGAAGATGAAGTTAATCACAATTTCGATACCACGGCTAACTAAGTGTGGGAAGATTCGAATCTTTTTAGGGTAATATGTATTTCGGTTAGAGTTAGATATTCTATTTTCGTGTAGTTCTCGAGAATGAAATCCGAATGGTCTTTCCCTAGCAGACCCTAAAGAACTAGTCTTCTCCCTCCATTCTGAATTTTTATTTTTTTAGGTTTTACAAGATGAAGAATTCCTTTTATCTGAACCATGGTCTAATGCTACACGCTATGATTACCAAACGTAATAATGACACCCTTCCGAGTGAATTCGTATCATTCATAAGAGGCAAAATGGACGGAGTAAGAAAAGAACTCGGGAAAGATCATCATAAGATACATTTTGGTAAAGGCAAATCAAAGTCCGCAACAAAAAGAAGAGCACGACACCTTGAAAGATGTTATAAATGCGGAAAATGGTCACATGAAGGTAAATGTTCAAACAATCAAACATATTCAAATACCGAATTTGTTACTCTATGCAGAGAAGGACCGTTCATATGTTTAGAAGAAAAGATATTGAAGAATCGAGGTTACGCTTACGTAGCTATGGAAAACCAAATCACACGACTCTCCTATGAGTCAGCTAAAGCAGGTCTCTGAGAATTCTGTCTCACAGATAAGTATGTACAGTTTTTATTTTTTATTTTTTTATTGCTTTTAACCTTTTGATAATAAACGCTGAATCATTCGCTATAAAGTATTAAATTAGTATTCAGTAAAATTAGGTATGCGTAACTGAAATTATTGATATCATACAAAAATTTATTACATCACTGCGAAATTTACCGTTTATTCTTAATGTATAAATATCTTTAATCAATCAACTCAAAATATTTCAGAAATTCGTCAGGAGTAAAACTAGGTTATGGAACCGAAATTACTTTACCGAAAAGAGGGGCTTATATTTTTGATAATATTTGATTGATTAAAGTGGGATAAAAGACCAAAAAGATTTTTAATTTTAATTTTTACTTTGTTTTTAAAATTAATATATAAATATTAAATTAATATTGTAAATCTTTTTAAATCAAAATATTTAAGTTTTTAAGTATTTTAAAAAAAAATAATATAAGTTTGTAAAATTAATGTATAAAAATATTAATGATATTTATATGAATTTTTAATTTTATGCATTTTAAATTTAAGTTTGGTGTGAATTTAAAAATAAAAATTTACTTTATTTCATTAAGTTAAAAATATGATTTCTAAAAATTCGTCGTGAGTTGAAAACTAGGTCGTTGAACCGAAATTGCTTTACCCGAGGGCGGGACGAGAACTTTTATTATCATTATTTTTAATCTTATTGAATTAAAGTATGCCAAAAACATTAAAAAACCCAAAAATCTTTACTTTTAAAACAACGCTTAAAAAGTGACAAATTTTAAAATTTTGTCGAGAGACGGACTAGGACAACGATCCGAAACGCCCTCATCCTAAAAAGAAACAAAATGTTTAAAATTTATTAATTTATGTTTTTATTAGTTAAAGGTTTTTAAGTTAAAAAAAATAAAAAAAAATATCAGACCCCATGCGATCGCATGGGGTATCCTCTTAAACCTCATGCGGTCGCATGAGGCCAAATTCCTGGACAGAATCAAAAAGGCACGAGCTGCTTCTGTCTTCTCACAAAATGCAACATCCCGCGTTTTTCCGTTAAATTTATTTTTAACACTGTCTTTTTTTTAATAAATATCTTTCGTTATTTAAATTTGTAGTTTCTGTTGACTAACGTTCATAATTTTCCCGCTATTTAATTATAACATCACTCGGTTACTCGAGCATTTTTAAAATATTCGTTCGGTTAATTCCCGCACCCTACTACAAACTTGAGGGACTAAACTTGCCAAGAGACTAAACTCTTGACTAGGTCAACTAGTCAAGGTATCCTCACCACCACTCATTATCCACCATTTTTCTTTTTCTTTTCCTTAACACTTTCACCATTTCTCTCAAATCCTCTCAACAAAGATTCATCATCCAAAACCGAATCAAGAAGCAAACATCAAAACAAATTACATATTCGTGATCCTCTCTTCATCCTATACATTTTGGTACCAATTTCATCAAGTTTGGGTAACATTTCTAAAATACTAGATTTCTCTAAATTCGTTTTATATACTTGAAATGGTGTTAATTAGTGTCTATAGCTCGTGTATAACATGAATATATGATTTGTTTGCTCGATTTGTTGTTTTGAGTCACTAGTTTGAACATTTGAAAATGGGTTTGCTTAATCTTTGATTTTGGATGAGTTAATGTTGTTAAATTATTAAAGTTCATGTTTTAATTATGTTACTAGTATCACTAGCTTCGTTTTGATGCGTAGGTTGATTAAGAAAACTTTAAAAACATGAATATTGATTTTTGTGGATTTTGGTTAGGGTTTGATATACTTAAAACGAGCTTTTGATATTTCGAATGCCATGAAATGTTATTATTAAGTGTTTAATTGTAATGTATATTTCATTACCTTCAAAACGGCATATCATAGGTGTGAATTGGATTCCCGAAATTTAAAATGCATTTGATAAACTTGAAACTTTGAAAATAACCCTATAATGATCACTTGACGAGATTTCGGTTTTTGTAATTGATGTTTTTGCTTGGTGAAAAGTAGTTAGTTGTATTCCTTGTCAAAAGAGCTTTCCAATGATATAAGATACGCATTCTAAGTGTTTACGGTTTGTATTTTGTGCTAAAAAGAATTTTGGATCAAGACTTGAACTTTTGAAACAGCCCAGGTACCAGGCCACGCCTAATGTCGCGGCGCGGCCCTCCTCTGTCGCGGCGCGGCAATGGATGTGTTTGGGGACTGTTCAACTTTACACGTTTTTGTTTAATTCCAACTATGCTACGCACCTCCGATTAACATGTAACTTGGCCAGCATGCTCAAATATGACTTCTAAGCATAGAAAAATAGTTCGGGACCCGACCCTAACGTATTGACATTTTGTTGACTTTGAATTGACCGAGTTTGACTTTTAGTTAAACTTAACCAAACGTTTATGCAATCGTTCTAATCTTATTTTATACTTGATTCTTGCATGAAACTTGACAACGTGATTCACATGCTATACTATTCGAGTCGTAACGAGCCATAGGACTAATTGAACACATTTCGACCGACCTTGTTTGTGTCTTACCCGGTATTGATACAACTTACTCGTTTTGGTCAAGGCTAAGCAATTTTCATGCACACGTTTACTTTGTGAAGTACTTTTATACTCGTGCACTCGAGGTGAGATCATAGTCACATCTTTCAAACAACTTTTATGCTTTAAACTATGGGATGAGAAACATATACGTATCATACTTTTACACTTTGAACACAAGTACGAAAACGAACATTCCACGTACGGGTTTGAACAAAAAGCCTCAATTCAATTATCATTAGTTACACTTGCAGGGTGTAAACGTGAACTTATATTATGTGATCACATGGGCTTGACGAGCCTCATTCGGACGGTTCGCTACCACTAGGGGATGAAATATATTTTCGGGTCTAGTGTATGTTCTAACACTACGCAAAGGGTGCAAAACAGTTAAGTTTGATAATTGGGTGCCCTGGATACAAACAACAACTTTGGAATGCAAATGATTTTGATAATCATCTTATACAAAATCTTGTGGTTCAAATACAACGTTTACTAAAACACCTATGATTTCACCAACGTTTTTCGTTGACAGTTTTCTATATGTTTCTCATGTTCATACTTAGCTATTTGATACATGCTTCCGCACACTTTGATTACTTTGATTGGAGTCAAGCATACATGCATACGCTAGTGATAACACCTTTGGATTCAAACAAATGTTTACATACTTACGCTATTTATAGCAACCGTGATTTTCTACTTACATTATGTCGCAAGTTATTTCATTTACACTTTGTAACTTTTGTAAACTTAAAATTGTTGTCGAACGGTTATGTAAACTAAACTTTTTAAGCATGATACGTTTCAAAAGAACGCGACATAATTTTGGTCAAACGAGTCTCATATAGGGGCTACGACCACGTAACGGGACCTAAGTTAGCGGCGCCGTCAATGACGATTTTGTCGGGTCGCTACACAAAACACACACATACATACGCAAAATACTCCCAAAAATCACCAATTTTTAACCAAAATCAACCAAATCTCTTGCTATAATCCGCTTTAATCATGAATTTGTTAAGAAGTTTTTCAAGAAAGGTAACAATTACACCCATAAACCTCTTTAAATTTGATTTTTAGTGTTCTTGAGCTATAATTTACCTAATTTGATTTTGTTAATTTCTAGTGTAATTAGAGTTAAATTGTTAGTATATTATGCATGTATAACCTAGATTGATGCTATTTAACATGATTTGAAGCCAAAAACTTCAAAATTTTTAGAAATCTAGGGTTTGTGTTCTTGAGCAATTTGGAGCTTTTTGATATAAACAGGTTATGGCCGATTTTTGTCATGAATTATTGCTAAATTAAGTAGTGTAACATGTTTAGGTAGCTAAAGGATCCAAACTTTGATCCTAAACATGATTTTTGAGAATTAAAGTAGACTTTTTAGGTCTAAAATTCATGAACTTGATTAAATTGATGTAAATGCCATTTGAAACTTGTTTAATTGCTAGTAATGGTTATTTTAACATGTTATTTGAGTTGAATGCTTATGAACTTTGTAAACATTTTTATATATGCTTATTTGAAAAAGTATAGAATTGTAAAAATTGTGAAAATGTGTGTAAGTTTAATATAGATTAAACATGTTATTGTAATTGTTTTAATTTGTTATTTTGCTAACACTAATGCATATTTGGATGCACAAATTTTGTATTTAATGTGTTTTGCAGAGATTTACCGATACTGATGGTGCATCATCATCATCTAGACAACCTGCTCCAGAACCTGAACCAGAAATGCAATATGAACCGGAGCAACAACAGGAACAACAACAACAACCTGATCAACACGTACCATACTATGATCCGCAACAAGAATATGTTAATGCCTACGTAATTTTTCCGATTCATCCGATAATAGAACACCCAACGATTCATGAAGAACAGTTGCATCCTAATTTAAGATTTGATCGAAGCTGGAGAGATTACCCAACGTACCAAAGTAACAAATTTAAACTGGTAACGAAAAATGTAGAAGTACCGAGGGTAATCAATTGGGAGCCTTTGGAAAGGGTCCAACTAGTTAACTCAGTTAGACAACATCTGATCCAAAGGTATGGCAGCTCTTCTTTTCCCGATTGGGAACGTTTATTCACCATTCGTAGGCCTGTATATAAGGAATGGTGTGTTGTGCTTATGAGTACTATAACGTTAAATGCGGATGTAGTTAGGTTAGATGATAGAAGTTTTCTTAGATTTTTACTTGGCCGTAGGATATACAGGATGTCCATGATGGACATGGCCAGGGCTTTACAGATTTACACTCCTGGTGAATTACTACTACCCGATTGTACAAATTTGATTTATCATGGGGAGCGGGTAGATAGGAATTTTGACGCGGACGCCGTCTGGAGGCGTATGTCAAATTATAATATTTTTACGCTGGGAGGAAGACACTCCTATTTAGATATTAACAAAGCAGAGCTACTTATTATACATATATTTTTAGCTAATTCGATTACACAAAGAGGTAAAAACAAGGAGAAGATGACCTTACATGATTTATTTTACCTTAAGTGTATTCGAAACACTAGAAGCTTTGTTAATATCCCCTACTGTGTTGGTTTTTATCTGTCCAAAATGGTGGCAGGAATACAGGACGGGGGAATAATAAGAGGAGGTATTTTTGTTACTCTCATTGGAGAGTATTTGGGTGTAGATAGGGATCAAGGGGGTCCACTGATGGTGTGTAGGGAACAGGTTGACACTTTAAGATTGAAGGTCTATCAGAGTGCTAAGGTATTAAAGAGCAGACGCAATCAGGCAGTACCATATAATGGTCGTCATCCACAGGTAGAGAGAGGTTCAGATGACGAAATGGAGGAAGCGTATGACATTAGGGATGTCATTAGGGAGGCTATGACTGACGTCTACCAGCGTATAGATGAGGTAGAAATGACAAACGAGGCTAGACATAGTCGGTACGAGCAGTGGCAAGCCGAGAATGTGTACGAGCATTCCAGGCAACGACAGCATAATAGATGGCACTATCATCAGCATCAGATCATGAGTCAGCTATCACCTCAGGTACCAAATAACTACGTACCAACCCGACCTGCTTACTATCCTCCACACCAGCCCGATATGCGACCACCATTTACTCTCTACGACTCTAACCAGGCCTATCAGTACACCTATAACCAACCGTGGAACCCGCCCGACGACATGAACTGGAACCCCTATCCAGATTGATATAGTTCCCGTTAGTGATTTTTATCTTTTATTATCTTTATTTATTTTTATGTTTAAAACATATAATATTGTGATACTTTTATGTAAGTTTTAACATTTTTATTATGTTGTACTAATATTTCATATTTGATTTGAAAGTGGGATGTTAAGTCCCATTTCAAATTACCATGCATGTTATTATTTGTATGTATAAAACAGCGCATTTTCAAAGACTGGCATTAAGTTCAGCAAAAGCTACTAATTTTGACGACAAAACGAAAAACAAATATGATGTAACAACAGATGGAATGAACAAATGAACTGCACCATATATCATTCAACAAACAAACGCCAATATGTTTGGAAAATTTGGTAAAATTTAATCATTTTTCTACGCTAATCACCCTCAATAATTTAAATTGTTACCGATTTCTTGAAAATGAGGGCATTGTAAGATCTTAAGTGTGGGATGGGGTTAAATTCTTTCGGATTTTTAAAATTTTTGACTTATACACTTGGTTACCATTAAAAATACTAGTAACGCAGTAGTTATATTAGAATCTAGTGCTCTCTGATAATAAAGAACAGCCCTAGTCTTATATACTGACTACCCAATTCTAGTAAAAAAATTTCAAAATTTCCAATTAAATGAACTCAAAATCATGTTTATACAAATTTATGAACGATAAAACTAGGTGTTAACACCGAAATTATTGTTACCTCGGAAAGGACATAAATTGAGAAACAACCCAAAATGTTAGAATTCATTTAAAATGGAATAGAGGGAAATAAAAAGGCAAAGAAAGGAAAATAAAAGCCAAGTGTGGAAAAAATTTACCAAATTATTTAGAACGTATATCACATATTTTTACAAATAATTGAAGATACTTTTGTTTTGGACAATTTTATCAGTTTTACCCAATTTCTTATAATATATTTGAAAGAAAGATGGATCTACATGATGAATCAATTCCATCATTAAAAGGAAGTAAAGTCTTCTGAAAAAGACACGCGCTTCTTGATTTAGGTCAGGAAATTGTCGTCCAGACCAGTTGTAGAGTTTACGAAAAACCTTGAAAAGTTTTCTCGAAAATTAGCTGGAAATCCACGGACCTCAGCATCAAACAGGGTCGCCAAGTGGTCAGACTTATCCTAACCATGAGAGGATCTGTCTCGTAGAATGGGGGGGCACCATACAAATTAGCTTATAAGACTAATGAATCAGATCCCCAGAAATGATAATCTCCTTAAAGATCAAAAATCAGCTTTTAAGCCTGATATTACTCAATCCTTGAGATTGACCTTAAAGATTGAGAATTACAAACTCATGGAATTCGATGATATCTAAACTCGAGCCTGAACGAGAAAATATTTTGATCAAATTACAAACCGATTTGTTTTCTGAAAACTCATTTTCAATACGTTCATTACCATTGAACGTAAAATCCTAGGAATTCACCTGGAATTCATTAGGTCTGTGACAACCCGGAAAATTTTAACTTATTTTAAACCAATTCTCTATATGATTTCGTCATGATAAGCAATGAATTTTGACAAGTTTTAAAACTTTTAAAAATGAGTTTTATACAAACAATTGACCATCCATTTGTCCGACGATTCACGAACGTCATAACTTGTATTATATATATATATATATATATATATATATATATATATATATATATATATATATATATATATATATATATATATATATATATATATATATATATATATATATATATATATATATATATATGGATTATATCTAACTTGAATATATGATAATTTAGTATCTCATTAAGTATATTAATAATGGGTTATATATATAAAATGAGACTACTAACTTAAGGGTTTCGAAACATTATATATATGTAACGCTTAACGACGTAATAACCCTTATGTTAAAATGAATATATATGTATTGTATTAATATGTAATATACACACTTTTGAAAGACTTAAATACTTGTACTAACATATTTATACTCAACAAAGATAGCTATACTCGTATTCGCATTCGATTTTCTCAAGAATTCTACTCGTATTCATACGGTATTTATACCCGTATTATACACAGTTGCTAGATGTATCTACTATTGGAATATACCAATAGGAAAACATCATTTTCAACCTTTTATCATGGAAAATGACATCTTTGTTATTATATATGACTCATGAGACATGTACTATATACAATTACTATATACAATTTCTAGATGTATTTACTATTCGTATATACCAATAGTAAAACATCATTTTCAACCTATTAATCATGGGGAAACATGTTTAAACATTTCTTAACTTCTAGTATTAAACTTCTAGCTCAAAATTCAACTTAGGAATCCCTTTACGAGGAATCAAAAATGACGCCTAGCTACATACACACTTAACCATTTCCATTTCAATTCTAATCCTCATTTCTTACTCTATAAAACACACACACTTGAAATCTCTTCTCAACCTCCTCATCTCAGCAAAAACCCATCATAATCTAGCTTCAAAAACAATACATAAACACCATAGAAAGAATCACTCAAGAACACCTTCAATAATCACTTGATCATAAAATCGTTTACATATTCGGACTCCTCTCGAAGACCTCTACACATATATACCAACAACTTCTTGATTAGGGTAAGTTTCAAAAACTCTAATTTTTGGGTTTTCATGTTTTTGTTACATTTTAGGGTAGATATAGTGTCTAGTGCTCAAGTCCTTGTATGTATGCTTGATAGTATTCGTTAATTTGATCGTTTGATGACTTTTTGATAAATCGCGAATTTGTATTTGATGGTAACAGAAATTTGAATTTTTAAATTGCATGATATTATCTGATATTCATAATCCTCATGAAAAACTATTGATTTTAGGCTTTGGATTCGCTTGATTTCGTTTCCGTATGCTTATGTTATGACCGTTTGAATTATCGTTGTGTTTTTATGCTTGATCATAAAAATAGTATTGATGGGTCACGAATTGGCTTATGTGTTGATTACCATTGGATATAAAATTCAAAAACACTCAGGTTACACTAGGAAATCATGTCATTTGCTTGAGTAAAACTCGTGTTATGCCTAATCGAATGAAAATGTAGATTTTTCCAGCACATGCATGAAAACGGACTTGTATGCTAAAATGTATTGACTTCTGAGATGATATCTTTTCATATCTGAAATATACACAGAAAGTAATTCATTTTTTGTGTAGATATCATGGTCTAATTGTATCTATATCTTCGGCTAATTGCATGCGAAAGTGACTAGCTAAACTAGGATTGAATCTTCCACTTGTTCTCTGATTTGTACTCTGTAGTTTGTGTTTTGCGAATTAACATGAATGCTTCTGGAATATGAATCTTTACATGATATTTGATATATGTTTAGTTTATTGCAACCTCTGAAAACTTATGCATTGTGCACACTAGGGCCATAGTTTTGGTAATTTCTGAAATAAACTGAAACAGGACATCCAACTTTATTGAATAAACTGTACCAATTGGCTAAGCCAAAGTTACTTATTTTTGGATATGTTATATTTTGACTTGTCCTTGAACCATGTCCACTGACTTTGTATTAATTCCATGTCCCTAGCTCCGGTTATAGCCATTACGATATCAGTGCGCGGTCAGAAACTGATTTAGTAAATGATAAATGTACCCCTTCTGATTCCTGACTTGTATATATCGTATGAGACCCTGGCTGGACTTTTTAGAATCTATTTTGAGTCTATTTGTGATCTGGAGTTTGCCATTTTACCATGAATTTTGTGCTATGAGATATTATGCGAAGTTTGCTACATGTACATGAACGTTATGCATGACAATAAACTATGATTGTGTAATTGACCATTTATGAACTAAAACGTGTTGTTTGACCTATGTTTGACTATTTGACCAAGTTGAGTAATATTATGAGATTTTGACTTGTGTTAACCATGTTGACTGTGTTTGACTTGCGTTTGACTTACATTTGACTTACTTTGACTTGCGTTGACTTTTGTTGACTTTTGCTAAATTTATGAGTCGGACTTGAGCAATAGGACTATACTTACCCTATGGACTGACCTAGCTTATTAGACACTTATTGACCAACATATGTTCTCTAGGTTGAGGTCTACGGTTACTTGCATTCCGATATTCGATCACATCTCTGTGATTTATTTCTGAAGTTGTCAGGTGAGTTTCATTTGCTCCCTTTTTAATTGCTTTTGCAATATATATTTTTGGGCTGAGAATACATGCGCTGCTTTTATAAATGTTTACAAAATAGACACAAGTACTTAAAAATATATTCTACGTTGAGTTGTACCACTGGCATACTTCCCTGTAGCTTGGTAACTACTATTTACATGTGGTATTGTAAACGCGAATCCTGTTGATAGATCTATCGGGCCTGACAACCCCAACCGGACTGGACGACCAATATTCAACGATTGCACAGTACTTCGTTTCGGTGACTACACTTGGTACGGTGTAGTGAGATTTCATAATAAAGGGAATATGCGACGTGATTAAATGTTAAGTATGGTTACCAAGTGCTCAACCACTTAGAATGCTTTACATACACTTGCGAGTGTATTATGTTTATGATTATGAAATCTTGTGGTCTATTAATATATTGAAATAATTGATACGATAAACCTATGAACTCACCAACCTTTTGGTTGACACTTTTAAGCATGTTTATTCTCAGGTACGAATTAAGTCTTCCGCTGTGCATTTGCTCATTTTAAGGACATTACTTGGAGTCGATCATCGCAATGGGATCAAATGTTGATGACTTCGTCCAGATGGATTAGGACGGGTCGTTTCAGTTGGTATCAGAGCGGTGGTCTTAGCGAACCAGGTCTTGCATTAGTGTGTCTAACTGATAGTTGTTTAGATGCATTAGTGGGTCTGGACTTCGACCGTGTCTGCATGTCAAAAGTTTTGCTTATCATTTAGTGTCGAAAATTATTTGCTTATCATTCTTAGTCTAGACACATTTTACTGCATTGACTGCATGAATAGTGTATAGACAAAATTCATATCTTAGCGTATCTGTTATTGTTACCTTTGCCTGACAGCTTTCGTAGATTCCTCCGTAACTTATGGGATTTTAGTATTATATATGCATATGTAAATGATGTATTACAGGGTACTAATCTGCATCCTATAATCTATTTCCTATCGAAAATCCTTCATCTGATCGTACTAGATGAATCCCTCAACCAGTTCGAGTCCCTCAGATTTCGATAGCTATTCCGACATGGATATTCACGTAAGCTCTGAAAGCGGTTTCACCAGAATGAATCAATCAATCAGCCATCCCCAATTCATCTGATGGGTTCGTAGTCGACTTAATCAATGGAGACGCGAAGAAGGCGATCCTTTTCACCAATCGAACTTACCTCTTGGTGATGAACCTGAAGCACTTACCGACGAACCAGTCCGAAACACCATTTTCACCCTCATTTCTCGAATATCTCACCACGATTATAATCTATCTAAAATTCTAAACCTTATTCATCCGCTAGTTTCGACCGACGATAATCCCGGAATAATGGAAGAAGTCAACGAGCTTCGCGCTCGAGTAATCAATTTAGAAAACATGGTACGAAACTTACCAGCTTCAGCAACATCACCAGCACCAACAGTACCACTAACAACCAAAGTTTCAACATCACATGCCTCAATATCTCATTCTGTACCTCGAGTATAATCATCGTTCTACATGACGTTCTACATCATTTATCTTCGTTTGACATGATGATTATGTAATCTCTAATGTTTTAGAGATTATGTACTCTAGTTCTAACCAAAAAGCAAATGAGATTAATATCATATTGACTCATTAAATCCATGATTACATCTGAAGAAAATATATACGTATATATGTTTTTATAAAGATTGTAATTAAAAATTCTTTTGTATTGATAATGGCGAAAATATTTTAACGGGTAGGTAATACCCGAGGAATATTCAGATTTCACCTTAATAAGTTACACTGTACATTCGTCGAAGCTGATTCAACAGTCATTCACTATCCTACTTACAACCGCCGATATACGTATCCGTTCACCGCAGAATAACCATTTTCATCCAATTTCATATTTGGATTTTGATTTACCAGAATCCAACAAGTGGCATAATGAAGAAAACATTGAATAAAATAAAATTTGTTAGAAACAAACAAATTAACTATGAGAAATTCTATTAAGAATCCACGCTAACAAAATCCTAGCTAACTGTTCCTAGCTAACTGTTAATTCCAATTACATTTATTTATCGCAATTTTAATTCTCGCAATTTTATTTATCGTTATTTAATTTCTGTTATTTATTTTACGCACTTTAAATATCGGGACATGTATACAAGGTTTTGACATATCATATCGACGCATATATATATATAATTTGGAATAACCATAGACACTCTATATGCAGTAATGATGGAGTTAGCTATACAGGGTTGAGGTTGACTCTACAATAATATATATAGTTTGAGTTGTGATCGAGTCTGAGACGTATACGGATCACGAAACGTATTAATTAATTCGAATATAATATATTAAACTATATATGAATTACTGGACTGTTAAATGTGGACTATCGACTGTGGACTAATGACATTGGACAATTAAAATGAATTAAAATATTGATTATAACATATGAAACTAAACATCTCTTCAAGTTTGCCACTTGATTTTATCTTAAACCTCATTTGTATCTTGATGAATACAATCTGCGTTCAAACTTTTCATGATTCTTGAAAACACCTCAATTGAGGGGATGAACCAACCGCACTTCATCTACGGAAGAAATGATTGACGCATGTAGTTATCTACCTGAAAACACTCGGAACCTGAGTAAACGTTTAACACGTATTTGTGCTAGCTCCTTTAGTGTTGTTATTACCCAAAATAACTTTACAATCCCTTTTTAAGATAGCCAATTTTGTCACAGCTCTAGCAAGTCAACTTCGACTTTTCGTTCGAAACAATCATATTATAACCTTGATATATATGCGTGCTCTTTTATTATTACCAGGGAACCTTTTATATGCCACCATATTACCATCAGCGTTTAATCATCTAAAAACACAATTCTCTTGAAACCACCTCGGATTGATAATCGATGATTCAGATATAGCTGCATTAAATACAGAGGAAACAGAAAAATTGTAGATGGCCTAAATGGCCAAGAGTTTGATGATAAAGAATGGAATGTTGGGAACGCTCGATAGAAAATTTGGTACTGAAAAAAAAACGAATTAAGCTAACCATGAAGGAGACCAAGGACAAATACAAGGACCAAACCCTATATTCAAAGAATCCAGGTAATTCTGGATCCGATGAAATATTTAGAGAATATCATTCTCCGAAGTCATGTTAAAATCTTGCGGAAAACTCTTCTTCATCAACCTTCGAACTTAGAAATTCAAAAAAATATCATCATAAATATCTTCGATATTTCTGAGGATATTTTCATAAATATTCTTATCCGAAATTATCTACCTCATCGTGTTTTCTGTATTCCATTATATTGAAAACTTCTGTAAAATCTAAGTATAAATTATGAATGAATTGTAGAGAAGTGTTGGAAATTGAAGCATGGGTTAGTATAATATAATGACGCCCGGCCAACGTGATTATATTACAGTAAGTCATGCTGAATTTCTAATGGAATGTGATGATGGTTCACAAATCATATCCTCATCAGGTGCCATGTTACACGACTCTTTCATTCTACTTAACCTCTAAACGTGTTAAGAAAAATATTTTCTTGATATTTCTATCTTTCCGTGATTTCTGGTAATTTAACAAATCAGATCGTGCTATTACATTTCCTTTCTGATTAGAGGATTTCTTTAAATTCCCTGAATTCTGGAAATCAACCTACGTCAAAAGATAAGACGAATTTCTATTTCTATATTTCAATCCTTTGCGATAGCTTCACTTATAATCTTCGCGTAATCGAATTGTTTTATCCATATTACTCAACAATGATGAAACTCTATTTATCAACTCATATTCATCATGAAAACATTCTTATTGTTAGCCACGATGACCTCGATCAAATTTCGGGACGAAATTTCTTTAACGGGTAGGTACTGTGACGACCCGGAAAATTTTAACTTATTTTAAACCAATTCTCTATATGATTTCGTCATGATAAGCAATGAATTTTGAAAAGTTTTAAAACTTTTAAAAATGAGTTTTATACAAACAATTGACCATCCATTTGTCCGACGATTCACGAACGTCATAACTTGTATTAATTATATACTTATGTATATATATGGATATATATATATATATATATATATATATATATATATATATATATATATATGGATTATATCTAACTTGAATATATGATAATTTAGTATCTCATTAAGTATATTAATAATGGGTTATATATATAAAATGAGACTACTAACTTAAGGGTTTCGAAACATTATATATATGTAACGCTTAACGACGTAATAACCCTTATGTTAAAATGAATATATATGTATTGTATTAATATGTAATATACACACTTTTGAAAGACTTAAATACTTGTACTAACATATTTATACTCAACAAAGATAGCTATACTCATATTCGCATTCGATTTTCTCAAGAATTCTACTCGTATTCATACGGTATTTATACCCGTATTATACACAGTTGCTAGATGTATCTACTATTGGAATATACCAATAGGAAAACATCATTTTCAACCTTTTATCATGGAAAATGACATCTTTGTTATTATATATGACTCATGAGACATGTACTATATACAATTACTATATAGAATTTCTAGATGTATTTACTATTCGTATATACCAATAGTAAAACATCATTTTCAACCTATTAATCATGGGGAAACATGTTTAAACATTTCTTAACTTCTAGTATTAAACTTCTAGCTCAAAATTCAACTTAGGAATCCCTTTATGAGGAATCAAAAATGACGCCTAACTACATACACACTTAACCATTTCCATTTCAATTCTAATCCTCATTTCTTACTCTATAAAACACACACACTTGAAATCTCTTCTCAACCTCCTCATCTCAGCAAAAACCCATCATAATCTAGCTTCAAAAACAATACATAAACACCATAGAAAGAATCACTCAAGAACACCTTCAATAATCACTTGATCATAAAATCGTTTACATATTCGGACTCCTCTCGAAGACCTCTACACATATATACCAACAACTTCTTGATTAGGGTAAGTTTCAAAAACTCTAATTTTTGGGTTTTCATGTTTTTGTTACATTTTAGGGTAGATATAGTGTCTAGTGCTCAAGTCCTTGTATGTATGCTTGATAGTATTCGTTAATTTGATCGTTTGATGACTTTTTGATAAATCGCGAATTTGTATTTGATGGTAACAGAAATTTGAATTTTTAAATTGCATGATATTATCTGATATTCATAATCCTCATGAAAAACTATTGATTTTAGGCTTTGGATTCGCTTGATTTCGTTTCCGTATGCTTATGTTATGACCGTTTGAATTATCGTTGTGTTTTTATGCTTGATCAGAAAAATAGTATTGATGGGTCACGAATTGGCTTATATGTTGATTACCATTGGATAGAAAATTCAAAAACACTCAGGTTACACTAGGATATCATGTCATTTGCTTGAGTAAAACTCGTGTTATGCCTAATCGAATGAAAATGTAGATTTTTCCAGCACATGCATGAAAACGGACTTGTATGCTAAAATGTATTGACTTCTGAGATGAGATCTTTTCATATCTGAAATATACACAGAAATTAATTCACTTTTCGTGTAGATATCATGGTCTAATTGTATCTATATCTTCGGCTAATTGCATACGAAAGTGACTAGCTAAACTAAGATTGAATCTTCCACTTGTTCTCTGATTTGTACTCTGTGGTTTGTGTTTTGTGAATTAACATGAATGCTTCTGGAATATGAATCGTTACATGATATTTGATATATTTTTAGTTTATTACAACCTCTGAAAACTTATGCATTGTGCACACTAGGGCCATAGTTTTGGTAATTTCTGAAATAAACTGAAACAGGACATCCAACTTTATTGAATAAACTGTACCAATCGGCTAAACCAAAGTTACTTATTTTTGGATATGTTATATTTTGACTTGTCCTTGAACCATGGCCACTGACCTTGTATTAATTCCATGTCCCTAGCTCCGGTTATAGCCATTACGATATCAGTGCGCGGTCAGAAACTGATTTAGTAAATGATAAATGTACCCCTTCTGATTTCCGACTTGTATATATCGTATGAGACCCTGGCCGGACTTTTTAGAATCTATTTTGAGTCTATTTGTGATCTGGAGTTTGCCATTTTACCATGAATTTTGTGCTATGAGATATTATGCGAAGTTTGCTACATGTACATGAACGTTATGCATGACAATAAACTATGATTGTGTAATTGACCATTTATGAACTAAAACGTGTTGTTTGACCTATGTTTGACTATTTGATCAAGTTGAGTAATGTTATGAGATTTTGACTTGTGTTAACCATGTTGACTGTGTTTTACTTGCGTTTGACTTACATTTGACTTACTTTGACTTGCGTTGACTTTTGTTGACTTTTGCTAAATTTATGAGTCGGACTTGAGCAATAGGACTATACTTACCCTATGGACTGACCTAGCTTATTAGACACTTATTGACCAACATATGTTCTCTAGGTTGAGGTCTACGGTTACTTGCATTCCGATATTCGATCACATCTCTGTGATTTATTTCTGAAGTTGTCAGGTGAGTTTCATTTGCTCCCTTTTTAATTGCTTTTGCAATATATATTTTTGGACTGAGAATACATGCGCTGCTTTTATAAATGTTTACGAAATAGACACAAGTACTTAAAAATATATTCTACGTTGAGTTGTACCACTGGCATACTTCCCTGTAGCTTGGTAACTACTATTTACATGTGGTATTGTAAACGCGAATCCTGTTGATAGATCTATCGGGCCTGACAACCTCAACCGGACTGGTAGTAATTGCATCCGACAAATGATAGTAATTGCATCCGACAAGATATAGACCATAATCAAAAGTATGTCACGGGACATTGCCTCAACAGTTGCTTGTTCAACGCTTTCCTTTACAACCGGAAGGTAGTTTACCGAAAGGTAATATATGGAGCAAGTATACTGGACGTGTTGCTTTCCCAATACAAGGTTAGCAAGTTGGTGACACAAAATCGCAAGTTTTGAGCTAAAATTTTCAAATCTGAAACCCACCAAACCCACAAAAACAATTTCGCAAACACCGGTGAAGGGTTATTCCGGAAAACTTATCTAGGGTAAACGCTAGATTGAATTTTCAAAAAGATCAAATGTTTTCATAAAGATCCAATTTCCTAAAGGATCTAAATTTTCATAGTCATGTGGGTCTGTAAACCACAACGTTACTATCATTGTTCATACCGCCAAATCGAAATCACTGATGTACAAAGTGTGAAGAATAAAGAAGTGATTCTAGTATTTTTATTTCAAGACTATATTGCTTGAGGACAAACAACGCTCTGTGTAGGAATATTTGATAATGCTAAAAATGAACATATATTTCATAGCATTATCCCTCAAGAAAGACAAGCTTTTAGTTGCAATTGTTCTATTTACAAGTGATATTCGTTTAAATAATAAAAGGTGAAGACAAAAGACAGATTCGACGAATTGAAGATGCAAACGACCAAAAAAACTCAAAAGTACAAAGTACAATCAAAGTGGTTCAAATTATTGATGAGAAACGTCTAAAAATTATAAGAGTACTAGTCGCAAAACGCAAAGTACAAGATATTAAATAGTACGAAAGGACGTTCGAAAATCCGGAATCGGGACATGAACCAACTTTCAACGCGCGACGCAACGGAGCTAAAATTACAAGTCAACGGAGTACAAGAATATAATATAATATATAATTAATTATATTATATTATAAATATTATAAAAATCCAGCAGCCCACGTTTTGGAAGCTTTGTGACCAGGAAAAAGTGGCCATGCG
Organism: Rutidosis leptorrhynchoides; assembly: GCF_046630445.1. Taxonomy (NCBI): domain Eukaryota; kingdom Viridiplantae; phylum Streptophyta; class Magnoliopsida; order Asterales; family Asteraceae; genus Rutidosis; species Rutidosis leptorrhynchoides. The sequence continues at coordinate 27,074,811 of NC_092336.1, forward strand.
ATCGCATGGCCAGGCAGTGTAAATGTCATGCGGTCGCATGGTGCACAGTATCAGCTCAGGTCCTATAAATTGCAAAGTTTGGTCGACGAATTTTGCATCCTTTTTCTATATCTCATTCTCTACGATATATATATATATATATATATATATATATATATATATATATATATATATATATATATATATATATATATATATATATATATATATATAATTTTAATTTTAATTTTGATTTAATAATAATAAGGGTATGTTAGCGAATGTTGTAAGTGTGTAAGTCGAAATTCTGTCCGTGTAATGCTACGCTATTATTAATCATTGTAAGTTATGTTCAACCTTTTTAAATTAATGTCTCGTAGCTAAGTTATTATTATGCTTATTTAAATTGAAGTAATCGTGATGTTGGGCTAAAATATTAAAAACGAGGTATTTGGGCTTTGTACCATAATTGAGGTTTGGACAAAAGAACGACACTTGTGAAAATTAGACTATGGGCTATTAATGGGCTTTATATTTGTTTAATTGAATGATAGTTCGTTAATTTAATATAAAGATTTACAATTGGACGTACCTATAAATAACCATATACACTCGATCGGACACGATAATCGTTCATTTAACCGGACACAGGAATGGATTAATAGTTAATGGACTTATTAAAATAGGGGTGAATTACATACAAGGAAAATTGCTGTAGTTATAGTTTAAATCCCCAATTAGTTGGAATATTTGACTTCGGATATAAGGATAATTTGATGAGGACACTCGCACTTTATATTTATGACTGATGGACTGTTATGGACAAAAACCAGATGGACATATCGAATAATCCAGGACAAAGGACAATTAACCCATGGTAATAAACTAAAATCAACACTTCAAACATCATGATTACAGAAGTTTAAATAAGTATAATTCCTTTATTTCATATTTCATCGCACTTTTATTTACTGTCATTTTATTTAATTGCAATTTTAATTATCGTACTTTTTAATTATCGCAATTTTATTTATTGTCATTTTATTTATCACATTTTAATTTATCGCACTTTAATTATTGTCATTTACTTTACGCTTTAAATTAAGTTATTTTTATTTTTAATATTTTACATTAGGTTTTAACTGCGACTAAAGTTTTAAAATCGACAAACCGGTCATTAAACGGTAAAATCCCCCTTTTATAATAATAATACTACTTATATTTATATATATATTTATATAAAAATATAGTTTTTAAAAATATAGCGTTAAACTTGGCTAGTTCCCTGTGGACGAACCAGACTTACTAAAAACTACACTACTGTACGATTAGGTACACTGCCTATAAGTGTTGTAGCAAGGTTTAGGTATATCCACTCTATAAATAAATAAATAACTTGTGTAAAATTGTATCGTATTTAATAATATTTCCTAGTAAAATATAAGCTATTTCGTATACACCCCTACGCACACCAGTAACTACTACTTTTATTGGTAAAAATAATAATACTAATAACTAATATACTAGTAATAATATCAGTAACTAATAATATCAATAATATTAACAACAATAATAATAATAATAATAATAATAATAATAAAATTGATCATAATAATAATAATAATAATAATAATAATAATAATAATAATAATAATAATAATAATAATAATAATAATAATAATAATAACAATTAGAAAACTACCTTTTAAGGCTTTTAGTAAAAAAATGACCCGAACCGGGCTCGAACCCGTGACCTCTCGAAACCCGCCACACTCATCAAACCATGGAACCAATTCATTATTCCTGAACTAAACCCAAGTGATTTATTTATAACCCGTTTCCTCTTATGTTTCTTTATTTTATACCTTATTCTCCTCCTTCATCATAATCAAATCGATCCAGAGAGCAAACCCAGATAAAAATGAGTTTACTAATTAGTTTTAAGGTTTAACATTTATACAGAAACAATTATAGAGTTTTTATATTAATTTAAACAGGAAAAAAAATACGCTGATGAACAATGAAGAACATAAACATTGATTTTGAAATTGAAACGGTTTCAGACCTCGATTCCTTAATGAAATATTTTCCAAATCTCTCCTAGAAACTATCTGGATCCTCAATTTAACTCAAAACATCAAAAGGAAGTCGTATTTCACTATGAACACTCGTTTGACTTTTTGAAAAAAATACGTTTGACTCGAGAATTAGAACACGATACTAAAAATTGGCAATTGTAACTTTCCAGAAAGTTTAAGTGAAATCTTTCTAACATCTTTGCACTTATAGATTTTAAAATGGAAATCAGATTCGAGGTTTTTGGAAAAAAAAAAGAAACAAAGATATCGTACCAGTTTATTAAAAATAAAATTTGATTTTTGCTGTGTTAATTCATATTGAATTAGTGGAGTGTTATATAGATATTAACAGATACAATCACAGCTAATGTAACCCAATTACGTTTGTTTGATAGCTTAAAGTTGGTCGACAGAATCAAATAATTCGTACAGCAAGATAAATAAATAATAATAATAATAAATAAAAAAATATAGCATGATATCGATTGTTAACTGAATGGTACCCTTTAACTGTTTTTGATGGTAATCAGTTCCAAACAAGAATAGAGTTTGAAAGAAACGTGCATCTGATATTGATCTCAATCCATATACGGTGTTATATAAATGATTTTAATATTAATGATTAATAATTATAATTATATTAATAATAAAAATACTAATAATAATATTAATATTAATATTAATATTAATAAGAGTAATATTAATAATAAGTCATAGTAATTATAATTTTTAGTGTAATAGATAACAATAATATTATTAATGGTAATTATAATAATAATACTAGTAATAATTATGTTTATAGTATTTATACAATTATTGTGTAATAATAATGATATTAATTATAACTGATAATAATAATTTTATTAATAATACTATTTGTATTATTTATCATAATAATGATAATCATAAAATAATAATCATATTACTAATTAAGATTAATAATGATAACAATAACACTAGTAATATTAAATGTATCGAACTTTATATATGTTATTTAGTTATATTAATAATATTGATATTAATATTAATATTTATTTTTTGATCATAATGAATTTAATAATAATACTATTAATAATTATATCTTTACTTGTAATTACTTCTAATATATTAATGTTTCAATTTATATGTATATTTTATATTAAAAATAATAATTTTAATAATACAAATATTGATGTTAATGAAGATAATGTTAATGATATTAATATAACAATTATATTTAAACTTGTAATTACATATATTAATATTACTTTTTATTAGTTATGTAATATCATAATATATATATATATATATATATATATATATAATAACATACATTGAACATTTAATATTTATGTATATAATAGTATACATACAATTAGAAATTTTTGTATAACAATCATATATTTATATGTATGTATATATATGTATATCTATATACTTTCATTGCTACATATTTAATTATATTTAAAGTATCAAGTAAGTAATATATTAATTATATATATTGAAACAAATAATTTCAGAGTATAACATTAAATACTTTATTAACATTGTCAAATTATGTAAATTCAATCTATTCTTTATATTTAAATAAACAGTTTTAAATAACAAGTTTAAGTTTTCCTTCATATTAATTAGATCACATGATAGTTCGTTATTATAATTAATTTATAATATATAATTAATTACATGTATAGTTGTTTATATATTCATTTCTATTTACAATTAAAGGTTCGTGAATCATCGAAAGTAGTCACAGGGTAATTTAATACATAAAAGAGTTCAAAATTTTGAGACTCAACAATACAGACTTTGCTTATCGTGTCGAAATCATATAAGATTAAGTTTAAATTTGGTCGAAAATTCCCGGGTCGTCACATTTTTGAGTTCTCAGGGTTCACACACAAAAAAAAAGTTCTCATTTGATCCCTCTACTATATATATATATACTAGGTTTTAGAGCCTGTACGTTGTACGGGTGGGTAAATAACCGTGCAAAATCAATTGAGTTTATCAAACAATTACAGATTACTTTTTAGAGGTAATATTTTTAATAAAATGATAATGATTGATAAAATATTAAATTGCTAACACTTTATAAGATAGTTAGTGTAAGGAGCGGAGCCCGTACATATATTACATGGTAGTTAAAAATAGTTAAAAATTCACTTTTTAATTTTATTGTAATAGGCTTTAGAGCCAGTGCGTTGCACGATGGATAAAATAATTGTATAAAATTAATTGATTTTTTTTAAATAGTTATTCTTTTGAGTTTAAGAGCCCGTAATATTGAGAAAATTTAAAAGTTTATTTTTATTAATAATATTAACTAGTAAATAACTAACTTAGTTATTTAATTAATTTAGTTATAATTTTATTATTAACTAAATTAATTAAATTATAATATTAAAAAAACATATAATATGTTAGAAGTTCCCTGGAGATGAAACATGAAACATACGGAGTATTAATTAATAATTATATTTTACTAAATATATTATAACCGTGCAAAATCAATTAAGTTTATCAAATAATTATTTTTGTGACCTATAGATAGAAATGTGTCAACAAAATATGATATGTTAGATTTTTGAGCCCGTGTGTTGCATAGTTGTTAAATAAAATTATTAAAACTTACTTGATTCTCTAATTGATATGGTAGATTTTTGAGTCCGCGTGCTCCATTCCTTCTTCAACATCAACAGTTATCTCAAAAATGCAATGACAATTCAATCGACAACACATTATCAATAGGTTAAGTAGAAATGACAATTACTAAGTAGAAAGAGATGAGAAAGAATTGAAAGGAGAGAATAATAATGGAAATGAAAATATTATAATACATCAACTTGAATCGATAATAATAAATGATGAAATTTAAATTAACAGATTATATTTGGTGACATTATCACTTTATTTTGTATATAATTCACATTTACCAAATAATATTATAGATCACATACTGTAACTATTATCTATATCTATTTTGAGTATCTATGATATACGGAGTATTCTATTTTATAGATTTTCTATTTATTATTTTATATAATATAATTATAATAATTGTAAATAATACGGAGTATATAAAATCTATACATATAATAATCCATAAATAATTTTCAACCACAATCAAGAATAACTTTTTCTTTTATATATATGTATATATATATATATATATATATATATATATATATATATATATATATATATATATATATATATATATATATATATATATATAATCAAGAGAGAAGCACTTTTTGGGGGGAAGTAATTTTTTTCGTTTTTTTCGAAATTTTTTTTCAGGCATCAAGATCACATGAAAATGTGAACATTTTAAAAAGACACTTTGTGATGAATGTGATTATTTTGATGGAAAAACGCTCGAAGAAAAAAAACGAAAACATGCATCACGTGCAATGTTTGTTTGCTGAGTTTTTTTTTTTTTTTTTTAAGGTTTAAAAATTAGGGTTTAGCAATTAGAGTTTAGAAATTAGCGTTCAAAAATTAGGGTTTAGCTACTAGGGTTTAGAAATTAGGGTTTAGGGTTTAGAAATTAGGGTTTAGAGTGAATTTTTAACACGAACGGTTTAGAGTTTAGGGACTAAACCCAAAACTCTATAACGGGCTAAATTTTGAAATAAAACTTCATATAAGATTAAAGAAAACAACGTTCCAAAAATATTATTAGGAATAACATTACTCAAGATGAATCTTACCAATTATTTCTTCGATCGTTTTCCCTCCTAAATAATAACATTTATCACAAAGTGTCTTTTTTAAATGTTCATATTTTCACCTAAACTTGATATCTGAAAAAAAAATCGAAAAAACAAAAAAAAATTTACTTCCCCCCCCCAAACAAAAAAGTGCTTCCTTCTTGATTATAACCACACACACACACACACACACACACATACACACACACACACACACACACACATATATATATATATATATATATATATATATATATATATATATATATATATATATAGTGATTTAATTAAAAGGGAAGCACTTTTTGGGGGGAAGTGGGGGGAAGTAAATTTTTTTGATTTTTTTTGAACTTTTTTTTTCTGGAATCAAGATCAATGAAAATATGAAGATTTAAAAAAGACATTTCGTGATGAATGATATATATATATATATATATATATATATATATATATATATATATATATATATATATTAGAGTACAAAATTTTGTAATATAGCTTTCGCTGCCGAGTATTTCTCCTCAATACCTTGTGTAAATGGCGGGTAGAGGTCCTGTAACATCCCAAGTAACACGTTCCCCGTAGCATGATATTGTCCGCTTTGCCCGTAGGCGCACGGATTTTTCTTGGCGACCAAACACGACGAGCACTTTCTCGGGAGGTCACTCATCCTGGTAGTGCTCTCGTCTGAGCATGCTTAACTGCAGAGTTCTCGTGGGATCTGCTGCGCTTGTGGTCTCAAAACGCGTCATGCTAGGAAAGGTCTCCACACCCTTATAAGACATGCTTCGTTCCCCTCTCCAACCGATGTGGGACGAATGTAACACGGATGTTACAATCCTCCCCCTAATGGGACACAGCGTCCCCGCTGTGCACGTTTGGTCTGGGGCATGGCTCTGATACCATCTGTAACATCCCAAGTAACATGTTCCCCGTAGCATGATATTGTCCGCTTTTCCCGTAGGCGCACGGATTTTTTTTGGCGACCAAACACGACGAGTACTTTCTCAGGAGGTCACTCATCCTGGTAGTGCTCTCATCTGAGCACGCTTAACTGCAGAGTTCTCGTGGGATCTGCTGCGCTTGTGGTCTCAAAATGCGTCATGCTAGGAAAGGTCTCCACACCCTTATAAGACATGCTTCGTTCCCCTCTCCAATCGATGTGGGACGGATGTAACACGGATGTTACAGGTCACCAGTTCGATTCTTGGGATCTACGGTGTCTCCTAAGAAATCTCGTTGGGAGAATGTGACGATCGCTCCAAATCCATATGGACGAACACTTCATTCATTGATTTCATTGTGAGGTATTTGACCTCTATATGATACGTTTTGTAAACATTGCATTCTTTTGAAAAGGCACAACATAAATGAATATTTATATCAAAGGTTTTCGATATCTGATGATTTTTACATATAGACAATCACCATAAATAATAGTTTACAACAGTACATCCGTTGACAATGCAGTCAAAATAAGATACGTGGTGATGATTTGGTGAATGCAACGTTTCCTTGAAAAATATGTCATGTAAGACTCCATGCACATAGCTTGTCTAACATCTAAGCAAACAGCAGAAGACTTCTAGGAAACCTGAGAATAAACATGCTAACAAGTGTCAACACAAAGGTTGGTGAGTTCATAGTTTTAATGTTTCGTATAATCTGTATATAAAGGTGGATCACAAGATTTCAGTTGTTTCATCCAGAAACGTTTATAAAAATATTCTACAAGATTGAGCACCCTGGTAGCTAAAGTTTAACGTTATAATAAGTACCCCTGTTTTAACATACATGCAACTAACATGTACAATACACGCAAACCAACGTGTACTAAACTCAAATAGCATACGTCTGTTTTATAGTTCAGGCTAGGGTTTCTATACCTGGAAAAGACGGGGATGTCAAGCCCTATGGATCCATATACTACTACTCGTGCCCACCAGTTCTTATAACTGGTAGTTACTAGTTACCAAAGCTAAGGGATTTTCGGTTCAAACTCAGTGTAGAATTTAGTATGTACTTGTATCCATTGCGTTTAAAATAAAGTGCATGTATTCTCGGCCCAAAAATATATATTGCAAAAGCAATTAAAAAGGGAGCAAATGAAACTGATAATGCTAAAAACGAACATATATTTCATAGCATTATTCCTCAAGAAAGACAAGCTTTTAGTTGCAATTGTTCTATTTACAAGTGATATTCGTTTAAATAATAAAAGGTGAAGACAAAAGACAGATTCGACGATTTAAAGACGCAAACGACCAAAAAGCTCAAAAGAACAAAAGACAATCAAAAAGGTTCCAATTATTGATAAGAAACGTCTCGAAATCACAAGAGTACAAGATTCAAAACGCAAAGTACAAGATATTAAATTGTACGCGAGGACGTTCGAAAATCCGGAACCGGGACTAGAGTCAACTCTTAACGCTCGACGCAACGGACTAAAAATTACAAGTTAACTATATATATAAATATAATATAATATATAATTAATTATATTAATTATATATATATTATATATATATAATAAAAACCGTCGGCAGCCAGAAACTCCAAGGGTGTGAAATGAAAATACCTCTCCGCGACTCGCGGAGTTTGAAGGCCATTTTGCCGCGAGTCGCGGAGCCCCAAAAATCATTCCTGGCTATAAATCAACCCGAATTCTGATCAAAATCATCATCATTTTTTTCTTCTCATTCATACGAAGTAATATTTATATTTATAATTTATATTTTAATTTTAATTATAATTCTAATAATAAGGGTATGTTAGCAAATGTTGTAAGGGTGTAAGTCGAAATTCTGTCCGTGTAACGCTACGCTATTTTTAATCATTGTAAGTTATGTTCAACCTTTTTATATTAATGTCTCGTAGCTAAGTTATTATTATGCTTGTTTAAAACGAAGTAATCATGATGTTGGGCTAATTACTAAAATTGGGTAATTGAGCTTTGTACCATAATTGGGGTTTGGACAAAAGAACGACACTTGTGGAAACTAGACTATGGGCTATTAATGGGCTTTATATTTGTTTAACTAAATGAAAGTTTGTTAATGTTAATATAAAGATTTACAATTGGGCGTCCCTATAAATTACCATATACACTCGATCGGACACGATGGGCGGGGTATTTATATGTACGAATAATCGTTCATTTAACCGGACACGGGAATGGATTAATAGCCACTAGAATAATTAAAACAGGGGTGAAATTACATTCAAGGGTAATTGGTGTAATTGTTAACAAAGTAGTAAAACCTTGGTTTACACGCAGTCGATAACCTGGTGTATTCATTAAACAAAGTATTAAAACCTTGTTACAATTCGAATCCCCAATTAGTTGGAATATTTATCTTCGGGTATAATAATAATTTGACAAGGACACTTGCAATTTATATTTATGACTGATGGACTGTTATGGACAAAAACCAGACGGACATATTGAATAATCCAGGACAAAGGACAATTAACCCATGGGCATAAAACTAAAATCAACACGTCAAACATCATGATTACGGAAGTTTAAATAAGCATAATTCTTTTATTTCATATTTAATTTCCTTTATTTTATATTTAATTGCACTTCTAATTATCGCATTTTTATTTTATTTTATCGCACTTTTAATTATCGTACTTTTTAATTATTGCAATTTAATTTTATCGCATTTTTATTATTTGCAATTTCATTATCGTTATTTACTTTACGCTTTAATTTAAAGTCTTGTATTTATTTAATATTTTACATTAGGTTTTAGCTGCGACTAAAATCTTAAAATCGACAAACCGGTCATTAAACGGTAAAAACCCCCCTTTATAATAATAATATTATTTATATATATATATTTGTATTTTTATAAAAGTAAACTAATATAGCGTTGAGCTTTGCTTAAAGATTTCCCTGTGGAACGAACCGGACTTACTAAAAACTACACTATTGTACGATTAGGTACACTGCCTATAAGTGTTGTAGCAAGGTTTAAGTATATCCATTCTATAAATAAATAAATATCTTGTGTAAAATTGTATCGTATTTAATAGTATTTTCTGCTAAAATTTAATAACTATTTTATATACACCTCGCGAAACATCAAGTATTTTTGGCGCCGCTGCCGGGGACTTTACATCTTAAAAGCCGGAAGCGCAACGCTAATATAAAAAAAAAAAAAAAAAAAAAAAAGATTTTTATCTACTTTTATTAAAAGTCGTTTTTGTAAAAATTACGTTTTAATTATTCAAAAATATAAAAAGAAAAACAAAAATATAAGTATTTTTAGGATTTTGTTAAATATTTAAGTTTTATAAGTTTCTTTATCTTTATTTTAATTTATAAAAATATAAATTTTATTAAAAATCGTTTATTTAAACTAAAAACAAAAAAAAAAAAATAAAGAAAACGCGTAAAAGTGAAACCTGTCAACTGTTTTTCTGAACCCCGCGACTTGCGGGGTTTTCCTCTTTATTTGCCGCGACTCGCGGAGGTCTTCTGACACACGGACAAAACCCTAAAGTTGCATTAATTACGGAGTTTTAATTTATTATTATTATTATTTAACTTAATTATTATTATTATTATTATTAATTTTAGTTTTATTTTTACTTTTTACTTTATATATGTATTTTGTTTAATTAGTTTTATTAAAATTGTAAAATTAGTAGTTTTTATTAAATAAATAATATAAAAATAATATTTTTTATAAAAATTGTACTTTTTACAACTTTTTGTATATTTTTATATTTTGTACCTTTTTAATCGTTGTAGCGTAACTTTTGTATTTTTAGCTCATAATTAATTTTAAAATTAGTTTTTGCTATAGTTATTTTTACTCCTAGATTTTTAGGCTTTGCCGTAGAATTCCTTAAGTGCTTTTTCTTTATACTAAGATTTAGGTGCTTTAGAATTTTGCGACGCCTTTTTAAGTTTTAGTTTCTTTTTAAGTTATTTCCATTTGGGATTTAGTTTTTCTTGTAAGCTTTAATATTTTTAGACCTTTTACTATGTATCAATTATCATTCCAATTAGTAATTTCAATTTGCGATTATAATTTTAAGTTAGTTGTAGTAATAAGGTTAAATTAGTTAAGTATTTTTAAGTTTTGATAAGTTTCTTTTATTTTTCCGTCACCTTTTATTTTTCAACCATTTTTTTTCTTTTTCGACATTTTTCGACGAACTCTTTTTCTCTCTTATTTCTCGCTATTTTAGTTTTAGGACTTAGATTTTTTTTTTTTTTCTACTTCTTATCTAAATTTCTAAAAATTACGAAAATTTATTTTAAGTGGTTAAATTAATAGACATCAAAATTTTCTGGTTCGTAGTAATAGTTGGATTTGTACGTGGACCGGGTTATTGGAGCCAAACAGTCCTCAATTATATTGAGACCAAACGAATCCTGCCCCTCTGCTGCATCTTTTGGCTATTCGAAACGTGGGCAAAATCAGAAAAGTCTATTGATTGGATAACTTATTATAATTTTTCTTTCCTTTTAAAAACTAATAGGATATTCTGTGAATGCACCGAGCAAGACGTTCACCACCTTTTGTACGTTCACCACCTGTAACTCGATCAAGACATCGTTTAACAAATATAACCGCCGTTGATTTTTCTTTAGAATCGTCATCCAGTCGACCAAGTACTTCAGTTCAAATTTCCGATAATCCAGTTTTTGAAACCAACCTCACAATTGAGAATCCAGAGAATATTCAGGAAAGGTTCATAGATCCTGAACCACTAAACTTTCCTCCGGAACCACCAATCATTCAAACAGAGATTGTTGAGGAACGAACTATTAAATCAGAATCATTTAGTGATACCGATTCAACAAATTCAATTATGGAGAATCTGGAACCTTTAAGTATGGAAGACCGAATGAGAGCTAAACGCACTGGCCAAGGTCACGCAATTACTCATCCAGACATTAATGCGCCAGATTATGAAATCAAAGGACAAATTCTACACATGGTGACTAATCAATGCCAATTTAGTGGTGCGCCGAAGGAAGATCCAAATGAACATCTACGTACCTTTAATAGGATCTGCACACTATTTAAAATACGAGAAGTGGAGGATGAACAGATATATCTCATGTTATTTCCCTGGACTTTAAAGGGAGAAGCCAAAGATTGGTTGGAATCGTTACCTGAAGGGGCGATTGATACATGGGACGTTTTAATTGATAAATTTCTTAAACAATTCTTTCCTGCATCTAAAGCAGTAAGACTTCAAGCAGAAATTGTTACGTTCACACAGAAACCAAATGAAACTCTATATGAGGCGTGGACAAGATATGGAAAGTTATTAAGAGGATGTCCGCAACATGGTTTAGACACCTGTCAAATAGTACAAATATTTTACCGAGGATGCGACATCACTACAAGAAAAGACATAGATATAGCAGCTGGTGGTTCTATTATGAAGAAAACCGAAACTGATGCTTACAAAATTATTGATAACACTGCTTCCCACTCGCATGAGTGGCACCAAGAAAAAGACATCATTAGATCATCTAAAGCAGCTAGAGCCGATTCTAGCCATGACTTAGATTCCATTTCCGCAAAGATAGATGCTTTCGAGAGACGAATGGAAAAGATGACTAAGGATATTCATGCTATACGAATTAGTTGTGAGCAGTGTGGAGGACCACATTTGACAAAAGATTGTCTCAGTATTGAATTAACAATGGAACAAAGAGAGAATATTTCATACATAAACCAAAGGCCTGGAAATAATTATCAGAATAATTATCAACCGCCAAGACCGATTTACAATCAAAACCAGAATTATAACCGAAATATTCCATACAACAACCAACAAGGTCCTAGCAATCAACAATTATCCAACAATACTTACAATCAGCAAAGACCGAATTTTCAAAACAAACCACCACAACAAACTGATGATAAAAAGCCGAATTTAGAAGATATGATGACGAAGCTAGTTGAAACTCAAACGCAGTTTTTCACATCTCAAAAACAAACCAATGAACAAAATGCTCAAGCATTTAGAAATCAACAAGCTTCTATTCAAAATCTGGAACAAGAAGTAAGTAACCTAGCAAGGTTAATAGGTGAAAGAAAACCGGGAAGTCTACCTAGTGATACAAATGCTAACCCCCGGAATGAAACAGCTAAAGCTATTACCACAAGAAGTGGTACAACACTTAAACCACCTGAAATACCTATAACTTCTGATGAAACTATTCCTACTTCACAAGAACCACAACCTGATCAAGATAAGGAAAAAGAACCGGTAGTTGAAAAGGTTAATGAAGATAATACAGTTAAGGATAAACCTTATGTTAAACCATACCAACCACCACTTCCTTACCCGAGTAAAATGAAGAAGGAAAAACTTGAAGCCGAGCAATCCAAATTCTTGGATATGTTTAAACAGATAAATGTAAATCTTCCTTTCATTGATGTGATTTCAGGAATGCCTAGGTATGCTAAATTCTTGAAAGATCTAATCACGAATAGAAAGAAAATGGAAGAACTCTCGGCTGTTACTATGAATGCTAATTGTTCAGCAGTGCTGTTGAATAAGATACCAGAAAAACTATCTGATCCAGGAAGTTTCACAATTCCATGTTTTCTGGGTAGTCTTAGTTCAATAGAAGCATTGGCTGATTTAGGTGCTAGTATAAATTTAATGCCGTATTCACTATACGCTAAACTAGACCTTGGAGAATTGAAACCAACCAGAATAAGCATACAACTAGCCGATAGATCAATAAAATATCCTAGAGGGATAATGGAGAACATGCTAGTTAAAGTTGGTACTTTAGTATTTCCAGTAGATTTTGTTGTTTTGGACATGGAAGAAGATTCTCAAGTTCCTCTCATATTAGGAAGACCATTCTTAAACACGGCTAAAGCAATGATAGACGTGTTCGGTAAGAAACTGACCCTAAGTATAGAGGATGAGAGTGTTACCTTTTCAGTGGATAGAGCAATGCAACAACCACAATCTGCAGATGATACATGTTATTATATTAAAACTATAGATGCACATGCAGAATTATTAGAAGAATTTCCAGAATTACAAGGAACAGGAGAATGTTCTTTAGGAGAAGGAAATGAACCAATTGATGAAGCTGAAATGTTAGCTACACTTATAGCTAATGGATATGAACCAACAACAGAAGAAATTCAAATGCTAAAAGAAGAAGACAGATATCGATATAAATCATCGATAGAAGAACCTCCGAAATTAGAGTTAAAGCCACTTCCAAACCATTTGGAATACGCTTATTTACATGGTGAATCTGAATTACCTGTAATAATATCGTCTTCTCTTACTGAAAATGAGAAATCACAACTCATTTCTGTGTTGAAAGCTCATAAACCAGCCATTGCATGGAAGATTCATGATATTAAAGGAATAAGTCCTTCGTATTGCACACATAAAATCCTTATGGAAGAAGGTCATAAAACGTATGTGCAACGCCAACGAAGACTAAATCCTAATATGCAAGATGTAGTTAAGAAAGAGATTATTAAACTGCTAGATGCAGGTTTGATATATCCAATTTCTGATAGTCCATGGGTAAGCCCAGTTCAATGCGTACCTAAGAAAGGTGGCATGACTGTCATCACAAATGAGAAAAATGAGCTTATTCCTACTAGGACTGTAACAGGATGGCGTGTATGTATTGATTATAGAAAATTAAATGACGCCACCAGAAAAGATCACTTTCCCTTACCTTTCATAGATCAAATGTTGGAAAGATTAGCCGGAAATAGTTACTATTGTTTTCTAGATGGATTTTCCGGATATTTTCAAATTCCAATAGCACCCGAAGATCAAGAGAAAACCACATTCACGTGCCCTTATGGTACTTTTGCTTACAAACGCATGCCATTTGGACTTTGTAACGCCCCTGCAACCTTTCAAAGGTGCATGATGGCGATTTTTCATGACATGATAGAAGAATGCATGGAAGTATTCATGGATGACTTTTCAGTCTTCGGTGATACATTTAAATCATGTCTAGTTAATCTGGAACGAATGCTAATTAGATGCGAAAAATCAAATCTAGTACTTAATTGGGAGAAATGCCATTTCATGGTTAAAGAAGGCATCGTTCTTGGACATAAAATTTCAAAAGAAGGAATTGAAGTGGATAGAGCTAAAGTAGATGTAATTGCTAAACTTCCACATCCCACCAATGTTAGAGGAGTTAGGAGTTTTCTAGGGCATGCCGGTTTTTACCGACGTTTCATAAAAGATTTTTCAAAAATTGCCACTCCTATGAATAAACTCCTAGAAAAGGATGCGCCATTCATCTTTTCAGATGAATGTATCAAATCTTTTAATATTCTTAAAGAAAAACTCACTAATGCGCCGATCATGATAACACCAAATTGGAATCTACCATTTGAACTAATGTGCGATGCAAGTGATTTTGCAATGGGAGCCGTTTTAGGACAAAGGATTGAAAAACGATTTCAACCTATATATTATGCTAGTAAGACATTACAAGGAGCACAAACGAACTATACAACTACTGAAAAAGAACTCCTTGCTATTGTCTTTGCTTTTGACAAATTTCGATCATATCTCGTTCTAGCAAAAACGGTGGTCTATACCGACCATTCTGCTCTTAGATATCTATTTTCAAAACAAGATGCTAAACCAAGATTAATCCGTTGGATCTTACTCTTACAAGAGTTTGATATTGAAATCCGAGATAAAAAAGGAGCAGAAAATCTCGCCGCTGATCATCTTTCTCGTCTTGAAAATCCCGAATTAGAAGTTCTGAATGAATCGGCCATACAAGACAACTTTCCTGATGAATATCTATTGAAGATAGATTATAAAGAAATCCCATGGTTTGCAGACTATGCAAACTACTTAGTTTGTGGATTCCTTGAAAAAGGATTATCGTACCAAAGACGAAAGAAATTCTTCAGTGATATAAAACACTATTTCTGGGAAGATCCACACCTGTTTAAAAGTTGTCCCGATGGAATAATACGCCGATGTGTATTTGGAGATGAAGCTAGTAAAATTTTAAACCATTGTCACACAGGACCAACAGGAGGGCATTATGGGCCTCAACTAACAGCAAGAAAAGTTTATGAAGCTGGATTCTATTGGCCTACAATTTACAAAGACGCACACCTTCTTTGCAAATCCTGTGATGCATGTCAAAGGGCCGGAAGAATAAGTCAACGTGATGAAATGCCACAAAATGTCATCCAAGTTTGTGAAGTATTTGACATTTGGGGTATTGACTTTATGGGTCCATTTCCAAAATCTCATAATAATCTATATATACTCGTAGCCATTGATTATGTATCTAAATGGGCGGAAGCACAAGCTCTCCCAACTAACGATGCACGAGTTGTAGTCAACTTTTTAAAACGTCTTTTTGCAAGGTTTGGAACACCGAAAGCTTTAATAAGTGATCGGGGTACTCATTTCTGTAATAATCAACTTGAGAAAGTTCTTAAAAGATATGGAGTAACTCATAAAATCTCCACCGCATATCATCCACAAACAAGTGGACAAGTTGAAAATACAAACCGAGCTTTAAAACGTATTCTTGAGAAAACCGTAGGATCAAATCCAAAGGAATGGTCCATTAAATTGGAGGATGCACTCTGGGCTTTTAGAACAGCCTACAAAACTCCAATTGGAACCACACCTTTTAGACTTGTGTATGGAAAAGCATGTCATCTTCCAGTAGAAATTGAACACAAAGCATTTTGGGCTTTGAAGACATGTAATCTTGATTTACATGAAGCCGGACGTCTACGATTAAGTCAACTAAACGAATTAGAAGAATTAAGACATGAAGCATACGAAAATTCGTTAATCTATAAAGAAAGAACGAAGAAATGGCATGATAAAAGAATCAGAAGTTCAAAAGAATTTAAAGAAGGAGATAGAGTTCTTCTTTTCAATTCACGATTCAAGCTATTTCCTGGAAAATTGAAATCAAGATGGTCTGGACCATTCATAGTCAAAAGAGTTTTCCCATACGGAACGATAGAATTGATAAATTCAAATGGGATTGAATTTAAAGTTAATGGTCACAGAGTTAAACATTACATACATGGTCCGATGGAAGTCGACAACGAAGTTAATCACAATTTCGACACCACAGCTAACTAAGTGTGGGGAGAATCAAGTCTGTAAAGGATAATATGTATTTCTGTTAGAGTTAGATTGTCTGTTTTCGTGTAGTTCTCGAAAATGGAACACGTATGGTCTTTCCCTAGCAGACCCTAAAGAACTAGTCTTCTCCCCCCATTCTGAATTTTTATTTTTTTAGGTTTTTACAAAATGAAGACTACCTGTGAACTAAACCATGGTCTAATGCTACACGCTTTGATCACTAAAAGAAATAATGACATACTACCGAGTGAATTAGTATCAGTAATCAGAGAAAGAATGGACGGAGTTAGAAAAGGATCCAGATGCGAAGATAATAAGTTACAATTTGGTAAAGGAAAATCAAAATCCGCAGCGAAAAGAAGAGCACGACACCTAGAAAAATGTCACAAATGCGGAAAATGGTCACATGGAGGTAAATGTTCAAATAATCAAACCTATTCAAATACAGAATTTGTTACTTTATGCAGAGACGGACCGTTCATATGTTTAGAAGAAAAGACAATGAATGCTCGAGGTTACGCCTATGCAGCCATGGAAGACCAATTAAACCGACTATCTTATGAATATAATAGATCATATAACTAAGAAATCTATTTCACAGGTATGTCTGTACAGTTTTTATTTTTATTTTTATTTTTAATCTTTTGATAATAAACGCTAATTTGTTCGCTAAAAAGTATTAAATTGGTATTAAATAAAATTAGGTTTGGCGACCGAAATTATTGATATCATTCAAAAATTTATTACATCACTGCGAAATTTAACGTTTATTCTTAAGGTATAAATATCTTTAATCAATCAACCCAAAATATTTCAAAAATTCGTCATGAGTTAAATTAGGTCTTGGAACCGAAATTACTTTACCGAAAAGAGGGGCGCATATTTTTGATAATATTTGATTGATTAAAGTGGGATAAAAAGACAAAAAGATTTTTAATTTTATTTTTACCATGTTTTTAAAATTAATATTTAAATCTTAAATTAATATTGTAAACTTTGTAAAACAATATATTTAAAATTGTAAATATTTGAAAAATTAATATAAGTTTGGTATGAATTTATGAATTTTTAAATTAAGTTTGGTGTGAATTTTTAAGTTTTAAAATATGAAATTTTAATTTTATGCATTTCAAATTTTAAGTTTGGTGTGAATTTTGAATTTTTAATATTAATTTTGAATTTTATATTTAAGTTGTGTGAATTTAAAAACAAAAATTTACTTTATCTCATTAAGTTAAAAATATGATTTTTAAAATTCGTCGTAAGTTGAAGACTAGGTCTTTGAACCGAAATTGCTTTACCCGAGGGAGGGACGAGAACTTTTATTATCATTATTTTTAATCTTATTGATTTAAAGTATGCCAAAAACATTGAAAAAAAACCCAAAAATCTTAGCTTTTAAAACAATCGCTACAAAAAGACAAATTTTAAAAATTTTGTCGAGGGACGGACTAGGACATCAATCCGAAACGACCTCGTCCTAAATAACAAGGGAAACAAAATTTTAAAATTAATTTCTTAATTGTTTTATAAGTTAAAGATTATAAAAAAAAAAAAAAAAAAAAAAAAAAAAAAAGTAACTCCGCGACTCGCGGAGTTTTGAGTGAAAACCTCCGCGACTCGCGGAGGGACAAAATTACAGAAAAAAAATATAAGGAGCTGCTCGATCAGTTTACTCCCACCACCAAAAACACAGAAATTTTCTGCGAAAAGAACCCCCGAAAAATCCACGAAAATCATCCCAAAAACTCGATTTTTCACCGTTAATCTTCAAATTTTTCACTACAATCATGTTGAGAAGGATGATATCTAGGAACTACTCAAGAAAACAGACTGAAAGGGGTGAATCTTCATCCCAAGCCCGCCATGCTCCTGCTGAGAACTTGGAACAACAGGAGGTAGATAACTACTACAAGCAGGATGTACCTCATCCAGTCATGACCTTTTCAGATATGCACTTGGAACAGTTACACCCGAACCTGCGATTTGACAGACTTTGGATAGATTATCCAAAATATCAACGGGGTTTGCATACTCTTCACTCTAAGGTTGTTGAGGTACCAAGGGTCATAGAATGGGGACCCTTGGAAGCTGTAGAATTGGCCGGGCCAATTAGGGAATTACTGGTACAGAGGTATGGTAATTCTTCTTTCAATGACTGGATATGTTTATTCACCATACGCAGACCTGTATATAAAGTATGGTGTGAAGAGTTGTTATGTAGTATAGAGTTGAATGATCGGGTAGCTAGTTTAACCGATCGTTCTTTTATTAGATTTTTGTTAGGCGGTTCGATGCGCCACATGTCTTTATTGGACATGGCTCAGGCTTTACGTATATATACGCCTGAGGAATTAGCGTCTGCCGATTGTAGAGGATTGATACTAAACGGTAGGAAAATAGATGAGAATTTTGATACACACGGTGTGTGGAGTCAAATGACAAGCCACCACCGTTTCAAAGGGGGAAACTACTCTTATTTGGATATAGATAGAGCCGAATTAAGAGTAATACATAGATTTTTAGCTAATTCGATTACACAAAGGGGTAAAAACAAAGAAAAGGTAAATGAACAAGATTTGTTTTACCATATGTGTATTCGAGACCCACACAGCGCTGTAAGTATACCATATTGTGTGGGTTATTATTTATCAGCTATGGTTCGAGGGATGCGTCCACATAGCATAATAGGAGGTGGTATTTTTATTACTTTGATTGGTGAATATCTCGGTGTGGATATAAGTCGGGGGGGATTATTAGTAGAAGAGCCAGAACCCCGCGACACTATAGGTTTAAATGTATACCATGGTGCGAAAGTGTTGAAGCGGCGAAATAACGCCGCAGTACGATACAATGGTAGACATCCACAGGTAGAGAGAAACCAAGAACAAGGTAATGTAGGAGGGGGGAACCAGATGCAAGAAATGCAAAGGTTTATAGCTTCTCAGGAATACGAAAATGCTAGACAGAGAGCATTTGAAGATTGGCAAGTTCATCAGAACCAGATCATAGCGCATTGCCAACACATAGGTAGAAACTATATTCCTACACCGAAACCCGTCTTCCCTCCTTGGTCGATAGAGATGCAGCCACCATATCCTACGTATGACCCTGCCGAAGCATTCTATAGCACTTATGGTTATGCGTGGAACCCCTATTGGTACCAATATCATCCTTAGTTTATTTATTTTTATTTTTATTTTGTAATTTGTATTTATTGATATGTTTAATACTTTTGTTAATATTGTAATCATTTTTATAATTATCTAACTTTTATTCTTAGATTTTAATAATTTTTGAATGTGGGGTAATAAACCAAACTTCAAAAATATGTATATATGTTTGCAGTTTATCTTATGTACACAACAGGGTAAAACAACGCATTTTCAAAGACTGGCATTAAGTTCAGCAAAAGCAAGTAATTTTGACGACAATGATGCAAAATACATGTGAAATAACAACAAGACGGAATGAACAAATGACGTGCACCATTTATCATTCAGCAAACAAACGCCAATATATTTGGAAACTTTGGTAAAAATTTAATCATTTTCACACAAATCACCCTCAATAATTTAAATTGTTACTGATTTCTTGCAAATGAGGGCATTGCAAGAACTTAAGTGTGGGAAGGGGTTAAATTCTTTCGGATTTTAAAATTTTTATATTAAACACTTGGTTACCATTAAAAATACTAGTAAAGCAGTAGTTGTATTAGAATCTAGTGCTCTCTGATAAAAAAGAACAGCCCTAGTCTTATATACTGACTACCCAATTCTAGTAAAATTTTTCGAAATTTTCAATTAAATGAATTAAAATCATGTTTATACATATTTATGAACGATAAAACTAGGTTTTAACACCGAAATTATTGTTACCTCGGAAAGGACATAAATTGAGAAACAAACTAAAATGTTAAAATTCATTTAAAATGGAATAGAGGACGATAAAAAGAAAAATAAAAAGCCAAGTGTGGGAAAATTTACCAAGTTATTTTAAACATATGCCACATATATTTGTAACAAATAACTGAAAATACTTTTGCTTTGAACTAAACTAAACTGTTTTACCCAATGAAAGAAAAGAAGAGATGGATCTACACGATGAATCAATTCCATCATTAAAAGGAAGTAAAGTCTTCCGAAAAAGACACGCGCTTTTTGATTTAGGTCATGAAGTTGTCGTCCAGACCAGCTGTAGGTTGACGAAAAATCTAGAAAAGTCATCACTAAAATCAGCAGGAAATCCACGGACCTCAGCATAAAACAGGGTCGCCAAGTGGTCAGATTTATCCTAACCATGAGAAGGATTTATCTCGTACAATGGGGAGGCACCGTGCAAATTAGCTGGATAAGACTAATGAATCAGATCCCCAGAAAGGATAATCTCCTTAAAGATTAAAAATCAGCTTTTAAGACTGATATTACTCAATCCTAGAGATTGACCTTAAAGATTGAGAATTCAAACTCATGGAATTCAATGATATCTAAACTCGAGCTTGAACGAGAAAATATTTTGATCAAAATTATAAACCGATTTGTTTACTGAAAACCCTATTTTCAATGCGTTCATTACCATTGAACGTAAAATCCTAGGAATTCACCTGGAATTCATTAGGTCACCTGAATTAAATCGGGTGTCAACCGTAAGAACGGTGGTTGCATAGCATGGTCAAAGACAGGACCTTGTGCCAGACCGACAAATTATAAGGGTGAGCTTTACTATTGCTCCTACCAAGGATAGTAATTGCGTCCGACACGTTATAGACCATAATTAAAAGCATGTCACGGGACATTGCCTTAAACAGTTGCTTGTTCAACGCTTTCCTTTACAACCGGACGGTAGTTTGCCGAAAGGTAATATACGGAACAAGTAAACTGGACGTGTTGCTTTCCAAATACAAGGTTAGCAAGTGGGTGACACAAAACCGCAAGTTTTGAGCTAAAATTTTCAAATCTGAAACCCACCAAACCCACAAAAATATTTTGCAAACACCGGTAAAGGGTTATTCCGGAAAATTTATCTAGGGTAAAAACTAGATTTAATTTTCAAAAGATCAAATGTTTTCATAAAGATCCAATTTCCTTAATGGATCTAAATTTTTATAGTCATGTGGGACTGTAAACCATATCGTTACTACCATTGTTTATACCGCCGTATAGAAATCACTGATGTACAAAGTGTGAAGAATAAAAAAGTGATTCTAGTATTTCAAGACGATATTGCTTGAGGACAAGCAACGCTCAAGTGTGGGAATATTTGATAATGCTAAAAACGAACATATATTTCATAGCATTATTCCTCAAGAAAGACAAGCTTTTAGTTGCAATTGTTCTATTTACAAGTGATATTCGTTTAAATAATAAAAGGTGAAGACAAAAGACAGATTCGACGATTTAAAGACGCAAACGACCAAAAAGCTCAAAAGAACAAAAGACAATCAAAAAGGTTCCAATTATTGATAAGAAACGTCTCGAAATCACAAGAGTACAAGATTCAAAACGCAAAGTACAAGATATTAAATTGTACGCGAGGACGTTCGAAAATCCGGAACCGGGACTAGAGTCAACTCTTAACGCTCGACGCAACGGACTAAAAATTACAAGTTAACTATATATATAAATATAATATAATATATAATTAATTATATTAATTATATATATATTATATATATATAATAAAAACCGTCGGCAGCCAGAAACTCCAAGGGTGTGAAATGAAAATACCTCTCCGCGACTCGCGGAGTTTGAAGGCCATTTTGCCGCGAGTCGCGGAGCCCCAAAAATCATTCCTGGCTATAAATCAACCCGAATTCTGATCAAAATCATCATCATTTTTTTCTTCTCATTCATACGAAGTAATATTTATATTTATAATTTATATTTTAATTTTAATTATAATTCTAATAATAAGGGTATGTTAGCAAATGTTGTAAGGGTGTAAGTCGAAATTCTGTCCGTGTAACGCTACGCTATTTTTAATCATTGTAAGTTATGTTCAACCTTTTTATATTAATGTCTCGTAGCTAAGTTATTATTATGCTTGTTTAAAACGAAGTAATCATGATGTTGGGCTAATTACTAAAATTGGGTAATTGAGCTTTGTACCATAATTGGGGTTTGGACAAAAGAACGACACTTGTGGAAACTAGACTATGGGCTATTAATGGGCTTTATATTTGTTTAACTAAATGAAAGTTTGTTAATGTTAATATAAAGATTTACAATTGGGCGTCCCTATAAATTACCATATACACTCGATCGGACACGATGGGCGGGGTATTTATATGTACGAATAATCGTTCATTTAACCGGACACGGGAATGGATTAATAGCCACTAGAATAATTAAAACAGGGGTGAAATTACATTCAAGGGTAATTGGTGTAATTGTTAACAAAGTAGTAAAACCTTGGTTTACACGCAGTCGATAACCTGGTGTATTCATTAAACAAAGTATTAAAACCTTGTTACAATTCGAATCCCCAATTAGTTGGAATATTTATCTTCGGGTATAATAATAATTTGACAAGGACACTTGCAATTTATATTTATGACTGATGGACTGTTATGGACAAAAACCAGACGGACATATTGAATAATCCAGGACAAAGGACAATTAACCCATGGGCATAAAACTAAAATCAACACGTCAAACATCATGATTACGGAAGTTTAAATAAGCATAATTCTTTTATTTCATATTTAATTTCCTTTATTTTATATTTAATTGCACTTCTAATTATCGCATTTTTATTTTATTTTATCGCACTTTTAATTATCGTACTTTTTAATTATTGCAATTTAATTTTATCGCATTTTTATTATTTGCAATTTCATTATCGTTATTTACTTTACGCTTTAATTTAAAGTCTTGTATTTATTTAATATTTTACATTAGGTTTTAGCTGCGACTAAAATCTTAAAATCGACAAACCGGTCATTAAACGGTAAAAACCCCCCTTTATAATAATAATATTATTTATATATATATATTTGTATTTTTATAAAAGTAAACTAATATAGCGTTGAGCTTTGCTTAAAGATTTCCCTGTGGAACGAACCGGACTTACTAAAAACTACACTACTGTACGATTAGGTACACTGCCTATAAGTGTTGTAGCAAGGTTTAAGTATATCCATTCTATAAATAAATAAATATCTTGTGTAAAATTGTATCGTATTTAATAGTATTTTCTGCTAAAATTTAATAACTATTTTATATACACCTCGCGAAACATCAGAAACTCACCTTATCAGCATATAAAGTCGTTCATCGTAATGTGATCGAAACTCAGAGTATCGAATAACCGTAGATCTCAACGTATCAATATTGAGATTCAATATTGTAGAAAAGTACGTAGACGTAACGGAGATGATAAACACTAGGTTTGATTCACAAATATACCCCCGAACATTACCCATAACCTCCTTGGCAATAACCCATAATTTCCTTAACTCTAGCTTGCTCGTAAACTCGTTTTGAAATCGTTTGGACATAACCTCGTCGTAGTATTTTATGTATAATACTAATAATATTACTAATAAAAATAATAAGATTAATAATAATAATATTAATCTTAATAATATATATATATATATATATATATATATATATATATATATATATATATATATATATATATATATATATATATATATATATATATATATATATATATATATATATATATATATATATATACAGAGAGATTTGAGAAGAGAAAAAGTAAATAAATCCGAACAAAACTGCGAGCTTTATAGACCTGGCCTGGTTCCCACTGCCATGCGATCGCATGGCTGGGTAGAAGGATTCCCATGCAATCGCATGGGGTCCTTTTCCAGCTCACAAAACTTTTGTCTCAACGTTTGTCGACATATTTTTATATTAATATATAATATATAATTTATATAATTAATCATATATTTTATTAAATTCACGTGCATAGTTGACTTGAAATTTTTGTTCCGATAAGTCGTACGTCATTACTCGACTTATGTCCCGGTTCCGGTTTTTCGAACGTCCTTTCGTACACTGAGAAAACTGGCACTTTACCTTTCGTGACTCGTACATTTGTCAAAATAAAGCCTTAAATTATCCCTAAATTATATCACTCAAAGTGTATCTTAAACTTTCGAGTGTTTTGGTCATTTACTTCTATAAATCATCGTCTCGTAGTATATACATATACATATATACATTTTTTTTATTTTGAAATAGTGTTTTCCTGTAGCAAAGTCAATTTTTACTGTAGCAAATAGTGATTTTCGAAAACACTGTAGCATTTTGGGTACTGTAGCAATTCGAAAATACTGTAGCAAATTAGTGTTTTACTTGTTTATTTTAAACGTTTTAATTCGCTTATCTAAATATCAATCGAATTAACAAACGAATGTTACTATCGTTTACTAAATAACTTGAAATCATATATATATATATATATATATATATATATATATATATATATATATATATATATATATATATATATGCACATTAAGTTATATATATATTGTTCGTGAATCATAGAGAACAGTCAAAGAATAATTGATTATATGAATATAGTTCCAAAACTGTCGTGACTCAATATTACAGACTTTGCTTATCGTGTCGAAAATGTTAATCATACAAAGATTAAGTTTAAATTTGGTCAGAAATTTCCGGGTCATCACAGAGAATTTACCATTGTGCATTCAGGAATTTGACGTGATCCACATGTTCGTATGAATTGTTATGTGGTTCGAGTTTTCGCTCGAAAGCACGTGTGTGCGTGAAAATAGTCGGGTGGGTAATCTATTCCCGTTAGTGATTCTAGGACTAGCTTTTTTAAAAAATAAAATAAAAAAATACTCCATGTATCTCAAAATAATTTTAGTATTTGATTAAAGTTATACTAGTAAAATAAAAACACATTTTAAAACAGAATCTATTTACATACGAGTAATTTCTAACAAATATTATAAAATAATTAAATATAAATATACTAATTTTTTTTTAAAAAAATGTTAAAATTAAACTGGACTGGGGTGGAAGGAGTATAAATAAATAAATAAATAAATAAATAAATAAATAAATTCTATAATATTGATATTGAAATTGACTATTAAATATTGAATTGAATATCCCCAAATATTGAAATTAGGGCTTATTTATTGAATATACCAATACCAATACCAATACCACCATCGCCATCAGATCATATCTCTATCATCCCCCACTTCCTCACTTCAACTCCCACACTCACTCACTTAAAATGGTCAATCTGGTCTCTCTTTCACTCGCACACATTTTAATTCTTTAATTTCTTTATATTTTTCTTTTGAATTTAATAATAAAGTCTGTTTTTGTGAACATGCAGAGAAAGGGTACCTTATAGTTGCAAATTGGGTTACCAAGATTGGAACTTGGAATTGCCTGCTGAAAATTAGGTATTATTATTTATTTTTTATCATTGTCACTAATTATTTATTTTTTGTCTTTAAGTTTTATTAAGTGTAAAATTTAATTGTGTTGCTCATGAACACTATGTTACAATGAAAGATGATTTATATGAATGTATAGTTCAGTTTTGGAATATGGTGCTAAACAGCATATAATGTCTATGAAAAGTACTTTACCAGTAGTTAGAGGTTTAAAGTTTTAGTTAAATAATGACAAAATTAGTGAATCTTTTACAGCAGTGAAATCTAAAACCCTATGTAAAGATCAGTGACTTTGGCTTTAAATACAAGAGAAAAAAAGAATTTAAAAAAAAAAAAAAAAAAAAAAAAAAAAAAAAAAAAAAACATGAGATTGTTGTAGACTATTTCACTTTGAATAGGTTTTTTTACTAGTATAGAATTTTTTCTTTTATCGTGTAGTGTAATTTAGCGCGTACTGCTTTTAGAAATAAATAAATGATCATATGCTAATGAACCTCGTATGATTAACTAGCTAACGTATAAGTGTGAGCTTCAAATCTCACAAATGGAAGGCTTCAATTTGATGGTAGATTATTAAGCGAGTTATTTGTCAGGATTATTTTTCTCAAGAATAATTTTGGTTATGTTTGCATATACAGTTGCAGAATTAAGTTGTAGAACTCAATTCTTTGTAGTAACATTTGCATTAGCAAGTTGCTAAACGGAGATACTATAAATTTACTTCCCAAAATTCTTAAAGAAATAAATATAAATTAGGTTTAGGAGGTTGGATTTAGATCTAACTTTTTTATTGCATAATGTTAAACTCAATTTTAAACTTGTAAAGTGTATACACTTATCTTGGTTGTGCATCTTTCTTCGACTTATACTAGTTATAGGTAAGAATTTAGCAAACAACTAATCTTTTCGCTTTTTGACTAATGTACTAAATTCTCTCTTTTAAACAACATCAGGGTACTTTTTTCGTGCTAAAATGGCAGAGTACGAAAGCAACCACCATAACTACAGCATACCAAAAGAAACTGCCCTGCAAGCATTAAACACCATAATCCAGCTTCATTTCGAGAAAACCCTTGAGAAAAAACGAGCCGTGGACCTACAAAAAAAGGAGCTATGGAAGCTTTTTCAGCTCTTTTTTCTATTTTTGGCCCTTGTATTTGCAGCTCAAGTCCAGTCCCCTCGGCTCCAATGTCGTCACTGTTGGGTCCCAATTGGTCTACTCTCACTTTCCCACCTCATCTTCTATGTGTCAGTGGCTCAGACTCTTAGGTGCATCAATGGGTTCAAGTATCAAAGACGGTGCCATAAACTGACACTTGGGTTAGCCACCGAGCGGCTCAGGCAGATCAGGATGAGAATGAGTAGTGTGGTTGCTGGCGGTGAAGATGTTGTTAGGGATGATTATGAGATTAATTATCAAGAGCCACCAGATACTTATTTTGGTAAGTTTAAGAGGAATTGGGCTCTGCATTTTGGTTTCTTGATCTTGATTTATATTTTTATGGTGTCTTCTTCTGTTGTTCTTTTGTGCTTTTAAGATTTGTTGGTACTATAATGACACAGGCTTCAGCTTTAGTTTAATCAATGTTATTATCATTATTTTCTGGTTTTATGAGTGTTCCCTTCTATTTCAAGATTCTGAAGTTCTTATCATCTGATATTCATCTATGTTGATACAAAACTGATTATTTATAGTCTACATGTATGTAATTAATTTGGAAAAAAAATAGTAAGAGCTAATTGATTTGATTTGATATTCATATATTACATGTTGGCTATAAACTCGAAAACAGAAGACAAGAAACAAATACTTGGACTGAGATCAAATACATAGCATATGTTTACACTGTTACATGTACGAATCAAATAGTGCTACAATGTGATTTTGCTAACATAATAATCACAATTCACACAAATGATAATAAAAACTTTGGTTGCTAGATTTGTTATGAGATGTTATAAAATTAGTGTACAAATAAATTATTTCCTGTTATAAAATATCTAGATTGTGTTATAAAATATCTAGATTGGATGTTAATTTTATTATTATTATATTTCTTGCATAGTAATATTTTATACTATAAATAGACATGTATGGTAACCATTTAAGGTGCACCATTTCTCTTGAAATATCAATATCAATATTTCTTCTCTCCTTCTTCTCTCTTTTTCTCTCTTTGTTCTTATAACCATTAAAGGTAGTTATAAGCCTACTGAATTATAACACGTTATCAGCACGAAAAGCTTAGTGTAATTAAAAGATATCTCAAACGATCACGAATCACTAATCAAGTGTTGGGTTGCAATTTTGGTTGTATGCCATAATTCCATCCAGTAGAGTGACAATAGAAAACTTTTGATGATAATCAATAAAAAACTTTTTTCCAAACTTGTCAAATATTTTGTTAAAAACGTGACCGTTGAAAAAAGGAGGTTGAATAATAAAACTTAAAAAACAAATTATTTTTTTAAGAGTGTGCATCAAAATGGCCCGTTTAATAATGGGGAGTAAAAATATAGTCAAATTGTTTCAACGAACAAGGTTTCAATTAGATGTCTCTTAAAAAAAATCCGCGGGTACGGGTGATGGATCCAATGGATCCGCATCCACGACCCGCGGGTGCTATCCCTAATTGTGACAAGTACAAATCAACTAAAAGTCTAAAAAATAAATGCTCTTATAGGGACCAAATGTTCACAATAATTGCCTAAGCTAGATATGAAACAAATAGTTCATAAAAAAAAAAAAAAAGGTCGTTGTGCGTTTTCGGGATGATAGCCGAAATACACTTACAAAAGTAGGTCAGCCGTCAATTCTGTAACAACCCAAACCAAACCACGACAATTCCCGTTAAATTTCACAACATAAAAAAAAAATTTCTGGTGCAGTTCATCTGCGCGGCGCGCCAGGTGGGTGCGCAGCGCGCCAAACCACCTGGAAGCCCGCTGTCCCCGGAAGTCAATTTAACGAAAATGTTTGACTAGTTCCCGACATTTTTAGCCAAAACGCTTTTAACCATAAATTCATATATATAAAACTAGCACGTTTAATTAATAAAATTGAGTTTACGAAGCGGGTCCCACAACGACCCATTTTACCACCTTAAGTACCGAAATACAATATTTGACCAAAAGACTTTTAATACAACAAAGCCGAGCATGGCGATTGGGAATACGCTACCCAATCCTAAATGATCCAAAAGTAAGTCACTAAAGCAACTATGCACGTCTTCTAGTCCTCGCGCTTACCCGAGCCACCAATCCGCATGCAATCTATAAAAAGAGTCAACAACGAGAGGGTAAGCTAACGCTTAGTGAATGATAATATACTACATACATATATATGCATAAAATGGACACGCCACATAAATAAACAAATACCGCATACCGGAGCGTCCAAGCCTAAAGGCAAGCTAATCTAAGTATACCATACGATCACTAAGCAACAAGCTAATAATACCATCAATAAGGTAGGTTCACCAACGTCAATGTGAACAACGCCAATAACTACCCCCGGAGGGTTAACTACATCACGACAACACAACATTAATCACGAATTAGCAATTCGACAATCATGCAACATATCGTGCATATACCAATAACCGCAAGTCCACAATAGCTAGCAATACCAGAAGCATATAGTTCATAATTAAATATGCCAATACATAACTCATACAACCATGGTTAACCAATTCGAACAAGGGAAACGGTACATACAAGACCGTTGGAGTTCATAACATCCGTTAGTGCTACTTAATCAACGCGTAGGCACTAATCCCCCGGGTGATGTCTTAAACAACGCGACTCACTCACCCTTTACAATGTGGCGTCTTAAACAACGCGACGATTCCACATGCCATTCAATACGATGGATGGTGTCTTAAACAACGCGACATCCCCTCCATTACATTGTGGTGTCTTAAACAACGCGACATCCACTTCTTTACCATGTGGTGTCTTAAACAACGCGACATCCACTTCTTTACAATGTGGTGTCTTAAGCAACGCGACAATGCCACATTCATACGACACAAATAAATACATTATATACACATACGCATAATTATTCCACTCACAACCACGTGTGATAACGTACACCCAAAATGTGTACTTTGCCAAAGGTAGTCAACCAAAACGCACAACCGTGCCAATTGGACCTATGCACAAGTCCATCAAATCCACCTATATGTGAAGTGAGCTCTATAGCCGAGAATCACTTCACCCGACCCGCACCCATCCTACACATACATATGCATATAGGATATTAACACTCACCTTGAAGTCTTGAAGAAAGCTTCCAAGTAAACCGCAACTCGCCGATGGAAAATACCTAATCCATTATCACAAATACCACAACACAATTAGATTGGATTCACAAATTAACCCAATTCGTCACTTAGTGCCATTTCGACCCAAATGCACTTCCAAGCACAAACCGTACCCAAACTAACCAATAATCACTAACACAAGTGAGAATGGTCCTAATATGCCAATTAAACCCGAACACAAGTGCCAAACACGTGTCATACCCATTTTGACACTTAAACCCTAATTTTGACCCATAAAGGTCAAAATCTCATCCTTTACAAGTTTTGACACCAAAACACATTTAACTCGGTTCTATACTTCAACTTAATCCATTTTAAGTTTATAAACTTTGTTAAATCGCCAATTGGGTCATAATCACCACCAAACCCTAATTTGACCCAAAGTCAAAGTTAGTCAACCAAATAACCCTAAATAGGTTTCAATACTTCCACAATCACTAAACCTAGTGATTAAACCCAATTTCAAGTTCTAAACATAACCAATTTGTTCACCAAACCGAAATCCACCAACAATAACAATAAACCCGATTACTAGCATCACTAAACCCATTTCATCACCTAAAAGGGTATTACGACAAATTAACTCAAAACCCTAACTTGAATATCAAATTAAATAAATGAAATTCGGAGTTTGAGCTTACCAATACTATCACCGCGTAGCCGAGAACGAAAGGAACAACTTTAGAACCCGAGCTTTGGTGAGAAATCGACTCCTTCTTCCCCAAATCAAGCCCTCTCTCTCTAAACCCTTACTCTCTCTCTAAAAATGGTTGAGAGTGTTTTTGGTTGGTGAGAATTTGATCCAAACTGATCAAAGGATCAGTTTTGATGACCCTAAACCGACCTCAAGTGAAAAGACCAAAGTACCCTTCATTTAAAGCCTTTAAAAAGGCTGAAAATTGCTTCTGACCCATTCGGCGCGCCGCGCCACATTGTGGAGCGCCGCTCCACTCTGCAGGTCAGATTTCAGAAACTTGTTTTGGCCATAACTTTTTGACCGTAGCTCCGTTTTCGATGAATCAAATATCGTTGGAAACGTAATAAGATTTTCTTTCCAATGGTAAGGCTTTGAAACATTAACACCAACTTTATTTGGGGTTGAAAAGATACGTACACTCCTTGTCACTTCAGACAATGTCCAGTTTCCTCCAACGTTCGAGCAAGCAACACGTACATGCTTCGTACACTTCATACATGCATAGTACACCATAAATACATTATCTACAATAAATATTTGGGTCTTACAAATTCTTTATGGCCATATCAACGTAGATCAATAAAATCATTTATGGTTTTGATAAAAGATTAATTAAAAATTAATTGTTTTTTGGTCTTGGATTCTCGGTAACAAAAGCAAAGGTTGTTTTTGGTTGCCACAACAAACAAGACAGAGGTTGTTGACTTTTGTTGTTAAACATGGCACAAGTGAACAATAACAATAGATTATTATTTTTGAAAAGAATAATGATGCATTAATTTTATTGTATAAAATAAAATTAAAGAAAATGGTTTTCATTGATGACTATGAACAAACGCAAACAAAGTGTTTGTGGTATTTGGTGACTAAAAAAAAAATGCATCTAAAGCTTCTACTGAAAATAATATGCATCTAAAGCTTCTACTGAAAATTAATGTGCAAGGTACAACGTATAACTATATGGTCAAATTCATTTGAGCCTTCGGAGTCACAAGTATATGATGTATATATATATTACTCAATTAACAAAATAGTAAATCTAAATTAATTCATATGAATAGTAAAACGAAATTAATTAATTTACTATTCACATAAAAAAAGCGCATATGATAAAAAGCGCATCGCATATGATAAGCGCATATGATAAAAAGCGAATATGATGAAAAGCACAACGCATATGATGAAAATCGCATATGATTAAAAGCGCATATGGTGAAAAACACAGCGCATATGATTAAAAGCGTATATGGTGAAAAGGATATATGATAAAAAAAAAAAACACATATGGTGATTTATAAAAAAAAAAAAACACATATGGTGATTAATGGAAAGCACATATGGTGATTAATGAAAAGTATATTGTGAAAAAGAATCACAAATGTTTCTTGAAAGAATTCAAGGTAAGATATATGAACCAATTCATCCATCATGTGAACCATTTTGATATTTCATGGTTCTAATAGACGCATCTAGCGGATGGTCTCATATTTGTATGTTATCAAGCCGTAATATGGCATTTGCAAAGTTTCTTGCACAAATTATTAAATTGAGAACACATTATTCTGATTACACCATTAAAAGGATGAGACTTGATAATGCTGGTGAGTTAACATCTCAAGCATTTAATGATCATTATATATCTACAGGGATTGTTGTTGAACATCCAGTTGCTCATGTGCATACACAAAATTGGTTTAGCTGAATCAATAGATAAACGCTTACAGCTAATAACTAGACAATTGATAATGAGTACAAATCTCTCAATATTTATATGTGGACATGTAAATTTACATGCTGCGACATTAATTCGCATTATACCATGTGGAAGTCGTAAATATTTTCACTTAATACTTGATTTTGGCCAAGAGCCAAATATTTTCTACCTTAAAACATTGGTTGTGCAGTGTATGTTCCAATTATATCACCACAACACAATAAAATGGTTCTTCAAAGAAAGATGATAATATATTTTGGATATAAAACATCTTCAATCATAAGATATATTGAACCCATGATGGGTGATGTTTTTACAGTACGTTTTGCTGATTGTCATTTTAATAAAACATTGTTCCCTAGATTAGGGGGAGAAATAAAAATAAAAAATAAAATGATGCTTCATGATGTGAACATCAATTAAGGTATATTGAACTCGCACAAAAGAATGTTAAACTAAAGTTCAAAAATAATGCATATGCAAGAACTTGCAAATTAATTACTTTATGCATTTACAGATATAAAAAAGTGACTAAATCATATATACCAGCGATAAATGCTCCAGCTCGAACTGAAATCCCAAAAGCTGGCAATAATGTCACTGTTGAGTCTTTGCCACGCATCAAACGTGGAAGATCAATTGGTTCCGAAGATAAAAATCCTCGAAAAAGAAAATCAGCTGATAATGAGGTAAGAGAAAGTGTTCAAGAAGAACCACAAATCAATATTCCTTCTGCAGAGGATATTGATAAATGTAAATACTAAAATTGCGATAAATTATGCAATATTATGGAACCGAAATGAAACTAAAATCTCTATGAGATATTTTCATATAATGTTACAATGACATCATGAATAAAGATGATGATCTGGAACTAAAATCTGTCATTGAATATACAAAATGGACATGATTGAGCTCAATGGAAAGGAGCAATAAGAGCTGAATTAGAATCGCTCGATAAAAGAAAAGTTTTCGGATCAATCGTTATCACTTTTAAAGATGTGAAACGTATGGGATACAAATGAATTTTTATCCGAAAAGAAATGTGCAAATGAAGTTACAAGGCAAAACTAGACTTGTAACTCAATATTTCCCACAAAGACCAGAAATGAATTAGGAGGAAAAATTATCCTCCTGTAATGGATACAATTACTTATTAGATACTTAATCAACCTGGTAGTTATTTAAATGCATCTCATGAATGTTGTTACTACTTATCTGTATGGATCACTTAATAGTGATATATATGAATATACCTAAAGGGTTAAGGTATCATAAGCATCTAATGTAAAACCCAAGAGAATATATTCCATTAAATCACAAAGATTTCTAAGTGGGTTTATACAAACGGGACGTATGTGGTATAACCGATTAAATGACTACTTGATAAAAAAAAAGGGTATAAATATAAACTTATTTTGCACGTATGTTTTATAAAAACAATGTTCGGATATGAGATCGTAGTTGTTTATGTCAATGTTCTTAAAATCATATGAACAAATAAAGAGATCTATGAAATCATTCAACTTCTAAAGAATTATTTTGAAATGAAAGATCTTGAAAAAACCAAGTATTACCTTGGATTGCAAATTGAGCATATGCCTAATGGTTTACTTGTACATCAAACAACTTATACCGAAAAGATTTTAAAACATTTTTTTTAAAGACAAACTCATTGTTGTTAGATCACTCAATATTGACACTGATCTATTTCATCCCTGCGAAGATCATGAAAATTTTAACAGATCGGAAGTTCTATATTTTAGTGCAATTGAGGTTCTTATGTATCTTATAGATTATACAAGATCTGACATTTCTTTTGCAGTTAATTTGTTGACAAGGTTCAGCTCAGCCCCTACCAAAAGACATTGGAATGGGATCAAACAAATAGTTTGATACCTTCGGGGAACTACTGATTTATAATTATTTTATTCTAACAACTCGAAACAAGATTTGTTTGGTTATACAGATGCAGATTATTTATCCGATCTACATAAAGCTAAATCTCAAACTGGATATGTATTCCTAAATGGAGGCACCGCAATATCATGACGTTCTCAAAACAAACACTTGTTGCAACATCATCAAATCATGCCGAAGTGATTGCATTACATGAAGCTACTCGGGAATGATTTTAGTTAAGATCAATGATACAAATCATTATTGATTCTTGTGGACTAGAACGCTATAAAAGCGTAACAACTATCTATGAAGATAATACAGCTTACATAATACAAATGAAAGAAGAGTATCAAAAATGACAGAACAAAACATAAATGCTGACGAGGCGCTAAAGCTATAAACGGTCTTAACGGTCATAAGTTTGATGGAAAAGAATGGTATATTGGTAAGGCTCAGAAAAAGACTGAAAGAGAATAGGAACTGAAACAACGGTTTGAACAAACCATGAAGGAGACTGTAGACAAATCACGAGGGCCAAACTTGTACATAAAAGATTTAGATGATACAGTTTCAGATGAAAACCTCAGATTTTTCTCATATACTCAAGATATCGTAAAAGACAACCAGATTAAAATGAGATACGTTCAATCAACAACTCTGCTGATCTTTATACCAAAGCACTGCTAACTGCTATTTTCAGAACACACGTTCATAATATTGGCATGAGGCATGTTCAGAAGATGTAACAACTCAGGCGTTGCCTACTTGAGGGGGAGTCAACTTTATGCTGCACTCTTTTTCCCTTAGCTAAAGTTTTATCCCAATGAGTTTTCTTTAGCAAGGTTTTTAACGAGACAGTACTAGTTATTCTCTAATAAAATTGTCATCCAAGAGGGAGTGTTATAAAATATCTAGATTGTGTTATAAAATATCTAGATTGGATGTTAATTTTATTATTATTATATTTCTTGCATAGTAATATTTTATACTATAAATAGACATGTATGGTAACCATTTAAGGTGCACCATTTCTCTTGAAATATCAATATCAATATTTCTTCTCTCCTTCTTCTCTCTTTTTCTCTCTTTGTTCTTATAACCATTAAAGGTAGTTATAAGCCTACTGAATTATAACATTTACCAAACTGTTGAGTTTTTTTTTTTTTTTTTTTTTTTTTTTTTTTTTTTTCATAACTGATGGGGTTCTTTCTTATATTAACATGGAGTTGGGGGAAGATTTTAACTAGATAATAATACAAATCTACTTTCTAATTCTAATTATATAAGGAAGACTAATATGTAAGATCTTCACAGTTCATTCGAATGAACTTAACTTGTTGAAAGACACCTTCTGATCTTTCCATATATATACTTAGCTCCGAACCAGTTGTGCAATTGCTTGCAGGGTATAACTGTGATCAAATAAATAGCTTTTCCTATTCGCTTCCGCTGCTGTATCGCTTGTCTATCAATTTTAAAAGATGAATTAGTTTATGTTTTATAATTACTGTGATCAAAAGCGTAAAGGATCTCAAGTGTATTGAAGAAAAGATTGTACTTGGAGGATGATTTAAGCCTTCCATGGCTTCTCTCTTTAGTTGGCAGCTTGAGCAAAGAAAAGGACCATCCCAAGGCCTTGAATTCTTTGTATTACATGATGATCCCGCATTTACGGAAATACCCTCCCCGGGTTTCATATCAACTTGGCACACGGCACATGAGAATAACTTGAACATGTTACAAAGAGGATATTTTGTATGCAACCTGAAACAAGATACAAACTATTAGTTCTACACCTTTGAATGGGTTTATTCAAATCATGTTTTGATTCAGATTGTGATTTTCATCTCTTGCAGGTTAAACGTGTAATACAAAAGGTTACTCGTTTTGACTCATTACCAACCCACCCATTTTGCCTCATACAGAACACACCTTTCGGAAAGTTTAGCGGATCCTTCTTCTAGCAGCTCCTCCACCACATCTGGCTCGATATATTCTTCACCATTATTAGACGTTGTCTCTGTACTCTTTTTCCTAAACATGGCTTTAACTTTTAACACGCCCTTAGCCATCTTCTTTTGTTGTGGGACCGGAGGATTAGTTTTCTCTGCAGGTAAAATATCGACCACCAAGCACGTTGTATCATCCTTCAATCCTTTCGGTTGTACAGCTTCCTACAAATTAAATTATTACATAATATTGAATTATAAGACCAAATTAAAATATTCATAGGAAGCTAAACATTATAAAATACCCTTACTTTAACAACTTGTCCAGCTGCTGCATCTGGCGGCATACCACGGCAGCAATCTAGTGCCGCTTCCGCAGATATAGCATCCCATACACCATCGCTTGCAATTATTAGCCTTCCACCACCAGAAGAAACCTGCAAATTAGGCGATTTTCACACTGTTAGTTGTATACGAGTCAACTTGGGTTATGTTTTATCTTAGACGGGTCAAAGTTGTCCAAAAAAATAACTGACCTTAACTTGCTTAACATAAGGAACGGGAACTATGAACTCCCCAACGTCTAGATCTCCAATAGATCTGGAAAGACACAATCCACCTGGCCAACATCTCAAAGGACCAATCTGCCAAAAATATAAAAATCTCAATTATTATATGTATACTTCAATTATACAGATAATTAATTATGTGAACATAGAAATGAATATAAATAAACAAACAAGTCAAGACTGCAACTTCAAATCAGCATACCTGTTGACCACCGCCAGTATTCAGACGACCAACCTCACCACCACTTGAAGTCACACGCTCCGTCCTGACAAGTTAGAACACCATAATGGTTACCAAAGTTAATTACCTTTTAAAGCAATTAACTCATGACATTAATATATCATAATTCACATTAGAAGTTATAATTTGCTCCAATAAAGCAATGAATACTTTGAGATCTGCTAACTTACTCTTCTAAATTGTCTTCAAATCTGTGATCTGCTGATAGATAATATAGACTCCCATCTGCAGATTCAAGTATACACCTCGAATCACCAACTGATGCTACAGTAACAATGAATCCTTCAATAATTACAAAAGTAACAGTTGTCCCTGACAGTTGACCTTCAATCATACAACATGCATGCGTGTTAGAAGATATGTGCAAACATAGCATACAGAATACTATTGGAAAAAAACAACAAATCATGACAATTACATACTGAAACAGGGTGAATCAGGATAACCTAATCAAGTAAAAGATTCGAGCTGGATGATGTAAAACATAAAGTTATAAGTTATAATTCATGACACCATAAACAGGATTATATACCTTTTTCTAGAAAATCTTTATCTGTTTTCACAAAACCGGCTACCAAAGCCCTAGGCAACGCTGCGATCCATTCATTTCTGTTAAGATTTGGAGGAATAGCACGCAAAACGTTGCTTAAAAGGTTCTCTTTCGTATATATAGCTGCTGCAGACCCGTTATGGCCATCAAGTACCTACACATACAAGTTTGGTATATCAGATGATACTGGCCAGTTCAAAAAAGATAATGATAATAAAATAAAAAACCATAAATCAATGCACTGATCAACAATGTATTTAAAGAACATACCCCGAATACAGAATACGTAGTAACGTCATCACCTAACACGCGTTGGCATTCACTTTTAATAAACGTAAAATCTTCTCCTTTCTTGGATTGGTTTGCTTGACCACTAACTATATCCGGTCTCTCAATCTTCTCATTCGCTGATTCGCGCTTCAATAACACCGATAATGGGACCGATTGATGATCACCTTTATGAGAGGACATTTCCTCGGACCCTTCCAATATCCAGTTTTTTATATATATACGAATATATATACAATATACACGATATATATCAACTATTTCAATCTTTCAATCTGCTGTTTCATTAGATACTCAACAAAGGCCTACAAAGCACACTAGAATCAAAACAAATAAACACGGCTTTAGCTTTAGACTCGAAAATAACAAAAAGTTTTTTTTTTTTTTTTTTTTTTTTTTTTTTTTTTTTTTTTTAACAGCCGAAATTAACAAACTGTATACGTCATAATTCAAATTCATATTTCATATTTATATAATGAACAAATTAAACACAATTTAACATGAGGCTCGAAATCAACAAAATACGGTTACGAAATAATCAACATGTGAACGTATTAATTTACAAATCAAACACGGATTAAGCTTCCTGTATAAATTCATCTAATTAAACACAAATGATGCATAAATTGAAGCAAGAAAACCTAATTAACGAACAATGTAGCTAATTAAATGAATCACACGAAATGCATAACAAACGTATAATAAATGAGTTACATACAAAAATTGCTTGTAGATAATGAAGCTGCAATTGCGGGTTCGATTAATTATTGCTGACAAAAAAACTCAAAAGAATATAACGATAATGTGATTAGATTCTCAAAATTCCGCGACAGAAAGAAGAAAATGCAAATGGATTTGTGATTATTTCTTGATTTTGTTTTGTTTTTTTTTTTTTTCGTTTTAAACTGTGATGAATTTTGTTGATTAATTTTAATGTTTTTGATCAATCATGTGCGAACGCACCGTTTTCGGTTTTAAAAAGCCGGCTCCGAGCTGAGCTGTCAATGCTCTGTGAGTGGTATTTTCTTTTTATTTTTACTTTTAATCAACAAAACCCTTTCCACTTTTATTATAACATCAATAATCTATAATCTATATCTATATTTATCAGCCTACTAGAATTATTACACTTATCAAATTCAAAAAATAGTCATGATTAAATATTGTTACTAGGAAAATTAAAATTTTACTTAATTTACAAAAATGTTTGAATGGTAGTTTATTTTAATGATACGTTAATTTAATAGGGTGATATAAATAATACGAGTAATAATCATAGGCATGTCTGATACTTGCCGTCCTGATGTTAACAAGAGATTCAAACTCAAGTCTCACAAGCAGTCAAAGTTGTAAAAGTCATTAGTCAGACAAAAATAGCAAGGTGAAACTTTGTAGGGATTGATCGGATCGTTTATCAAGTTTGATTTTGACCAATTTTGACTAAATTATATAGGATTCTGATCAATTTAACTGATTTAACCGACTAAATTTGACTTTTGGGCATTTTTTACTCATTAACTAAATTTGACAAATGTTGAACAACAACTTTGACCAACTTGAGTCTAGTTGGGTCGGACTAGTCCCTAATTCTGACTAGTCGGGGACTAGTCGGGGACTAGTCGGCGTAATTTTATAACATTGCAAGCAGTCATTTTGGTTTGGCTTGAGAAAAAGTCATAATTGATTACGAGATAATATAGTTAGAACGCGTACTTCTGAGTAACATATTTGATATTTCCAAGCTAACATAGAATAGAAAAAATCATCTCTTTTTATAATAGAAGTGTAAATTAGAAGATTTGAGACATAATTTTATAAAATAAAGTTTCCCCATATTTTCGTTTGTTGACATGATAGTGTAATTTTTCATTTTATGTTTATAAATAAACTTTAACTAGATACTACATTATATATTTCTGACCTTAGTTCCACGTTCATAATAGTATACACACTTGAAGCTCTTCTCGTCGGAAACTTTAAAGAATGTGAATTTGGGGACAACCATTAGTCAATAGCCATCAACGGTTTATGCAAGCATCAAGCATGAAGGATAACAATTACGAACGAATACTAACAATAACAATAGCCAATCCTGCATAAATAAAGATCTCAACGACAAGTTAATGTGTGCCAATAGACAATGATTATACTTATATTGGAAGCTTAATGTAGATTGATTTGGTAATTTTAATAGGACACCAGCTGTAAAACTTAATATAACTATAACACGTACATTGCAAAATGACCAATTCTTCCGGATAACCAGGATAAGCATATGTACGTTACGTACAATTTGGAACAATGAACGTTGATTTTCACTACCAAGTTATTCAAAGAAGAAAAAAAAAATTGTTTTGCGTGTGTTTGATGTATAAAACACGACAGTTTTTTTTTTTTCAAGGCAAACTTGGTTATATATATATAAACAAACAAACGATTACAATGATAAAGTCCAACGACCTGTGCCAAAGTTTTATACCACGAGCCTATGCACCTAAACTATTATATACAATTGAGATAATATGAATATCTAATCAACCTACACCCGTACGGTTAATGAAGAATGAAGGATTGATTAACCATTGGTGCCATTCGAGACTTGTTTTCTTTAGCCGACGAGAGATCCATTCGAAACTTAGACATTGTGCTTCCGATAAGATACTTGATGCATTCCAATTTTTTCTTTGGAAAACCAACTTGTTCCTAGCTTTCCAAATGCAATAAGCACAAGACCATTTTGCACCACCCCACACGAGTTTTCCTTGCGATGTAAGATTTGAAAAACACGAGTCCTCTTTAATTGGTTCAAGATCACGAAGTTTGTCTTCCGAGAGATTCCACCATTTTAAGAAGAGTTCCCATACCCTTTTTACATTGTTGCAATTGAAAAGGCTATGGTCAACCGATTCGGAAACGTTTGAACAAATGGGGCATAGAATTGTGTGTAAATCTAGGCCTCGTTTGTCAAGTTCTACCCGAACCGGTAGACGTTTTTGGTTTGCTTTCCATGCAAAGATCCATACTTTTTGGGGAATTGATTTATTGCGTGCAAGTACCTGGGGATTGCTTGGAATCGGTAGCCTTTTTTCATCAATTAGGAATGTTAATTGTTTGGTTGAGAACAAACCATCGATGCTGAGTAACCATTTCCACTTATCACTTTCGGTTTGATGGAGCTGAATTCCTTCGACTGTTTTCATCAGGTCTTGAAGATCACCAATTGCCCTTCCACGAAGATTCCTGATCCAATTCCACTCGCCTACAACCTGCCCATTAATGAGTTTCAACCTGTTTTGCACCGTAGCATTTTTATCTGCTTCTAGTGCATATAGCCGATTGAAAGAAGCTTTGAGGGTTGTGTTTCCGATCCAATTATCTAACCAAAACTTTATAGTGCTTCCATCACCAATCTCCTTGACAAATGAATTTGAAAAACTTACACCCAAATCATCTATCACGAAGGCTGTCTTCACAATTTGTAACCAAGTGGTGCCACCTTTGAAACTAGAAGAAATGTTAGATTCTCCCAACCCCCCACCCGGCCCATAAATACTTGAAATAATTTGAATCCAAAGGGAATTGGGGTGAGATTTGAAACGCCACACCCATTTCCCTAAGAGTGCTAGATTTTTTGCACCCAACGACCCAATATTTAGCCCGCCCTTTTCATATGGAAGTAAAATTTTGTCCCATTTAACCCATGAGATTTTCCTTTCGGAACCCGACCCGCCCCAAAAGAAATTGCACCTTAAGGATTCGAGTAGCTTGACCACACTTGCCGGAGCTTTGAAGAGGGAGAAGAAGTACAACGGGAGGCTACTAAGTACCGACTTAACTAAAGTTAAACGTCCACCGTACGAAATTGTTTTGGTTTTCCAATCCGCTAGCCTCTTTTTAAATTTTTCGATTACCGGTTTCCAAGCTTTTGTATTATTCATCTTTATACCAAGTGGAATACCAAGGTAATTTAGTGGAAATGTTCCTGTCGAGCAGTTAAATCTGTCTGCCATAACCTCTAATTCGGCCATAT
This sequence comes from Rutidosis leptorrhynchoides, assembly GCF_046630445.1. Taxonomy (NCBI): domain Eukaryota; kingdom Viridiplantae; phylum Streptophyta; class Magnoliopsida; order Asterales; family Asteraceae; genus Rutidosis; species Rutidosis leptorrhynchoides. The sequence goes on from NC_092336.1 coordinate 27,117,373, forward strand.
CAATTCCCACACCAAAAAGTTGACTTTTGGACATATTTACTTTAAGACCAGACATATCTTCAAAACACGACAGAATTTTCATGAGATTAGAGAGGTTGCTTCGTGACCATTCACCAAAAAGTAGCATGTCATCCGCATATTGTAGATGCGAAATCTCAATCTTTTCCTGGCCGACTTTAATACCTTTCAAGACACCACATTCGGTTGCTCTTTGAATGAGGATATTTAAACCCTCGGCTGCAATGATGAAGATAAAAGGAGATAGCGGATCGCCTTGTCGCACTCCCATCTCCGGTTTGAATTCTTTAGTCGGGGAGCCGTTAACTAATATGGAGATGGAGGCAGATGTGAGGCAAGCTTTGATCCAGTTGATCCACTTGTTGCCAAAGCCGAGACACTTCATTACTTCGAAAATGTAATCCCACTTAATACGATCGAACGCTTTTTCAAAATCTACCTTAAAAAGGAACCCTCTTTTCTTTTCTCTTTTAAGAAAATCAATCGTTTCGTTAGCAATGAGGACGCCATCGAGAATGTAACGGCCTTTCAAGAAAGCGCTTTGCTCAACTCCAATTACCTTATGAATCACACCTGCTAATCTTTTCGAGAGTACTTTGGCCATGACTTTGTACATGCTACTAATCAAACTTATGGGTCGGTATTCTCCGAGACCGATTGGATTTTGGTTTTTCGGGATTAATGTAATGAAAGTTGAGTTGCATCCCATCGAGATTCTTGAATTACTCCAAAACCGATCAAACACCTTCATTAGGTCGTTACTAAATAGCCACCAATATGTTTTATAAAATTTCATAGTGAAACCATCCGGTCCCGGCGCCTTCGAGCCACTACAGCTTTTTATTGCCTCCCATATTTCTGTTTCGGAGAATCTGTCTTCAAGAAGTGCATTTTCGATGTTGGATATTCGGTTAACTTCGAAATCGAGGGAGACGTGGACGTTTGAATCTGTCCTTTTAAAGATCTTGGAGAAATAGTTGAATACTTCTATTTTCATGTCGTTAGGATCTTCGTTCCAATAACCTTCGATCATTAACCCACGTATTTCGTTCTTATTGTTCCTTCTTTTAATGTAATTATGAAAAAACTTGGAATTCTCATCTCCTTCTAATGTCCATTTAATTCGGGCTTTCTGCTTTAGCATATTTGTTCTTGTTTTTTCTTTCGATAAGAGTTGCTTTTTTTCTTCCATCCAAATTTTCCTTTCGTCATCAGTGAGCGGCCTGTTTTCACATGTAACTCCCCATTGTTCTATGGCCTTAGAATGATTTTCAATTTGTACATCCAAATCGTGAAAACAGGAGCTGAGCTTTTTTAATTCACTTTTGACATTTTTCATTTTGTCGCGAAAAATACAGTCCGGCCGAGTGGATGTCACGGGTATTGCCCAAGCATTGATTATAGCTTCTTCGGCACCTTCCATAGTTAACCATTCTTTGAAAACTCGAATAGGTTTAGGACCGAAATCACGATGGTTGTTGCGTAGGACAATAGGGCAATGATCGGAGAGATGTTTCGGAAGGGTGATGGCGGATAAGCAGGAGAATAAATCAGCAAATTTACATGAGATTAAAAATCTGTCAAGTTTACTGAATTTTAACCCGTTATCACATATGCGAGTGAACTTCTTACCCCCGAGTGGGACTTCAATGAGACTAGAGTTATCAATGAATTGATTGAAACGATCGGCCCAACCACTATTGAAATCGCTGTTAAGTCGTTCATGGACTGACCTTACTTCATTAAAATCACCCCCAACTAGCCATGGCATGTCTTTGTAGTTTATCAGCCTTTCTAATTCACCCCAGAATCTAACTTTTTTCTCCGTGGAGTGAGGGCCATAAACATTTATTATGGCAATTTCAGAGTCATAGCCAAATAAATGTCCTTTGATTGCGAGAAAAAATTCACCCTCGATTGCATCATTAACATCAAAAACATTGGGGTTCCAGATTAGTAATATACCTCCTGATTGACCTTGTGAATATTTTTGAATATATTTGAATTCGGGTGATCCCCAAATATATTCCAACCACGAATCATTTAACTGTCCACACTTAGTTTCCTGTAACATGAGAATGACCGGTCTTTCCTTATGACAAAGTTGCTTTAACCACCTGGCTTTACCATCAACACCGATTCCACGAATATTTAGTGACAATACAATCATTAAACGATGACTAAACGAGGGTTATAATTTAAACAGTTAATATTTAACTGTCCATTTGACCCCAATCTTCTCCCCCAATTCTTTGAAATCGACGCTTGTAGATGATGTGTTTGAACCAACTTTGTGCGTTTTGGAGGTGTTATTTGATTTCGATTTATTATTAACTGATTGTACCAATGGGGGTCTACTTTTCTTTGTCTTGATCTGAGGCCGTTTCTTGTGAGCACTACGAGCTAGGTGTTTGAACTGAAGAATTTTTGATGTTCCTGACCACTTTGGAGTTGGACCAGTCGTGCTTTTAGATTGGTGTGAGGTTCCTGTTGTGGTGTTGGATTTCTTTGGTTTAGGTCTGTCGGTGTGTTTGAAATTTGGTAGTGAATGGTTGGAGGGTTTGAGGTGGATGGGAGTTTGTTTCGTAGCGGTTTTAGATTTGACGAGTTTTTCTGTAACATCGAGATTTTGGGATTCATCAACAACGAAGGTATCAGGAATAGATGACTGTGTTGGTGTATTGTTATCGATAGGATTTGGGTATTGAGATGGAACTTTGTGATATGAAGTATCTCCGGTAGAAGGAATGATTGGGGATTGTGGTTTAGGGATAGGGATAGGCGATTTTGAGTTTTGATCTGGGGATGGAGATGGATCGATAGGTTTACCCGAATTGAGCTGTGGAGTGGAAAGTTTTTTTGTGGGTTCAAAGATATGTGTGGGGGTAATTGTTGGGCTAGTGTTATGAGTTGTTTGATGGTTGCGCTCATTTAGGATGTTTTGTGTTGGGCTTGAAAGTTGAATGGGGGTGGTTGGGCGATTGTGAGATTTGGGTGAATTGGGTTTGTTTAGGTTGAGGGGTTGTAATGGGCTTGGGGATTGTATGGGGGTGGTGGGCCTTCGATGAGTGTTGCAAGGGATTTCTTGGGTTGGGCTTGTTGTGATGGGCCTGGGTGAAGTGGGTTTATGGTTGGCATTAATTGCCGGTGGATTTAAGGAAATATTAAAACGGTTGGGTGAGTCCACATCATTATTAGGGTAGGTTATGTCCACGTCATTATTAGGGTTTAGGTTTGGGGCTAATACCTCGAAAGGGTTGTGTACCATGACTCTGGGAATATGTGTTACCTCGAAATTGTCAGAGAATGTCTGACCAGTTTCCATGCGCCTTGAGTTACCCGAGGAAAGGCGACTTTTTGTTTTCCCAACGTGCATCTGACTGTTTGAATTATCACCGGAAACTGGGGGATTCCGGTAGCCGTAGACTTCATCATCACCATCACTATGATTGTTGAATTCGCGTTCTAAGTTCCGATCAAGATTGTTAACATTAAAATCATCTGAATCATAATCACTTTCTCCTGAATGAGCTTCTTCTTCCTCATCAAGGATATTTTTTAAGGATCCACCATCGTTCATAAAGGATTCGCCGTCTGACAAATTCTCGACTGACTTTCTTTCATCATCCCAGTTTGAGGGCTTTTCAACCTCCATCTCTATTTCCACTATATCATCTGTTTCTTCCACCACTTGAACGTAAACCTCTTTGTTGTCGACAATAACTTTAACCTGTCCATTGATTCTTTCGTGGCATTTAGTGTGAACTAGGACTTTGCCTATAATCAGACTTTGGTTTCCTTTGAATTCACAATTGAAAGTGTCAATTGCTGGCCCCCACCAGAAAACGATAGACTTGAATGTTTTGATGTTCCAGCATTCTTTTGGGACCCCTACCACACTCAACCATGTTAATCTTCCAGCGTTCCTATGCAATTTGTCCCATAATTTGACTTCATTTAACCAAGAGTGGATAAAATGGTTTTTGTCTTCTACAATTTTGGTAGCAGTTGCAGAATTTTCGAACGTTAACAATAAAGTGAAACCACCAAGGTATTTGATGGTGAACCTATCAAGTCCTTCAGCCGCACATATTTCCCCGAATTGTTCTAGATACTCCAATTTCTTGACTTCTCCGAGCAGTGACTTTTGCATTAGTTCGACGTTATCTTTATCTATATCAGCATAAACTACCTTTTTGTCCCTGTCTTCTTCTGTGATGTAGAGAACCCGGTTTTTGTTCTTTTTTGCCATCCCATCTGCTTCTCTCTTTTCGTTTTCTCTCTTTTCGTTTATTATTTCTCTGGCATCTTCTCTTTTTTCGTTTATTATTTCTCTTGCATAAAACACGACAGTGACTACCAAGTTTTCTATGGATAGATGCATTTATACTTGTTGAGGAAAGAAATTCAATATTAAACTTCTATATCTAATATTTTGTCTCAAAATAAAATACTAGAGCTCGATTTACCTAGATTTGCTTCGCTTACTAAAATCAATTGACCCAATCTTAACGCACCCGAGTTTGATTATGTAAACAAAATCGAGCTCGAACACCTAAACAAGCCTTTCTTTTATATACGTCTCCTATAAAATGTTTATTATATAATAATACGTAGTACTAACTAGTTGTGGAGCCCTCGCTTCGCGCCGTGGACTCCGTTTTGAGTGCGAGTTAAGAAAAAAGTCTTGATCTATTTTGTAAAAAAAAAAAAATTCGACATCTAACATTGAAGGGTTGTTCCTTTTGTGAAAGTTACTTCTTTTAGCGTTCGGGTTTTTTTTCCTTTAAAAAAAGTTAGTTGATCTATTTTGTAAAAAAGAATGTTTTTCGACATCTTTTGGTAGCATTGAAGGATTGTTCATTTTATGAAAGTTGTCTCTTTTATCGTTGAGGAAAAAAAGAAAAAAAGGGAAAAAAGTTAATTGATTTTTTTGTAAAAAAGAATTTATTTTTTTTGACATCTTTTGGTAACATTGAAGGGTTGATTCTTTTACGAAAGTTGCTTCTTTTATCGTTGGAGACCAAAAAAAATAAAAAATTATTGTAGCACAGTAGTGGCCTCTGTGGGTCCAACTGTTTGAGCGCAGCGTACAAATCGGTAAAGCGTGGTGGGTATTATTATTCAGTATTTTTGATTTTAGTAATGAGATAAATAATAATTTAGAATTTAGAATATAGGCATAAAGTGGGAGGTGTTTGATTTGTATTTTAATGAAAATTATGGGATTAGTTTTGTGAAAAACGAAAATGTAAATAGTATTATTCATCGCATATAAGACGAATTTTGTCTAATATGTAATATGTTAATTAATAATATATCATATAATATGATAATTACCTATATAATAATACGTAGTAATAAGTATTATATTATAAATTGAGTCGAAATTGAGCTTGCATAATTTCAAACAAATCAATCTCATGACTCTTCAAATTTCAAACGAGTTGAGCTTTAATGTAGTCGAGCTTGGGCTCGACACCCTTTTTTAAAAGAACTTAAATCACTTTCTTAAGTTTTAACTACGTGCTATTAAGAGCATCAATTGACTAATCATCATGCAAATATGTTACTTTTTCCTTCATATTTTCTATTTCAATAACCTTTTACGTAGAAAACAGCAAGATGTGGACTTCTTATTTTCCAAGCTGGACAATGGTCACTCCATTTGTTAGATCATGTTATTTATTTTTTATATAATCTAATCTATGAAAAGTCTTGGAACAGCCTGTCACCCCAATCAGATACATTCTCAACCACTCAAAATTATTATATTTAAACTTTAATTAGGCCTAATTTTCAAACACAATTCCTTGATTTGTGGCATCAGATTTTTTCAATACTTGAATCACTCAAACAAAATGCATTGTACATTTATTAATGTACAACGCACAAGTGTCACTGTCTGTGGTTAAATTTTGAGAAAATGCTACAAACATATTGTAATATAATTCGTTCATAGATTATATGATCCTCATATATATCCTTAATAGAAATAGAAGTATCCGAATCACAATGCTGTAAACTACTAAGAACAACGCCCAATGCACAAGTCACAAAATGTTGGAAAAAAGTCATAATTATAAATGTAGAGTTCATAGGTCATAGTCGGAAAAAGGTCATAGTTATATATCCTTAAATAAACGTAGTTCATCTTACAGGCTTGCACTTTAAATAGGAGAAGCCAAACAGCGCAATATCAAACATCGCCAAAATTGTGTTGTAGTTCATCCTGTCAATTCGTACCGATATCCTATATGAAGAAAAAAAGAAAGATAAAAAAGATTTATAATACTTATCTTTGACAAATGGAAATAAATTGGTCGTTATGACACAATTAACAAATGATAATCATCACAAAAATAGATATTTTATTAAGCAATCGTAACTCATTTATTTGCCTGTTTAGTAAAATGCATAAAGTAATAAACAAATTCAACTATAAGAAAGTGGTCCAAAATTTGTAAAACATTCATCGGATTCTGAAGAACTAAGACAATTAATTCGTGGTATGGTGAACAATAATGAGAAGGAAGATCGATGGGTATGGGCTCTTGCTTCGAACGGGAATTTCTCAACAAAGACTCTCGCGAATTTGGTGCGGTCAAAGATTGTCACTTCAAGGGCTTCCGGTTTTGAAACGATGCGTAATAACTTGGTTCCGAAAAAGGTTGAGGTTTTCGTTTGGAGAGCAATGATGGGTAAACTCCCTGTATTGTCGGAACTTGGCAAAAGGGGAGTCGACCTTCATTCCGTTAGGTGTCCTATTTGTGATAATGATGTGGAGACGGTTCAACATGCGCTATTTAATTGCAATATAAGCAAGGAGATTTGGAAGAGAACGTCCAAGTGGTTCGATATGTCTCTCGGGTCCTTAGATCAAAGCAATATCTTTAAAGGTCGATCATCTTATCAAATGACGGAAGTTGGCTTCAAAATTTGGCAAGCGGTCGAATGGACGTGCGGGTACCTCATATGGAAAAATCGAAACAAAAAGGTTTTCAAGAACAGTTGTTGGAATCCACCGATGGCGCTTAACGAAATACAAACGAAGAGCTACGAATGGATTGCGAAAAGATGTAAATTGTTATCGATTGATTGGAACACATGGCTAGTCAACCCAAAGCCTCTTATTTGTTAATTTATCTTTGTAAATTGTTGCGATAGGGTGGATAGGAGTTATTCGACGGATACCACTCTTAGTATCCGATTATAACTCTTGTTGATGTATATAGGTGCGAGGTGTATTGTACTCTTGCGTTATTATGTTAATAAAATTGTTTTCTGCCTTTCAAAAAAAAAAAAAACCATTCTTTTCTTTAGTTTCATTATCATTATGATAAATATAAATACTGGTGTAAAATTTAGTGTTTAAGTGAATATGATACAAAAAAACTGATGGTGGGTCATGTAGCACAGTTGACAAAACCTATCCCAGTTATCCACCCTGCCCATTTTGCTACTTTCATCCAAATCATAAAAGTCTTATGCTTAGAATATAAAAAAAACTACTTTTTAATAGTACCTACAACTACTTTGTTTAATTGGTGGACAAACTCAAGCGTCAGAGCCATCATTGATTTCACAATCTGCATAATAATCTTTGTTCCTTATAATATATACCTGCAATGAAAATAGAAAAAATGAATTACATTAATTATTAGTTCTTTAAAACTATTTTACTAAATCATAAAGTATATGGCAAGCTACTAGAACTTGTTCTGAGTAAGAAAAAATAGTAACACATGAAAAATAAAAAGAAAAAACCTCAAAGACAGTGTGTTTGATCAAATGAAAGACGAGTGCATCTCCATCAATTAATTCATGACTAATGCAAAACCCCCTCCATCCAGCAGTAAGCCCTTTATTACGAGCAGAATAAAGTGTGCGAGACCGTTGACCATCTTCATCAATTAAAGTGATGGTTTCATCATTCATCGGTAGATATTTTCTGCATAAATGACCTGGTAGTTTCTGTCGTTGTATACATGCCAATAATCATCATCACATTCAATATGTCAATATTCAATATGTCATTATGAACGGCGACTCAAGTAAGTAACTAACCAGCCAACCAGTCACGTGTGACTGAAACAGGGGTTTGGAAAATGACATATGGCCACCTTCAAGCTTAGATGCAAGTTCTTCAGCTTTGTTTATAGCGTATTCTCTAGCTTCATCAGACGCATAAACTCGGTTTCCCAACTCCTTTCGTAAATACCTATACTTTCTTCCGCTGTGTAGATGCAATATGAACACTCAGAATTACTTATCCAAAAAAATAGTTCCATTTTCACATTAAAAGAAAGGCAAATGGCCCGTAAAGGTAATATAAGTTACCCAAACTGACAATAAAGGTAATTTCACTTTGCTAATGCATAAAAAGGACCGTGTACTTTAATTTGGACCGGAAAAAGATTATAAAATTCAAAACTTGTAAAAATGAGGTAATATTATCCACATGACAACTTTTCATAGCCACCTAGACGATATTATCTCAATTCGATGATTTTTAAAAACGTAATCCATTTTTAATCCAAATTAAAGTACATGATCCTTTCATTCATCAACAAAAGTGATATTACCTTTATTGTCAATTTAGGTAACTTATATTAACTTTTCGGGCCATTTGACCTTAAAAGAAAAACTTATAATATTTAAGATTCAAATCAGGAATTTCTTAAACTTTAGATCACAATTTACCACCTTGGTAACTCAAGTATCTCAAAAGTTTTAAGCCCCTACAACACAGAATACCAAACAAAATAAATGCCTTTTATAACGGTTATTTTATAAGTTGTCTACAATACTACCCAAAAACTGTAGAGTTAACAGATTGAGGAAGCAAGAAAAGAAGCATACATGTTCCTTATAAACAGGTGCAGGCAAACTTGCAACACGACTGGACCTCCTAACCACCACAATTTCTGTCCCGATTGCACGAGGTTTTGTTCGTTTCATCTTTTGTTGTCACACAAAACAATGTAAACAGAGATTAGCTCTAAATTCGTTACAAATACGCAATTGGAAAACAAAAGGATAAGAAACAATATATGTGTAACATTTTAGCAAGTGTGTTTTTCTTCAATAATAAGCAAAAACGTAGTTGTATCCAAACAATACCCATAAACCCTTAATACTGTCTTAGCAAAACCCTAACCTAAAAAAATTAAACAGATCAGGAGTGTCATTTAGCATTTAGTTCCCCAATCAAAATTAACTATTAAAGGGCACAAGTTGAGATAAACCTGTTACCCAACGAATTAAACAAACGGAAAAAAATAACAGAATTAAACCGGAGAGCGAGCGGTTTTGAGAGCTTGAGTGAGCTGAGGAATGTTAAGTTGTTCCATCCTCTTTTTGTTTTCTTCCAACCTTTGTCTACGTAAATCCTCATAGCTTTTCTTTGATACCACCATTTTTTTCTTATGTTTTTTTTTTTTTTGAGATAAAGAAGATGAAAGGAATTGGGGGTGAGCTGAAAAGATGAGAGAAATTTTGTTTGGGGTTTTAATCAGAGTCGACCGTTGCAACACAAACCGATGTAAGAGACGTAGGCGGTTTTTTTTTTTTTTTTTTTTTTTTTTTTTTATTGTAACCGGGATGATTTATGATTTATTATAAAATTTGTTGTCTAAATGGTCCTTTATTTAGAGAATAGTTAGCGATTGTTAAAGAAAAGGACTTGCTGGGAAGGCCCGGACTGGAACAATCCGTTCGACCGCTCGGTCGGTCACAGGTTTTTCAGGGGGCCATTTTTATTTATTTACACAGACATAATCGGAAATTGAAGACACTAGAGAATTTGGGAAACACAATTGAAGCGGCAAAGGCGAAACATAATAGGTCAAAAAACAACAATCAAATGCCCTCGAAATAAAGAAATCAAAGTTCTCTAATATTTTAGCAAGGCCCAAAAGGTCTTTCTTTAAATACCTTAAAATATTCTTTGGGACGTAAGAGTATTTTCTAAACTTATGTTATTTGTTAGTGTTTAAAGTCATTTTTTTTCACCTCGTTCAATATACTTAAATTTTTGAGACTGACCATGGATATTTGTTTGAAATTACATCAGGTAAGTAATAAAGTAAGGACTAGTTTGTCAACCACTATTAAGAATCACGTATATTAGGCAAAGACATTAGTTTGAAACTATATGTATGACCATGGCGGATCCACCTTGATGTAATCGGGGTCATCTGCTCCGACGATCAAAATTTATTCAGCGAAACTTTTTGATGTAATTGGAATAAAAAGGTACCGAGTTGAATGATTATAAAGTAAATATAACAATTATAATCGTAGTTAAGCAATTAACTCAGGTGCTTATAGTGTTTAAATTGAAAGGTTGCAAGATAGAGACCTTAATGCGTCATAATATTTTTTACATTAACTTTCAAGAAAATTTTACATGTTCTGGTTTTATCTCAATTAATTAGCATTGAAATATTATTGTGGTCGTCTTAATCTATTACATTATTTATTTTAGTTTTTCTAATATTTTGATATTTTTTTTTTACAATTTTTATAATTCAAATATTTTTAACAAATATCTGCCCCGCTCAAAATTATTTCCGAATCCATCACTCATACGTTATGCTAATATATGCATAATATATATAACTAATATTAAGGGGTAGCCGATTTTTGGGGAAAAAGTAAAATATTCTTTATAAATAATGTTACCATTTCACCATTCAATTATGTATTTAATGTTGTATTTATATACTAGTAAAACTGACCCGTGAAATCACGGGTTTAAACGAAATAATTTAATGACATGTTTTAGGTATTGAGTGAATGTAAATGCTGAAATCATTTATTTTAATGACCCGTTTGACTAACAAACTTGTCGTTGTTTTTACAAATATATAGAGACATGTATTTTCGCATACATATGTAACGTAATTAATTTCGTAAAAAGAATCCATATTTGAATTCTAATTATATAATAACTAGTTTATAACCCGCGTATTCGCGGGTACTTTTATCATACATAATTCTAAAATTATACTCTTAATAAGTTATTAAACATAGTATTATACATAAAAGAAATTATATATATTATGATATGATGAATTTATAGTATGTTACCATCAAAAGCCATTAACTCTGAAATTATAGATGTCTTAACCTACAAGTACAAGTATAATATAATAAGAATAATTTAATACATATATTCTTTCTAAAGCATTTGTACTTGAAAGATGGATAGTAAATTGAATAATCTGACGAAACACTTGAGACTTGGTAATTGAAGGAAATGCATAAGTTCAATTGCTTCATATAAAGTACATAACTTCAATTGCTTCATTATTTTTATTTTAATATAAAGTACATAAGTTCAATTGAATGATCACCATCACCATAAAACTTAATAACCTGAATCCAGGTGGTAACATCCACCGTTTGTAACAGCCACACACAGCAGCAACATCCTGAATTGACGGCTGTTTAAAATGCATTTACACTCGACATATTGCAAGCGAATTCGAAAAGCAAAAATGAAAGCCCCAAATGGCATTTGTTAGTTGTCATAATTACCGCACTAATACTGCTAAAAACCCCAAATGTGTGATATTACTTATTCTTATACAATAGTAAAAGACAAGACAAACCTAACAACTTGAACTACAAAAATAAGAAGTTGACCCAAAATTACCATTACCACTTAAATAAAAGAAGGCTCGAGTTACCTGTAGCTTATAACAGAAAATAACAACAGCAGGTATACACCTTCACTAACGTCATACAGATCAATCTACATCATCCACTTTGCTTACCACATTTTCTTTAAGCGATTGAATATATCGTTTTTCTCTTCATTGATGATCCTGCAGCTACCAATTTGACTCCCTGAAAACAAAAAAAAAACAAAAAAAAAAAAAAAAAACAAAAAAAAACTCATATCAATCCAATTATGATTCAATACCTCCAATATTAGCTACTTGAAAAGGCGTTATAAGTTACTACCATAAATAACGTATGCCCATTGGATATCAACGACTCCAGATCGTTCTCCAGTTGAGACTCTGATGGATTTTCAATCTCACATTGCGTCTTCCCTTCAATCAAGAAAGTGATTCCTCTCTTTGGCGGCCGATCTAAGAATGATGCTTTTGCTCCACACACATTGCGTCTTCCCTTCAATCAAGAAAGTGATTCCTCTCTTTGGCTGCCGATCTAAGAATGATGCTTTTGCTCCACATAACGTACCTAGCAAACTAATGTCCATTTACATGTATCAATCAATATCATATATAATCTCAAACATGGAATGACCAGTTATATAACGGATCAAACGGGTAAACTTTACGTCCAATTTCTTTAAGTTTTTTTTTAAAAAAAAAAACATGTGGTCAGATATGCTTTAGTAGCCAATATATATTTTTCAATGATAACCTGATTTTTTATAACACGATATAAAAGATTTCAGGCATTGTGTATGGAGTAGTGCACATATCTGGTCCCGGGTTACGCGTTGCCAATGTACTGTCATTAATGTACTCATAAGTTTAAGAGGTGACATTCTTAGATTGAGTATTTAACTTGTTCTAAAACTCCCTATACTACTTGGTACATTATTCATAACCATAAAATATAATGATAAGTTATATAATGATCTGGCTACGCAAAGCTTTAGCTTATATTTATAGTCATCTCTGATTGAAATGTAAATATATAGCAAGCAGAGTGTAAGTATTCAAAATAGTTGTGGTAATCGAGAATCATGAAATACACGATATGATTATTAGCATAATCTTCAATAACAACCACATAGATAAGCCACTAAGTACAAACATTATACAGGAAGTGATTGAACAAAAGCTTTAGAATGTTACCATCTATTGAAGCATTGAAGTTGATAATTGATCCAACAGAAGTATAAAAGGGTAGCGCAGCCACGGATGACAAAACATCACCAGGTCAAAACCCTTGGACAATGTAAATAGATTCATGACCCATTGACATACACAAAACTGCACCAACACTTAACACATTATTATTATTATTATTATTATTATTATTATTATTATTATTATTATTATTATTATTATTATTATTATTATTATTATTATTATTATTATTATTATTATTATTATTATTATTATTATTATTATTATTATTATTATTATTATTATTATTATTATTATTATCTATAGACTGTTTATTCAACAGTCTACGTTGAGTAACACTCGGAAACACAGTACCAACACCAAAACTATCAGACATGTCTAGTACCACTACAACCACCAAATTTCCTCTTCTTTCTATACGGCATACTATCAGTGCGAACTAACACTATATAACATAAAGTATCGGGCATTACCAATTTAAATAAAACATATAATTGTTAAACAACCAAGTAGAATCAACAACTGCAAACTAAATAAGCATTATAACTTTATCAGTAATTTAAGAAAACCAAAAAAGTCACAACAAATAATAATATCAGCTGATGTAAAAAGATTTAATGCATAGAATAGGTACACCAAAAACCTAAAAAAATGTAACTTACAGTTAAACCGTTGCGAACAAAGTCAGCAGTGTTCACATCAAGTTTTGGCAACTTTAGGTTGTCATCACCAACAATCTTGTGGCCCTGTTAAATGACATTAAAAGTTAAAAAAAGAGTTTCTCAAATGAAGTTAAGATACCTGCCCTGTTACATGACATTCAAAAACTAAAAAAAAATCTTAGTATTAAAACAATAATATGAATAAATTTAAATTACCCTGGAGTCCACAAATATCATGTCATGGCATGAAACATCTCTTGGATTGTTAAAGTAAGTAACTGCCCAAGTGATAAACACATTCACCCGAATCTTGACAGTTTCTGCAGCGTTGACAGTCAAACGATTCAAAGGAGTTAACACATCTTGATTGCTAGCCATGTGTAACACCCAAATATTTATGGTACTTAGAGTTAAAATGATGTGCGTATAATGGGTGCAACGTGGTATAAATCAAAAAGGTCAGAATCGGTTCAGCACTGTAGTGCGCGCCGCGCACCCTTTAGGTGTGCGCTCGGCGCACTTGCCCAGCGACAGAATTCTACTTTTTCTAATTTTGAGTTTAATGAAGGGTAATTTGGTCATTTCACTTGAGGCCGGATCTGTGAGCTTTATCAGTTGGTTTGGATCCAACTTTGGATCATTTTCACATCCATTCATCACTCTCATCCATTCTTAGAGAGAGAGAGAAGTCTAGAGAGAGATTTGGGGTTTTGGAGAAGAAGGAGCTTGAATTGATCATAGTCTCGGGTTTTAAAGTTGTTCACCTCGTTCTTAGCTACGTTTTGGTTGTTGTGGTAAGTTCTAACTCCGAATTTCATTGTTTGAATTGATATTCAAAGTTAGGGTTTGAACTTGATTTGTAGAGAAACCCATTTAAAACTCTTGAAGTGAGTTTGTTGATGCTAGTAATCGGGTTCATTGTTATTGTTGGTGGATTTTGGGTTGGTGAATAAATTGGTCTTATTTATGACTTGTAATTGGGTTTAATCACTAAGTTTAGTGATTATGGAAGTATTGGAACCCTTTTGATGTGTTTGAAAGACTAATTTTGGAATTGAGTCAAAATTAGGGTTTTTGGGTGATTTTGAGATTTATAAGTGTTAAACACTTAAGTTTGGGTTCATTTGGCTTATTAGGACCATTTTCACTTGTGATTAGTGGTTAGTTTGGACGCGTTTGGTGTTTGTAAGTGCAATTGGTCGAATTTGCACTAAGTGTCGAATTGAGTTGGTTGTAAATCCACTCTAAGTGTGTTATTGTATTTGTGATAATGGATTAGGTACTTTCCATTGACGTGTTGCAGAATTACTCGGTTGCATTCATCAAGACGAAAAGGTGAGTGTTAATATTCTATATGCATATGTATGTGTAGGATGGGTGCGGGTCGGGTGAAGTGGTTCTCAGTTATAGAGCTCACTTCACATATAGGTGGATTTGATGGACTTGTGTACATGTCCAATTGGCACGGTTGTGCGTTTTGGTTGACCACCTTTGGCGAGGTGCACACTTCGTGTGTACATTATCACATGGGCTTGTGAGTGGAATAATTATATATGTATGTATATGATTTATTTACTTGTGGGGTATGGGTTAAAGTTCGATGTTGACGATACCATATCCTAGAATATATCATTGGTTCGTTTTGATGAGGGTTTAAGTTCGATGTTGACGATACCTCATGTATGGATTTAAAGTTCGATGTTGACGAAGCCATACCGCTATTGTAGTGAAATTCGATGAGGGTTTAAGTTCGATGTTTACGATACCTCATATGTGGGTTTAAGTTCGATGTTGACGATACCACATTTATTAGGACGAATGGGAATTAAGTTCGATGTTGACGATACCATTCGTTGGGCTAGCCTTGAGATCTTGAATACATTTGGATGTTGTGAACATCGATGTTTGTCGTATTATTGTTATATATATTGTTATATATATTGTTGTATTGTCGTGATGTAGCTAACCCTCCGGGTGTAGCTTCTTGGCGTTGTTCACAACGTCGTTGATGAACTTATGTTTGTTGATGCATATCTAGCTTGTTGCTTAATGATCGTATGGTATGCTTAGATTAGCTTGCCTTATGCATGGATGCTCCGGTATGCGGTATTTGATTATTTGAGTGGCGTGTCCATTTTATGCGTATATATGTGTGTAGTATATTTTCACTCACTAAGCGTTAGCTTACCCTCTCGTTGTTTACATTTTTATAGATTTGCTTGGAGACGGTCGCTCGGGTAAGCGTGGGAACTAGTGGACTCGCATAGTTGCTTTAGAAGATCTTGCTTGTGGATTGATTAGGATTGGGTAGCATATCCCCAATCGCCATGCTCGGTCTTTATTTTGTGCTAAAAATCATGTGGTCGAAAACTTGTAGTTTGTACGAAAGTCGTAAAACGGCCGATGTGGGCCCGATCTCGTAAAACTCATTTTATTATTGGAACGTATTAGTTTTAACTAATATAAATTGTTGTGAAGAGCGTTTGGTCTAAAGGTGTCGGGAAGTAAGAGATCTTTTTGCGAAAATTGGAAAAAGTGGAGAGCGGGCTGTCAGGCCCTGTGCGCGCCGCGCACAGGAGTGGGTGCGCGCCGCGCACCCCATCTGGACATCTCAGTTTTAATTTTTTTTATGCTGCGTTTTTGGTCGGTTAACGGGTTGGGTTGTTACAAGTGGTATCAGAGCATGGTCTAAGGGATTTAGGTGACTTGAGATAGGTGCCTAGACTTAGACTTTTGTGTGTGCTTAATTGTTACGGGACTTGTAGGATTACGGGTCGGAACAGGTTATAGTTAGTGCCTTGTTTGTAGGTGGACTAACGTCGATATTGGTAATGCGAATATTATTAATATATTAATTGTGTTGTGATAATAATTCTCGCGTATGTGTATATCGCGTAGAATTTTGTTTGTGTTTGTTTATATCATAGAGCGAGGCGGTCATTGTACTAACGAGTTGATACGGCGTGTGTGCGTAATAAGGACTTGCAAACCTTATTACGGGTGCAAATCGTGTCTAGCAAGTGATGTACGACGAGTGTTTAGCAAGATGGGGCGGTGTTGTGTGTGTGCTTTATACGTTCGTGATCTAATCGCTTTGTATTCCTTGGAATAGCGACAGGAAATGGGATCGAGACGAACGACGTGGAGTTTAACGCTAGAGTTGCGGCCGCCGTTGCGGAGAAAGTGGGTGCGTTACGGGAAGAAATGGATAGGAAGTATTCCGAACTTCAAAGTTGTGGTGATATGGAGCGTTATCTTAAGAGCTTCATGAGGACTAAACCCCCGATGTATGATGGGAAACCGGATCCTTTGGTGAGCACAACTTGGATCTCGGATGTCGAAGGGTATTTTCGTACTATTGATTGCCCTTCCGAGAAAAAGACAAAACTCGCTACTAGTTTGTTGCGGGGTAGGGCGAAGGATTGGTTGTATGGTTAGATTGTTATAGTCGGTGGTGAAACGTTTATGACTTTATCGTGGGATGAGTTTAAGAAGGAATTCTTCGAGGAGTTCCGGACTTCTGTCGATTTGTGGGAGTTGCGTAATGAGTTGCGAAAATTGCGATAAGGATCTATGGATTTGAATACTCTCAAGACGACCTTTATGGCGAAGGCTCGTTTTTGCCTGGAGTATTTGGGGAATGATCGTTTGTTGATGGGGGATTTCTATCGGACCTTGAATGATGACTTAAAGAGTAAAATTAGCCGAGGTCACGCGAAATCGTTTGCGGAATTATTCGCCGTGGCTAGAGGTTTCGAGTCGTATACACGATCAAAGATTTGTGAACCTTCAAGTGAGAGAAGGGTTGTTTGGTATGGTGCTCCGAGTAAGAGGACTAAGGGTCCGAGTGTGAGCACGGGTGGTACACGGACGGGTATATTGGATTCTAGTGCGTCTAGATGTTATAATTGTGGCGTGAGGGGTCACAAGTCTTGGGAATGTTCGGTACCAAAGGGTGATGGCACGGTGTGCTTCAATTGCCAAGAAGAAGGACATCGTAAGTCGGAATGTCCCGAGTTAGCGGAGACGGGTGCGGCAAGGAGATGTTAAGGTACATTTCGTTTTAATAAATATGTTCTTTGATTATTTATTATGTACCGTTTGGATTAGGGTTTGTTAAATGCATTGTGTTGTGCATGTTATGGTTATGGGTGACGTTCCTAATGGAAGTACCCTAGGGTGACGTTTTGTTTGTCGGGCGAAGGGCGTAAGACTTGGTGCAATCAAGCATTCCTTGATATTTGTAGAGTGTTTATACCAAGCCATGGGTATGGGCTTTGGTGTTCGGATGTTAGAGCGTGTTCGCTCTCATGTTGAAGTGATGAACCATGAGGTTCGTCGGGAGGATTGATACCCTTGAGATCGAGTGTTTTGGATCTCGATGTATGTTAGTAAAGGAGTCTAGGTGACGCGACATTAGGTGCCTCTTTTATACCTACTAGCGTGGTGTTCGACTCCGATTGTGTTGTGGTTACATTGTACTTAGGGTACCGAGGTGAAACCCTTAGGTACATGAGTGACTAGGTGAAGTTGACAAACTATAGCAATTAGATGATTGCAAGAGTAGAGTTCGTGTAATTTGTGGTACACTTTTTGTTCGAAGTGTTTAAGGATAGGTTAGGATCCTTGGTATGCTCAAAGTTGAAGCAAGACGTGGTGTTGGGCCGTGTGAACCCAATTATTGGTAAAGTCTACCTTTGGTAACATTGTGCGGGTGTACGAGATGCGGTTATGGAACGTAGTTCCAAGTGGGGGAGTTACACCCCCGCACGAGAAGGTTTTAGTGTGAGATTTCGGATGATGCTCTTAGTAGATCCGGAATTTTTGTCGGGACCTAGATTTGGTCGATTTGTGATAGAAGTACAATTTTGGTTAAATTATACTTATGATTTTGGATTTGAATTACCCCCGAGGTGGTAATGTGGTAAATCTCGTTGAGAGATAATGGACGTGTTTGACGAGCAAGGTGAAATCCCTCGGCTAAGGGATGTGCGTGTCGGATTCTCTTCTAGAGAATTGCAGTTAGTACCTATGTGCGATATAGGTGGTTCTTGCTCGATTGTGTTAGTGTTGTGTACGCGTACATATGGTGATGGTTAGTGGTATCCGTTAGGATTCACTAGGGTGTAGTAGTGCGTGATGTTACACTACTCGTTGATCGAGGCCAAAAGAGCATGTGTTGATGGTTAGTGTATTCCGTTAGGATGCACTATGGTGTAGCAGTGCGCGATGTTACACTACTCGTCGTGATGGAGGCCAAAAGAGCGTGTGTGATGGGAGTAGTGTTATATTGGCATGGTATAACATTATCGGGAAATGCGAGTACCGGTGGGAAATGCGAGTACCATTCCTGTGTTGAGATCGTGGATCGCGTGTGTTTGCGAATTCACGATGACGCGTGTAGTTTCGATCATCTTATTGTGGAAGTGAATCGCGTGTAGTTCGGATTCACTAAGGCGAGTGTGTTTTCGGCCAGCCTTCGTGTTGTTTGATCTATCGGTTGTGTTATACACCGATGGTGGGGTCGTAAGGACCATGTCGTTTGATCTATCAGTTGTTTTATACACCAATGGTGGTGTCGTGAGGACCATGTTGTGAGAATAGTGATGCGATAGCCGTGTTTCGCTCACATGTTGTTACGGGTGTGACGATAGTCGATTTTGTACACCTTTGGATTTGCGTTGCCATAGACGTTGTGGACGCTATCGGTTTTAGCCGTTTGTTTATGATGTTACGGTAGTTGCGTAGTGGTCGTATTGCGCACTACAAGGGATGTTTAGTGATCGGTGTTATCCGTAAGGATTCGTTTGGTTCGGTCTTCATTGTTTCAGGTTGTTGACCTTAAGTTGAGACTTGGTTGCTTTTAGCGTTGTACTCGGTAAGGGTACGCTAAGGGATTGATATCTCGGTACGAGATTGGTTGAGTTTTCCCGATGTTAGGGAGTGAGCATGGTTTTAGTGCTTGGAATTGTGGATTTATAAATAGCGGTGGACGATTTCATTGTTAAGGGCGATTCGTTGGGAAGAATTGTCTAGGAAAGTCGGTTTGGGACTTATGTCGAGGACAGCGGAGTGTAGGTCCGGGCGTTTAAGTGACGAGGATCACGAGGACGTGATCGATTTTAAGTGGGGGAGAGTTGTAACACCCAAATATTTATGGTACTTAGAGTTAAAATGATGTGCGTATAATGGGTGAAGCGTGGTATAAATCAAAAAGGTCAGAATCGGTTCAGCACTGTAGTGCGCGCCGCGCACCCTTTAGGTGTGCGCTCGGCGCACTTGCCCAGCGACAGAATTCTACTTTTTCTAATTTTGAGTTTAATGAAGGGTAATTTGGTCATTTCACTTGAGGCCGGATCTGTGATGTAGCGACCCCGACAAATCGTCAAATGTCGGCGTCATCTACGTATGGTCCCATTACATGGTCGTAAGTCTTTATAACAAAGTTTGACCGAAAAGTATGTCGCATTCATTTCATAAATAAGGGTGTTTCAAAGTTTACAAAAGTAGTTTCCATAACAAGTACATAACAATGTTTAAAGTTTGTATGAAACACATGCGACACGATTAAAAGTAGTCAAAAAGACGCTCCACGTATGCAAGTATACTCGACATCCAATGCAAGTATCAAAAAGTATGAGCGGAAGCATGTATCACCTAAGTTCAAGGACCTGAGAAAAACATAGAGAATCTGTCAACGAAAACGTTGGTGAAATCATAGGTTTAAATAAGTAAGTGAGTAAAAGTAAGTTGAACCACAAGATTTGCAACATCGATAAAGTCATAGTACATTCTAAAAGTTAATATTCACGAGCACTCAATTATCAAAGCTTAACATTCCGTCCGTTGAACCCCGTAATAATAGTGTTAGAACATACACTGTTTCCCGAAAATATATTTCACCCGTAGACGGTAGCGAACCGTCCGAAGTGAGGGTTTGTCAAACCCATATGGCCATATAACATAAGTTCTCGCTTACACCATCTGATTTAACTAATGATAATCGAATTGAGGATTTGTGTTCAAACTCGCATGTAGAATGTTTGTTTTTCCTGTACTTGTGTTCACGTAGTTTAAAAGAACGTTTATGTTTTCTCATCCCAAAAGTGAGTTCAAAAAGAGTAAAAGTGGGACTATGATCTCACCTTGTATGCACGAACCAAAAAGTACTTCGACAAGTAACGTGTGCAAAGAACAATGCTAGTCTTGACCTAAACAAATAGGTTGTATCAATAACGATAGTCACGAAGGGTCAAAGATGTTCAATTAGTCCTATGGCTCAATACGACTCGATTATGTAGCATGTGCAATCAAATTGTCAAGTTTCATGCAAGGTACAAGTATATAAACAAGTTAGGAGGGTTGCATAATCATTTGGTTAAGTTTGACAAAAAGTCAAACTTTGGTCGGTCAAAGTCAACAAAAAGTCAACACGTTCGGGTCGGGTCTCGGACAAATTTTCTATGCTAGTTATTCATATATAAGCATTTTAAAATAAGTTACATGTAAATTGGAGGTCTAGAACATGCCAAACATTTTTCGTCAAAAGGTCAAGCAAACAGCCAGTTTTAGGCAAACGGGACGGCGTCCCATATAGCTGGACGGCGTCCAGGTTTTAAGGGTGGGACGGCGTCCTGAGGGGCTAGACGGCGTCCCGGTTCAAAAGGTGGGACAGCGTCCTGAGGAGCTAGACGGCGTCCAAGGGGGTTTCCAGGCCCTGTTTGCTGTATTTCCTAAGTGCACGAATCAAAACACAAACCAACACATTTCATGACCCGCAAACAATCAAGATATGTATCTTATATCATCGGAAAGGTAATTTGACAAGGAACATAACTAAGCACTTTTCATTAATCAAAATTCCACTTACAACTACCAAAAACCGCCATCAATGTTCCTCATTCAATGCATACAAGTCACAAATGCCATTTAATGATTCGGTAACCAAATTACATGAACAATATGCCGCTTCGAAGGTAATTAAGCATACAACACAACCTAACACTTACAACTAACATTCCATGTCATTCAAATCATTAAAAGTCCATTTTAAGTTCATGAAACCTTAACCTAAATTCACCAAATTTCATAATCAAGTTTAGGAGGTTTCATTAATCAAACTATACATCATAATGAAGCTAGTAACACTAGAAACACAATTAAAACATGAACTCTTAGCATCAAACAACATATGAACACTCAAATTTCAAGATTAAGCATGTCATCTTTCAATATGAACTAGTTACATCAAAATATCAAAAATGAGCATACAAATCACATAAACAAACTAGACTCGAGCCATATACACTAATTAACAACCTTATAACTTAAAAATCTCAAGAACACAAGAATTAGTGATTTTAGAAAGTTACCCAAAATTGATGAAATCGGTATGGAAACGAAGAGGAGATCACGAGGAATTCAAATATGCAATTTGTTTTGATCGAATCCTTCTTGAATGAATTTGGATGATGATTGAAGGTTTGAGGGTTTTGAGAGAAAAGGTGAAGTAGTAGAATGAAAGGGATGAATGAATGGATGAGAATAAGGGTTGACTCTTTGACTAGTCAAATGTTTCAACCTTTGGCAAGTTTGGTCCCTCAACTTTAAACCGGGTGCGGGAATTACCTAAACGAGATAATTCAACGCATATTAACGGGATGTGTTATAAACATATAACGGTACTTAAATAGTTAAACGGAAAAGTAAACGGAAAAAGGCGGGATGTTACATTACCTACACCTTAAAAGAAATTTCGTCCCGAAATTTAGGTAGGCGTAGTAGTCGTTGTTTCTTCCTCGGAATCTGACGTTTTCGGGACCGAGAATAGATGAGGGTGTTTCTTTCGCATTTGATCTTCTCTTTCCCAAGTAAACTCGGGTCCCCTTTTGGCGTTCCATCGGACCTTAACAATCGGGATCCGGCTTTGTTTTAATTCCTTCTCGACGTAGTCCACAATTTCAACCGGTTCCTCCACAAAATGGAGTTTGTCATTAATAGTAAGTTCCTCGAGAGGGACGACGATATCGGGCTCGGCGAGACACTTCTTCAAGTTAGATACATGAAAAGTAGGATGGACGGAGCTTAGTTGAGGCGGAAGGTTTAAACGATAAGCAACGGTTCCAATACGCTCTAAGATTTCGAAAGGACCAACGTACCGCGGATTTAGTTTCCCACGTTTCCCAAAACGGATGACACCCTTCCAAGGTGCTACTTTTAACATGACGCGGTCACCGACTTGAAATTCGAGGTCTTTGCGTCTTTTGTCGGTATAGCATTTTTGACGACTCCGGGCCGTCCGAAGCCTATCTCGGATTTGAAGAATCTTTTCGGTCGTTTCGTGAATGAGTTCGGGCCCGGAAATTTGCACGTCACCCACTTCGGCCCAACAAAGAGGAGAACGACATTTTCGACCATATAACGCTTCAAAAGGTGCGGCCTTAATACTCGCGTGATAACTATTATTGTAAGAGAATTCGGCGAGAGGTAAGTGATTGTCCCAAGCTTTTCCAAAATCAACAACGCAGGCTCGTAACATATCCTCTAAGGTTTGTATTGTACGTTCACTTTGCCCATCGGTTTGGGGATGATATGCGGTGCTCATGTCCAAACGCGTTCCCAACGCTTCTTGTAACGTACGCCAAAATCTAGAAACGAAACGACCATCTCGGTCGGAGATAATCGATAACGGTACTCCGTGTCGGGCTACAATCTCTTTAATGTAAAGTCGTGCAAGTTTCTCCATTTTGTCGGTTTCTTTCATGGCGAGAAAGTGCGCGGATTTGGTGAGACGGTCAACAATGACCCAAATTGTATCATAACCGCCCGACGTTTTCGGTAGTTTGGTGATAAAATCCATCGTGATCCTTTCCCACTTCCATTGCGGGATCTCGGGTTGTTGAAGTAACCCGGACGGTCTTTGGTGTTCGGCTTTGACTTTAGCGCAAGTCAAACATTTGGCAACGTAAGTAGCGACTTCCTTTTTGATGTTCGGCCACCAATATCGTTCTTTAAGGTCGTGGTACATCTTATTGGCGCCGGGATGAATCGAGTATCGCGATTTGTGGGCTTCGTCTAGGATGAGGTTTCGTAAGTCGCCATATCTAGGCACCCAAATTCTTCTGGCGTAATATCGAAGTCCGGTCTCCTTAACTTCGAATCGAGAGACGAGAATATTCAAAAGTTCACGTGCGATGTTGTTGTCCTTAAGAGCTTCATCTTGGGCTACCCGAATTTGGCTATTAAGGTTGGAGTGGATGGTGATATTCAAAGCTCGGACACGAAGAGGCACCGCTCTTTCCTTTTGACTTAAGGCATCGGCCACTACATTTGCCTTCCCGGGGTGGTAACGAAGCTCGCAATTATAATCGTTCAAGGTCTCAATCCACCTTCGTTGTCTCATGTTTAGTTGCTTTTGATCGAAGATATGTTGGAGACTTTTGTGATCGGTAAAGATAGTACTCTTGGTACCAAGAAGATGATGTCTCCATAACTTAAGTGCAAAGATGACGGCACCGAGTTCAAGATCATGTGTCGTGTAGTTTCGTTCGTGGACTTTGAGTTGTCGAGAGGCATAAGCAATGACTTTCTTTCGTTGCATTAATACGCATCCATAACCGTTTTTCGAGGCATCACAATATACAACAAAATCATCATTGCCTTCGGGAAGTGACAAGATAGGAGCGGTGGTTAGTTTAGTTTTCAAGATTTGAAAAGCGGTTTCTTGTTCGGATGTCCAGACGAATTTTCGTTCCTTGTGAGTTAACGCGGTTAAAGGACGAGCGATTAGGGAGAAATCCTTGATGAATTTACGATAGTATCCGGCGAGACCCAAGAATTGACGAATTTGAGTAGGAGTAGTAGGAGTCTCCCATTTACTAATGGCTTCGATTTTTGCGGGATCGACTTTAATGCCTTGATCACTTACAACATGACCAAGAAATTGAACTTCCTTTAACCAAAATTCACACTTGGAGAACTTGGCATATAGTTGCTCTTTTCTCAAGAGCTCGAGCACGAGTCGGAGATGTTCTTTGTGTTCCTCTTCGTTTTTAGAATAGATCAAAATATCATCGATGAACACGATAACGAATTTGTCGAGGTAAGGTTTGCACACGCGGTTCATGAGATCCATGAACACCGCCGGTGCGTTAGTGAGACCGAAAGGCATGACAAGGAATTCATAACTACCATAACGAGTCCGAAAAGCGGTTTTGGAGACATCTTCCCCTTTAACCCTTAGTTGATGATAACCCGAACGGAGATCAATTTTTGAGTATACACGAGAACCTTGTAGTTGATCAAAGAGGTCATCAATGCGAGGAAGAGGATATCGGTTCTTAACCGTCAATTTGTTTAGTTCACGATAATCAATGCACATTCGTAGGGATCCGTCTTTCTTCTTGACGAACAAAATCGGAGCGCCCCATGGTGAATGGCTAGGTTGAATGAAACCACGGTCAAGTAACTCTTGGATTTGACTTTGTAATTCTTGTAATTCGGATGGAGCGAGTCTATACGGTGCACGCGCTATGGGTGCGGCTCCTGGAATAAGATCGATTTGAAATTCAACCGGTCGATGAGGTGGAAGACCCGGTAATTCGTCGGGAAATACATCGGAAAAGTCACTAACAATTGGCACATCTTCGATACGCTTTTCGTCGGCCTCGACTTTCTTAACGTGAGCAAGAATCGCGAAACAACCCTTGCGAAGTAGCTTTCGAACTTTAAGGCACGAAACGAGGTTGAGTCCGGTGCAATTTTTGTCGCCATAGACAATCAATGGTTCACCATTCTCGATAGGAATTCGGATTGCGTGAAGATCGCAAAGAATGTGAGATTTATTTTTGACCATCCAATTCATACCGATTATTACATCAAAACTCCCTAATTCCATGGGTATCAAGTCAATTTCAAATTCCTTACCCAAAATGTTCAAAGTACACCCCCGGTAATATGTGTCGGCACTTAAGAGTTTTCCGTCGGCCACTTCGATGGAATAAGTAGTATCTAAAGGGTGTGGTGGAGTGCAAAGGGTAGGAGCCACAGTCTTAGACACAAAACATTTATCGGCACCCGAATCGAATAAGCAAGTAACATAAGAGTTGTTGAGAAGAAACGTACCCGTGACTAGTTCATTGTCATCTCGGGCTTCCTCGGTGTTGATGTTAAAGGCCCGGCCTCGGTTGTTGGGGTTGGCTTTCTTTTTCGGGCATTCGTTCTTATAATGGCCCATTTGGCCACATTCGTAACAAGTGACCGTTTTTGGAGGATTGGGCCCCTTTCGAGCAACGGGGGCGGCGCTTGTGCAATTGTTGGCCCTATGACCAACACCTTGGAAACGGTGACAAACTAGCTTGTTACATTCGCCGTGATGATGCTTGTGGTATTTGTTGCAAAAAGGTAAGTTTCCGACATAGCCCTTCTTGCCGTCGTTGTTGAAAGGCTTTTTGGTGAAGGTGTTGTTGTAGTTGGTTGATGGAGTGGCTTCCCATTTCCTTTTGTTGCCACCCGACTTGTCCTCGGCCTTAGGAGCCGGCACTACGATTTCGTCAACCGTTTCGATTAATTGACGGGCCATGTTCATAGCGGCTTGATGAGTAGCGGGTTTGGATGACATCACCCCTTGTTTGATGCTTTTTGGAAGACCGAGCATGTAGAGCTCAATCCTTTGAGATTCGGGGTTAACAAGATTAGGACACATCAAGGATAGTTCGGCGAAGCGTTGATTATAAGCTTTAAGATCGTTTCCGACCGCTTTCAAAGCCCTTAGTTCTTCCTCAAGCTTTCGGGTTTCTTCGCGCGGAAAATATTCAACAATCATCTTTTCCCTTAGATCGGCCCAAGAGAGGGCATGAGCTTCATCGGTACCCACCGATTGAACATAGGTGTTCCACCATGTTAGAGCAATTCCGGAGAAAGTGTGGGTGGAGTATTTGACCTTGTCTTGATCCCGACAACCGCTTATGCTAAAGACAGCCTCGGTTTGTTCAAACCAACGAGTAAGCACAACCGGTCCCCCGGTTCCATCATAAGTGTGAGGTTTGCACCCCATGAAAGCTTTGTAGGAGCACCCTTCGCTAGAGTTACCGGCTCCTTGGTTATTGTTGTTGTGGTTGGTGTTATTGTTGTTGTTAGACGAGTGACCGGCCATGGCCGCATCCACGGCGGTGGCTATCATGCGTTGTAAGGCTTGTTCGGGAGTTTCATTGCGTCGTACACGGCGAGGAGCCATTGTTCCTTCAAAACAAAAGAATACCGTTGGTTAGTATTCTAAATAATACTAACCGTGATATGGGATAAAGATAGAGAGAAAATTATCCTTGACCCGCCTTAAATTCTTTATGCCATAATGTCGGTATGTTCATATGAGTCACCGTAATATAATCCCGGAAATTATATTACCCTGATTCATATGTGCATTCGACATCATTTCATATAGTCAAGGTGGCGTGTCAATCAAATTAGACAACGTGAGATTAAGATGATCTAATAGTAGATATGAGTAGAAGCGTTCGAGTATAAATGCACAAGTAGTCAAGTAATTCCTACTTCAAGTCTATATGCCGGTTGTAGTCTAGACTCACCAATGTACCCTATGACTCGGGGTTGACACCAATGAACACTAAATCCCTACAACCAAGGCTCTGATACCACTTGTAGCGACCCCGACAAATCGTCAAATGACGGCGTCATCTATGAATGGTCCCATTACATGGTCGTAAGTCTTTATAACAAAGTTTGACCGAAAAGTATGTCGTATTCATTTCATAAATAAGGGTGTTTCAAAGTTTACAAAAGTAGTTTCCATAACAAGTACATAACAATGTTTAAAGTTTGTATGAAACACATGCGACACGATTAAAAGTAGTCAAAAAGACGCTCCACGTATGCAAGTATACTCGACATCCAATGCAAGTATCAAAAAGTATGAGCGGAAGCATGTATCACCTAAGTTCAAGGACCTGAGAAAAACATAGAGAATCTGTCAACGAAAACGTTGGTGAAATCATAGGTTTAAATAAGTAAGTGAGTAAAAGTAAGTTGAACCACAAGATTTGCAACATCGATAAAGTCATAGTACATTCTAAAAGTTAATATTCACGAGCACTCAATTATCAAAGCTTAACATTCCATCCGTTGAACCCCGTAATAATAGTGTTAGAACATACACTGTTTCCCGAAAATATATTTCACCCGTAGACGGTAGCGAACCGTCCGAAGTGAGGGTTTGTCAAACCCATATGGCCATATAACATAAGTTCTCGCTTACACCATCTGATGTAACTAATGATAATCGAATTGAGGATTTGTGTTCAAACTCGCATGTAGAATGTTTGTTTTTCCTGTACTTGTGTTCACGTAGTTTAAAAGAACGTTTATGTTTTCTCATCCCAAAAGTGAGTTCAAAAAGAGTAAAAGTGGGACTATGATCTCACCTTGTATGCACGAACCAAAAAGTACTTCGACAAGTAACGTGTGCAAAGAACAATGCTAGTCTTGACCTAAACAAATAGGTTGTATCAATAACGATAGTCACGAAGGGTCAAAGATGTTCAATTAGTCCTATGGCTCAATACGACTCGATTATGTAGCATGTGCAATCAAATTGTCAAGTTTCATGCAAGGTACAAGTATATAAACAAGTTAGGAGGGTTGCATAATCATTTGGTTAAGTTTGACAAAAAGTCAAACTTTGGTCGGTCAAAGTCAACAAAAAGTCAACACGTTCGGGTCGGGTCTCGGACAAATTTTCTATGCTAGTTATTCATATATAAGCATTTTAAAATAAGTTACATGTAAATTGGAGGTCTAGAACATGCCAAACATTTTTCGTCAAAAGGTCAAGCAAACAGCCAGTTTTAGGCAAACGGGACGGCGTCCCATATAGCTGGACGGCGTCCAGGTTTTAAGGGTGGGACGGCGTCCTGAGGGGCTAGACGGCGTCCCGGTTCAAAAGGTGGGACGGCGTCCTGAGGAGCTAGACGGCGTCCAAGGGGGTTTCCAGGCCCTGTTTGCTGTATTTCCTAAGTGCACGAATCAAAACACAAACCAACACATTTCATGACCCGCAAACAATCAAGATATGTATGTTATATCATCGGAAAGGTAATTTGACAAGGAACATAACTAAGCACTTTTCATTAATCAAAATTCCACTTACAACTACCAAAAACCGCCATCAATGTTCCTCATTCAATGCATACAAGTCACAAATGCCATTTAATGATTCGGTAACCAAATTACATGAACAATATGCCGTTTCGAAGGTAATTAAGCATACAACACAACCTAACACTTACAACTAACATTCCATGTCATTCAAATCATTAAAAGTCCATTTTAAGTTCATGAAACCTTAACCTAAATTCACCAAATTTCATAATCAAGTTTAGGAGGTTTCATTAATCAAACTATACATCATAATGAAGCTAGTAACACTAGAAACACAATTAAAACATGAACTCTTAGCATCAAACAACATATGAACACTCAAATTTCAAGATTAAACATGTCATCTTTCAATATGAACTAGTTACATCAAAATATCAAAAACGAGCATACAAATCACATAAACAAACTAGACTCGAGCCATAGACACTAATTAACAACCTTATAACTTAAAAATCTCAAGAACACAAGAATTAGTGATTTTAAAAAGTTACCCAAAATTGATGAAATCGGTATGGAAACGAAGAGGAGATCACGAGGAATTCAAATATGCAATTTGTTTTGATCGAATCCTTCTTGAACGAATTTGGATGATGATTGAAGGTTTGAGGGTTTTGAGAGAAAAGGTGAAGTAGTAGAATGAAAGGGATGAATGAATGGATGAGAATAAGGGTTGACTCTTTGACCTAGTCAAATGTTTCAACCTTTGGCAAGTTTGGTCCCTCAACTTTAAACCGGGTGCGGGAATTACCTAAACGAGATAATTCAACGCATATTAACGGGATGTGTTATAAACATATAACGGTACTTAAATAGTTAAACGGAAAAGTAAACGGAAAAAGGCGGGATGTTACATGTGAGCTTTATCAGTTGGTTTGGATCCAACTTTGGATCATTTTCACATCCATTCATTACTCTCATCCATTCTTAGAGAGAGAGAGAAGTCAAGAGAGAGATTTGGGGTTTTGGAGAAGAAGGAGCTTGAATTGATCATAGTCTCGGGTTTTAAAGTTGTTCACCTCGTTCCTAGCTACGTTTTGGTTGTTGTGGTAAGTTCTAACTCCGAATTTCATTGTTTGAATTGATATTCAAAGTTAGGGTTTGAACTTGATTTGTAGAGAAACCCATTTAAAACTCTTGAAGTGAGTTTGTTGATGCTAGTAATCGGGTTTATTGTTATTGTTGGTGGATTTTGGGTTGGTGAACAAATTGTTCTTATTTATGACTTGTAATTGGGTTTAATCACTAAGTTTAGTGATTATGGAAGTATTGGAACCCTTTTGATGTGTTTGAAAGACTAATTTTGGAATTGAGTCAAAATTAAGGTTTTTGGGTGATTTTGAGATTTATAAGTGTTAAACACTTAAGTTTGGGTTCATTTGGCTTATTAGGACCATTTTCACTTGTGATTAGTGATTAGTGGTTAGTTTGGACGCGTTTGGTGTTTGTAAGTGCAATTGGTCGAATTTGCACTAAGTGTCGAATTGAGTTGGTTGTAAATCCACTCTAAGTGTGTTATTGTATTTGTGATAATGGATTAGGTACTTTCCATTGACGTGTTGCGAAATTACTCGGTTGCATTCATCAAGACGAAAAGGTGAGTGTTAATATTCTATATGCATATGTATGTGTAGGATGGGTGCGGGTCGGGTGAAGTGGTTCTCAGTTATAGAGCTCACTTCACATATAGGTGGATTTGATGGACTTGTGTACATGTCCAATTGGCATGGTTGTGCGTTTTGGTTGACCACCTTTGGCGAGGTGCACACTTCGTGTGTACATTATCACATGGGCTTGTGAGTGGAATAATTATATATGTATGTATATGATTTATTTACTTGTGGGGTATGGGTTAAAGTTCGATGTTGACGATACCATATCCTAGAATATATCATTGGTTCGTTTTGATGAGGGTTTAAGTTCGATGTTGACGATACCTCATGTATGGATTTAAAGTTCGATGTTGACGAAGCCATACCGCTATTGTAGTGAAATTCGATGAGGGTTTAAGTTCGATGTTGACGATACCTCATATGTGAGTTTAAGTTCGATGTTGACGATACCACATTTATTAGGACGAATGGGAATTAAGTTCGATGTTGACGATACCATTCGTTGGGCTAGCCTTAAGATCTTGAATACATTTGGATGTTGTGAACATCGATGTTTGTCGTATTATTGTTATATATATTGTTGTATTGTCGTGATGTAGCTAACCCTCCGGGTGTAGCTTCTTGGCGTTGTTCACAACGTCGTTGAGGAACTTATGTTTGTTGATGCATATCTAGCTTGTTGCTTAATGATCGTATGATATGCTTAGATTAGCTTGCCTTATGCATGGATGCTCCGGTATGCGGTATTTGATTATTTGAGTGGCGTGTCCATTTTATGCGTATATATGTGTGTAGTATATTTTCACTCACTAAGCGTTAGCTTACCCTCTCGTTGTTTACATTTTTATAGATTTGCTTGGAGACGGTGGCTCGGGTAAGCGTGGGAACTAGTGGACTCGCATAGTTGCTTTAGAAGATCTTGCTTGTGGATTGATTAGGATTGGGTAGCGTATCCCCAATCGCCATGCTCGGTCTTTATTTTGTGCTAAAAATCATGTGGTCGAAAACTTGTAGTTTGTACGAAAGTCGTAAAACGGTCGATGTGGGCCCGATCTCGTAAAACTCATTTTATTATTGGAACGTATTAATTTTAACTAATATAAATTGTTGTGAAGAGCGTTTGGTCTAAAAGTGTCGGGAAGTAAGAGATCTTTTTGCGAAAATTGGAAAAAGTGGACAGCGGGCTGTCAGGCCCTGTGCGCGCCGCGCACAGGTGTGGGTGCGCGCCGCGCATCCCATCTGGACAGCTCAGTTTTAATTTTTTTATGCTGCGTTTTTGGTCGGTTAACGGGTTGGGTTGTTACACCATGTTAAAAAAAACGATGGAGAAACACTTGGAGAGTTAAATGGATGGAATTGCAGAGGTGTAATGTTTATGTGATTTGAATACTGGTCTTTATAGTTGCTGAATGAGGCAGTTGTTGCACAATCAGAAGTGCAAAAATTGTGGAATGAGAAATTGGAAAACACATCAAAAACCGCCAAAGAATCACAATTTGACTGGGTTATACAGTTTGTGTAAGGGAGTTATATTAAAACCTGTACTATAATAAATTAAATAATAAAAAAACGTGGCATAAAAATCAAATACATTTTTTTTAATGAAACCGAATTTTATATATCTCTGTAAAACATAAGAACTATGAAGTAAACATAAAAATAATATTTTTTTTACTAAACCTTAAAATATTAATTACCTAAACCTTAATATTTAACTTGTCATCTCCAATATCTTTCAGGAATCGTTATTCATTATGGTTGATTCATACATAACTTTCAATTACTTGCAATCTATATCATTGGAAGCTTCATAATCGGAGTAGATAAAAGTACATACGTCATTAATTCTTGTTTTCGATAGATTCAAGTGAAAATAAACATCCAATTAACACTCGAAAACGCAAGTATATACCAAAGCACGTTAATATTCTACTTCAATTCGATGTTTATAAATCCAATCGCTATCATAAGCGACTGATTTTGATTGTTTGAGATTGAGGTGTAAACTTTGACATAGAAGATTTGATTCCCCTAATTAAGTCGGATGACTTTTTTTATTTATTTATTACGGAGTACTACGTATTTAGTAAAATTTTCCAAGGGCATTCGTGTAATTAGGAAGCCCAACTGCCACTTGAAAACTTAAATGACGCTATCTATAATTTAGAGGGTTCGGATCAAATTTAGATTTTTCATCTAAAGGTTGCCCTTTTGCCAGGTGTCCTTTTTCAAAAAAGTTGACGACATATTTTTTTTCTAATTATAGTTTAAAGAGATTATAATTATAATTATCTCTCTTATACTTAAAATAAACACACAATTGAGTGACAATTCCCATCAACTTTCAATCCTAACCATCCAATCTTTTAATCACCTCTAATTCTAGCCATCCATTTAAAATCCCTTCCTTAATCACGTGATTTAACTTGAATTAGCAATTAATCAGACTAAATTAACCCTCAAACAAAAAAACGGACGGGATTTTGAAGGTAAATTAGGGTTCTTTTTTCTCAATTCATCTGCAGAGTCTCAAAATTAGGGTTATTCTTCAACCACTGATTTCATCTACATCCCTCATATCGATTCATCATTTTTTCACAGAATCAATCAAAAATCCAAAACATAAATCACGATGATCCAACTGTTAATGCATCGTTTTATCCATCGTTTCTTCATATCGTGCAGGTTGGTAAATGCGGTAAAATGGGTTTTGGTGATACAAGTTGTACACAATGTTATCGTCAAGAATTTTGTAAGTAGCAGGCAGACTAGATCGTGAATTAGGGTTTTCATAATGTTATCGTCACACAATTGATTGCGAAGTTATATAAAAAATTAATTCATTAAACGTATGTTTTCTCCGATTTGTAAATTAGGGTTTTCATAATGTTTTATCAATGACGATGGAAATGAAAATGAAGGTGTATTGTGGTTTGGTTTATATCAGATCTATTGTTGGTTATTACAACGTATTAGAAAAATAAATTCTACCTCAAACAAGGTTATAATGGCAGTCAAATGTAAAACTCAATTTTCTATTCAAGGAATTGTTTCTATAGATTTTTTATAAAATAAAGATTATATGTCACTTAGATGTGTTGTAGGTGCCCCTGGAAAGGGTTACTCCTGGGCTGCACATATGAAAGAATGACGAATTTTTTCTAATTCAATCCATCTCATTGAAAAAGGGAAGACTGCCATAGTCGATTTATCGAATGCTGATGGTAAAAGGTTAGGTCCTAATTTCTTTTAAGGCAATTCGTTTTGTTTTCTGAATTCGTGAAATCATCTGTGTTTGTTAAATTGTGTATTATGATTTCGTCACATTAGGATTTTTATATTACGTTTTTCTTGATGAAGATAATAACCTGATTATATGAACATAATTGGTAGTTTTCGATTGTATGTATTGTACAATTGTTATTTATTATCTACCCGAAATTCTATACATCAACATTGAGTGTATATTGTTGTGATAAGTTTATTAGATTTTCATCAAATTTACTTTGGGATTTAAAGCAACTGTCGGGATCAGGTGGCATGCCATCGTCTCATTCTGCAATCGTGACTCCATTGAACAAGCCGGTTACACCGGAAAGGTAATGTAATTACACTCACTTGCAGATATCTTTGTTTTGTAGAGGTGGCAAAATGAGTGGGATTGCTATGGAAAAAAATGGGTTCAATGAAAAAGGTGTAGTTTTGAGTACATGTCACGGATGGTACGTGTACACATGTCAAATATGACTGGAAAAGTTGTACTTTTTGACAATAATCACTTTTAAAAAACGAAATGATTTAGGACATAATCGTTTACACCTGTTTGACAACTTAAAAAAAATGGGTCGAGTGTGTAGCAATTATGGCATTTAGTAGTTGACAACTAATGCATTTGGTAAAATATATGACTTAAAAACGAATAAATATGTTTATTAAGGAGAGCTTGCAACATTATGTAGTAGAGTAAGATCTCATTAAGAGTATGTTATAAATAATATCCTTGAAGACAACTTAGAAAAAGGTAAAGGAAAGAGTAAAATGCGAATTAGTATGCAAGATTCAATATTTGCTTGCAACGGGTAGCTTATAAAAAATTCATTTTTTACAAATTCTTATGAGAAGATAAGTAATACTTACTATACTACAAATTATGATTACAGATTCGTTATAGCATGGCATTCACAAGAAAAATATCACAATTCAATCGCAGGAATCAGATATCATTAATCGCGTGTGAGTATTTCTGATTTAAGCCTTCGATCATTAGGTTTTTCCATATATCATCTCTGATTTCGTGCTTCGATCATTAGGTTTTACATAAAGAAAAAACAGATGAGGCCAAAAACACATTCCTGCTAAGTTTCAATGACATGTGAAGATGAGGCCAAAAGAAGATGAGGCCAAACGAAAAACCCTATGCGTCTTTCCCAAAATCTTCTGCGAATTCATGAGAAAACGGGCTAGGTTTCGCCCAAAATTTCAAGACGGTAAAGTTGAAATTGGTCCGAGAATCGTTGAAGAGAAAACTGCTATGAATGAACACTGATAACTATGAAATCAGGTAAACATATTCAGTTAAATTATTGCTTGCAGTAGGATTGGATTCAGGAGGCACAATTCAACAATGTGCAGTGCAAAGATGACTTCCATAATGAAGGTAAATTAGTTTTTCTTTCACCTTAAATTAGTTTATTACTATTATCACTCCGATCAAACAATTGAGCATATTAGAGACTATTTTTTTACCTTTTAGATCAATTTTTTTGTTTAATATTTACGTTCCTGTATATTATTATTTTTTTTGTTGTTGGTTTTTTGGTGCAGTACCAAATTTGAAAGATATCGTGATCATTGAAATATCATAACACAACAAAACGAAGTACTGATTACTTGAAAGGTAAGTTATTTCTTATTCGTAAGTTAAGGTGAATTCTTTTCTTATTCGTAAGTTAAGGTCATCTTTATAACCCATATAGTTTTCTTTTGAGCAATGATAATTTTCCTATGGATTTTGCAACTACATTGTTGGAACTTGATTTCTTTTACATTTGGCAGTTAACAATTTGGATCCTTTTTTCAGAATATAGTGTTGTCCTAGGATCAATCATGTTTAAAGACTTCAACCATATGCTATAAAAGGATATAAAGAAACTTGTGGATTCTAAATCTAGCACGAGACATAGTACTAATGATGAAATAAAAGTAAGCATACTTAATCTGGCAAGTAACACATTTATAGATAATCTGTTAAGAAGCAAACTTTAGGCATTTTATATGCATATTGCATACAACTTATGGAATCACTATATCTAAAGAATATTCGGTATTTATATTGTAACAACACAAGTTATGTACACACAATCTTATTTCACTTTTATTTTTTTAGTTTATAGAAATAGGCAAAAAGTGATGTGTCAACCATAAACCCGTTTTGACATGTTACCCTGACTCTCACTTTAATTTTGGTACCAGGTACTACCAGTTGTAGTAAATGTAGTAAGTCATCCAATTCAGAGATATTTTGTATGGTTCGGCGACTCTGTACTTGCATTCATGCCAAAAAAATTTAACGGTAATATTTATATTAGATTTGTCATAGAATGTGTACCTCAATTTATAATTTGAACCTGTCAATTTATAAGATATCTTTAAATTATAATAAATAATAAAGATAAAGATATCTTATTATAATAAACTTATAATCTTCATCTCTTATAACCCTGGACCATCAGGTACCAGAGCAGAAAAAGGTACGAGAGCAGAAAGGACCCATCGTTTGTTTTGTGTTTTGTTAAAACTTCCTTTTGAAATCAAGTTCAATTTAGGAGCTAGCCAAATGTTTGAACATCACGTGGACCTATATTTTTCGCTTTCTAGAAGGTCCAAAATGTAGCAATATAATGTTTGTAAACTAATATGATAATTTGGAAAGAAAATTTTCGAATAAGGAAATAAAAGTTTTTGGGGGTAACGATTAGTTAGAGCCTATATTGAAATTATATATAAGTTCATAATATTAAAAGATGAATGGACATTTTCGACAATGTTTCAAATGATAATTATTCACATTTGGTGTATTTTTTTGCACACTGGTACTATTTTAAGCAAAGTGGGTCTACTTTTTGACAAAATAGGATCTATGCTTCAAGAGTAATTCACAGGTGAAATATGTTTTGAGAAAGGTTAATATGAATGAAGCTTTTTATACCTTTTAATTTGTTATTTTACAAATTTTCCGTGTTATACAGTTACTTAACTAAATATATGTAACATCTGTTGACAGAATTTTATACTTTATAGATGTACTTTAAAATGTAATATATTGAGACAGTTACTTAACTTGCAATTTCTGTGGTGGTGGAATTTAACATTGATCACAACCATGCTACCTCATAATGAATACACATTCTCAATTTAACATTGCGTACCCATGATCCCTACATTGTTTTCCATACGTTCTCGATTCAGGTATGTTTATAAAAATCTTAATTTCAAGAATGATTTAAAAGCTTTTAAATTTTAATACAAGTTTTCTAAGACTCTTGAACATGCACGAGCTTCTTACTCATGAAAACAATTTTACCAGAAAATCCTTTAAAAGTCCGAGTTTGTGAAGTCATTGGTTTGTACCCAATAGTCAAAATGTATCACCTTTTTAAGAAAAAGGGAAACTGTATATTTTTATGAGCGTTGTCATATTTTGATTGTGTAGCAGGGTATTTTGGAGATTGAGTACGCGGGGTTTCATTTGATTTGGAGCAGGTGAGTACCATATCGTGTTATTAAGCACTTCATAATGTATACGATGTTTTTAAAATGAATGGTCAAAGTGGTAAATAGTAGTTTTCTACATACTTGAGTTCAGTCTTTTCTGAATTCAGTGTTTAACTTTAGATTGCATTGTTGGTATATTTCAGAAACATTGATGCCATGTTGCACATTCAAAAACATACACATGTTGCCTAGTTACTGAAAATGCCCATTTTATCTTTTAAATTTTAAATGGTGATTGAGTTTTGCTTTAAGTTAAACATGTCATATGTTCCAAAGAAAAAATTAAGCTAAAAATGGTTCAGATGTGGTCGAACTGCTCTAAAAAATAGACGGGTTGGATGTCAACCTCAAATTCTCTTTTGATGCTTCTAACCCCGTAAATAAAATTTTAAAATTTAATGGTATATATTTAGGGGTATGCAGTCAAAAAGGCTCCGAATCAAATTGTGTACTTTATTTTGGATCAGAATAGCACTTATTATTGCAAAAAGACGTAACCATTTCTTACGTTTGTATTAGATTTACCTCGGTTCATTGAATTGACCAACTCCATGATTCAACTGACAAGCTTTTAGATGAGTACTATCATTGACTATGCTAATATACATAGGTATATGAAACTGTATTTTTTTTATTTTGTAGTGATGAAATACAATTAGCTAAAATTTTGAAAAATGAGGACGAAAAAGTTAGACCGCATAATGGAGCTGCGTATGAGGTAAACTTTTGCTCAACAACTATCTCTCTTATACATAAAACAAAACCACTATTGAGTGACAAATTCCATCAATTGTCAATATTAAATTCTAGCCATCCAAATTGTTAAACTAATCCAATCTTAACCCTTCAATATGGATTAGACACTAATTCACGTGATAAGATCCTTCATTAGCATCTAATCAGACAAAATTACCCCTAAACATAAACAAAAGGGCGGAGTTTGGAAGCGATTTTAGGGGTTTACAAACAAACCTCATTTGAAAATCAAGTAAATAAAAAATTCCTCCTCAGCATCTATGCAGATTTCAATTTTCAATATCATAACAAAAAAAAAAAAAAAAACGCTTCTTCATCATAGCCATGTTTCCTTGATTTCAAAAATTAGTTCAGCAAAAATCATTCATTTGATTGTTGATCTAATTGTTCATGATATTATCAACAAATGATTGTTGCTCGAATTAACCTGCAGATCTTAATCGCTATATTATACTCTGTATGTTATGTTCCGACTATGATGTAATCGATCTTGAATTCAGATCACCATACTATAGACCACAGATGGATGAATGTTAATGCCTATGAATTCATGTGTTATCGATTATAAGTTTAGGTAAAATCAATTTTCAAAACCTATGAATTCGAAACCCTAATTCTCAAACCTCTGATATTCACCTTTGTTGTGTTTTATTTGGGCGATGTAAGACGATACAATTGAATATATCACATTCGTCAATACCATTTGATGAAGTCTCACATTTAGCTTCTGAAATTGGAGGTAATTATTATGGTTAATTATGTTGATTTTCGTTTCAGTTAACTATTTTGTTACATTGATTTGTGATATCTTAATCAAAGGTGTTTGTTTTAGATTTAACAAGCTTATTGTATTTAGTTGTCTGTACAAGAAGATATTGGTCCATACTGCACATAATGTGTTCGATAAAATGCCTCATTGGGATTTGCTTCAATTTTACGTTCAATTATCAATTATGAGAAGACTTGATTTTGTAACAAGTAGTGTAATTTTAGTATAAAAAATTTGTTTATGTTTTATGTGTGTGCTGTTTTGATGTTAAAAGTGAGGAAGGTGGTGATGGACAATGATCAGTAAACACACAATCATATTTAATCATCTATTTTGACAAAGGTGATGCCTTGATTGACATATGCTACTTGTGTGGTAAAGGGAAACACTAAACAATTTCGATAGATGTCGCATGAAAAAAATGAGAAGCTTTCTAAGAAATTGACTGAAAAAGCTTCTTGAATTGGAGGCTAACAAGTATTATAATTATTTGTGATCAGGTGATATGCACAAGATCAAGTGATATGCACACGATCAAGTGATATGCACAAGTTCTCAAATTGATCACTTTACAATTTGTGAGTTTGTACATCAGGTGCCGTGTCTATTTATGTGTGCCTTCTTAATGTTTAGATCTAATTGTATTCTTGACAATACTTTTTTCTTGATTTATGTAGACTTGAAAAGCTTATCATCGATCCAACAGAGGGTAATGCTTGGCGTGTAGATCACGTTGTGCCAATATCTCGGTGTGGAGGTACCTTAAAATGTTACTTGATTTTATTATAACGTTCAAGAAACCACTTGGTTCTATTGTATCGTTGACGTGTGGTATTATAACATTAACCCGTTTAGCATTAACGAGGCTTTTGAATTGCATTTAGAAACTGGAAATTTGATTATTGTGATATTTAGCCACAACAATCAGATTTCCAAAATAAGAACAGAGACATGATGTTCATTTGCAAGTACAAGAAGTATATTTTGGTGGGTTGGCTGGTAGGATTTGACTTAAGATTGGTGGGTTAGATTTTGACGACAATAACACCCTATTACAGTTGGTGTGTGAAATAGGATTACATGTATTTTTACGCCTTCAATTGGATTTTAAAAAATGATTATGAGGCTTTATACTTTATGCTTTAATAAAATTATTTATACTTCATTATGTTAATTTGCACTCTTACGTTATAAGTTTTCTAGCATTTTTACACATTTTTATGTTAATCGGTATTGGTGTCTTTTTTATATCCGGTCTTGATGGTATGCTCATAATGATATCTTTATCCATAATTGTACTTATAAATTTTCAAACTGTTATAGTCTGAACAAGAATTAATTTCTAAAAGGCATTGGTAATGAGTCAGAATTAATGAATCAGTATAATGGGTAAAGTTGTTATAAAGTTTTTTACTTAATTTT
This sequence comes from Rutidosis leptorrhynchoides, assembly GCF_046630445.1. Classification (NCBI taxonomy): domain Eukaryota; kingdom Viridiplantae; phylum Streptophyta; class Magnoliopsida; order Asterales; family Asteraceae; genus Rutidosis; species Rutidosis leptorrhynchoides. The sequence goes on from NC_092336.1 coordinate 27,157,415, forward strand.
TTTTAATTTTTTAATAGGCACTGGTAATGGGTCAGAATTAATGGGTTAGATTAATGGGTCAGTGTAATGGGTAAATTTGTTATACAGTTCTTTTTTCTTTTTTTAAATTTTTTTTAAAAGGCATTGGTAATGGGTCAGAATTAATGGGTCAGTGTAATGGGTAAAGTTGTTATAAAGTTTTTATTTTTTCTAATTTTAAAAAGCATTAGTAATGAGTCAGAATTAATGGGTCAGTGTAATGGCTAAAGTTGTTATATTCAAAAGGAGTTACAAACATCACTACCCATTTAACCACTTGGTGAACTTTGTATACTCATTTAACCACCTCTTGAATGGTAGTTCTTTTACCTCCAGATAGTGTGGAGAACAAGTATGACTGCAAGCGATGCATGCATCATTTGTGGAACATGGGGGGAAGTGTATGTAATGCAACATGAAATGGAGTAATGGAAACAACCTTTTTGGGGCTTAGCAGTCATCAAAAAATGTTACACAACTATCAACAAGCTTGCAATTCAGCAATGACATGGTAATTGAACAAATAAAACGCATAATCATTACTCCCTAAATTGAGTATCGTTATTGAATTTTATGTTGGATATCTCCCTGTCATTACACATTGTTTCTAAAGCCACATGCTAGGATATAGGAGTATCGTTAGCGCAAGTATTATAGACAATTCAATAAAAAAAAAAACACTATGTAAAAAGCAATCACTGATATGAGTCACTATTAGGTATTGTTCATATCTCAGCTACATATTTTAATATTTCTTTTTATCAACCAACAATGTAGGCGTCGGAATGCTCTACTGATCGTGTATTTATTGCATCGCCATCCGGTATTTCATGTGTTCAAGTGTTAAATTTGGACAAGTCCAACTGTAAATGCTGAAATACTCTACTATTCAACATATAAGGATTTTGACAAGTCAACACAGATTAATCCCTTAAAAAATCCAACGAATTCGGGGGTCTTCAACTAACATGTCAAACGAAATTATCACTACTGAAGCAATACTCATGATACAATACTCAATAAATGTGGTCTGATTGTGCAACCACACATTATCACTACTAACACGCAATACTCGTGCTACAATAAAAGTGATCTGATTGTGCAACTACACGAGGCAAACGCCTCAAACAAACATTTCTATTTGTTTTTTTTAACTACATTTGCTTCTAGATTTTTTTATAGTAAATATGTTTTTGGTTTTCATTATCAATGCTTTTTGTATGTTTACAATAACTGTTTAAATATTTTATACTATGTCCAACTTTTAAAGTTTTTTACAGACATATATGGTTGGTTTTAAATTTTATGTACATACATTGGATACAGAACAACTAACATAACTACTTACATTAAATACAATAATCATAAACATTATTTCTTTACAAATACTTACATAGCCTCGCGAATTCGCGGGTCCTCCACTAGTTATATTTAAAGTAAATATAATAATTACAAAGTTCGCTCAAAATTGAGTATTTTTTATTAATAATAATAATTATTAGTAATAATAAATGTATTTTAATTTTTTTTGAAAATTAAAATTATAATTTAGGAGAGATTAGTATTTCCTTTTATAAAAAATTTCCTATTATTTTTTTAATTAAACTAATATATAATTATGATATCATCATTATGAAAATTAAAGAGTAATTAACTTAATGATGACATCATTATTTTAGAGCTTTATATGACTATATATATAGACAATTTAATGATATACGTGGAAAAAAGTTTATGACCAAAAAAAAAATTTGATCAAAATCTACAATAAGAATAACATTATTTTCAATAAATGTTTTCAAATAATAAATCTTATTGGTGAATTATATATCTCTTGCTCATAAAACATTATTTTTAATGAATAATATTGATTATGTAAGAAAGGTTAACATGTTCACTGTAAAACGATATTGTTTCTTAATGAATGTTGATATTTTTTCACAAAATATTAATATTTCAAGCGAATTTTTGCTATTTTTTCTTATTAGATAGCATTACTTATAAATAAGAGCACACAGATTCGATCCTTCTTTTCGGCGTCGACCACTAGGGACGGCGGAATTCGACTGTCATCTCACTCCCTTCTGGCGTCGCCCCTCGGCATCAGGGTTCAAAGTCGAATGCAAGACTTTTGCTGTGCAACGCTTTTGGCTAAATTTTTTGAAATATATTCGTTACCAATGGATATATTTTATTAACTATTAATTTTTATTGTTTTAAAATAACATATTTTCCTTATAAATACATATATTGTATACAAATCTAACTTACACTTCAAACTAACAATTATCTCTACAATTTTCATACAAATTACAAAATGTCTTCTAAATCTTCGTCTAATGATGCGTATACAGTCAATTGCTTGATTTATTAGACGAATATGAAATATTAAGCGAAAATGAGGCAAAAAGTTCTTACACACGTCGTTACATACAACGTGAACATGATCATGCACATAAAACGTCTAATTGGTGCTGAAGATTGCAAATATTCACGATAAAAATTTCAAAAGGCGGTTTTGAATGAGACGACGCGTATTTTTGAGAACTATGGGAGATATTCTCAATTACAGTGCATAACCACTACCTAATTTTTAGGTATTTTCATCAAAGAGTAAATGCACGTAACGAATTGAGTATTAGTCCACAGGTAAAAATTACAGTCACACTACGTCAATTGGCATATGGTAATACACCGACTATGCTACCGAGCATTCCCGAAAAAGCATGAAGTTGCTTATGAGAGTCATACAATCGTAAGCAACTTCATGCTTTTTCAGGAATGCTCGGTAGCATAGATTGTATGTATTGGGAATGAGAAAAATGTCTCGTTGCATGGAAATACCAATTTACTCGAGGTGATCACAGTTTTTCAACTATTATGTGTGACGACCGGGGAATTTTCGACTAAATTTAAACTTAATCTTTATATGATTTCGATACGATAAGCAAAGTATGTAATGATGAGTCTAGGAAATTTTGAAACGATGTTCATATATTAAATTGACCTTCAACCTTTCCCGACGATTCACGAACAACTAATTGTGAGTAGATATGAATATAAATGTAAATAAATATATGTACATAATAAATGTTATTAATCGTTGTATGAAATTATTATTAAAAATAAATATGTAAAATAATACACAACTTAATTGTTAGAATAAGTATGAAAAATGATGTAAGTAATAATAAAATTTATTGTTGAAATAAATCTATATACATAAAGTGTATTGAATATATATATTTGGTTTCGAATTCATTTAGTATATGATAGTAGCACTCGTTCATCATTTGATGGTTATTTATGCAAGTTAAATTTGAACTTATATTATTTTAAAATAAACGGTGATCCGAAAATGAGTTTTATAAATTATAGGATTATTAATAATATATTCAGAAGTTATTTGATAAATTTTAACACTAACTATATTTTACTTGGGGTTGGGAGTGAATAATTAATGTAATTTTTATTTAATAGTTATTGACCGAATTTTATACCAAAATGACTGAAATAAGTAAAGATAATTAAAATAAAAATTTGGAGTTTTTCTGAAGACTTTTATTCACCACTCATTAACAATGGATACAAAAGTGTCGGTAACTAGCAAACAATATTAAGATGGCTATACTGTTATTGAACACATTTTATTTCTTTTCTTATTCTTTAGAATATTAGGATATTATTATTATTATATGTATATAAATGACAAACCACTTTCTGCTTTCAACTTGATCCAAAGGCCAAACACCTCGAATAATTGCTACATATCACTGTTTGTAGAGACCCGTCCTAATCCATCTGAACGAATACAATACATTTGGTTACATCACGAGGTACTTGACCTCTATATGATACATTTTACAAACATTGCATTCGTTTTTAAAAGACAAACTTTCATTATCGAAAGTTGATGGCATGCATATTATTTCATAATATATCCAACTATAATTGACTTAATAATAATCTTGATGAACTTAACGACTCGAATGCAACGTCTTTTAAAATATGTCATGAATGACTCCAAGTAATATCTCTAAAATGAGCAAATGCACAGCGGAAGATTTCTTTCATACCCGAGAATAAACATGCTTTAAAGTGTCAACCAAAAGGTTGGTGAGTTCATTAGTTTAACATAAATAATCATTTCCATCATTTTAATAGACCACAAGATTTTCATTTTCATTTCTCATAAATATACGTCCCATGCATAGAGACAAAAATCATTCATATGGTGAACACCTGGTAACCGACCTTAACAAGATGCATATAGAATATCCCCATCATTCCGGAACTCCCTTCGAACATGATAAATTCGAAGTACTAAAGCATCCGGTACTTTGGATGGGGCTTGTTGGGACCAATAGATCTATCTTTAGGATTCGCGTCAATTAGGGTGTCTGTTCCCTAATTCTTAGATTACCAGACTAAAAAGGGGCATATTCGGTTTAATAATCCAGCCATAGAATGTAGTCTTAAGTACTTGTGTCTATTTCGTCAAATATTTATAAAAGTTGCGCATGAATTCTCAGTCCTAAAATTATATATTGCAAAAGCATTTAAAAAGGGAGCAAAAGAAACTCACAATAATGTATTTTGTAGTAAAAATATATATGATGAAACTGAACAATGCAGGGTTGGCCTCGGATTCACGAACCTATATCAGTTATATATATTAAAACATATAATGAAATTCAAATAATTCCATCTATTAATTATATAGTATTTATATATTTAGTGTTGTAGTTTATATATAATTTGTACTAAATTCTAATATATATTTTATTTATATTTTATATCTTATGCTATATATGTATCTATTTTGTATATATATATATATATATATATATATATATATATATATATATATATATATATATATATGATAGAAATGTTAATATTTTAAATATATAATTATAGGTAATATTAATATAATTATAGTATAAGTATATTTTTATAAAAAAAATATTTATTTGTTATAATAATATAATAATAATAATAATGAAATTTTAAATAAAAAGGTAGTTTTAAATAATTAAAATTTTAATAATAATAATACTTTTGACAATACTAATAATTTTAATGAAAGTAAAAATGTAAATTTTAATAAAAATGATAATTTCAAAAACAATGGTTCTTTTAATAATAGTAATAATAATAATAATAATAATAATAACTATGATATCTATAAAAATAATATTTTTTTTACTAATAATGATAATAATAATGATAATAATAATAATAATAATAATAAAACTAGTAAAACTAATAATAACTATAAAACTAATAAAACTACCTTTAATAGTCTTTCCAAAAAGAATGCCCGAAACCAGGCTCGAACTCAAAACCTCGTATTTAACCACAAACACCCCTAACCATGGATCCAATTATGTTTTTCCTGAATTATATCGAACCTTAATCATATATGACTCGTATGTATTTGTTGCCTTATTCAACACAAAACCCCATCGACTTTACCAACACCATTTATACATATCATCTATCATCATCGTCACAGAACATTGTCAACCATTCATGACCACCATGATCATTACGAAATCATCATAAAACATCATCATCGATCCTTATACTTGTAACATCATTATGATCATAATCATCTTATTTCATCACCATTGTATACATTTATCATCATAATTATATCATCATCTTAATATTATCATTACCCTCTTGTTATCGTCTCATCACCATTATGGCATCGATCTCGTCACACATGTTATTTTCTCCACCATTATCGTTTAACATGATTCATCATCAATATGTTATCCTAATCATGATTACCATTTTCGTTTCCTAATCTTATCATCATAAAATCGATCATTTTATGTATCATTATTCCTAGTTTTTAATTATCATCAATATCAGTATCCTATTTAGCCAAATCTGAAAACCAAAATAGGCTCTCGGCCCATAAAACAATAGTACTACGGCCCAACAGGCCTACTCAATTTACGGCCCACTACTAATATGTTTCTCGGCCCAATTGCTAAACAATATTATGTGTTTGGCCTGGTACTATTCGGATGGAGTAGGAGTATAACAGAAAAACAAATTTCGCTGCTATCATCAAATTACTTCCGTCATCATCATATTAACATAAATTTATCATAATCATGGCATCATCTTAATCATTAATATTACTATCTGTTTACCCCACCTCACAATCATATGTTCTACACCATTATCATCAAGTTACTTTAAATTATAAAAATAGAACGTCTCTTTTTTTGAATGACACAAGTGTCGGCCATGATTGAGGAGTTTTGTTCCACTTGCATAAAAATAATGCATTATATATATATATATATATATATATATATATATATATATATATATATATATATATATATATATATATATGTATGTATCTAAATGAACGAATCAATCTTTTGTGAACCTATCTTATCTTTCCAATTTGTTTTGTTGCTCAACACAAGAAAATATAGATAGCAGCGGTAAAAGAATAGCGGTAACAGGAATTGCTTCTGATCGAGACAGAAAGACATAACCTTGAGCAGAATGGTTGCAGTGAAGGAAGCTAGTAGCAGTTAATCTTATTATGTTTTAATGGTGGGGTTTGATCCTAGTATAAACCAGAAAGGAAAAATAATAGGGATGGTAACAGGAAATAGAAACAAGCCGTTGACAGCAACATTAAAGAACACAAAGGTGGGTGTGGTTTTGGTTCATTAGAAAGATGCAGTAACAACATTGGATAACAAATGGCTCGTTGGTTTGTTTAATCGAATAAAAGGTGGTTGGTTGTAGTTTGGGGTGGTTTGGTGATGATCGAATAATAAAGTTGTTGTCGAAGAAACAGAAAGAAAATACAAAACATATGCAGTAGTAAATGGTGGTGTGTTAGGCGGTAATTGATGAGGTGTTCATGGTGAAAGTGGTTCGGAGATGGTAGTGGCAACTAAACCGAATAATAGCAAGTTTGAACAAAGTAACAAAGTGGTGTTTTAATCGAAGATAAAGTGGGTTTTGAGGGTGGTAACGATGATGGTTGTCATACAAAAATGATGGTGGTTCAACAATGTTGGCTCGTCAAAAGAAGTAGATAGATGGTCATGGTGATCATGGGTTTGAAGTTCTTTATAATGCTTGACAAGGGAGGGTGATTGAAGATGGCACAAGTGATTTTTAATATAGGTAGTTTGCTCGTTGTTTTTATATATATAGAATATTAGATATAGGTAAGAATTAATAATAATATATATGTAATCATACTTTCTATGGAGTCAATGAATGTTTGAAAAGAACAAAAGCCTACAGGGATTCAAACAGTAATCTTCAATGAAAATTTAAAGTTTAATCACGGGAATGAAATAAAAACAGTAAAAGTGATAGTGATGTATAACAATCTGTGATAATGGATGTTATTGGTGATCGAAATGTATAACTGAATGGGAAGAATACAAACTAGTGGGGTTTGATATATTTTCAAATATCTTCTATATGTATCCTATAAAATCTCCCGAATCCACATATATAAGAGCATCTAGGTATGTAGATAATAAATGTAGATATATAATAACATGACATAGAATATAATAATAAATTACTTATTAATTTGAATTGAAAAGATCATTAATTCTAATCTATAATAAGGAAGAAAAATCTATCAATCAAGCATAGTAACCAATTAATTATTTAAATTTATTAAATAGAATTTACATTAATTATTAGTGCTCAATCCCAGGTAAAATATGCGAAGTGTTAAAATTCATCAAATAGCTCTTTAATATATTTCTAATAAGCCTATAATTGATATAGCCCAAGTTCGGATCACCGTTTATTTTAAAATCATATAAATTTGAATTTAACTTGCTTAATATCAATCGGAACATCAAACGAGTATTGCAATCATTTAATGTTTATATTTAATATACATATTGATTCATTGTCATAACAGTTTGATTATATTGTATTTCATTTTATATTTTTAGTTCTTACGATTAAATTGTATATTATTATTATTATTTTTAGTTAGCATATATATATATATATATATATATATATATATATATATATATATATATATATATATATATATATATATACACACATTTATTTACAATTAATGGTTCGTGAATCGTCGAGAACAGTCGAAGGTCAATTGAATAAATGAAACAGTTCAAAAATTTTGAGACTCCACATTACATACTTTGTTTATCACGTCGAAATCATATAAAGATTAAGTTTAAATTTGGTCGAAATTTTCCGGGTCATCACAGTACCTACCCGTTAAAGAAATTTCGTCCCGAAATTTGAGTGAGGTCGTCATGGCTAACAGTAAAAATGTTTTCATGACGAATGTGAGTTGATAAATAGAGTTTTATCATTATTGAATAATATAGATAAAACGATTCGATTATGTGAAGCGTACGAATGAAGCTGTCACAAGAGATTGGAATAAGGTAGTAGATATTCGTCTTTGCTTTTGACGTACTCACGTTTGAATTTAGAAAATAAGGTGCGTCTTGACTTTTTACATTGTCTTGGTTGAATTCCGGAATTCAAGGGATTTCAAAGAAAATCTTCGTCATCTATATAAGATTTGATTCGTCAGTGATTAAGGAAATTAAAATCTCTTTAATTAAATGCGGCCATCTGCCTCGATTGCTCTGTCTGATGCTTCCATTATAAATTTACCTCTTCCATTTTATTATTCTCACCATTCCTATACTTTTTTCCTTAATTCGTACTTCTAAAGATTGTAAAAAAAAATGCTTAATCCAGTACTGATCCTTGTCCTTCTTCTGACAATCGCTTTTGTCTTTCTCCTTTTTCATCTACCACCGGAGGAATCTGTTAACTTCTACTATTACCTTGGGGTTATAGTGTTTTCATGCTCCCGTGTATTTATGTTGTTATCCGCATTGATATACACGGTTTGTAACTTATGTGTTTGTGATCGGCTTTATATTTTCCTTTATATTTCGAAGCTCCATTCTCTTGTTTTCTCTTCCCGATTCTAAATCAAGTGAATAATGGTCCAGAATTCGTAGATATGGAGTTTCAAATGATTATAATGTTCTAAGCAAGAAGGAACGTAATAGCACGATTTGATTTGGTAAATTACCAGAATCACAGAGGATAGAACTATCAAGAATATATTTTCTTAATATGTTCAGAGGTTAAGTAGAATGAAAGAGTTATGTAACATGGTACATGATGAAGGTAAGATCTGTGAACCATCATCATGTTCCATTAGAAATTTCAGCATGACTTACTGTAATATAACCACGTTGGCCTGATGTTATTATATTATACTAACTCATGCTTCAATTCCCAACACTTCTCCAGAAATCATTCATAATTTAAACTCGAATTTCAAAGAACTTTAGAAACTAAAATAGTTTCCTTTATGATGTAACACAGATAGCACGAAGATATAAATAATTTCGGACAAGAATATTTATGAAAATATCCTCAGAAATATCGAAGATATTTATGATGATATTTTCAGAATTTCTAAGATCGAAGTTTGATGAAGAAAGATTTTCCACGAGATTTAACATGGGTACGGAGCAAGATATTCTCTAAAGATTTCATCAGATACAGAATTATCTAGATTCTTTGAACATAGGGTTTGGTCCTTGTATTTGTCCTTGATCTCCTTCCTGGTTAGCTCAATTCCTTTTTCAGTACCAAATTTTCTATCGAGCGTTCCCAACATTCCATTCTTTATTATCAACTTCTGACCGTTTAGACCATCTACAATTTTGCCGTTTCCTCTGCATTTAATGCTACCATATCTGAATCATCGGTAATCAATCCAAGGTGGTTTCAAGAGAACTGTGTTTTTAGATGATTAAACGCTGATGGTAATCATCAAGATACAAAGAATGTTTAAAATGAAATCAAGTGGCAAACTTGAAGAAATGTTTAGTTGTAGCAGATATAGCTTATTAACGATCTTTTAAACCAAAATGAGTTGTAATATATATTTCCTACTCTTTTAATACTTTTTAATTGTTCAAGGTTAGCAGTCCAATGTTAGTGGTCCAATAGTCTATTAGTTCAATATATAATCTTAGAATTTAAATTTATTTAAGATCAGAAGATGATGAAGAAATTTTATGTAGTTAATTAATTGGTTACTAATCAATTTTATTTTGTCCATTATTTTCTTCATTATGCCACTTGTTAAATCTTGACTTGGATTTTGATCGGTAGAAACTCGTATATGAAATTGAATTGGGATGAAAATGGTTATTCTTTGGGGAATGAATACGTATATTTGTGGTTGTATGTAGGATAGTAAATGACTGTTGAATCGGATTTGAAGAATGTACAGTGTAACATGTTAATGTGAAAACTAAATATTCCTCGGGTATTACCTACCCGTTAAAATATTTTCACCATTAACAGTTTGTACAAAAGAACGTTTAATTACAATCTTTATGAAAATATACTTACATATATATTTTCTTCAGATGAAATCATGGATTTACTGACCCAATAAGATATTAATCTTATTTGTTTTACCGTTAGAACAAGAATATATAATCTTTAAGACTTTAGAGATTACATAATCGCCATGTAGAATGAAGATAATCGATGTAGATTGATATGTAGAACAAAGATAAAGTATATAGAACGATAGGTAGAACAAAGATTATGCTCGCGGTACAGATGGTGATGTCGAAGCTGGTGATGTGGATGTTGCTGTCGGTGGTACAAGTGTTGTTGGTGCTGATATTGGTGATGATGTTGGTGTAATAAGTATAGCTTGTAAATCACGCACCATTCTTGTCAGGGTTTCTATCCTACCCTCTATCATTTCTATCCACCCACTCATCTGATTCGATAGATCTTGATTATCAATCCGAAGTTCCCTAACTTCTTCTAATATTCCCCTTTGATTGGTATTCAGAAGTAGAGGTTGAATATTTTCTGAGATTGCAGTAATGCGACCTTTGAGGTTGAAAATTTTGGCAAGAAGGGTGAAAACAGTGTTGCGCACAGGTTCACCGGTGAGTACATCATTTTCTCCGATGTTAGTAGGTAAGTTTGGTTCACGGTAGGGTTCGCCTTCTTCATTTCTCCATCGGGTGAGTAAGTCTCGGACCCACCTCCATCTCCTCCAGAAAGAATAATAACTAAATGGTTGAGGCACTTCTGGTTCACTGACTTCGGAGTTTACTTCAATATACCTCTCGAAATCGCTTCCGGAACTAATGGAATCCAAGCTAGATGTAGGATCCATCTCCCACGATCAATTAAAGGATTTTGATATTAAATGACTTTCGGATATTGAATGATATTATAAATACATAGAATACCTGTATATAGTACAGAAGATTCCGTAGGTTACGAAGGGAATTAAGGAAACGTGCCAGACAAGGTCTGATGTGATGGGATATAAATTTGTCTGTACACCATCCATGCAATAATTGCAATGAGGCGTGTCGAGACTGAATTTGATAAGTAGATATTTTTCGACAAAGAATGATATGCAAACTTTTGACATGCAAACAAGGTCCACGTCTAGACTCATTAATGTATCCTAACAACTACTAGGTCAAAGTCCAGATTCACTAATGCATCCAAACAACTATCAGTTAGACACACTAATGCAAGACCTGGTTCGCTACGACCACTGCTCTGATACCACCTGTAGAGACCCGTCCTAATCCATCTGGACGAATACAATACATTTGGTTACATTGCGAGGTACTTGACCTCTATATGATACATTTTACAAACATTGCATTCGTTTTTAAAAGACAAACTTTCATTTCATCGAAAGTTGATGACATGCATATTATTTCATAATATATCCAACTATAATTGACTTAATAATAATCTTGATGAACTTAACGACTCGAATGCAACGTCTTTTAAAATATGTCATGAATGACTCCAAGTAATATCTCTAAAATGAGCAAATGCACAGTGGAAGATTTCTTTCATACCTGAGAATAAACATGCTTTAAAGTGTCAACCAAAAGGTTGGTGAGTTCATTAGTTTAACATAAATAATCATTTCCATCATTTTAATAGACCACAAGATTTTCATTTTCATTTCTCATAAATATACGTCCCATGCATAGAGACAAAAATCATTCATATGGTGAACACCTGGTAACTAACCTTAACAAGATGCATATAGAATATCCCCATCATTCCGGGACTCCCTTCGGACATGATAAATTCGAAGTACTAAAGCATCTGGTACTTTGGATGGGGCTTGTTGGGCCCAATAGATCTATCTTTAGGATTCGCGTCAATTAGGGTGTCTGTTCCCTAATTCTTAGATTACCAGACTAAAAAGGGGCATATTCGGTTTAATAATCCAGCCATAGAATGTTGTTTTAAGTACTTGTGTCTATTTCGTCAAACATTTATAAAAATTGCGCATGAATTCTCAGTCCCAAAAATATATATTGCAAAAGCATTTAAAAAGAGAGCAAATGAAACTCACAATACTGTATTTTGTAGGAAAAATATATATGACAAAACTGAACAATGCAGGGTTGGCCTCAGATTCACGAACCTATATCAGTTATATATATTAAAACATATAATGAAATTTAAATAATTCCATCTATTAATTATATAGTATTTATATATTTAGTGTTGTAGTTTATATATAATTTGTAATAAATTCTAATATATATTTTATTTATATTTTATATCTTATGCTATATATGTATCTATTTTGTATATATATATATATATATATATATATATATATATATATATATATATATATATATATATATGTGATAGAAATGTTAATATTTTTAATATATAATTATAGGTAATATTAATATAATTATAGTATAAGTATATTTTTATAAAAAAAATATTTATTTGTTATAATAATATAATAATAATAATAATAATGAAATTTTAAATAAAAAGGTAGTTTTAAATAATTAAAATTTTAATAATAATAAAACTTTTGACAATACTAATAATTTTAATGAAAGTAAAAATGTAAATTTTAATAAAAACGATAATTTCAAAAACAATGGTTCTTTTAATAATAGTAATAATAATAATAATAATAATAATAATAACTATAATATCTATAAAAATAATATTTTTTTACTAATAATGATAATAATAATGATAATAATAATAATAATAATAAAACTAGTAAAACTAATAATAACTATAAAACTAATAAAACTTCCTTTAATAGTCTTTCCAAAAAGAATGCCCGAAACCAGGCTCGAACTCAAAACCTCGTGTTTAACCACAAACACCCCTAACCATGGATCCAATTATGTTTTTCTTGAATTATATCGAACCTTAATCATATATGACTCGTATGTATTTGTTGCCTTATTCAACACAAAACCCCATCGACTTTACCAACACCATTTATACATATCATCTATCATCATCCTCACAGAACATTGTCAACCATTCATGACCACCATGATCATTACGAAATCATCATAAAACATCATCATCGATCCTTATACTTGTAACATCATTATGATCATAATCATCTTATTTCATCACCATTGTATACATTTATCATCATAATTATATCATCACCTTAATATTATCATTACCCTCTTGTTATCGTCTCATCACCATTATGGCATCGATCTCGTCACCCATTTTATTTTCTCCACCATTATCGTTTAACATGATTCATCATCAATATGTTATCCTAATCATGATTACCATTTTCGTTTCCTAATCTTATCATCATAAAATCTATCATTTTATGTATCATTGTTCCTAGTTTTTAATTATCATCAATATCAGTATCCTATTTAGCCCAATCTGAAAACCAAAACAGGCTCTCGGCCCATAAAACAATAGTACTACGGCCCAACATGCCTACTCAATTTACGGCCCACTACTAATATGTTTCTTGGCCCAATTGCTAAACAATATTCAGTGTTTGGCCTGGTACTATTCGGATGGAGTAGGAGTATAACAGAAAAACAAATTTCGCTGCTATCATCAAATTGCTTCCGTCATCCTCATATTAACATAAATTTATCATAATCATGGCATCATCTTAATCATTAATATTACTATCACTTTACCCCACCTCACAATCATATGTTCTACACCATTATCATCAAGTTACTTTAAATTATAAAAATAGAACGTCTCTTTTTTTGAATGACACAAGTGTCGGCCATGATTGAGGAGTTTTGTTCCACTTGCATAAAAATAATGCATTATATATATATATATATATATATGTATATATATATATATATATATATATATATATATATATATATATATATATATATATGTATGTATCTAAATGAACGAATCAATGTTTTGTGAACCTATCTTATCTTTCCAATTTGTTTTGTTGCTCAACACAAGAAAATATAGATAGCAGCGGTAAAAGAATAGCGGTAACAGGAATTGCTTCTGATCGAGACAGAAAGACATAACCTTGAGCAGAATGGTTGCAGTGAAGGAAGCTAGTAGCAGTTAATCTTATTATGTTTTAATGGTGGGGTTTGATCCTAATATAAACCGGAAAGGAAAAATAATAGGGATGGTAACAGGAAATAGAAACAAGCGGTTGATAGCAACATTAAAGAACACAAAGGTGGGTGTGGTTTTGGTTCATTAGAAAGATGCAGTAACAACATTGGATAATAAATGGCTCGTTGGTTTGTTTAATCGAATAAAAGGTGGTTGGTTGTAGTTTGGGGTGGTTTGGTGATGATCGAATAATAAAGTTGTTGTCGAAGAAACAGAAAGAAAATACAAAACAAATGCAGTAGTAAATGGTGGTGTGTTAGGCGGTAATTGATGGGGTGTTCATGGTGAAAGTGGTTCGGAGATGGTAGTGGCAACTAAACCGAATAATAGCAAGTTTGAACAAAGTAACAAAGTGGTGTTTTAATCGAAGATAAAGTGGGTTTTGAGGGTGGTAACGATGATGGTTATCACACGAAAATGATGGTGGTTCAACAATGTTGGCTCGTCAAAAGAAGTAGATAGATGGTCATGGTGATCATGGTTTTGAAGTTCTTTATAATGCTTGACAAGGGAGGGTGATTGAAGATGGCACAAGTGATTTTTAATATAGGCAGTTTGCTCATTGTTTTTATATATATAGAATATTAGATATAGGTAAGAATTAATAATAATATATATGTAATCATACTTTCTATGGAGTCAATGAATGTTTGAAAAGAACAAAATCCTACAGGGGTTCAAACAGTAATCTTCAATGAAAATCTAAAGTTTAATCACGGGAATGAAATAAAAATAGTAAAAGTGATAGTGATGTATAACAATCTGTGATAATGGATGTTATTGGTGATCGAAATGTATAACGGAAAGGGAAGAATACAAACTAGTGGGGTTTGATATATTTTCAAATATCTTCTATATGTATCCTATAAAATCTCCCGAATCCACATATATAAGAACATATAGGTATGTAGATAATAAATGTAGATATATAATAACATGACATAGAATATAATAATAAATTACTTATTAATTTGAATTGAAAAGATCATTAATTCTAATCTATAATAAGGATGAAAAATCTATCAATCAAGCATAGTAACTAATTAATTATTTAAATTTATTAAATAGAATTTACATTAATTATTAGCGCTCAATCCCAGGTAAAATATGCGAAGTGTTAAAATTCATCAAATAGCTCTTTAATATATTTCTAATAAGCCTATAATTGATATAGCCCAAGTTCGGATCACCGTTTATTTTAAAATCATATAAATTTGAATTTAACTTGCTTAATATCAATCGGAACATCAAACGAGTATTGCAATCATTTAATGTTTATATTTAATATACATATAGATTCATTGTCATAACAGTTTGATTACATTGTATTTCATTTTATATTTTTAGTTCTTACGATTAAATCATATATTATTATTATTATTATTATTATTTTAGTTATTATATATATACATATATATATATATTTATATATTTATATATATATATATATATATATATATATATATATATATATATATTTATATTTATATGTGTACACATTTATTTACAATTAATGGTTCGTGAATCGTCGAGAACAGTCGAAGGTCAATTGAATAAATGAAACAGTTCAAAAATTTTGAGAATCCACATTACAGACTTTGTTTATCACGTCGAAATCATATAAAGATTAAGTTTAAATTTGGTCGAAATTTTCCGGGTTATCACACTGTTTCCCTTTGATCACCTCTTTATCTATAATATATATTTATCTATATATACATGTACATTCATTTAGCTACAACTCACCATTTCATTTTGTATTTCACTTATATCGTATCCTTCAACTCAAACATACACCACCACCATGAGCACACCCACCGACAACCACCTACCGCCACCCTCAACCTCCTTTGAACCAACATCTCCATCTATCTTTTCTCTTTCTCTCTTTACGATCTTGATTGTGAATCACCATCTACAAATTCTGTCTATGATCCAACCATCCACCATCTTCTTCCTCATGACAAATCACCACCATCTCCACCGTTATCATTATAACCAAAAACCCCACCACTTAAACTGTTTCTGTTTGAAAGCTCCATCACCAAACACCACCTACAACCATGGTCGCCACCACTCCAACACCTCATGAGAAACAACCACCATCTAAAACCACGTATACACTATGAACTATTAGCTAGTCGATCACCATTGTATTGATGCTCGGATTCTTTCTGTTCGATAACCAAACCAACACACAACCTACTCGATTCTGTTTGCAGCCCATCCACCATCGAACCACACAACAAACACCACATAAGCCTATGATCACCCTAAACCCACCCTTCGTTCCTACTCCTACATCTTTCCATTTTAATCGAACAAATCACCTTTCTTTTTATCTTACTTTCTTACTTTCTGTTTTCAATTAAACACCACTAAACTCCTACTCATGTATTTTTTTCTTCTTTATGTTCTAGTTTAAGTCAAGCACAACACCTCACCACCATCAACCATTAATCATAACTAATCCGATCACCTTCCACACCGCAATATCACTTTTCTCTCTCTCCTCTTTTTAAGTCGCAAACCAGAATCCATCATCAAACCATCGTTTGATTTTCGTTTCAATTACCTGCAGCCCATGTTCTTATCTTACGAAAATGTGAACGAATTTGAATGAATGTGAAATAAAGAAGAAATGAGATTTAAGATCACGTGATCTATGAAATTTAGAAAATAATGATGATGTGATGATGTATGTGGATATGATGACGCATGATATTAAAGATTATTATGATCATGTTGTTAAATCAATGATGATGAATAGTGAGAATGATGATGATGAATATTCTATGATGATAAATACGATGAGGATGAATCAAAGTAACTGAGTTGCTAATCGAGGCCACACGATTTCTGTATGATTTTCTAAACCAACGAAATCTGTTACAGATCGATGAAAATTGATGAATCTAATTTGTTAAGGCCATATAGGTTATTGGAGTACCATGGTTATGTTGAGGCCCAATGCTAAGTAGGCCCAATTTTGCCCCACAAATTTCACGAAGCCCAATACATGACGAGCCCAATTGTTCTTCACGAGCCTGGGTGGACAGATCAAGTTACACGGCCCAAACTTTTAGCCTACTACTATTTGGTATAAATTATAATTATTACTTATAATAATAATAATAATAATAATAATAATAATAATAATAATAATAATAATTATTATTATTATTATTCTTATTGTTATTATATTATTATATATAAAAAAAACAATGATACTAAAACGGTATAAACCTGTGGTGCTTTCGATTTAAGTATAATTGTATACACTATGAAATTAATAAATATGATTGTAGTAAAAGAATAAAAGTAATAAGAATATAGATATGCTTATAGACATAAAGAGGTTTATAAAGATAATATGATTATGATTACAATCTCGATAATGAGTTTAATGATAATAATAAGGAATGTAGTTATAGTTGTTATAATTACAACAACAACAACAACAACAACAATACCCAATCCCACACTTGTAGGGTATTGGGGAGGTGAGACGTAGACAATCCTTCCTCTACCCTAGGACAAAGAGAAATCATTTCACCACCCCGAGTGAAACACTCACAAGAGTAGAGAAAGTCCTCCCTCTCTATGTTCAACGGATAAAGAGATTGCTTGCAACGGCCCTCCGGCCAAAAAAAAAAAAAAAATTTCTTAAAAAGTAAATGCCATCCCCATGAAAATGGTGGGGCAAATTTCCATGGGTTTTAAAATGTTGCCTGGGATTCAATTTAGGCTCTAAGCGACAGTCAAGTCGCCAATAAGTAGACGCTTGCTGATGGCTTCCGAAACAGAGCCGTATTAAAAAAAAAACGTACCTTAAGGTGTTCTGCGGAGCACAGGGCGTATAAAGTAAAGCTGCACTAAATGAGCAGTAAACATATATGTCAACATACAGATAAAATCACATCATAGCAAGCCAGTCTATAAAATAAAACCTACAAACATACATAAAATCGTATCTGATTTAAGTATGGCTATTATAAACATTATATTATATTTATTAGTGTTATTATTAGTATCAATCATACAATTAATATTCTTATCATTACTGCAAGTATTACTAATATCATTATTATTATTATTATTATTATTATTATTATTATTATTATTATTATTATTATTATTATTATTATTATTATTATTAATTTGATCATTAGTAGAAAAGTTATTATTATCGTAGTTATTATTATTATTATTATTATTATTATTATTATTATTATTATTATTATTATTATTATTATTAGTAAATCAATATTTTCAAAACTATCATTCTAACAAATAAATATTTTGTACACTAAATATAATTATTACATAAGTATACTAATATTACATGAAATTATGTTTTAACTAATACAATATTATAATATTAATTGAATTATATATCAAATAAGTATTAAAACATATTATAAGTATTAATAAATTATATATAAGAATATTAAACTTAATACATAACAAAATAAATATAAAGTTGTTCGATTACAATTATATGTATTAATATATATACTTGATATAGGTTCGTGAATCCAAGGCCAACCCTGCATTGTTCAGTTTCGCCGTATGAATATTTTTACTACAAAATATTGGATAGTGAGTTTCATTTACTCCCTTTTTAAATGCTTTTGCAATATATATTTTTGGGACTGAGAATGCATGCGCTGCTTTTATAAATATTTTATGAAATAGACACAAGTAATCGAAACTACATTCTATGGTTGGATTATCGAATCGAATATGACCTTTTTTAGCTTGGTAGCCTAAGAATTAGGGAACATCACTAATTTTGAGAATTAGTGCACCCCTAATTGACGCGAATCCTAAAGGTAGATCTACGGGAACTAACAACCCCCATTCTGGAATTTGGAATGCTTTAGTACTTCGATTTTATCATGTCCTATGGGTGTCCCGGAATGATGGGGATATTTTATATGCATCTTTTTAATGTCGGTTACCAGGTGTTCACTATATGAATGATTTTTATCTCTATGCAGTTTGCGAAATGCCTGATATGAGATGTATATTTATGAGAAATGAAAATGAAAATCTTGTGGTCTATTAAAATTATGGAAATGATTGATTACGATAAACTAATGAACTCACCAACCTTTTGGTTGACACTTTAAAGCATGTTTATTCTCAGGTATGAAAGAAATCTTCCGCTGTGCATTTGCTCATTTTAAGGATATTACTTGGAGTCATTCATGACATATTTCAAAAGACGTTGCATTCGAGTCGTCGAGTTTATCAAGATTATTATTAAGACAATTATGTTTGTATATATTATGAAATGGTATGCATGCCATCAACTTTCGATGTAATGAAAGTTTGTCTTTTAAAAACGAATGCAAGGTTTGTAAAATGTATCACATAGAGGTCAAGTACCTCACGATGTAACCAAATGTAATGTATTCATCCAGATGGATTAGGATGGGTCTTTTCAGTTGGTATCAGAGCGGTGGTCTTAGCGAAACAGGTCTGCATTAGTGTGTCTAACTGATAAGTCGTTAGGATGCATTAGTGAGTCTGGACTTCGACAGTGTCTGCATGTCAAAAGTTTTGCTTATCATTTTGTGTCGAAAATTACCTGCTTATCATTCTTAGGGAATCACTTGCTTATCATTTTTAGTCTAGACACATCTTACTACATTGATTGCATGAATAGTGTATAGACAAAATTCATATCTTAGCGTATCTGCTAATTCATATCTTAGCGTATCAGTTACTGTAAACTTTACCTGACATATTCCGTAAATTCCTCCGTAATCTACAAAATCTTTTGTTCTATATATATATATATATATATATATATATATATATATATATATATATATATATATATATATATAATACCATCCAATATTCAAAAATCATTTCATACCAAAAAACCCTTTACTTAATAGTACGAAATGGAACCCGTTACTAGTTCAAGTTCTTCGGAACCCGATAGCTATTTCGACATGGATGTTCACCTAAGCTCCGAAAGCAACGTCACCAGAATGAATCAACCAATCAGCCATCCCCAATTCATCTGATGGGTTTGTACCCTACTTAATTATTGGAGACAAGAAGGAGGCGATCCTTTCCATCAACCGAATTCCCTTTTGGCGAAGAACCTGAAGCACTTACCGGTGAGCCTACCCGAAACACCATTTTCAGCCTCATTTTCCGAGTAGCTCGACACGATTATATTCTATCCACAATTCTAAACCTTATTCATCCGCTTGTTCCGACCGACAATCATCCCGGAATAATAGAAGAAGTCAACGAACTTCGTACTCGAGTAATCAATTTGGAGAATATGGTGCAAAACTTGTAACGACCCTAGATTTTCCAACGTTTAATTAATAATTATAATTATTAATACTTGTGTTTTATGAATGTATTTGTGTACATTTACTTGCTACCGTACTTGACTATACATGGCCCGACTCGTCTTTGAGACACGCGAACCTTTCACGAATAATATTTTAAATATTATTTGCATTCATGATTAATTATTATTAATCATTTTAATTATCTAAGGTTAGTAGTTAATTTCTTGGGCTTTATTTGATTAATTGTTACTTACTTGCTTAAGACTTGGGCTTTTGTAATTGGATACATGTTAATGGACTTGGAAGCCCACCATACTTCTCTTGATGGACCACTAGTAGCCCATATTATGCTAATTACTAGTTAATAATAATACTTGGAATAATTAGCTTAAGTGAAAGACAAATACTTATAAGCATGCCAGTAACCCTTTCCCCCATGCATTTACTTTTACCATTCAACACTTACACCATGCTCCAACACAAGAATATAGCATGTTGACCACCCCATTGGATGGCCATATGGCCGTCGGCCTTGGTGAGTGTGGGGGGAGGATTCAAAGTTTTTTTTTTTGACTACATATTGCTAGTATCTCATTCCATTTCACACACTTCACTCTACTACCTTACTTTCTCTCATTTTCTCTCAACTTGTAAGCAACATGTTCTAGTTTTTCTCTTCTTTTTCTCTCTTAAAAATCGCCACCATCACCATTCTTTTACTTGTTCTTGTTATTGTTTAATTACTTGTTCTTGTTGATTGATTACTTTCTTGTAGTTGTTTATTGTTTTTAAGAATCAAACTTCCTAGTTTGTTCTTCATATTATATTGTTATTTCAAGAACAAGCAAGAACCTAAACTTTCTAGTTTATGGTTCTACAATTAATGTTTTAAAAATTTAAAGTTCACGAGTTCTAAAAATCATACATGCATTCATGTTGGTAAACTTAAGATTTACTTTCTTAAGGATCAAAGCCTTGGCTTGAATCTTTAAAGTATGAATGACCATGAACTTATTACTTATAAATTTAGTTTATTTCTTCATTTCATACACTTTTAATTTCGTGATTCTTGTTATAATGGTCAAAGTGTTACTAGTTAACCTTGATCTCATTTATCTTGAACTAAAGTTAAAAGTTCAAGAACATGCAAATGAAACTTTTTAATTATAACTTTGTACACTCATGTTTGATCTAGACTTTTGGGTCTAGGATCTTCAAGATCTAACTAAAAACTATGCTCTACAACTTAAGATCTTGATTTTATAAGTTTACTCTCGAGTTGTAGCTTAATGTTACTTTTATAATTCATGCATGTGTTGAATCTATGATCTTGATGCAACTTTGGTTCATCAAACTTCATACAACTCTTAAGTGAGTTGTGCTTCATATCATAGACCGACACTAGTGTTATGATGGTCAAACCTTGGTTAAGATGATGCAAATACATCAACGAGTTGTACACTTGAAGTTATATGCATCAAGGATGAGAACCGTGATAAGCATCGAACACCAAGAACCCACCAGAAACCTACTGTTTTACTATTTCTGGGTCTGATCAGTACGATCTAGGCTGCTGTAACATTGATATTCAGTTACCTCTGTTCGAGTAGATAACTTTTCATTTAGGACTCGTTTTAATCCGAGTTACGGTTTAGGATTTATGGCCCTCCGATCGTCACTATGTCCTTTTAACGTTGTGCTGAAAATTCTGACCTACTCGCACTTAGACCGTCGCCACGGTCAAACGAAGACGAGTTTTCTTCTGGAATTTTTACCACAACTAAAGGACTCATATACGAAGCCATGGACACTGGTCTCACCTTATTTCAGTAGGTTTAGAGGCCGTGGTGACTAACCGAAGTCAGCCTTTGTTTTAAACTCTTTTCATGAACGAAACTTACTTTACACCTTTTGTTTAATGATGAATGATGATGACCTTTAAGACCTAATTTACATACATTTAAACCTAATGGGATGATTTACTGACTTAGTAATATTTGACTTAGGTTGAGGACTTTCCGGACCTACGTACTTGCTTATTTTCCGACTCGACTTTACCACTACTTTACCACTGTGAGTTATGCATCCCTTTTTTACTTTAACTATTTTGGGGATGAGAATGCATGCGTGTTTTACATTTTACATACTAAGCACGAGTACTTAAACTTTATATATGTGTGGGTTTTACAACGGCATAAACATTCCCTTTAGCTCGGTAACGTTTAGTCATTGGTTTTTGAACCGGTGAGCGCGAATCTTAGATATGGATCCATAGGGTTTGACATCCCCACTCGGGCTAGTCGCGCTAGCATTTAACGGGTGATTAATACTTTGTAAACATACGCACTCTCCAAGTGTACTTTCAGGGGGTTATAAACGTTAAGTTAGTTACCAAGTGCCCACGGTTAAACATATGCTTTATCATACTGTTTTGAAACGCTCTTTGTAGCACTGAAATATCGTGGCCTACCTTACATTACTGTTTTACTTAAACTATAGCTCACCAACCTTTGTGTTGACGTTTTTAAGCATGTTTTTCTCAGGTGCTTAAGGTTGCTAGCTTCCGCTGTGTACTAGTCTTGCTGTAGACACCCGCTGCTCTAGAGTTATCACCGCATGAACTGTTTATCTTGCATTCATAACTTTATTACTTTTGAAACTATGATTTGTAACGACCTAAGGGTCACGTACTATTATATTTGCTTCTGTTCATAGAAGCATGCTTTTGGTTGTAAAACAATTGACGTTGGTTATGACGTCAGCTTTTATCTTGAATGCAAACTTGTTTTGAAATAGCATATAGTGTTTGACCTTGTAATGATCCTGTTGATGATGAATCGTACACGATGGTTTTGTACGGGGCATCACATTTGGTATCAGAGCATTGGTTGTAGGGAATTAGGATGCATTAGTGAGTCTAAGACCGACCCGATTAGGATTCACTAATAGGACTAATCTACAACTTGCTAGTTTACTTGTTTCCGCTGAACTTACTACATGCTGCTGCTTACTTTTACTACGATATGCCGTATGCTATTACATGATTTCACTACTGCATGCTATTATCTGCTTTCGATTGCATGATACTGTCGTTATTGCCATGCTACTTACTATTACACATGATTTAGACTGTTGTAGTTACTTGGCCTAATACGTGCTTGCTTTATGACTTACTGACATGGAAAATTTATTTTTCCTTGTTCAGATGTCGAATTTTCCACCTGCTATCATTTTGGGCAGTGACACGGTCACTTCAGCCACTTTACCTACCGCTGTTTCCACTCCCCCGATTCCGTCGGCGACACACTCTAGTGACCCAGGCGCTTCGTCCTCCAGAGCTAGTAGTTATGCGCCTGCCCCAGTGGGTACTACAGACGGAGCCCATGACCTCCCGGAGATTCCAGCTCCACTTCACCTGCCACAGCACCATACCGGTGGTGTTGTGATTCCCGCAGAATTTGGGGAAGGTCCATTCCGTAATCAGTATCGTCATTGGTGCCGATGCGCTCCTGATGGACGTTTGGTGCCGATCCCGCCATTTAGATACCGACAGATGATGGCCTCCCGAGGAGAGCCAGTACAGCCACCCGTGCAGCCACCTCCACATGATTCAGATGACCCGTCATCCGACGACATATCCTCAGACGACTCTAGTGACAATGACTCCGACGAGGAGAACCTTGATGATGCACCTGTTCAGCCACCCTCCACCCCGCCGAAGAAGCGGTACCATTTCGACGGCACCATTATTCCGGGGATCAACGGAGGTCGAGCATTCACTGACGCATTTGGTCGGCGTCGTAGGGTTACTGCCCATAAGCGGCTTGTGCCGTACCCTGCCGACCCACTCGTGCGTAAGGCACCCCGTTACGTACTGTCTATTTTTGGAGCCGGACCGTCTGCACCACCGACACCACCTACACCACCTGCACCGCCTGCCCCACCATCTCCCACTGTCGAGGAATTGACAAGGGAGGTGGAGATCCTCCGAGCTCGGGTTACTGAGCTCGAGGACCAGCTGTCTCATGTATTGGACATCCTACACCCAGCATCACCGTAGGACTTTTGTAGTAGATTTCATTATGTAATCTAGTTGTAGTTTTATGTTTCACTTATGTATTGTACGAACCTATGCTGATGTATGCAACTTATTATTATTAATGAATGGAACTTTGCATTATTTAATTCTTGCACGATGTTCTATTTACGTTACTGTATGATTCTGTGGTATTTGTACCTGGTTGCATTACTTAATATACATGTGATGTGTTGATTCCATGTTAGTTACCATATACTGTATTATTACTATTTGAATACTGGATTTTGACTTGAGTCAAAATTTTTGTTTAGAACACCATGGCCAACGGATGATCAACACCGACCACAGCCCAAATCGAGGAGATGATTATCGAAAGGGTAGCCGCAGCCATTGTGGAAATGCAACCCCAAGCTCCACCGCCACCGCCACCGGTTATTCAGCCCATTCATAATGGGTGCACGTACAAAGAGTTCCAAAGCTGCAAACCCCACAACTTCAGTGGAACAGAGGGGTCAGTTGGTCTCACTAGATGGTTCGATAAATTAGAATATGTGTTTCGAGTTAGTAACTGTTCAGAGGCGAATAAAACCAAGTTTGCTTCATGCACTCTGTCTGACGGCGCACTAACATGGTGGAACACATTGGCTCAAGCAAAAGGTATTGATGAGGCATTTACTACCTCATGGGAGGAATTCAAAGGGGCCCTGATTGAGGAATATTGCCCTAGGACCGAGATCCAAATGATGGAGATTGAGTTTATGCAGTTGAAGGTCGTGTGTAATGACCCGGATTTTTCCGATCGTTCTATACTTATAAGACTAATATTTACATAAATTAAACCTTACCAACATGATAAGCAATCCCAATTTGTTGAGACTTATGTTTTTTTTGAAAAGAGTTTTACACAACGTTTGACCGTCCAATTTGACCGATGATATCACGAACTATATAACATACGATAATTATACGTTTGTGTATATATATGTATTTATATATATTTAACATGATCTGAGGATGGTTTAACATCTCATTGTGTACTAATGACAATGAGTTATAAGTATATTTTGAAACTACTAACTTAAGTTTTCAAAACGATAATTATACGTAACATTCTTTGATATATATACTTATAACCTATAATGCTTATACATGTATCGTATAAATAATGTATTTAATCACTTTTTTAAGGACTTAAATACATAAAACAATATAAGTATATTCACAAAAGATAGCTATATTTGAATTCTCATTCCGTTTCCTCAAGATTTTATACGTATATCTAGGGTATATGTACCCGTATCATACCCAGCTTCTATACGTATTTACTATTGGTATATACACATCAAATCAACATCCTAATCAACATTATTACTGCCCTAGATATGAGGTAACTAGGATTTGTCAAGTAGCATAAATTATTAGTAAGAAAACAAAATTAGGAATCCTTTTCTTTCTTTATAAACTAAAAACGTTTTTATGAATGAACACCATTTCTTCACTCCATTTTCTCATACCTACACCCTCATTTCTCTCTCAAAATACTCCTAACTTCATACTTGATCATCTCCAAGCATTTTTCCCATCATTTAGCTTCAATTACAAGCCTTAAACACCATAAGAAAACTCTTTCAAGAACATATCAAAATAACCACCCATTTGAAGAAGTATACTTCCAACCTTTTGATCTAACTCCACCACTCTTTGATTCCAAGATTTTTTTCTTATCTCTTACAGTAACTTTGTCCAAGTAACTTGAGGTAGTAACCTTGTTCATAATCTTGTTTGATTCATAATTATATAGCTATCTTATTTTATGTTGTAAACTTTTAACAACAAGAACATAGTTTGAATGATTTCAAACTTGTTTGCAAACTAAATAGATCCTTCTAACTTAACTTTTAAAATACTTCAAGACCTGTAATATATCATAATGATATGCTAACTTAACAAGATATAACTTGGTTTTACAAAGAACACCTTAAAAACTGAATCTACGTCGTCGGAGTGTAACCGGGGGCTGTTTTGGGTTGGATAATTAAAAACCATCTTGAACTTTGAATTGGAAGTTCATATTATGGAAAAATGATAATTCTTATGAATATGTTAACACATAAAAATTTCATGGTTTAACTCAAAGTGTAAGTATTTTTAGAAAAATGATCATTAAATGTTGTTTTTATGGTGGAAAATGATCACTTTCATAAGTTTCACCAAAATTTGACCTATAACCTGTGATTTCGAACATAAACTAAGGTATTTTCAGTTCATATTCTTAAAATTTGACTCGATCCAAGGAGGTGGCAAGTTGAACCAACAAAAACGGAGTTGTAATGAAGAAACTACGACTAAAACATGATTGGGTATCCGAAGCTAGTTTAGCTACGAAAATATTTGGAGAAAAAGTAAATTAATCATATATTTTCTAATTAATATGATATTTTATATATAAATACTTATGATTTAATTTTATATATTTCAGGACCACCCATAAACAACACGATAAGATTAATCATAAGACCTCATGATTGTACGCAACACGTCATTTGACAACACGGTACTTTATGTACGCAACACGTTATTTGACAACATGGTACCATGGGTTGAGATTAATTCTGATCAATACGAATACGATGGGGTCTTTATTTATTTTATTGAGCAACTAATTGTGGACCACTAACATCAGACTGCTAACTACGGACTAAGAAAATATTAAAAGTATTATAAGTATATATATATATATATATATATATATATATATATATATATATATATATATATATATATATATATATATATATATATATATATATATATATGTAACGATTACTTGAAAAGAAAATATGTTGATATATTATATATATGGTTAGGTTCATGATATCTATCGGAGACCAAGTCGTGTTATATATCTTCAAGGCAAAAGTGAGTATATAGTCCCACTTTTAAACTCTAAATATTTCGGGATGAGAATACATGCATTTTATGATTTACGTTATGGACACAAGTGATTAAAAATATATATTGTACGTTGAGTTGTACCACTGGCATACCTCCCTGTAATTTGGTAACTACTATATACATGCGGTATTATAAACGCGAATCCTGTTGATAGATCTATCGGGCCTGACAACCCCAACCGGACTGGACGACCAGTATTCAACGGTTGCACAGTACTTCATTTCGGTGACTACACTTGGTACGGTGTAGTAAGATTTCATAATAAAGGGAATATGCGACGTTGATTAAATGTTAAGTATGGTTATCAAGTGCTCAACAACTTAGAATATTTTTTATTAAAACGTTTATTTATGAAATCTTGTGGTCTATATTTATAACACTGCCGGCATTAAACCTATATCTCACCAATTTTATGTTGACGTTTTAAGCATGTTTATTCTCAGGTGATAACTAAAAGCTTCCGCTGCAACATGTTGAATTTAAGCAAGATCTTGAGTATGCATATTTGTGTCAAAAATAAAACTGCTTATCGGAGAAATTGTAATGTAAAATACGTTGGAAATCGTGTTGTTATCATCACATGTAAAGTTTGTAAGGCTAAGATTATCGCTAAACGATAATCATTATTATGTTGTTTAAACCTTGTGTTTGTAATAAAAGCTATGGCTTGTATTGTAAAAACGAATGCAGTTTTTGAAAAACGTCGCATATAGAGGTCAATACCTCGCGATGAAATCATATGTTATTGTATTCGTCCTTATGGCTAAGGTCGGGTTATGACATGTGGTATCAGAGCGTTGGTCTTAGAGAACCAGAAAATTTGCATTAGTGTGTTTTATCGAGTTTGTTAGGATGCATTAGTGAGTCTGGACTTTGACCGTGTTTGATTTCGAAAACTATTGCTTATCCTTGTTGGTTAAAAATTAATATGTAAATATTATGTGGTACTAATGCTAGTTGTTATGTGATAGATGTCTGGCTTAGAACTTGTTATCACATTCAGCGACTCCGAACCAGAATCTTCAGATGGTGTTCCAGTCATTAAACTGTCCGATGATGAAAACGATACCTTTGGGGAAGACTCACAATTTTCGGATGAATCAATTGAAGAGGAACCGGAAAGTGATCATGAGGAGGAAGAAATACAGGAAATTACGAAAGACAAGTTCGAAAGAGGAAAGAAACGAAAGGCTACTGAATTGGAAAATCCAAATCCCGAGTTTAGTAAGGATGTTGTGGCACCAACTCCACCAGACACTTCCACCCCTATTCCCGCTATTCCTATTAGTTCTATCCCGGCATCCAGTTCTTCAGCCCCTCAGCCAAAACGCAGGGAGACAGTCAAGATAACCTTTAAGTGATTAATTACTACATCTATAATATTCCATGTGAATAATTATTTTTCTCATTCTTATTGAAGATTATGGCGCGATTGAACCGAATGACGGAACAAGAAATCGAGGAACTCATCAATCAGCGAGTGGACGACAGAATGTTATGGGTCGAGGCTGCGAGAGGTGCTGCAGTTAACCCAAATCCTCGTGTGGGATGTACTTACAAAACTTTTCAAGGTTGCAAGCCCTCATCATTCAGTGGAACAGAAGGACCGGTCGGTTTAACCCGGTGGATCGAAAAGATTGAGTCTGTGTTTAAAATCAGTGGTTGTATTGAGAAGGACATGACCAAGTATGCATTGTGCACCTTACAAGATAGTGCACTCACGTGGTGGAAAAACTATGTAAAGGCCGTAGGAGGAGATGTAGCTTATGATACTCCCTGGGAAGAATTCAAAACAATGCTAATCAACGAGTATTGTCCAAGGAACGAGGTTAGGAAGTTGGAAGCTGAATTACGAAGCCTGAAAGTTGTTGGTACTGAACTCACCAACTATAATTAGAAATTCATGGAATTAGCTTTGCTATGTCCCGAATTGGTACCAACCGAAGAACGGAAGATAGAACTGTACAAAGATGGTTTGCCTAAAAATGTCAAAGCAAATGTTACAGCATCGAAACCCAAGACTATTTATGAAGCCATCACCATGGCAAACGAGTTGATGGACCAGATTATTCTGGATAAGAACACCCATGTCAAGACATCAGAAAACAAAAGAAAGTGGGAAGGTAATCAACAATCCAACAAGAAACAAGAAACCACGCAAGGTGTGGGTAGTGGTTCAAACTTAGGTTACAAAGGAAGAAATCCTTTATGTAACAGATGCCACAAACATCACTCTGGTT